>NC_135563.1:3514421-4161921 GCF_964340395.1 Glandiceps talaboti | reverse complement strand
CTTGTCTCTGTTTCTTTCATAAATTTTTTAAATATTACTTCTTGTAAGGGTTCAAACATAACTACTAGTATACATAAAATTATACATATAATACATGTATTACCTAGCTACCACACTAATTACAGAACATGCCATGTAAATGTTTGGCTGTTTCACAATCAGTGCTTCACTTATCTTACACTTTGGGGCAAAAGTGAACTTGAAGGTTTTGTTATCGTATTCTTCATACTATTAGATAGTTTATAAAAGAACTTAATCTAAATTGTTCTAGTCTCTTCAGTATGCATTTGTCAGAAGGGATGATATACTTCCTATTTCAGACACTACATGTATCATCACAAATCAAATTCAAGTTTCTATTGTACACTAGGTATGACCTCCTAAAGTACTCTAACACATCAGTAACTTTACTATACATGCAATATCAATGCCCCTATACCAATGCTACATGAAAACTTATTTTAAAAGTTATATTTACTTTAGCTTTTCGAAGCTTGGCAATACTACCTCAGAGGCTATGAATAACCTAAAAATTCCATAAATAGAAACAAAAAACTGCCAGATCTGCCAGGGGAAAAACCCCTTGGACTCCATCACCCCAGAGGCCACTCATTCGTTAAACCAATAATAAGATTCAACAAAATTGGTTTTAAAAAACTTCAAAAGCTTCTAGGGGAGACCCACTAGGACTCCCATAAGAGGTAGACATATCCCAGTCTCAAATCAAAGTTCTTCCCTCTACCTCTTACTGTCAAGATGCTATCAAACTTTATTTCAAAAATGTTTCAACCATATGTAGTTGCTTTTTACATGTTAGAGTTGTCTTGTAAACCTTGCAAATTATTGTCTGAAAGTGTCTATGAATAGCCTGAAATTGGCTTAAGAGTAAAAATCCTCTAGGGCTTCTAGGGGGAGACCTAGAACCCCCCCCCCCCATAAGAGGTAGACATGTCCCAGTCTGAAATCAAAGTTCTTTCCTCCACCTCTTATTGTCAGGATGCTATGAAACTTTATTTTAAAAATGTTTCAACCATATGTAGTTGCTTTTTACATTGTAAAGCTTGCAAATTATTGTCTGAAAGTGACTATGAATAGCCTAAAAATTGCCTTTAGGAGTAAAAATCCTCCAACCCAACCCCCCCCAACCCCAACCCCATACACACACACTCACACAATAGGTGGACATATCCCAGTCTCAAAAGCTCTTCCCTCTACAGCTTTCTGTCAATATGCTTTGAAACTTTATTCACGGGGGTCAGTGACTTTTTGTCGGCCCAATGAAAAAACTCTGACCACCCCTATCCCCCCAGGCTGGAAAAACTGACCAGTGTGTCTGAATGCTTAAGCTCACCAATCAAGTTTCCGATTTGCATTTTCAGTGTGTCATCATACCATGGCATAAAACGCGTCATTGATTAACGTTCAGTATAAGCAAATGTCATGGGGAAGGTCATGTTTTTCAAAATGGGACAAATTGGAGGGTCATGTTTTTCTTAACAGACCATGTGTGATTTCCTCCGGGCCTCCCCCCCTTGTAAATACTGAAGGCTCCCTTATTACATTCTAATAATGCCCACACAGTAGTAGTTTTATTGATTCTTCGAAATGAAAGGCAATCGGAGGGACATTATATATCGGTAAACAGCTACATGAAAAACACTCCTGCCCTACCTCGCCTCTTCCGAATGCCCACCAGCTGTGAGTTATAAGGAGCTTGACCGAAATCCTGGGTCGAGACTTATGACTTATATCCTACTTCCACATACCTAACTTGAGATACACCGTTGCGCCTGTTCTCTCACTTAGCACTGGTGACTTTTCCAAGGATGTCTTCCTGATATCATTTCTTATTCGGCTATAGGTTTCTGTTATACAGTCTCGGTATCTATCCAAGTCAACACTCATTTCGACGACTGTGAAATTCAGAACGAGAGACCTGGACTGGAGTTATGTAAACCTATCATTCATAGCAGTACGTGTCCCTGACCCGTACGTCTGTAGTGACCTTTGCCTGATTTCTGCTTTGTTCTATTTCAAAGGGGCCTCATGGCCCCAGCCTGTCGCACAAACATTTTAGATTACAATAGAGAAACAGAATATATTTAAGCTTATAAAAATCAGAAAAAGGTTGTGTTGGCTAACCTGGGGAACACGTCTCCGTTTCCATTGAGACATGAACGGATTAAGTAATTATGAGGCACGGGTCGAGGTATGTAGTGGTAAAGATTATGGACGTGTATGACCTTTATTAAGGTCAAATAAGAATAAACAGGACTGTTGTTTACAGAGTGTATAGGTGGTCGGATAGGTATTTTATCCAGATTTCTATACAGTAGCTTAAGTGGGGCAAGGTATGACTGTTATATTATATTACATTATATTAAAAGTTGGAGGTTGGACAGCTACACTGTGTATGCTATAGTGGTTGGACAGCTACTCTGTGTATGCTATAATGGTTGGATAGCTACATTGTGTATACTATAGTGGTTGGACAGCTACTTTGTGTATGCTATAGTGGTTGGACAGCTACATTGTGTATGCTATAATGGTTGGATAGCTACATTGTGTATGCTATAGTGGTTGGACAGCTACATTGTTTATGCTATAGTGGTTGGACAGCTACATTGTGTATGCTGTAGTGGTTGGACAGCTACTCTGTGTATGCTATAGTGGTTGGACAGCTACTCTGTGTAAGCTATAGTGGTTGGACAGCTACGTTGTGTATGCTATAGTGGTTGGACAGCTACATTGTGTAAGCTATAGTGGTTGGACAGCTACATTGTATATGCTATAGTGGTTGGACAGCTACATTGTGTATGCTACAGTGGTTGGACAGCTACTCTGTGTATGCTATAATGGTTGGACAGCTACATTGTGTATGCTATAATGGTTGGATAGCTACATTGTTTATGCTATAGTTGGACAGCTACATTGTTTATGCTATAGTGGTTGAACAGCTACTTTGTGTATGCTATAGTGGTTGGACAGCTACATTGTGTATGCTATAATGGTTGGATAGCTACATTGTGTATGCTATAGTTGTTGGACAGCTACATTGTTTATGCTATAGTGGTTGGACAGCTACATTGTGTATGCTGTAGTGGTTGGACAGCTACTCTGTGTATGCTATAGTGGTTGGACAGCTACTCTGTGTAAACTACAGTGGTTGGACAGCTACGTTGTGTATGCTATAGTGGTTGGACAGCTACATTGTGTAAGCTATAGTGGTTGGACAGCTACATTGTGTATGCTATAGTGGTTGGACAGCTACATTGTGTATGCTACAGTGGTTGGACAGCTACTCTGTGTATGCTATAATGGTTGAACAGCTACATTGTGTATGCTATTGTTGTTGGACAGCTACATTGTGTATGCTATTGTGGTTGAATAGCTACTTTGTGTATACTATAGTTGTTGCACAGCTACATTGTGTGTGCTATAGTGGTTGGACAGCTACTCTGTGTATGCTATAGTGGTTGGACAGCTACTCTGTGTATGCTATAGTGGTTGGACAGCTACTCTGTGTATGCAACAGTGGTTGGACAGCTACTCTGTGTATGCTATAATGGTTGGACAGCTACATTGTGTATGCTATAGTTGTTGGACAGCTACATTGTGTATGCTACAGTGGTTGGACAGCTACTCTGTGTATGCTATAGTGGTTGGATAGCTACAGTGTGTATGCTACAGTGGTTGAACATCTACTTTGTGTATGCTATGATGGTTGGATAGCTACATTGTGTATACTATAGTGGTTGGATAGCTACAGTGTGTATGCTACAGTGGTTGAACATCTACATCGTGTATGCTACAGTGGTTGGACAGCTACATTGTGTATGCTATAATGGTTGGATAGCTACATTATGTATGCTATAGTGGTTGGACAGCTACATTGTTTATGCTATAGTGGTTGGACAGCTACATTGTGTATGCTGTAGTGGTTGGACAGCTACTCTGTATGCTATAGTGGTTGGACAGCTACTCTGTGTAAGCTATAGTGGTTGGACAGCTACGTTGTGTATGCTATAGTGGTTGGACAGCTACATTGTGTATGCTATAGTGGTTGAACATCTACATTGTGTATGCTATAATGGTTGGACAGCTACATTGTGTATGCTATAATGGTTGGATAGCTACATTATGTATGCTATAGTTGTTGGACAGCTGTATACATTGTTTATGCTATAGTGGTTGGACAGCTACATTGTGTATGCTGTAGTGGTTGGACAGCTACTCTGTGTATGCTATAGTGGTTGGACAGCTACTCTGTGTAAGCTATAGTGGTTGGACAGCTACGTTGTTTTCCGAGTTATTGCTACTCAGAAAAAATGGTGCGCGTCGGTATTAAATCCAACCTATGATAACACTCACAAATGCTCATAGATGATTAGAACAATTGCTGGACGAATCAGGAATGACTTGGCTAACGATATCAGAAACAAAGCTAAATATATTTCTATATTGATTGACGTCAACACTGAGAGAGCTATGCAGGCGTGTGAAATAGTCTACATGCGACGAGTAGACAAACCGACTTCTAAACTCATGGTGAATTTAGTGGGACAGAAGGAAGTTCAACATGCGCATGCCGATTGACGAAGTAGGGCAATAATACCGTATTACGTCACTGTATTAAAGTTGTTAAACTGTTAATGTTACGATGCTTATCACGAAGTACGTAAACTTTCCGATGCGTATTACCAATGTTATGCGGGTTTAAATTTGTACATATCTCGGGTATGTAGGGGATTACGAAAGCCAAGTGAAATCGAGGATGGCAAGCTTTCCTGTGTTGAGAATTGGAAGCAGGCATTTGAACAACATTTTTGACAACTAACTTTCACTGGAACTTGAAAGAATCACAAATGTAGAGCTACATTTCTTGCATAAATCATGACATGTCAATACTACCCTTACGGAAAGCATTCAGTTTAAATCTGGTTCTGTATAGCTTTTAATCTTGTCTCAGAACACCCATAACATTCCACATCTTCAGTATGTTTGTACGGTTTTTTTGTACTTTTTAAATATATGTAAGCAGTCAACATACACTTGTAGTCAGATGGTTTGAGTAAAGTAGTCAAATTTAATGTCAATTTTATTTATAAATTCCCATTTGTTCTGACAATTTTCAAATACACAATAATTCAGTGTTTTTCTACAATGTAAAAGGCAACAAATCTGTTATAAATGACTCAATAAACATAACTCTGTTTTAAAAGGTTTTTGTATTTTGTCCTTGGCTATACTAAATATTTTGTTATATACCATACACAGTTTTATACTATGAGTACATATATTAGTCACTTCCAGTTTACAACTACATTGCTGAATTCTGGAAGTTTCTTAACCTGTCAGTCTTCAGCTTCCTATCACAATTAAACATTCTCCATTTGAGCTATTCAGCACTACTTAACAAAACATTGCTCTAGAAATTTGACTGATTGATTAATTGAAAACTAACTTACGTTACTGATTGTTGGTGGTAGTAATTTGTGTCATTCACAGATCACTGATTAGAACATATCTCGACTCATTCAAAATCATATAATCTAAATACAGTATCCATATATTTAGCTAACTTGTATAGTGTATGTTCATGATGCCTTTAACTTAGTTCATTGCTATGTTAGAATGTATCTATTTAGCTAACTTGCATAGTGTATGTTTATGATGCCTTTAACTTAGTTCATTGCTATGTTAGAATGTATATATTTAGCTAACTTGTATAGTGTTTGTTTATGATGTCGTTAGCTTAGTTCATTGCTATATAAGAATGTATATATTTAGCTAACTTGTATAGTGTATGTTTATGATGCCTTTAACTTAGTTCATTGCTATGTTAGAATGTATATATTTAGTTAACTTGTATAGTGTTTGTTTATGATGTCTTTAACTAGGCTCATCGCTATGTTTGAACCTGATATCATAAGTACAACATTCTGATTTTTATACTTGTCAGATGTTTTCAGAAGAGCAGCGATGGGCAGGGCAGCAGCTGTCTCAATTATCTGTAACAGAATAATACAATTTTGAGATCATGCCACTTGAGATCGAGATTATGTCATTGGACTGATAAATGCTTAGACTTTGTCTCAATATGTCAACTACAAAACTGTAGATGTTAGAATATTTCACAACCAATTATACCATTGAGTATTTATCTTTGAACAGAAACTGTGGATTATATATCACTTTCGTTCTATCTCTTTCATTCTATCTCATCACAATACATGGCTGGTTCTGCGATGCTCGAAATATCAAATTGTTCCAAATTGTTATTATATTTCCTGAGTTTTGAGAAATTATACTTGAGGAGGTATAATGATATCATTCCTCAACAATTTTCTTCGTTCGATCGGAAAATACTTGTGAGTCGTGACCTAATGGGTTGTCATCACTTTTCTAGCAACTCGTAGTGACAAGGCCCCTTAGGTCACTCGTATTTTCCTTGGGTAAACGGGAAATGTCTAATTGTATCGAAAACAATTTACTCTGGATTCTGTCTATATCATTACCATATCATATTTAGCTTCCGTGTCAGGCTGGGTAGTCGACCTGCCAAATGATCTTTCCACGTGACAGGTCGACCATCCAGACTGGAACAGAGGCTATACTATAATAATAAATAATAACTTTATTACACAACTGTATCATCAGGGAATGTAGTAAGGTAAACAACAACAACAACAACAACAACAACAACAACAACAACAACAGAAATAATAACAATTATACTGTAAAGGCCATCCATTGTTATACCAGCTGGAGGAGAAGAACTCACGAACAAAGATAACTTTTAGGTTAACGTTACCTTGTGGTGATGTTCCATCATGAAATATACCCCTTTACTGATATCCTCTTCTGAGACGAGCACCCACTCATCAACATATAATTTACATATGTCAAAGGTCATCTTTATGAATAGAAACATTATTTTTAATTTGTATCATACGGAAGTTATTGAGTGATCACCTACAATGGCGCCAAAGTTCGACATTAATAAATATATTTTCATGCAGTTCATGGACAGAATTAGGTAGTTACATTGTCATATATAAAGTAATGTTTACTTCGAAACTAGTTTGTCTAATATGTATGTATGTATGTATGTATGTATGTATGTATGTATGTATGTATGTATGTATGAAACAGAACACCACCTTGCTAGGTGAATTCTTACTGATGTCGACACTGCTACATTTCATCGTCTGTCGCGAAGAGAGTTTAAGTGCAAAACTTAGATTTTTCGAATCCCCATTTCAAAGTAGCTCACGTGAAGATCATGTAGCAATATTTGCAAGATATTTGTCATGCCAAACGACGAAATGTAGCAATGTTGGTAAGATATTTATTAGTCTAACAGCTAGACCGTCGGGCTTTCTTTTGACATCAAGCAACCGATGGTCGTTTTGCACCTAGAGGTGTACATCGAGGGCGTTTACGCCTGCCTTTTGTTCGACAACCTTCCGAGGGCAGATCAGTGTTACGAAACGAGTAAGATCACCTTCTAGTTCAGGTTAACTGGATTTTATTGTAAATTGTTCTTACCGAACCTTCGTCCACTCCACCAGCTGTGCTGTCAGAAATTGTATCTTCACCCTCAATGTCCAAAATCTTACCAGCCTTGACACTCATTTCCATTATATGGTTCCTTTCTGGTTGTACACCAACTATCTGTTGATCACAAAGTTCATATATTTGTTTTTTATACATACAAGTTACATCAATTATAAAGATTGTGGGACTTTGTGGATTTGATCGACATAGTCCCATGCAGACAACATAATCAGTAAAACTTTCTATTTGTATATTGAAAACATAAGTTGGTGTATGTAATTATTATTTTAGATATTCAAGTTTACTCATTATCAAAAATAGCTTAGTCCAACATATCTCAATAAATGTTAATTTTAAAATCAAGCTTATAATCTCATTAAAATGCATCGATTAAATGTAAGTGTTTGTTGACATGTCTAAGTCAACAATTAATAACGGTAAATTACCTGTACTGAAGGTTTGACGGATTTCAGATAAGTTGCTATTCCAGATATCAATCCTCCTCCCCCAACAGGCACGAACACCACATCCACATTTGGCAAGTCTGCAAATATTTCCATCCTTGACAGAGGATGATGATAATAAAGAAATATGAATTTGCATTAGACAGACAGAAATGCGTACACACGCACACACGCACATACATACATACATACATACATACATACATACATACATACATACATACATACATACATACATACATACTATTTACACAATTAATGTATCTAAAGTATATCTTACCCAATAGTTCCCTGACCACAAATTACATCGAAATCATTACACGGTGACATGTACTCGATTCCTGATTCCTGTCAAAGCAATTTAAAATTCTCATTACTTATCAGTAAGTACATTTATATGGTAAAAATAAAGTCTTTTATTGTAAGCTATCCGCTCTGGTACTCCTAGGAATCAATAGATGAGCTATCACTACCACATCATCGCATTTTGTTTTCGTGATCTGTCGGACGAGCAGGAAACTGAAACTAGCAGTGAAGTGTAACGGACCACAAGAAAGCGAGAAATGCAAAAGATGGGACAGACGACGACTCACAGAAAGACGCAAGACAGAAGGACTGTAAGTCAGACAGACAGACAGACAGACAGACAGACAGACAGACAGACAGACAGACAGACAGACAGACAGACAGACAGACAGTCAGTCAGTCAGTCAGTCAGTCAGTCAGTCAGACAGACAGACAGACAGACAGACAGACAGACAGACAGACAGACAGACAGACAGACAGACAGACAGACAGACAGAGGCAGAGGCAGAGCGACAATTTGGGTGACATACATACATACATACATACATACATACATACATACATACATACATACATACATAAACACACAAAGAGAGGCGAATTCCGGTCGAAATAAATATAGGATTATCTAAGGGTGGAAAATGTACAACGTATTATTATTTTTTGGTACCTTCGCTATTGCCTTTGCTTTTACTTCCGAATCAAACCCATTGCCGCCATATTTGATGACATTGATTCTCTGGTATCGTTGTAGAACAGCTTCCTTGGCTTGCGATATATAAGTTGGAACACACACAGTGATTTTAACATCAAAACGTTCTGATATGCTTGCCTATATAGGAAATAAATGATATTGATTATTACATGATATCCATTAAAACACATCGGTGCCACAGCATAAAATTATGACTTTAATCAGAATGCTCCTATGATGATCGTTAAGCACGGATTATATGGGAACAGTAGCCAGAATCGAGTTCCGTAATCATATCATGATAACGTTGCAATGTACATAATTAATTATCGAAATTACTGATTAAAATTAAAATCTACACCAACAAATTGAATGAAACTCGTGCCCCTTATTATCATCAATACATGTACAAAGTTATACTGGGGTTTGAAGAGGGCGTTCTTAAGATATAGCCTAATTGATAACCAAAACTGAATGTCTTTCATAAAAACAGCGCCTTTGGATGTTAATTCCTACACCCTGTAATTGTTGGAATGCAAAATTCTGAGCTATAGACATCATACATGTAAGCCTCAATTGGCAATAGAAGTATACAAAGAATATGAAATTTGAAACTTGCATACTTATGATATTGCCTAATTACCAAAAATCATTAATTATGCAAATGAACAAAGCTACATCAACAAGCTTGATAAAACACATGCACTTTGTTATCATCAATGTATGTAGATCACATTATACGAAATTTGGAGCTCGCATGCTCAAGATATTCCCTAATTAATAAAATAATTAATTTAAAGTACACGAGTGCTTTGCTAAAGATTGATGCATGTACCAAATTATTTGGATTGCTAATGATATAGCCTAATTACTGAGTCATTAATTATGCAAATGATTCATTTAAACTAAAAGCTACAACAACAAGCTTTATAGAACGTTAACAATAATCTATCTACAAAATTACATGAAACTTAAAGCATACACTATTAAGATATCACCTAATTAACGAAAATCGTTATTTATGCAAATGACTCATTAATATTCTTGTTAGCAGTTGCCCTAACATGAACTAAATTTCATTTCAATTCAGCCAGCCCTTTAGAGAAAAGGATGACACATACACGCAGTCAGACTCAGACAGACAAATAAACAGACAAACACACACACACACACACACACACACACGCGCGCGCGCGCATAGGCAGACCGACCCAATCACCGACGTCGCCCCACCAACCAACAGACAGACAGACAGACAGACAGACAGACAGACAGACAGACAGACAGACAGACAGACAGACAGACAGACAGACAGACAGACAAACAAACATCGGTGAAATATGACCTTCCATTATTACGGAAGGTAAAAAGTAGACTTAGCCAATGTTCTAACTATAAGCTTACAAATTTCAAACCACTTGGAGTTGAAGTTTCAAAATATAAGCTTAGAGTTGAAATGTTATATTTCGAATTACTTGAAATTACCAACGCAAGCCCATAGTTTCCACTTGAAGCTGCTATGACTTCCAATGTACCGTTGTGGTTTTCACTGAGTTTGGATAATTTATTGAAAGCTCCTCTCAGTTTAGCAGCTCCAGTCAATTGTTCACTCTCTGTAAAGAAAAACGGCAACAATTTGCAATATCTATATTGTTTTATATCTACCTTTCAATGATGAATATTTTGGTAAAAGTATGGATATTCATGATGCGCTTAAAGACTGGTGTTATTATTTGTGTACATTTATAGGATTACATATTGTAATCTATAAATATGATTGTGTATCCAAAATCTGCATATAGCATGTTGAAACATGTTACATAGATGAAGGTCAGAAGTCGAGTCATACGATAGTTTCATCATAGAATGACTCGACCGCTACTTGAAGGTTTTATCATTACCCGTATTATAGGAAAGTCGGCTGATTGCATATTTAATATGACCTACAAGTTGGTGTCAGATCACCTATTGGTTTGAAGGTACATACATGAGAAAATCATATTTGGTGTCCGAATAGCCTTGGTTCAATATTAAAGTAACTCTATATTGTAAATTATCATCAACATTGTATTAATAATTGTAAAAAGCTAAACATTAATTAATAAATTGGTAGTTCATTACATAGACCTTACATAAAATGATATAATGGTCAACGAAATGTTTTAGCACCCATTTCGGTGATGAACAATTTATCCTGTTTAGGCTGTTAGTCCTGCTTGCATACGGAGTAAGTCGGCCCCGTATCACCCCAATATGTAATAATCAACCCAATATGTAATAACACCTTAACCCAATATGTAATACTAACCCAATATGTAATAACACCTTAGGGACCGGTCAGTTTCTTCAGCCTGGGGGGGGGGGTTCTTAAATCGGACCGACAAAAAGTCACTGACCCCCCTATCTGTAAAACAAAAACAGGCTGACCCCCCCCCCCATCACTTAATTCTAAAACATGATACCCCCCCCCCACATATATATATATAATATTCACATGACAGGTATTTTGATCGTGACTCAGTGTGGACTGCTTGACTGTCTTGCACTATCATAATTATAATTATTGACTACACAGGGTAAATATATTCCAAAAGGAGTTTAATAGCATCTTGACAGTGAAAGGTATGGGAAAGCTTGAGCAGGGAATATGTATATATCTAATGGGGGGGTCCTAGGGTCTCCCCCTAGAAGCCCTTGAGGTTTTTTACTCTGAAAAGTCAATTTTGAGACTATTTAGGCCCTTTTAGACAATAATTTCCAAGCTTTACAAGACAGCACCAACATGTAAAAAGAAAAAAATATTTTGAAATATTAAGTTTGATAGCATCTTGACAGTAAGAGGTAGGGCGAAGAGCTTGAGAATGGGATGTGTACACCTCATGTAGTTGGGGGGGAGGGTTCCTAGGGGGTCTCCCCCTAGAAGTCCTGGAGGTTTTTTACTCTAAAAAGTCAATTTTGAGACTATTCAGACCCTTTCAGACAATAATTTCCAAGCTTTACAAGACAGCACCAACATGTAAAAAGCAACTACACAGTGTTGAAATACGTTTGAAATATACTTTGATAGCATCTTGACAGTAAGAGGGGAAGAGCTGGGATATGTCCACCTCATGTGAGGGGTCCAAGGGGGTCGCCCTCTAGAAGCCCTGGAGGATTTTACTCTTAAAGCCAATTTTTAGGCTATTCAGACCCTTTCAAGCAATAACTCAATCCATGCTTTACAAGACAGCACCATCAAGTATCAGAAACTATTCTTTATAACTTACATAGGGTTGAAATATGTTCTTAAACAGTTAAATGGCATCATTATATACATGTAGTAAAGGTCAGCACATCTAATGGTAGTATCATTGGTAGGGAAGATTTGGAGTTTAAGGCAATTTTAGACTATCTTGGCATACATTTCACATCTTTAAAAGACTATCATCTCAAATTAGAATTGGGTGAAAATATTTAAGAAAAGTTTAATACCATTATTACAGTAAAAAGGTTGTTGGTGCATATGATTGTTGGTTGAATGCATGAGTGACCTCTGAGGGTGAGGCCTCGAATGAGTCCTTGGGGGTTTTTCCCCTGGCAGATCTGCAGTTTTTTGCTTCTATTAAGGCAATGTTTAGGTTATCCATAGCCTTTGAGGTAATATTTCCAAGCTTCGAATAGCTAACGTAAATGTAAGTTTTAAATGAGTTTCCCATGTCACATAAAAATGGCCCCGTAACATTGGTATAGTGGTATTAATATTGCATGTATAAAGTCACCGGTATGTGGTGATTTGTAGTGTCAACAACATGTAGTGTCCAAAATAGAAAGTGTATTAATCCCTTCTGACAAGTTCATAGTGACGAGTAGGGAACATTTTAGATTAACTTCTTTTATAAACTATCTATGAAGATTACCAGTACGAAACCTTCAAGTTCAATTTTGCTCCAAAGTGCAATATAAGTGAAGCACTGATTGTGAAACAGCCAAGCATTTACATGACATGTTCTGTAACTAGTGTGGTAGCTAGGTAATACATGTATATGTATATTTATACATGTATATGTATATTTATAGTTATGCTTGAACTAATAAGTAATATTAAGTAAGAATTCATGTAAGAAACAGGGAGAAGAACAAACATTTACATGTACCACATTTCAGACAAGGCTATATGCCATTGTAGAAAAAGGATTTTTTTTCTTCCATCACAATCCAAAACACAATGACCCCCCCCCCCAACCACAATTTTGAAAACAGCATGACCCCCCCCCCCCTACTGCCAATTTCAAAAACAGGGTGACCCCCCTCCCAATCCCCCCCAGGCCGAAGAAACTGACCGGTCCCTTAACCCAATATGTAATACTAACCCAATATGTAATAACACCTTAACCCTTCCTTCTCTGTCATGGTGTTGAGTGGAACGCGTGCACCTGCAAGCAGGACTAGTATCCTGTCAGAACCAACAGTCGACAGACGACGCGTACGGTTGCCTTTCTATTAGAGTGGCATTGATCCGGTTCTTCTGAAATACTCAGATGACTTCTGTCGTTTAGATTTCAAAATCCGTTCAAGAGATTTCGAAAAGGACCGTACACTTGAATGCCGTGTATATGTTTTGTTGTATTTCATGTGTGTTGGCGATTATTCTCCCAAAACTCAACATATAATCTATTATACACTGAAAGTTTATTTTTGGGACCAGACTGTGACAGAACCCCATGGCCTCGCAATGGACGGTATTGCATACAGAAGTTATTTTCACGAGTGATTCGGTTTATTCTGCCACGTGAAAATACAGCAGAATAAAACGAATCCGATTCACAGAACTGATAAAAGAGTCATGTGAACCACACAAGTACAAGTATGTGCATGAACCTACACCAGAGGGGCCCGGTGTTGTTTTTGTATCAATGTTTGTCAGTTTGATGGTGATAAGAAGTAGACTTTTTTTCGTTCTGATCACAGGCGTTTCTATATAGCTCCTGCAATGGTAGTATATGTACAAATATTGCTTTCTAATACAGAGTCAAAATCATTTAATTTGTATGTATACATATAATGGGAATATTGATTATCGTTCAGTATATGCAAATGTCATGGGGAAGGTCATGTTTTTCAAAATGGGACAAAGGGGAGGGTCATGTTTTTCTTAACAGACCAAGTGTGATTTCATCCGGGCCTCCCCCCTTGTAAATACTGAAGGCTCCCTTATTACATTCTAATAATGCCCACTCGGTAGTAGTTTTATTGATTCTTCGAAACGAAAGGCAATCGGAGGGACATTATATATCGGTAAACAGCTTACATGAAAAACACTCCTGCCCTACCTCGCCTCTTCCGAATGCCAACCAGCTGTGAGTTATAAGGAGCTTGACAGAAATCCTGGGTCGAGACTATGACTTATGTTCTAATTCCACGTACCTAACTTGAGATACACCATTGCACCTGTTCTCTCACTTAGCACTGGTGACTTTTCCAAGGATGTCTTCCTGATATCATTTTTTATTCGGCTATAGGTTTCTGTTATACAGTCTCGGTATCTATCCAAGTCAACACTCATTTCGACGACTGTGAAATTCAGAACGAGAGACCTGGACTAGGACTGGAGTTATGTGAACCTATCATTCATAGCAGTACGTGTCCCTGACCTGTCGCACAAAAAATTTACATTACAATAGAGAGAAACAGAATATATTTAAGCTTATAATAATCAGAAAAAGGGTGTGTTGGCTAACCTGGGGAACACGTCTCCGTTTCCATTGAGACATGAACGGGTTAAGTAATTATGAGGCACGGGTCGAGGTATGTAGTCACGTGGTAAAGATTATTGGCGTATATGACCTTTATTAAGGTCAAATAAGAATAAACAGGACTATTGTTTGCAGAGTGTATATAGGTGGTCGGATAGGTATTTTCCCCAGATTTCTATACAGTAGCTTAAGTGGGGCAAGATAAGACGGTTATATTATATTATATTATATTATATTATATTATATTATATTATATTATATTATATTATATTATATTAAAAGAAGAGGTTGGACAGCTACTGTGTGTAAGCTATAGTGGTTGGCTAGCTACTTTGTGTATGCTATAGTGGTTGGATAGCTACATTATGTTTGCTATAGTGGTTGGACAGCTACATTGTGTATGCTATAGTGGTTGGACAGCTACATTGTGTATGCTATAGTGGTTGGATAGCTACTCTGTGTATGCTATATAGTGGCTGGACAGCTACATTGTGTATGCTATAGAGATTGGACAGCTACTATGTGTATGCTATCAAATATCTGATAGCCAAACAAGAACTGCCATTTTCACTTTTTCCGAGTTATTGCTACTCAGAAAAAATGGTGCGCGTCGGTATTAAATCCATCCTATGATAACACTCACAAATGCTCATAGATGATTAGAACAATTGCTGGACGAATCAGGAATGACTTGGCTAACAATATCAGAAACGAAGCTAAATATATATATTTCTATATTGATTGACGTCAACACTGAGAGAGCTATGCAGGCGTGTGAAATAGTGTACATGCGACGAGTAGACAAACCGACTTGTAAACTCATGGTGAATTTAGTTGGACAGAAGGAAGTTCAACACTCGCATGCCGATTGTGGTGTTAGTGTGACAAAAACTATATGTGACAAAGTTGATGAACGTTGGAAGCAGAAACTTACAGGATTTGGAGCAGATGGTGCATCTGTCAATCTCGGTCGCAACAAGAATGTATACACTTTACCCAGGGACGAAGTAGGGCAATAATACCGTATCACGTCACTGTATTAAAGTTGTTAAACTGTTACGATGCTTATCACGAAGTATGTAAACTTTCCGATGCGTATTACCAATGTTATGCAGGTTTAAATTTGTACATATCTCGGGTATGTAGGGGATCACGAAAGCCAAATGAAATCGAGGATGACAAGCTTTCCTGTGTTGAGAATTGGAAGCAGGCATTTGAACAACATTTTTGACAACTAACTTTCACTGGGACTTGAAAGAATCACAAATGTAGAGCTACATTTCTTGCATAAATCATGACATGTCAATACTACCCTTACGGAAAGCATTCAGTTTAAATCTGGTTCTGCATAGCCTTTAATCTTGTCTCAGAACACCCATAACATTCCACATCTTCAGTATGTTCTACGATTTTTTTGTACTTTTTAAATATATGTAAGCAGTCAACATACACTTGTAGTCAGATGGTTTGAGTAAAGTAGTCAAATTTAATGTCAATTTTATTTATAAATTCCCATTTGTTCTGACAATTTTCAAATACAATAATTCAGTGTTTTCTACAATGTAAAAGACAATAAATCTGTTATAAATGACTCAATAAACATAACTCTGTTTTAATAGGTTTGATTTTTGTCTTTTCTGCTTGGCTATACCGTAATATTTTGTTATATACCATACACAGTTTTACTACCAGAGTACACCTACATTGCTGAATTCTGGACATGTTTCTTAACCTGTCAGTCTTCTGCTTCCTATCACAATTAAACATTCTCCATTTGAGCCATTCAGCACTACTTAACAGAACATTGCTCTAGAAATTTGACTGATTGATTAATTGAAAACTAACTCACGTTACTGATTGTTGGTGGTAGTAATTTGTGTCATTCACAGATCACTGATTAGAACACACCTTGTCTTATTCAAAATCATATAATCTAAATACAGTATCCATATATTTGGCTAACTTGTATAGTGTTTGTTTATGATGTCTTTAACTTAGTTCATTTCTATGTTAGAATGTATATATTTAGTTAACTTGCATAGTGTTTGTCTTCGCATTGCTATGTCAGAATGTATATATTTAGCTAACTTGCATTATTTAGTGTTTGTCTTCTCATTGCTATGTTAGAATGTATATATTTAGCTAACTTGTATAGTGTTTGTCTTCTCATTGCTATGTTAGAATGTATATATTTAACTAACTTGCATAGTGTGTGTTTATGATGACGTTAGTTTAATTCATTGCTATGTTAGAATGTACATATTTAGCTAACTTGTAAAGTGTTTGTTTATTATCTCTAGCTTGGCTCATTGCTATGGAAGTATGCATATATTTAGCTAACCTCTAAAGTGTTGTTTATGATGTCTTAATCTAGGTTCATTGCTATGTTAAAATGCATATATTTAGATAATTTGTAAAGTGTTTGTCTTTAACTATACTCATTAATATGTGTATGCCTATATTTAGCTAACTTGTATAGTGTTTGTTTATGATGTCTTTAACTTGATTCATTGCTATGTTAGAATGTATATATTTAGCTATCTTGTATAGTGTTTGTTTATGATATCTTTAACTTGGCTCATCGCTATGTTTGAACCTGATATCACAAGTGCAACATTCTGATTCTTATACTTGTCAGCTGTTTTCAGAAGAGCAGCGATGGGCAGGGCAGCAGCTGTCTCGATTATCTCTAACAGAATAATACAATTTTGAGATCATGCCACTTGAGATCGAGATGATATCATTAGACTGATAAATGCTTAGACTTTGTCTCAATATGTCAACTACAAAACTGTAGATGTTAGAATATTACACAACCAATTATATCATTGAGTATTTATCTTTGAACATATATCACTTTCGTTCTATCTCTTTAATTCTATCTCATCACAACACATGGCTATGGGAACGGCTTCCCATATATGGCTGGTTCTGCGATGCTCGAAATATCAAATTGTTCCAAATTGTTATTATTTTTCCTGAGTTTTGAGAAATTATACTTGAGGATGTATAATGATATTATTTCTCAACATTTTTCTCCGTTCGATCGGAAAATACTTGTGACCTAATGGGTTGTCATCACTTTTCTAGCAACTCGTAGTGACAAGGCCCCTTAGGTAACTCGTATTTTCCTTGGGTAAACGGGAAATGTCTAATTGTATCGAAAACAATTTACTCTGGATTCTGTCTATACCATTACCATAATTATCATATTTAGCTTCCGTGTCAGGCTGGGTAGTCGACCTGCCAAATGATCTTTCCACGTGACAGGTCGACCATCCAGACTGGAACAGAGGCTATATTATAATAATAAATAATAACTTTATTACACAACTATGTCATCAGGGAATACAGTAAGGTAAACAACAACAACAACAACAACAACAGAAATAATAACAATTATACTGTAAAGGCCATCCATTGTTATACCAGCTAGAGGAGAACTCACGAACAAAGATAACTTTTAGTTTAACTTTACCTTGTGGTGATGTTCCATCATGAAATATACCCCTTTACTGATATCCTCTTCTGAGACGAGCACCCAGTCATCAACATATAATTTACATATGTCAAAGGTCAGCTTTATGAATAGAAACATTATTTTTAATTAGTATCATACGGAAGTTATTGAGTGATCACCTACAATGGCGCCAAAGTTCGACGTTAAATTTATCTTACTTCAATTTTCATGCAGTTCATGGACAGAATTAGATAGTTACATTGTCAAATAACGTAACGTTCACTACGAAACTAGTTTGTATAATATGTATGTATGTATGTATGTATGTATGTATGTATGTATGAAACAGAACACCACCTTGCTAGGTGAATTCTTACTGACGACACTGCTACATTTCATCGTCTGTCGCGAAGAGAGTTTAAGTGCAAATCTAAATGTAGCAATGTTGGTAAGATTTTTATTAGTCTAGCAGCTAGACCGTCGGGCTTTCTATTGATGTCAGGCGGCCGAGCGAAGGTCGTTTTGCACCTAGAGGTGTCCATAGTGGGCGTTTATGCCCGGCTTTTGTTCGGCAACCTTTCGAGCGCCGATCAGGTCTTGTTACGAAACGATTAAGATCACCTTCTAGTTCAGGTTTACTGGATTCTATTGTAAATTGTTCTTACCGAACCTTCGTCCACTCCACCAGCTGTGCCGTCAGATATTGTATGTTCACCCTCAATGTCCAAAATCTTACCAGCCTTGACACTCATTTCCATTATATGGTTCCTTTCTGGTTGTACACCAACTATCTGTTGATCACAAAGTTCATATATTTGTTTTTTACACATACAAGTTACATCAATTATAAAGATTGTGGGACTTGATCGACATAGTCCCATCCAGACAACATAATGACAGTAAAACTTTCTAAAGAAGACATAAATTTACATTAAATAATTGGAAGATGGTCTATGGACATATGCACGCACACACACACACACGCAGGCAGACAGAGACAGACAGACAGACAGACAGACAGACAGACAGACAGACAGACAGACAGACAGACAGACAGACAGACAGACAGACTGAAAGGCAGGCAGGCAGACAGACGCATACATACATACATACATACATACATACATACATACATACATACATACATACATACATACATAATAATAATACATACATACATACATACATACATACATACATACATACATACATACATGCATACATACATGCATACATACATACATACATACATACATACATACATACATACATACATACATACATATACACACAAAGAGAGGGAAATTTAGGTCGAAATAAATATAGGATTATCTAAGAGAGGAAAATGTACAACGTATTATTATTTCTTGGTACCTTCGCTATTGCTTTTGCTTTTACTTCCGAATTAATTCCATTGCGGCCATATTTGATGACATTGATTCTCTGGTATCGTTGTAAAACAACTTCCTTGGCTTGCGATATATAAGTTGGAACACACACAGTGATTTTAACATCAAAACGTTCTGATATGCTTGCCTATATAGGAAATAAATGATATTGATTATTACATGATATCCATTAAAACACATCAGAGCCATAGCATAAACGTATTACTTTAATCAGAATGCTCCTATGATGATCGTATAGCACGGATTATATGGGAACAGTAGCCAGAATCGAGTTCCGTAGTCATATCATGGTTACGTTGCAATGTGCATCATCATCATCATCATCATCGTCATCATCATCACTGCTACCATCACCATCATATTTTAACAACAACATTCACGGACAGTGTGAGTGATAAAATGAGATGGTACACTCAACAAAATGCATGTATGTATTTTTATTTTTGTATTTTGGCATGTAAAGTACTCGTAAAGTGCTCATCTCACTTTTACAACTCAAAACACACAAAACAAATTGACAATAATTGAATCTTCAATTTGGTCACAAAACTATGGATTGTAAAATGTGACCCTCCCCAAACATTGTAATGCAAAATATGACCCTCCCCAAGAACAGGTTTGTAAAATGTGACCCCCCCCTTGTAAATACTGAAGGCGCCCTTATATCGGTGACTTTCAGTTGTATGATACCTTAATAGTAACTAAGTGATCTATAAAACGTTGTCATGGTTTTAAAAATTTAGATTGGTATCACGCCATAATTATTTATATTTTTGATTGGCGGATATATCTTAATAAATGGATACAGTTGATTTCACAGTTCTGAGATTCCGAGTCGTACTCTGGATGTAAAGTGTTGGAATATAGTTCACAATTGGCAAATTCCGTATGATTTTAAAACATTCAACATTACCATGTATGGTGTGTGTGTACTGTATCCTAAATAGGAATGAAGCCTTTACCACATACTTTTAAATAATGTAGTTGTGAATATACAGCGTCAACAGATAAGGATGAATACTCACTCAACACACGTAGTCTTCGAATCTCCACGGAATGTGTTCTTTGACACAGTCGACTAAATGACTCTGCTGAGTTAGTAGCACTAATAATTAAAAATGGAATCGTAATTAAGGACCTTTTGTTGGAAGTACCAGCAATGCTGTCAGTAAAATATGGGTTGCTTAGGTTATTTGATCTAAAGATAGGTTTCAATGGATGATGTTTATATTTTGTTTAATAGCTCATATACTTTGCTTATGGTGATATTTGTCTGCCCTACTATATTCGGGTGGACACCGTACGGTTGACAAGCCCGATAGTCTAGTCTCTGGACTATGTTTTATTTCACAAGCATTTCATTCAATTCAATGTAATGATTTGTCTTGTTGATGACATACAGTTTTGTTTTGAAAAAAAATGTAACGAAAAGTGGGAAAAGTCATATCGAAAGCATGTAGATATATTGCAAATGAAGTAGTTCTGGGTGACCTTGGCTGGAACACAATGCCAAGTAGATTTAATGCGCTGAGATTAAAATACTTTAAAAGACTTTGTAATTTAGATGAATCACGGTGGACTACATGTGTCTTTAACTATCTCAATTCCATTAGTGAAGAATCTGAAAGAAATATGACAAAACTGTCCTGGAAATGGTCAAAAACTGTATCATTAGACAATTAGACATTCGATAACGACCAAATTCAAAAAATTTCAGAGAATAAAATCAAACATATCATATTAAAAAAGGATGAGATAATATGGAAAGAACACACCACAAAAAATCTAGTCTTACCCATTACTGTAAATTCAAAACAATTTTAGAATCTGAAGAGTATCTATAATAAATATTTTAAAGGGTCACAATTGAAATTTAAGGCAAGATCATATTCTCTCAGTCTTGCATATGAAAAAGAGAAAATGGGGAAAATTATAATGATGATTGTACATGTCCTTGTTGTGGAAAAGCTGATGAGACACTTGAACACTTTATTTTTACATGTGAAAGCCATTCTACACAACGACATATCTTAATGAATGGAACAGACGAACTATTACTCACAATAAGGAGTTGAACTTATATCAAGATTTTAAACAAGGGAAAGAACTACTATGTTTATTTATAGGAGATAGTACAAAACAGTACTGTGACAATGAGTCTATAAGTAAACAAATAGATGAACTTTAATATCAAACAATACCTTATCGATTCATTTGAAAACAGAAAAGATTACCAAAATTAGCACCAATGGTGTTGAAGCATAACTGTATTTGGCTGTTGCTATGGGTGTGGTCTCGTTGCTAAGCATACTATACCCATGCCTGTTATCTTTGAATACACATCGCCATTTGGCTGTTGCTATATGCATGGTCTTGCTTGTTGCTAGGTATAGTTGCATATAATTTTTGATTATTTATTTGCTTACCTATTAGTCCCTGTTATTATTTTGGCGTTGGAACCTTCAGGGCACGGATTATGGTTTTGCGGATCTCAGTAAGGGACCTTAAGCTTCAGTAAATAGAAAGGCAAGGGAGGGGAAATCAAGTATGTTGCATAAAATATCAGCGACCATCTCACGATTTAGTCATGCTAAGAGGCTAGTGTCCCTCAATGCCCACCCATGATTGGGTCCTTCTTCCATATAACAACTACCCACAAAAAATAAACATAATGAAGATTCTTTGGTCAAAGATATAACTTGTATTTCGAGTCTTTCAAACTTTGTAGTTTTGTAGGATTTCTTTAAAAAAACATTGGGGTTAATTATGAGAACAACCAGACTAATACAATCACACTTTACCCTGTGTGGCTTGGATTACGAGAACGACCAGACTAATACAATCACACTTTACCCTGTGTGGCTTGGATTATGAGAACGACCAGACTAATACAATCACACTAACTTGGTGGGGTTAATTATGAGAACAACCAGACTAATACAATCACACTAATACTTGGTGGGGTTAATTATGAGAACGACCAGACTAATACAATCACACTTACCCTGTGGGGTTAATTATGAGAATGACCAGACTAATACAATCACACTTACCCTGTGTGGCTTGGATTATGAGAACGACCAGACTAATACAATCACACTTACCCTGTGTGGCTTGGATTATGAGAACGACCAGACTAATACAATCACACTAACTTGGTGGGGTTAATTATGAGAACAACCAGACTAATACAATCACACTTACCCTGTGGGGTTAATTATGAGAACAACCAGACTAATACAATCACACTTACCCTGTGGGGTTAATTATGAGAACAACCAGACTAATACAATCACACTTACCCTGTGGGGTTAATTATGAGAACGACCAGACTAATACAATCACACTAACTTGGTGGGGTTAATTATGAGAACGACCAGACTAATACAATCACACTTACCCTGTGTGGCTTGGATTATGAGAACGACCAGACTAATACAATCACACTAACTTGGTGGGGTTAATTATGAGAACGACCAGACTAATACAATCACACTTACTTGGTGGGGTTAATTATGAGAACGACCAGACTAATACAATCACACTTACTTGGTGGGGTTAATTATGAGAATGACCAGACTAATACAATCACACTTACTTGGTGGGGCTAATTATGAGAACGACCAGACTAATACAATCACACTTACTTGGTGGGGTTAATTATGAGAATGACCAGACTAATACAATCACACTTACTTGGTGGGGTTAATTATGAGAACGACCAGACTAATACAATCACACTTACTTGGTGGGGTTAATTATGAGAACGACCAGACTAATACAATCACACTTACTTGGTGGGGTTAATTATGAGAACGACCAGACTAATACAATCACACTTACTTGGTGGGGTTAATTATGAGAACGACCAGACTAATACAATCACACTTACCCTGTGGGGTTAATTATGAGAACGACCAGACTAATACAATCACACTTACCCTGTGGGGTTAATTATGAGAACGACCAGACTAATACAATCACACTTACCCTGTGGGGTTAATTATGAGAACGACCAGACTAATACAATCACACTTACCCTGTGGGGCTAATTATGAGAACGACCAGACTAATACAATCACACTTACCCTGTGGGGCTAATTATGAGAACGACCAGACTAATACAATCACACTTACTTGGTGGGGTTAATTATGAGAACGACCAGACTAATACAATCACACTTACCCTGTGAGGCTAATTATGAGAACGACCAGACTAATACAATCACACTTACCCTGTGAGGCTAATTATGAGAACGACCAGACTAATACAATCATACTTACCCTGTGAGGCTAATTATGAGAACGACCAGACTAATACAATCACACTTACTTGGTGGGATTAATTATGAGAACGACCAGACTAATACAATCACACTTACCCTGTGGGGTTAATTATGAGAACGACCAGACTAATACAATCATACTTACCCTGTGGGGTTAATTATGAGAACGACCAGACTAATACAATCATACTTACCCTGTGGGGCTAATTATGAGAACGACCAGACTAATACAATCACACTTACTTGGTGGGGTTAATTATGAGAACGACCAGACTAATACAATCACACTTACTTGGTGGGGCTAATTATGAGAACGACCAGACTAATACAATCACACTTACTTGGTGGGGTTAATTATGAGAACGACCAGACTAATACAATCACACTTACTTGGTGGGGTTAATTATGAGAACGACCAGACTAATACAATCACACTTACCCTGTGGGGCTAATTATGAGAACGACCAGACTAATACAATCACACTTACCCTGTGGGGCTAATTATGAGAACGACCAGACTAATACAATCACACTTACCCTGTGGGGCTAATTATGAGAACGACCAGACTAATACAATCACACTTACTTGGTGGGGTTAATTATGAGAACGACCAGACTAATACAATCACACTTACCCTGTGGGGTTAATTATGAGAACGACCAGACTAATACAATCACACTTACCCTGTGGGGTTAATTATGAGAACGACCAGACTAATACAATCACACTTACCCTGTGGGGTTAATTATGAGAACGACCAGACTAATACAATCACACTTACCCTGTGGGGTTAATTATGAGAACGACCAGACTAATACAATCACACTTACCCTGTGGGGCTAATTATGAGAACGACCAGACTAATACAATCACACTTACCCTGTGGGGCTAATTATGAGAACGACCAGACTAATACAATCACACTTACCCTGTGGGGTTAATTATGAGAACGACCAGACTAATACAATCACACTTACCCTGTGGGGCTAATTATGAGAACAACCAGACTAATACAATCACACTTACCCTGTGGGGCTAATTATGAGAACGACCAGACTAATACAATCACACTTACTTGGTGGGGTTAATTATGAGAACGACCAGACTAATACAATCACACTTACCCTGTGGGGCTAATTATGAGAACGACCAGACTAATACAATCACACTTACCCTGTGGGGTTAATTATGAGAACGACCAGACTAATACAATCACACTTACTTGGTGGGGTTAATTATGAGAACGACCAGACTAATACAATCACACTTTACCCTGTGGGGTTAATTATGAGAACGACCAGACTAATACAATCACACTTACCCTGTGGGGCTAATTATGAGAACGACCAGACTAATACAATCACACTTACCCTGTGGGGCTAATTATGAGAACGACCAGACTAATACAATCACACTTACCCTGTGGGGTTAATTATGAGAACGACCAGACTAATACAATCACACTTACCCTGTGGGGTTAATTATGAGAACGACCAGACTAATACAATCACACTTACCCTGTGGGGTTAATTATGAGAACGACCAGAGTAATACAATCACACTTACCCTGTGGGGCTAATTATGAGAACGACCAGACTAATACAATCACACTTACCCTGTGGGGTTAATTATGAGAACGACCAGACTAATACAATCACACTTACCCTGTGGGGTTAATTATGAGAACGACCAGACTAATACAAACTTGTTTTTATTATTTTTCACATGGCACACATTTTTAAAACATGTGAGATGGATATTGAAAGTACAAAGCAAATTCTTTGAAAGTGAATTATCAAGATGGTGTAGATATCAATTTATGAATCTCATTGCTAAAATACTATAACTCTCTTCGAATAGAACCTGAACTTTTCTACAAGAACCCTTCTAAACTAACCGATGATACTCATTCTGGTTACCACAATATTTCATACAATTGTTAAAAATTTAATTGAATTAACTAAATTATTTCATGAAATTTTGTCAAATCAGAGCTTCAGCAAAGACAAAATCACATCAGGAGAGATTTATATCTTCAACTGGCATTAACTCTATTATATAATTATTCAGTATCTGATTCTATCACCTAATTTTATAATTTTTTATTATATCTATTCAAACAATTTATTTTTTAAAACTTCATTTGTGGTGTTGCAAAATCCACACAAATGTTGAACAAAAAATTTCAACCAGAATTTCAAATGACAATTATCATAGAAGAAATTCCATTTCCATTTGACTAGTTATTTAAAATTGTATAAAATGTTTTTAAAACTTCTCTGTAATACATTAGTAGGTTTAAAAAGTTAATTATCTACCACACAGTAAAAATATTGGCCATGAAATGGCTGTTAGATAATGTAATCAATAACTTCTATAAAAGGTCAAAGGTCGCACATTCTGTTACAGTACCAAATCTATTGGAAAATCTAAAAATGTTGGAGTAAACACTTCAGTTTAGAAAATGACATCCAAAACAGGTGCAATGGAAGTCAATATTTGTCTTTAAAAAATCTTTAAAAAATTATTTCTACCTGAAAAAAAAATATATACATTGTAAATACATAAAAGTACACAGAAAATAAATTTACAAATCTGAAATTGTAATATCAGTGAAAACTTGCTCATACAAGTATACACTGCAATCTAACATAAAAATATGGTATTACTTAATAACTTCATGTTAACAGCAACTGGAAAGTTATGACAACTTTCCTTTTTACTTAAACTTGCAATAGCTCCAACTGGTTGGACAGTTTTATCACGCAAGCAAGTTTACCTACAGATAATTCAGCACACCTAACAATGATGTACAATATTGAGAGTAATTACAATATATATACCTATCAAAACAGTTTTTAAAAATGGTCCAGTTACGGCTAGTGCACTTTTAACAATTATCCAGGTATGATAGTGGCAAATGTTACAACAATTTGGAATAAAAAGATTCATTTTTATAACTTTTAAAATGTAATTATGTTTTATCTCTCTTCTGGCTTATTTCTTCAGGATAGTAACATGCTGCTGAGAGGAAATCAAAAGCTATCATCCCTGTGAAGTAAAGGTTGGTCCATCTTGGTGCTCATATAGATTAGTCCATATGCTACATCTTAAGGTGCTTACAGGAAATCAAAAGTTTGGTCCTCGTGTAATATAGATTGGTCCATATGCTACATCTTGGTCAAGGCCAACTACTTTGACGGCTGCAAAGTCTGGAAAGAAAGAGTGAGAGTTGATGGTTCAACATGACTGCCAAAATGCATAACAATCATTGTATTATTAAAAGCAATTCACATCAATGCAGTTCATTATTTTTTTTAGACAATTGGACATTGATTAAATTATAGGCTATTAGTTTTTTTAACGCTGTAATTTGATATGATTATGATTATACTCATAATACTTAAAGGGAATTCCACTGCAGGAAATAAAGGAATTTTCATAAACTTTCACTCCTGGAGGGGGTGTCATTTCAACACTTTACATAACTGATATTCAGAGCAACTGCTGAGGAAATCTGAGTTGAAACTTCCTGCAATGGACACAATGTTAAATGGAAGCAAACAGACAAACATATGCAATAGCAGAATATATTTATAATCATAATTATTAAGTGCTTCAGCTAAATAAAAAAATTGGGGGTTTTTTCTGGTAACCTGACCAACTCTAGTTTAAACCACCTGATCTGAAGCATTTCTTGTTTAATACATACTTTCATCACGAGTACAACTGTGTTCTTTCTCAAATGATGCCTGGACATGGTTGTATAGACACAATGTCAGTATATGCGTTTTTAATTTCTCACCAAACATTTCTATATTTCTTCAATTTACACCTTAATCATCAAAGTGTACAGCACAGAAGTACTATGATCAAAATTGGTCAGGAGATACTTGTCTAAAAACAACCCCAAAATACCTACACCATTTTCTGAAGGCAAGTTATTGGAAACAAAGAATGTTAATGTTTTGGCCTTATTACCTTAGGAAATACAATCATATAAACAAAGTACTTCACCTAGACAAACCGAGAATATTTTAGCAGCGATATTTCGTGGAGTTGTCTTGGGTACCAGGCCTTCAAAGGTGATTATTGCTTCTACCGTTGTTAATTCTCCAATTTTTCTGAAAGTAGAAATAATTCAATTCGCCAGCTGAGACTTCATCTTTAATTTTAGAAACATTCGAACTATATGAGTATAGTAAAGTTACAGATGTAGAACCAAATTTTAACAATTTATCACTTTTCTACATGAAAGTAACAGATGACAGGTGCATATGAAGACTTTAGGCAGGCATTGAAAAATAACATGACAAAACCCATTCCATTGACGTATTTTGTATTTGCACAAATTTACTTGACTGCATCATACTTTCACAAACATAGTGTGTGTGGATCAAACCACAACCAAGGGTGTAAACACCCCGAGTACCAACACTGGCACTTTCACTTTATTGGGTTCCGTTATTATTACATAATTCTGTTTATTAAAAACCAAAATTTTGATAATACGTAAACTGTGAATTCACATGATTTCATATACTTGGAATGATCATGCATACATGTATGCAATATAAGATTTTCAACATTGCACTACAGTGCACATATCCCCTTAATGTGCATACATTGATGCAAGCAACAAGCACTAGCTGGTATTATGTAATAATGGAAATACTGTTAGATAATATATTTCAAGATCATTCAAGATTGTGGAGTCATGATATGGTCAGATGGAATCTTGGAATCTCAGCCTTGCTGTGACCATTTGTTTCTCAATTAATGGCTATATAGAATGTCCTTGGGCAACATTTGAACCACTATTTGTACCCCAGTCAATCCAGCTGAGAAGCCAATATGCTGGTATGTTATTATAATTTGCAGTCTACCACCGAGTTGTTTTAATGATGAGAATGTGTTTATATGTAGAGAAAGAACGGTTTTCAAAAGGAGTTTAAATTTCCACAATTTACTCAAAGACATATCAAGAAGAAATCTGATGTAGATCTATGCAAAGGTTTACAGAATGATAGTATAAATTGTGAGAGAACATGTATACGTTATTAAATACTTACTACCTCAATGTATTCTGACACTTACTACCTGCCTATATTCTGACACAAATGTATGTCATACATGTATTAGATCTCACACTGTTATCAACTATCCAGCTTTCTGCCTTGGGAAATAGTTGCAACATAACAGTCCTCAGGGTAATAGAAGTTGTCTGGTGCCCTCATTGCCAAACAATAAGTGTTAACCAGACAGATGGTCACACAGACAGACAGATGGACAGAGCCCATTGTAATAAATAGATAAATAGATATAGACAGAATACATGTTTCCAAGAAAGCTAACATTATAGGTTGATATTATGTCTCACCTGACAAGGTCTGTATGTAACAAAGTTGGTGTGTGTCTAGTGTGAGATTCTTCTTCACTTTCAGTAGATTCACTAACTTGTCCTCCTACCGACATAGCCAAATCAGGCAGTTCTACATCCCCAGCTCCTGTAGAGATGGCTAATTCAGGCAACTCTGCTTCCCCATTTCCAGTCAAATCAGGTTGTTCTATCTCCTGGCCACCAACTCCAGTCGATAACTCAAAGTCAATCTCCTCTATTTTTGGCAGTGCAGTACCAGGTCTATAAACATACATATACAACACTTACAATACAGTCTTCTTACAGTAATACCATGGAATGTATACCGTACAAAAGTGTAAGTTTGCTACAAGCTTGCAGACAGCTTACAGGGTGTGTTTGAAGATTACAACAAGCTTGCTCATGCTTGTATGCCAGCTAGGTTGTGAAGTTTCAATCTCTACCCTGCAAGCTTGTCACACAGTTGTGATACCCTGCAAGTTTGTAAGAATCTAAGAATCTGAGGCAAACTTGTGACAAGTATTTGAGTCATTTAAACTATACAAGCCTGGTGGTAATAAAATGTATTGCAGACAGATACACCATTGATTATCATAGTTAATCAATGAGGCAGTGTACAAAATTTTACCCACAACTCTCATTGATTTGTATCCTTGGATTACTACCTTCCTCTATAAAACATATTTCTTAACATTTTAATGTGATAACAATTATATTTTACTAAAATGTAATAAAACTTATGATTAAGAATCGAAAAGAAGTAGCAAAGTTGGCATAAAAGTGTACAGCATACTAAATGAAATATTGTGCTTTGAATCAAACACTTTTCAAAGTCAAGTAATCACCAACTTGGCAGTCAGTCAGCATCCCTTCAATTGTATTATTTTATTCTAGACATTTGAATGAGAAATATAATGAAACACTTTATTCAAACAAACGTGATGTCAGAAAAAAACCAACTTGTAGGGGTATTATCAGTTAATAAGTTTGATATGAGTATACCCAAGTATACCTGATAGAGCTTCTGGAGTGTAGATGGGCAGCACTAGTTATTGACAGGTCCTTGGAGCTGTCCAGAGAATGGCTTGTATCTTTAGGATGAAAAGAAGATGAAAAGGGAATTGAAGAATGTAAGTATGAATGAATGGGAATTAGTGTTTTAGTTTAGAAGTGTTTTTTACTAAGGTTTGAGAACTCTGCAGTAGCAGAGATGATAAATACCTACATTTCCATACTAATTATCACAACTTCAGTGGGAAAACCTGGTGAAATACATGGAGAACTCTGGTAAATGTGGGAAAACCTGGTGAAATACCTGGAAAACTCAAGTAAATATGGGAAAACCTGGTGAAATACCTGGAGAACTCTGATAAATGTGGGAAAACCTGGTGAAATACCTGGAGAACTCAAGTAAATATGGGAAAACCTGGTGAAATACCTGGAGAACTCTGATAAATGTGGGAAAACCTGGTGAAATACCTGGAGAACTCTGATAAATGTGGGAAAACCTGGTGAAATATCTGGAGAACTCAGGTAAATATGGGGAAACTTGGTGAAATACCTGGAGAACTCTGATAAATATGGGAAAACCTGGTGAAATATCTGGAGAACTCAGGTAAATATGGGAAAACTTGGTGAAATACCCGAAGAACTCAGGTAAATATGGGGAAACTTGGTGAAATACCTGGAGAACTCTGATAAATATGGGAAAACCTGGTGAAATATCTGGAGAACTCAGGTAAATATGGGAAAACTTGGTGAAATACCCGAAGAACTCAAGTAAGTGTTTCCTTATATTGCTTTAACAAAGATACCCATACCTTTGAAAGAGAATTATATAGTGTAGTATATAAAAGTGAAAATCTACAAATCCACATGAAACTTGCCATTCCAACTATTCACCGTACAGAAATGGACAACCAAACTTATAATTCAGCGGAGTTGGATAACCCCCACACCCTTCTCCCCTCCTCCAACCCCATCCCCAACAAATATGATTTTGTTATTTGCTGATCCATCTTTTCAAAGCTAGCCAGCTAGTCAACTTTTACAGGGATTGCCTATGTTTGCAAAAGTTGAATTCATTTTGTTAATGTTATCTCACTATTATACATTATGAATATCTCTAGACAGGGCCGGATAGGTCAAAACCAGGTTAGTGGCTATCAACATCTGAATGGAAAAAAGTTTGCCATGACTTCTGATCTGTACTTTTTGGAGTTTTCTTACCTGGAGTTGGCAATAATGATGGACCTGTCATGTCATATGCACTTCTATCTCCAGATATAATAGATTCCTCTCTTGGTCTCTCAATAGAACTTACAGAAGAATCATCATGGCCTCTCCTAGTTCTCTGCAACAGAAAGATAGCCAATAAATTTTCATTTGATTCATATAAATTTATAAAACATACAGCCATTAAAAGAGGTCTGTAACTGAATTCCTGAATTATTTGTCAAAATAAAACAAATCATTAAATTTCCAATCTTGAGAGCTTTTAGGAGATTTTCTGCAATTTTGGGAAGGTTTGAGAAATTAATTAAGCACTGTTTTGTGGCAGCAAGAAGTCTTACATTGCCCCAAAAGCTAGACTATAAATTAATATTATAGATATGTGCCAAAAGTTTATGATAACAGCTATAAACTTACTCTGAGGTTCTCCTCTAAATCACTCTCAGTTGTGGTCTCTTCTGATGGTGATGGTCTCCTGCCATGTAGATGAGCTACAGACCATATAGCTCTTTCTTCATCTGTTGAATACTCTGCTTCCAATGTTTGGCTGTTTCTTTGCCAAACTCCTACCAAGGGCATATGAAGTCCTAAACAAACCAATTCAAAAAATCATTAATTTATGTATACATACATGAGATGATTGACATATTAACATTACACTGAAAAAATTACTATTTGTCACACACATGATAGTAAGTTTCTTTTTATGGTTAAACTGTATATCGCACAGATAACAATATAGATTCTTAGACAACTGAACAAACATTCAAAAAGTGTATGCAAAAGATACCTAGCAACAAGACCACACCCTTAGCAAACAACCAAATAATAATGTATATTGCAAAGATAACAGGGATTCATAGACATGTGATCAAACATTCAAAAAGTGTATACAAATATACCTAGCAACAAGACCACACCCTTAGCAAACAACCAAATAATAGTGTATATTGCAAAGATAACAGGGATTCATAGACAAATGAACAAACATTCAAAAACCCTTTGTAAATGTGCCTGGCAACAAGATCATGCCCATAGCAACAGCCAAATGATCATGTATATTGCAAAGATAACAGGGATTAATAGATAAATGAACAAACATTCAAAAATGTATGCAGATATGTCCCGTAACAAGACCATGGCCATAGCAACAGCCAAATCATAGTGTATATCACAAAGATAACATCAGGGATTCATAGACAAGTGAATGCACATTCAAAAAATGTATGCAGATATGTCTAGCAACAAGACCACACACATAGCAACAGCCAAATGATTGCAAAGATAACAACAGGACTGGATAGGTATTTGTATAAACATTCAGCAAATGAACACTTATAGCAAGCATGGATCTGTATGTGGAAAACTATACAGTTGTGCTACAACACCATTGTGCTATTTTTTTTATCTTTAGCCAACTGACCGACCTATCAATCTTAAGGTGTTTATGATAAGAAACATTGGGCTGACCTATTAAATAGTTATACTGAATACCTACCATGTCTACTTGGTCCTTCAAATAATGACTTGGCAGTTGGATATTTCCTGACTTGGGGCACAGACTGCAAAGTTAGATGTACCAAAAACAAAAATGTGTGACTCTAGTATTGAGTTCTAGCAAAAACACAAATGTGACTTGAAAGGTAACTTCTGTTTCATTAAGTGTATTGTTACTGTATAATATGGAAACTTCCCTCACAAGTCCCAGAACAAAAGTGAATGAAACCAAGGCATTTTATCTCGTTTAGCTTACAAGTGTAAATTATCAAACAATGTGAATTCACTGAGGTATCCTTCAGTGGTAGAAACATTCTAGAAGTATACTTTTGTTCAGGAACAAATTTTCTCTGTCTCTGCCAGACAATTTTTTTTTGCATCAAGATTTTCAAGAAGACAAATTCTACCAGAAATCTAGCTAAACCTCCAGCTGGGGAAATTGTGAACAGTGTATTTCAGTAGTAATCCATCACACACTGACAGGTGGTTGTAATCAGTTACTTCATTCAGTTTATAAACTCTGATCTCAAGTTTGGAAGTATTAATATTAATTAAGTGACTCAAGGATGCGATAACTACATCACATTTATATCAATACTCCAATAGCATAAATGAACACTGTTGGTAGTATTAAAACGGAACTCATAATCAGTGCTATAGCTACATAAACATTTATTTAAAACTGTACTGTTTTACTATACACTGTTACACCATGTATAGAACTAGACTAAACTGTGATAAATTCACCTACCAGCTCTGAACAGAGTTCATTAGATGTTGTAAAGTTTCTCCTCAGTTCATCTTTTGTTATCTGGATAGTTGCATCTGCAAAGACAAGTCTGCGTCTTTTTTTTGATCTCTTGGGAGTGACAACCTTTGGTGGTTCTTCCAATGGTGACAATTCCAATAAAAAAAGTTTCCTCTGTGAAAGAAAAGAAAAGTTTTTCAGTACTGACTCAATGTTCATGTAATTGTAATTGGCCAAAAACTTTTTAAATAAATGTAACAGAAAATTTGAGGAAGTGGAATTTTTTAGATAACAAAATTGATGCATAGTACTTTACTTCTCAAATATTATCATTTTAGTTAAATGTAGGTAAAAGCAATGAGTATTTACAGTCTTTTCATCAAGTTAAAAAAACAAACATTCACTTTGGTACTTGATGAAGTATCGGTAAAAATAAGATACATCCAACAGTGAACATGTACATGACTTTACCACTATCTAAGTTACTGTGGTTATATAAATTACCACTCTTAACACCCACTAAAGCAGTTTCCCTTTTTGCCATAGTGTCCATATCAAGTGTAAAATAAGACTCACCAGGTTTAATTATAAAACTAGCATGTGGCCTTTCCAACTGTAGTCAATTTGTAAACAATGCAAACAGCAAACTAATAGTCCCACAACTCTGATTTATAGCTTGTAAGTGAGACTTAGACATCTTCTGACATTTATGTTTACTCTCTAGTCCCTTTATGATGTTAAAGTTGTGCTTTATACTGATAACATACATAGGGAGATATGCCACATACTGGGCTGGTAATTAAAAGTATGTGGTATATTTTTACACTTGATATAGATGTTATACATGTATATTACTAATTATTCATTTACAATTATAGTCCCATGTTTACCTTTAGACCAGCTGATGGTGTTGCTAAGTCCATCTCACTTGGTATTGCATGTTCCGGTGATGAGATCCCTTGGACTTCTGAGACTGAATCCATTTTTGGGGCACCTGCTGGTGGTTCTTGTAAGAGAGCTTCATCTGGTCTCACTCTGTCATCTAAACCTTCACCTTGTCTCAAGTTAGAAGAAGTGACATCACCTGTGCCATTCTCTGCTGGCTGTGGTGCCCCTCTTGTTTTTTTCTTTTGCTTTTCTTTTCCTGTGTCCACTTCCCTTTCTCTACGTTTTTTCTTCTTGGTTGGGATTTCATTGAAAGTGACGTGAATTGGAGAGAGTGTCAAAGCACCGGTCTCTGGGTCTATTATCCATACATCATCTGCGGCTGCAGGAGTGCTGAGAATTGAAAATATGTACAAAGTCTAAATGGAGTCATGAATGCAGTCAAATAGTTAAAAGTAGATAGCTAGCACTTACTGCCATTTGTTTCTGAATGGTTAAAGTACTTGGTCAAGATTTGAACCATACTGTGTACCAGTCAACCCAGCTGTACAAATGGGCACCTGGTAGGATAGAGGGTGAGTATCCAGGGAGTTCAGGAAGTTGTATATGGGCTATCCTGTTGCATTGATATAGGACAGTACCAGAGTAATTATAATTACACAGTGTTATGATCACAAATCAAAACCTGTCAAGTTAAAAGTTTGTCAACCTACTAAAAGTCAAGTCTATTGATTACCTTTCTACAGGTGCTTTGAACTCCCGTTCCTCTCTATCACCTGGGGGGATGTCATGCAATGGTGATAACAAAGCATCAAGGCCTATAGCTCCTTCTGCTGTCAAATCTTCAAGATCAGTACCCAGTGGCGGTAGATCCAATTCACCTGGTACCTGTTGATGTTATTGTATCCTTTCTATCAGTTTGATAATTTTGATAGATTCTAATTTTTATAACATTAAAATTACTTTAATAAATATACATCTCTTGCATAAATTCAACCCTACTGTACATAATTTTCATATGTTTGTTTTAACTATGTTAGATAATCCAACAAAATATCGTTACTCTGTGGTTAAAAACAATCACCCCATTTTTATTATCATCTAAACTTGTTTGCAGGAATACTATCTCTCACCCACAGACCATATTTCACTTATTATTAAATTATTACAACTTTATTACGAACACACAGTCCAGAGAAGAACAAAAACAGACCACAAGACAGATCCAATATTACAGAACATCAAAATACAAACAGCAAAATATTACAAAAGGTATTTTAAAAGAAAAAAAAATTGATGTAAAATCTTCAGCCAGTGGGCCTAAAGCCCACCAAACTGTACATCACATGTAACAACACGATTAATCAGAGCATTTTGACTGTCGAAACAGATGTAATATAAAACCTAAATATCACCTTTCTTCTCAAGATTTGTTGTATTTTTAAATGCTTTTATTTGTTCATGTGTGTATTTGTCAGATTGTCTTTTTAAAGTCTTACTTGTTTTAAAATGCTGTTTTTTATGTATTTTTTTTATCTATGGGATGTTTATGAGCATGTTTGCATTCTTTTCTTTCTCGAAATAAAGTTTGATAATAATAAAAAAACTTAAATAAAAGTAACAGAAAATAATTCTTAGATTTCATTTTCTTGAAGATTCAGGGAATGAATGGAATTTCTCAGGATTTCCAAGATGTATGTGAACCCCAAATCAAAACTGAAAAGTTTTCCTGTATTATTGATTTATTTGCAAAAACCACTTACCAATACATCTGGGACTGAAATCTGTGGTATCTCCTTGAGGCTTATATCAGACTGACTAGACACAGTGTGAGGACTACCTATTGCTGTTTATAAAGAACAAAGATGCATCACATAATTTGTAGTATGTGTTATTAGGCCAGTCATATTTAATTCTATGTTTCTCATCACCTGACTGACATGTATTTTGTCATTCTGGCAAAATAAAAAAAAATTCACACCCTCTATTGCATGATTAGAAAAAAATTGCAACATCACAGATTGTATGATGGCAACTCTATAATCGTGTATCTGAGTGAAAATGATGTTTATTGGTGAAAATTTGGAACTTTAATGAAAAAAATTGTTCAAATTTTCTTTCTCACTTTAATTGGTATTTTTAAAGTAGCCATATGGATTAGAATTGGGGTATTTATTTTGGAATTTTAATTTGTAAAACAACTTTGCTGTATTTTTCTACTCGAAAAAACAATGTGAAATAACATCTACCAAGTCCTTGTTTGTAACTCAATGAATTGCAAAAAGCTATTTAAAAAAATGTCTAAAAAGTTTCTTACTGTACGTACAATAACAAACATTTTACATATTTATTAACCTTCTGCAATTTTTTTTTTAAAATTGTTTTTATCCAACCATCTGACCCATCACTTTTAAGGTGTTCATGATGAGAAACAGAATTAAGCAGCAGGGGTGTCTTATCAGTATTTACTAAGGTTTGGGAATTAATTTGGCATGAGGAGTATAATCAACCATACATAGTTTTTCCATACTTTTGACCATAATTTTGGTCAGGAATATACATGAAGAATTCAGAAATATTTCATTTTAATTTCTAATGTATACAGTGCTATAGAACATATCAAAGAAAGTGAGAAAGTGAACAGTAACTGGTCTTGATATCATTCAAGATAGAATTACAAATCATTGGTTTAATACTGTATTATTTTTAGATTGAGAGCACTTAAAGGTCCAGTTAAAAGTTGGATTAACATTTAGGTGTGAAAAACAGTTGTCTGAGAAAGCTGTAGAAAAAGTTGGTCTTGAACATAAGAATAATCCTATGTAATTCACATGGTGCTGCTGAAAAGATAGTAATCCAGACTTTTAAGAGAAATATAATTACCTTGTAACATCTGTTGTTTTGGGGATCGTCGCTCTGAGGAATACTCACTATGTGTTGGACTTGTCAACAGTGGTTCCTTTAAAAGATGGATAAAAATACATCAAAATATTTCACATGTATATGATAAAGAGGCAAAGCTGGTAACTTTATGATTTTGTGGTTATTTCTTTTTTGGTAGAGATAATATTCAATTGTCCTTGTAGATGTCACATTGTCTAGTTTGACTTGAGTGTTGTGTATTAGCAGATTCAAGGTATATTAAACCGGTACCACAGAATCTTTAAAAAAAGAAAAAAGTGTTTAAACAAAAGCATTGGATCCTTGACTGACTGAGGGCGCTAATGTGGCTTGCTACAAGTTTCTTTAAAGTGATTTAGTATGTTGATCCTGAGGAGAACCATACTCAAGATTGTTCAGAATTTGATAATACTGTACTTGAATCCTTTTATAATACCCAGCAGGAAGCACAATGAACAACATGATATTTGATTCTCTAGAATTTAATATTGTCAATTTATGAATTTGAGAGTCCTAAATAACATAAATAATTTAGTCTATGTCCTATCATTATTTGTATGCTATGCAGTACGAATACAGCTGTATGATATGGCCATTATTGGTACTTTTTATATGCAGTGCAGCCCTGCCAGTATCCATGGTTACTAAAACCTGGAAGATGTACCACTGAGGAGAGTAACAGTAAAGTTACCCTGTACATGTACAGTTATGTTAGTGGGGAATATGTGTGCAATAAAAAAATTTGATGGCTTTGGTGTAGGTATCAAAATAATGACTTGTTCATCTTCTGAAAACCAAGCATTTTCTTGACTTTTACTTCTCTAATAATATTATCTATAATATTATTAACCATAATATTATCTATAGTATTAAAATATTAGTTCAAAAAAACTTGGCAAGCTGGTGAAGCCCGAACAAAACGCAGCTAACCTGTTGCTGGCCAGACCACCCCTCAAAGATTTAGAATAAACCCCACAAAAAAAAAAAAAAAATGTTTTTCCCAATACTGGCATGTAAAAATGAAGTTGTCCAGTATAAACCATCAGTTTTTGTACATAAAGTTTTTAACACTCAGTCTAGTTTCATTCAGCAAACATAGATCCAATATATATGTTCTTTTTCTTCTCTACTGTAATGTAAACATTTTTGTGCGATGGGCCAAGGCCTTAGAATTTTGAAATAAGGCATTATTATTAAATTCCATTTAATAATAATATATAAGAATAAAACTAGTATTAATATTTTAATTGACTTACAACTTGTGGCAGGGAGTAAGGATCCAATACAAATGATGTCATATCTTCTGATCGTAATATAGAACCAAATAATGGATCTAGTTCAAAAAATTCCTTCTCTGCTACAGGGTCAGGCAAAGTACAAAACTCAGCTGGTCTGTAACAACAAACAATATGCCACACACATAATGTAAAAATTAGGATAGAATAGACAAATGAATGACCTCTACTGAGGCTTATGAAATTATAAGCATTATACTATTAAAGTTTTGATGAATACAATCTATACAATTCACTGTTGAAAATATCAGACACCTTAAATCTATCTAGAAGGTGTTTGTGTTGCCATCCCAACAGACTGGGACTTACACCTTAAATCTATATCTAGAAGGTGTTTGTGTTGCCATCCCAACAGACTGGGACTTACACCTTAAATCTATATCTAGAAGGTGTTTGTGTTGCCATCCCAACAGACTGGGACTTACACCTTAAATCTATATCTAGAAGGTGTTTGTGTTGCCATCCCAACAGACTGGGACTTACACCTATTTGTTAGTTCTGTTTTTAATTTTGAATGTTTATATATATTTGAATAATCTGCCAATTGCATCTTTTTTTTGAACAATTAAATTATTAATGACAACCATCTAGTAGTTAAAACGTTGAAAAGTTAAAAATATCACACTAGTACTGCACATAAGAATTTTACAATTCATCTTGTAATGGCAGGTGTGGCAAATTAGCTGTTAGTGCTAAAAACTGCTTGTACATGATTTTTCAGTTGAAGGGGATTTTTAGGTATTGGTCAGTGGGGAGGGCAAAATAGTTAGTATTTGAGTGGGAAATACTAAGTGGGTATGAGGAAATATGGGAAAGGTATCGGCAATGTGGACACTCGAGTGTTGTTAAATTTAAGAGAGTAGAATTTAAGAAAAGTGTAATATCCAGAGGAATTTGTTCATGTATTTTATGGTGTTACACTAATCTAATGAGGAATGGAATAAATATCTCTTGGGAGTGAAGATGAACCATAATGAAGGATAGAGGGTAATGAGGAGTATGACAATATGTGGAAAAGGGGGAAGGAGAAATGTTTCTCAGTATTGGGCAGTGGACAAGTTGGATCCAGTGATTTGATCTGATTTGATTTGGCACAAAAATATTCAGAAAAACCACAAATTAAATGGATATACAACATGGCAGCTATCACATTCACATGAAAAACAAAACAGATACATCACTGAATACTTTTACCAAGGATGACAAGAACAATAAAATATAACACATAACAGACAAAATATACTAAAAAGACAAAATCTGACCCAACTACATATGGATGAAAATGAAAGTAGAATGAGGTCAGACTATCAGAAATAAACAAACTCACTTTCTTCTAATTCAGATAATTTCTCATATACAAAGGTAGGCTGTTACAAATTTTTGCGCCAGATAAACAGAATGAATGGTGACTCTGAGTATTGAAGGTTGGAAAATAGATGGAGAATGTGGGAGGGCATGCCATGATATGAAATGTTGCACTTGCAGTGTGAGGGAACATTGCAACAGCTTTCATTCCTTATTCATCCATAAGACTATAACTGTATGAATGTACTTCAACTTAACGTTAATTATTTTATCAATTTTTTTTTAATGCATTCAGAAAACTTGCTTGTTGGCTGCATTTGTAAAAGGTTACACAACAACATTGCATTTCCAGTCATTCATATTTTAAAATATTACTATTTGGCATATTTTGCAAACAAAATTTAAAAAATAAAATAGGGATGAATCTAGAGAAGGAAAATAAGTTTTAAAAACAAGTTTCCAATATCCATATCATCTCTTAGTAAGTCTTCTGATAAAATTCACAGACTGTCCAAGTGTTTCATCAAACAGTTGAGGTACAGGTTTGGCCTCGGTGGGCAATATTCTAAGTGAGTAGTTTTGTTTGATTTTTTTCTTTGTTTGGAACTAGCAAGTATTTGAATGCAATTACCATATTAGGTCAGATATACACCTACCTTCCTCTGGTTGGTGGTAGATCAATGTGTACTGTATCTGCTGGTAAAAATTTTCTGGTTTGGTGAAATCTTCCATAGAGTCTACTAACATCATCTGGAGAAGATGTAACAAAAGAATATTGGCTTTGAATGATGTATGCACAATGGATTGCCAAACAGTTTAAATGCTCTGCACATTTTTACTGAGGCAACTTTAGAAGTGATTGGATATGAGATCCCTAACAAGGCTGTGATTGGATATGGGATCCCTAACAAGGCTGTGATTGGATATGAGATCCCTAACAAGGCTGTGATTGGATATGAGATCCCTAACAAGGCTGTGATTGGATATGAGATCCCTAACAAGGCTGTGATTGGATATGAGATCCCTAACAAGGCTGTGATTGGATATGAGATCCCTAACAAGGCTGTGATTGGATATGAGATCCCTAACAAGGCTGTAATTGGATATGAGATCCCTAACAAGGCTGTGATTGGATATGAGATCCCTAACAAGGCTGTGACTGATAAGGGTCCAATATCCAATCACTGCTAATGTTGTCTCGCTGATAAATAAAAAAAGAGACTGCAGTAAAGTGTTCATGTTCTTTCAAATCAATATTTCAAAGTCTGACACTATCATTAATCACCAGATGTAAACTGAATGTCTTCCATAAGGACAAAGTTTTGAGATTGTCGTTCCTACAGACAATTGTTGGAATACAACAGAACATATGTAATAAGTTATTTTTTCTCATTGATTGCTATTTGCTCATTGCTGTAAAAAAAATAAATAAAATAAGCGCATTGTCGTACCACTATAGACAACATTTCCTGACGAGACAGACTTCTACCCATAAATATATCTCTTCCTTACGGAAGAAAAAATGATGGTCTCCATCTGATGTTTTCTCTAAATTATGGCTGTAGGAACTAACGAATTTCACCCTAAATAGTCAGTACTCTTGTTAAGGGGTGATCAAAAGGTCCCAAACTATTTTACTGAAGTTTCATTACCAAAATATGGTAGACTGTATCACCAGTCTTACCCTTTCTGTTACCAGGGTCTATGTTTTACCAGTCTTACCCTTTCTTTCTTTTATTTTCAACTTACCAACCTAAATATTGTTTTTAATGAGAAACATAGCATTAGGAACTGTGGACCTTCTCTGAAAACTAACTATAGCTAAAAAAATATCAATCCTTGATAGAGGTAGAATTTCAAGATTACACTTGGTCAGACTTACCATTCAGATAAAGACATTGTTTCTCAAAGACGCACACTACTCCATACATCAGCTGGGCAGATAGGTAGAGGGAGAATCTTGGTTTGTTTTTATGAGGTCTTGAAGACACGCCTTTCAATTTAATCACTTTAATGATATCATCACTGAAAATTATAAAATCAATCAATCAATCAATCAATCAATCAATCAATCAATCAATCAATCAATTGTGCAATGTCTGCATTTACAAGTAAACATTCAACACTAGATTATAACACAAGCAGTCAATGGAGTACTAATTTATCAATCAATCAAACAACCAACAATATGTTCATTGAAAATGGTTAAAATACCAATAATTAGACATTGTATATGTTACCTAGCAGTTGATTTTATCCATAAGTAGTACAGTAATGAGTTGAAATCATGATCACATTGAAGACAGTGATCTTAGGGTATGGACCCAAAAATCAATTTGATTGTATTTATTGCACTATAATATGTGTACTGCTACACAATATGTTTACCCACAGGTTATTTCATACTGGTCAGGGTGTACGATATTACAAGTAAGTTATTATACCTAAAACACAGGTTATTTCATACTGGTCAGGGTGTACGAAATAACAAGTAAGTTATTATACCTATTAAACACAGGTTATTTCATACTGGTCAGGGTGTACGATATTACAAGTAAGTTATTATATTCAACAAAAGTTTTAGAAATTGCAGCTAGTGCTGCTTTAAAAGCATCTCAAGGAATTAGTTATAGTGATCCCTCAGCCTTTCCATCAAATATTCACTAATTTCAATAATTAATTGTATGTCAGATTCCTTTCACTTGACCAAGCTACAATTGGAAATCAACACACAGATAATAAGCCTGTCCATACTACAAAATCTGACCAGATCCCATCCGATTTACCTGTCCATACTTGTGGTTAATTCGTATCTAATTTGAATGAACTGATCCAGATCAAAGCCTACTCTGGGTGGTTGTTTCGATCTAGATCAAAGTAATTCAAATCAGGTTGTGACCTGGTGTGGACAGGCATTTACTCGAGTGAATTAGTTTGACAATAAGTAATCCGAATCAAAGCTGGTACATGTGTGTGGACAGGTTACTGAGGTATACTAATGTAATTCAAATCAAATCTATTAGTGTGTAGATGGATGGAAAGTGAATTCAATGCGGATTAAAGTGATCTGGATCAGTTTAATTCAGATTGGATCTGGATCAGATATGGACAGGGCTAATATTGAATTCCTTTTTGGAGTTATTCACAAACTGTTTAAACTGACAAATTTTCTTGCTCACCATGTTCTGCGGACATTTACACGGCTATAGTCTTTCCTGGTAAGTTTGCCTGCTTTGGTTGCTGCCAGCCTACAAAGGAAAAGAGTACAAAAATAAAAATCATTATCACTAAGGCCTAATCAAAAAAAAAATGTGTGTGGTTCTGGTTAACTTAATTTTAGAATAGATGGGGTAGGTAGATTTTTTATTTCATTTTATTTTATTTTACTTTACTTTTTTATGTGTGAGTATCTAATTCAGGTTTTCCATTGTTTTCCAAATGGTCTCTGACTATGAGTTGTTTATTTCTTCCCATCAGATGTGCAGGCATTACAGATTGGAAGAACAATTTTAGAAATTAGAGTGTCTTTTTAAGTTGATAATGTCAGTTTCCACATCCACTATTTCTCGTGCGACTTCTCAATTTTGGCGATTTTATTATTTTTTTCTCGAATACGTAAAAAAAGTTTTTAGGGTGGCAGTGAAAAGCTAGGTGGGGGTCGGGTAACCGGAACCGAGCAATGATTTGTTTAAGCCTTAGTACTCGATCAGTACCAGTTGCATGTCAACCACATCGAAGGCACTCGTTCTGTATCACAATACTGCTATCTTATCTGGGACCAAGTGAACCATTACATGTAAAGAGCGACTTTCTCCGAGTCATGCGAGTTGCCTGGCATGCACGGCGAAATGGTTCTGAACTTCTGATTAAGTGCAAATGTGCGTATTCACTAGTACTACATGTACCATGGCTATGGAGACCCACACGTCGACTTTGTCTATGGTCTAGTATTATCACTCATAACATGAAAGTTACTCACCAGACAACCCCAAATCTTCCTCTCCTCTCCAGTATTTCGTACGAGTAAAACATCCTGGGGTTGATATTCTCTAGACTCTATATGAGTATAAACCTTTCTTGGGTTACACAACCGTTGGGTAGTTAACAGGGAGCTAGTTGGCCTAACGTTTAGATCTGTTCACAAAGGACAAGGTAAGGAAATTAGATGATTACCTAGTTTTGGTAGTAAAAACCTTCAGGATATTAGTGTCAGACGGTATCCACTGTTTTTGATGAGTGAGATACAAATACAACATTCTGAACAACAACATTTCGCAAATGCGGAAACTAAAAATTCCCATTCAAAATACATGTATGCGATGTAATATTCGATGTTTATATAGACCATATGACATTTTGCTTGAAATAGCAATGTCTCTATCTCAAAGCTGTCTAGTTAATAATATCAATATATATATATAGGTACTCACATGATTACTTTGTATGTAAATTGTAACTTACAGGGAAGAAATTCTGCAACTGCGTCTTGTTGCTCCTCCGTGTCCCGTTTTACAGCTGTTCAGTCCGTATGCAAATTTAAGTTGTCGAACTTTTATCCAATGGTACGCATCGAAACATCGCGTTGATAAAATTGACCAATAACAAATGCCGTTAAAAATATGAAGATCTATTTTCCCCGCGAAACTGTTCCCGCCTCGTACTGCTGTCGTCAACAACTTCTATGCGTACGTACGTACGTACGTACGTGTACGCGTGTGTGTTGCATGCCTTGGGGACTGTACAGTTCATTCAGTACAGAAAAACAACAACAATGCAACGCCATTTATTTTTAATTAATATACGACATGTAAATTCGACGTCCTCGTCCTCGTCAAATTCCAAAAACTAAATATGTTGTCAGTCATTAAATAAGTTTGGGGTGTATCTTAGTTTCTTGGTTCTAGATGACTTTCTATATGACCGGTGGTCAGGTGTATGATTCGATTGTGCGGCGATCGCGATACAGACGTTTTATTTGAACGTCTACTATGCTATGCGTATATACATACGTTCCGGTCTCACAGGCATTGTTACCCGAGATATGTATCAAAATGTTTCTATCATAATACAATAAAATGTCGATAATATCTATAATGTTGACGTATTTAGCCAACTATATATGAAAGGGGTAAAACTACACTTGTTTCTGATCGCGCAAGTCAACTCACCGCTTCACATCAAATGTTACGTGATCTCCGCATTCTCGCAAACCAGAGCAATTATTTCTTCCGCTACACTTCGAAATACAGTGTGACGGCTCGTTAAGAACGGTGCCACAGGCCGTGGTTTGCGACGATGAAGGTCCGTAGTTGATGGATCTATACATTGCAATTTCCTATATATTTCACTATCCTATATCTTTTTATTTTATTTCCTAGTCTCCTATTTGATCATATATTAAATTCAAAAGGCAGATAAGCTTAATTGAAGTTGTTACAAGTGTAATGCAAGCTACAGATAGTCTTAAGAGTAAAATTTGATAACTTCGAATTCATCACGTAGACTCAGATAAGATTGTAACATTGTACATATGATCGGGAGTTACTGGTTTCATATCCGCGGTATCCTCATTCATTACAGCTTGTAAACACGGAAACTTGAAAGACAACTGTTTACAATTTTGGCTTGTTACTTTGGCTGAGAAAACACTTCCACTGCAGTGTACCATGTCATTTCGTAATATTAAGTTTATGTATTAACACGAAATGAAATAAAAGTCTACCGAAAGGGAAAAGTCTGGGCAAGACGCTCTGTTACACTTGACAAGTGTTCATCCATTTCTTTCTTTCTTTCTTTCTTTCTTTCTTTCTTTCTTTCTTTCTTTCTTTCTTTCTTTCTTTCTTTCTTTCTTTCTTTCTTTCTTTCTTTCTTTCTTTCTTTCTTTCTTTCTTTCTTTCTTTCTTTCTTTCTTTCTTTCTTGAATTTCTTTCTTGAATTTCTTGAATTTCCTGCAAGGTTTTATGGGTCTTCTGGTGCTGACATCATATAACATACTGTCTTTGTTTTTACATTTGTTTTTGTATTTGTCTTATAAGAGGGGGACAAATCTGACATCGGATCTTTTCCTCATAAACCCTACGAAATCCCCAAAATGGCTGAGCACATGTCAAGTGCAGTATGGCTTCTTTGAAATTTTTATTTTATGATTCAATATTTTCATAGTACTAATAAGCTTATGGTTAATAACCGATAACCCGACCGTCGCCGACACTAGTGTGAGCCACCGACCCTAAAAAAATTTTACATTCAAAAGCCTAGGATAAAAATTGTGAGAATTTACTTCTATTTACGTGTGATTTAAACACATTTTACATTCAAAGGGGTAAAATGGTGAGTATTTACTTAATTTTCTTCATTTCTCTTTTCTTGCGAAAGTAATAATAGTCATTTTTAAAATCCCATTCCAGAGAAACCATGACTTTTAATAGTGCAGCAATCTGCATATTTGTGTGATCGTCTACTTCACACATATACTCTTCATTTACTTTTTAAAATAAATTTCGTCATATCAAACTATCACAGAACTTGCGACCAACCAGTATTTTGCTTTAGGATCGACGCAATTTCTCCCGAAAAAGTTTTAATTTTATTTAAATAAAATAAAAATCCGACCTACCTACCCTATTTCCCAAAACCATTATGTTATCGGAAACAAAATTTTTATTTTAAAAAATCCTAATAAATCATACAATTGTACTTACAACAGACAGAAATAAGTATAACTTGGATTTTCCCTTGACATGTATAGAGTTTCTTAAATGGGGAAAGGAATATTATTTCTGAGAGCGATGTCAGAAAATAACCTGAAAAGTCCAGTCGTTGTTTCCACCTTAATTAATTGTAATGGCTCACCAACGAGATAGTGGTTACATTAGCGGACCAACTACTGAACCTATTAGACTATCAGAAAAGAGAAAATTACATGTATGCTATTTTCTGTCTATTTTTCAGCGCACTCTATTTTGTAAAATACACCGTGACGGGGCGCCCTCATGCATCGGTGATCCCACTTGATCAAGACCGTTGAGGGTAGAACTGAGAAGTTGGAAGTTGGAAGTCCCCTGACGGCTTTCGTAGATATGCATCACCAGATATAGATCGGTCAAAAAAGTAAAACTGGTCTACATGTCTCCCAGATACGGTCACGTATTCAAACACAGAAAATATTCAAATGAGCGTTTCAATCAGCATCCGATGTTAACTTCACCCGCGTTGTAAAGACAGTCTATTGCAGTTCCTCTGAGAGATGTTTTTCTCTCATAATAATAATAATAATAATAATAATAATAATATAATATAATATCGCCAACGTCCAGTCACGAGACCGAAAATGGTAACCAGAATAGTTGGTATTGTTTTCTGTTTATTCCATTTTCTCCGTATGTGTCAAGTTTTTAATCCAGAAACTTTCAAGTTTTATTTCTGTATATTAGAACTTGTGCTTGTTTCCTGTTCTTATTTTACTATTTTTTCCGTTATGTTTATAAGCTTCCATTTAATTTTGCCACCAACACTTCTAAGAATTGTATTTTTGTTGTTATTGTGAAACTCGTACCAGCCCAAATTTGTATTTATTATCTACATGTACGGTCCATGGACATTGATTAGTTCCTACAAACTATTTCCATGGCCCTCACCAGAAATGTTCTATCCGTTGCTTTCAGAGTTTGTGTATATATTTTTCTCTTCTGGTGGAATAAATTTCAATTCAAAAGTGTTAGTCTATACAATTAGTTTCCATATCTTCTCAAGTCCTACTATTTTGAAGTCGGCAAGGGAGTGGTTGGCTGAGTTGAAATGGTTTGGTACCAGATGTGTTTTGTCAAGTAAAATAGGGTTGTTAAAACTACACCTTCATTTATTGGTACATACTTTCTCTCCTGCCTTGAATCCCTCCTCACTGATCACATTACAGTGAAATTGAATTAGTCACTATAATCTAGCACACAAAATGGTTGACTTGTTGCATGGAGCAAACCATTTTCAACTGGGTGGAGTATGAAATATATTAGTTTCAAGAGTTATTACCCCTTTTAGCTGTCTGTACAGTTGTGGGTCCTGATGAACAAGAGAGTAAATATATCTAATCCTTATCATGGCTCCACTGATAAGAGACCACTAATGTGAGAACCTGAGATTTAATGATGGGCCTTTAATGGTTTGAAATCCAAGCACTTTATTAAAAGACAGTTAAGATATGTATGGAGTGTATGTACCATCTCAAGCACTTTATTAAAAGACAGTTAAGATATGTATGGAGTGTATGTACCATCTCAAGCCAGTTAAGATATGTATGGAGTGTATGTACCATCCCAAGCACTTTATTAAAAGACAGTTAAGATATGTATGGAGTGTATGTACCATCTCAAGCCAGTTAAGATATGTATGGAGTGTATGTACCATCTCAAACCAGTTAAGATATGTATGGAGTGTATGTACCATCTCAAGCCAGTTAAGATATGTATGGAGTGTATCATAGACCCTACACCAACTGGTGTAGGGTCTATGAGTGTATGTACCATCTCAAGCCAGTTAAGATATTATGGAGTGTATGTACCATCTCAAGCCCTTTATTAAAAGACAGTTAAGATATGTATGGAGTGTATGTACCATCTCAAGCCAGTTAAGATATGTATGGAGTGTATGTACCATCTCAAGCCCTTTATTAAAAGACAGTTAAGATATGTATGGAGTATATGTACCATCTCAAGCCAGTTAAGATATGTATGGAGTGTATGTACCATCTCAAGCCCTTTATTAAAAGACAGTTAAGATATGTATGGAGTGTATGTACCATCTCAAGCCAGTTAAGATATGTATGGAGTGTATGTACCATCTCAAGCCAGTTAAGATATGTATGGAGTGTATGTACCATCTCAAGCCAGTTAAGATATGTATGGAGTGTATGTACCATCTCAAGCCCTTTATTAAAAGACAGTTAAGATATGTATGGAGTGTATGTACCATCTCAAGCCCTTTATTAAAAGACAATTAAGATTTGTATGGAATGCATGTACCATCTCAAATATTCACATACTCTGAATAAAGTTTGAAAAATATTTGGTTTAATTTGGTCAATTAAAAATGAAATAATCCAATGAATTGCAGCAAAGAAATCAACAAAAGAGTTTTGCTGACAGTAACACAGCAAACCAACATACAACATAAACTTGGATCAAATCATTGAAAATAAGATACACTCAGTAGCATGATACTTTGTTACGTAATTATACCATCAAAAATTCACAATGTCTGAACTGGAAGTAAGTGCTAAAAACGCCTTTAAAAAACTCTTCAAAATAAACTGTCTTTATTTACATGTAAAGTCAGTAGTAAAAGTTGAAAATAAACTGCAATAACACTGAGAAAAAAGGCAGCAGGACTTGGTCCAAACATGCTTTATGAAAGAATGTCATGTGTAGCTATTGCTTTCCATTGTTAAACTCTTAGACTAATAAAAGTTGTCGGTGGCATCTCTGCACGTTTAGCATCTAAGCAACATCACCAGTGAAAGCTTTGAATCTGTATTCAAGGTCCATATGGCGAGAATTTAACTCTCGGTGAAGTGCTTCAGCCTAGGCAATAGAAAGAAGACATAAGTGATATATTAATATACATAACATACATACATACATACATACATACATACATACATACATACATACATACATACATACATACACACACATACATACATACATACATAACATACATAACATACATACATACATATAAATGATATATACATACATACATACATACATACATTATACATACAGCACTTTCTATGAAATAACTTATACCGATGGGATAATATATTTAAAGCCACCAGATAGCTGTAACATTTTTTTGCTATATCTTGTTAATTTTTGGCTCTTGAAAAATATACAACAAATCTTTAGTAGAAATAGTTCAGTCATTCTCATTAGTTCATGGAAGTAATCTTTACTAATTATGGCCTGTATTTTGTACACTGGATTGAAGTTTGTATATAAAAAATCATGAATCAGGAACAGCCCAGGTTACAGCCATGAATCAGGAACAGCCCTGGTTACAGCCATAATCAGCAACAGCCCTGGTTACTTGTTTTTCAACATAATGTAAATTTGTGGTTTGATCATCTTTAACTCTAGGGTCTATGGTTGGATACATATTCCCATTATTTCTACTACAACATAAATAAATAAATCTAAAATATGACCAAAACTTGTAAGAAATATGATTGCAGTTACAGCTACTGTGGTTTTAAAGTCCAATATCACAACACAGTATTAATGACATCCATGTAATGATAGACATCTTTCTTGCAGTATTTCTCTCTCATAATTTTTCATTCTGTAAGTGGAACTCTCTTGGACTTAATGCATCATTGGTTTCTAATTTGTGAGAAGAGAAAACATCACAAAAACTATGCAACATATGGCTCCTTGTTTCCAAGATGCACTGCCTTCCTTGCCATCATAGTCAAAGTTTAAAAAAACAATGTTTGATTATCTTTTGTTTTGTACAGAATATTGTGTATGCTACTAAGGGGAAGAAAACTGCTGGTTCACAGTATTTCAACATTTACCAAGTATGTCCTTACTATAAGTATGAACTGTTCTTACTTATATTAAGGACGTACCCGGTAAATGTTGAAATACTTTTTAAAAAAGTGATAGCTGTTGGTTATAAAAACAACAGAAACACATCAAACTGACACCACTCCCTGTTGACAATATAATTTCAAAAGTTTATGATGAAATTGAACAGTCAACCAAGGAGTAATCTTGAAAGTGATGGTTGTTATGCAATGCATCTTGGGAGCCAAGAGTGGACTATACAAGTACAGGGTAAGGCTTCATATTTGAATAGTTAAATTACCCAAAGATACAACTCTACATGGCCTAATTGTCTAGAAGCAAAATAGTGAACTACAGAGGTGCATACATCCAACCTTGAACTAGGCATTATCAAAACTATCAATACTATGTATACAAACACTGCACAATTGATAATTAGCTTAATTTCACAATTGATTTATGAAAGAAACTGACCATGAGATATTTGACTTACAAATGGATAACACACAGTGTGGGGTTACTCTTTACATATGCATGTTTAGCAAGTCTTTACTGATAAGGTTCAAAATACATGAGAGTATTGGATGTTGTCATAGTTGGTACTAAGCCTACGCTCAAGTGAGTTAATGTAACTATTACTACATATAAATTAGTCAGCTAGGGTTGAGTTAGGTATCAGCAAACAAAGCTGGGTTCACCATTTGCTACTGATAAACTTAAACACAGTTGTTACCTTTATAAACAGAAAGGGGTATTACCATGGCAATATCTCACATTAATGTTGCTGTGTATGATTGTTTCATACCACGTACATTCATACAATTTTACTTTTGTGAAAACTCACTTTACAATATAAACCAGTTTTAATACCAAAAACAGAAAGTCGTGTGGCTAGACAGAAATCTTTCTAATTGAATGGTGCTATATTTTATTGTCTGGCATTTCTACATCTTGGTAGATCTGTACTTATTTGGGGCACAAGGTGAGCGTATTCTATTTACTGATGTATACTTTACGTAAGTAAAAAGCTTATAAACTCAGCTTGTGCCACTTTAAATGGATCAAATGTATTTTAATTCATTTGTTAAGCAAAGATGATAAAATGTACCAGTGTTATAATAGCCACATTTTTCTCAAGCCAGACATTAAAATTTAACAATATTAATATCATTTTTGTAGAGTCAAACAAGGTTCTATTTGAGGTTCACTGGCTTTACTTGTATCAACCTAATGATACAGATATTAAAATAATCTGAATGTGAATCCAACTTTGCAGGCAGTATGGCTACATTTGATAGTTAAGTGCAAACAATGCTCCACTCTACTTTAGGACACTATGTCTATAGGTGCATCTAGTAAGATGTACAACTACATTATGTATTAACATGATACAACTTACAGTGAGTGGGTTACATGGAACATATTTTAATTCTTTGTAATTTAGGTTATCACATTAGTCATTGGTACTGTATATTCGCAGGTTAAATCAAAATAACTGAGGGGCTAATTGGGAGTGGTGGGGGGGGGGGGAGGAGGAGGAGGAGGAGGAGCTGATTGGGGGTTGTGGCCCTGGAGAGGGACTGGTTAGAAAGGGTAGATGTGAACATTACCCACATCAATTATTTCATTATGTTGATGAATGGTTATTAATAGGTAGCATTAAAATGATAATTAATAGATGGAGTTTAATTGCAACTGAACTGAACTCGACTGAACTGAATGGGTGATTTTGAACTGAATGGGTGACATGTAACCATTGAATAGCCAAGTATTGAATAGCCAAGTAGAACATAATATTGCACCAATTTGTAGTGTAACTGATGATAACAAAACATAGTTAGTAGAAATAAAAATGTACCATAACAACCTCCTCACCCCCCTGTAATTAATTTTCTAAAGTTATGCAATAGTCCACTTTTACTTACTACTAATTTAGATAAACAATGTCATGTTATAATGACCCTAACCCTAACCCTAACCCTAACCCTAACCCTAACTTGGATAATGTCCAGTTTAAGTTACTGTAATACTAAAATGTCCAGTTTATCAAGTTACTGTGATACATAACGTCCAGTTTATCAAGTTACTGTAATACTAAAATGTCCAGTTTATCAAGTTACTGTGATTGTGATACACAATGTTCACTGTATCAGGTTAATGATACATAATAATGTCCACTCTATTAAATAACTGTGATACACAAAGTTAAGTTTATCACATCACTATGAAAGTGTCCACTTTATCAAATCATCGTAATACACAATATTTAGTTTATCAAGTTACCATGATTAATGTGATGTACAGTTTAACATGATTGAAAACATGGAATGAAAATGTCTAGTTTATTATAATATCAAGTTACTGTGATGCACAATGTCCAGTTTATCAAGTTACTGTGATGCACAATGTCCAGTTTATCAAGTTACTGTGATGCACAATGTTCAGTTTATCAAGTTACTGTGATACAAAATGTCCAGTTTATCAAGTCATTGTGATACATTGTCCAGTTTATCAAGTTACTGTGATATACAATGTCCAGTTTATCAAATTACTATGATACACAATGTCCAGTTTATCAAGTTACTGTGATACACAATGTCTAGTTTATCAAGTTACTGTGGTACACAATGTCCAGTTTATCAAGTTATTGTGCTACATAAGGTCCAGTTTATCAAGTCATTGTGATACAAAATGTCCAGTTTATCAAGATAAATACTGTGATACACACTCATTAGTTTACTAAATTTAATACTATGATGTCCAGTTTATTAAGTTCATGTGATATATCATATCAGATTCGAACATTTGGTGTATAATTCCAGTCAAGAGATTGTGATTCACAATGTTCACATCATTCATGTTATTGAACTACAACAACAGTACAATATTTACCTTGTCTCCATGACTTGTTATCAAAATACATGTTTGGCATATAATGCACAATACAGGCAATTAGTTTTATTTTTGGTAGGAGGTTTATTCTTTGGTGTCATAAAATCACAGATATGGAAAAGTAATTGTATTATAAAAGTTTGTGATGTAAATGGCATTATTAGACATGTAGTCTGTGGCACCCAGGGATGATGTTGGTTTGTATGTGTACATGGAAGTGTGGAAATGAAAAGAGGGGGACTTCAGTTTATTGGTCTGTATGTGTACACGAAAGTGTGGAAATGAAAAAAATAGTGCCAATGGCATTGTAGCACAACTGTATTTGGCTGTTGCTATGGACATGGTCTTGTTGCTAGGGATATTTCAAACATTTTTGGAAACTTTATTACCTTGCCTACCCTTCCCACCTTTCATCTTTGCAATATAAACCATCATTTAGCTGTTGCTATGGATGTGGTCCTGTTGCTAGGCATATTTGTATACATTTTTTTAATCTTTAGTCGCTTACCTACCCATCCCTGATTAAAATAATTATCAGTTATTTGCCAGAGGTCGAAAAAACAATAACTGAATTTAAATAATTATCAAGTGAGGGAAATGAAATAATCAAGTAAACACATCGGCAATGAGAAAAAAAATATATATATAAAATAACTTTAAACTTCTGGCTGGACCACAAAAACAGTTTGTTCAAACTAGTTGAGTTCACGGCCCAAGGAAAACATATACAGTAATATATACATATAACACCAAAAATAATAAATAACAGACCAAAACTAAGGCAAAAAAAACAACAACAAAAACCCCACACAAACCAAAAACATGCATGAAGAGCAATGTCTTTATACAAAACATTACGCCTGTCGAAAATATATACAAGGGCAAACGTTATCTTTGTAATATGCATCGTCATTTTACTGTTGCTAAGGGCATGGTCATTGTTGCTAGGGTCAATTGTGCCAAATGTTTTCAACAATAACTCCAGAATAATACCTCCAGAAACATCCCCAAGTTTCAACCCATTCACCATGCAGTTTCAAGATATAAGATTTTGACCAAAATTGAGATTTTAAGACCTAATTTGCATATCGCTGATGGGATCACCACCTTATGAACACAGCTTCCACTATGCATTAGTTTTGGAATTATAGACTTTTGACCAAAAAGACACATTTTAGCCCTAATTTGCATATCACTGATGGGATAATCATAAATACCTAATCTAAACTCCACTAATAAAAACATTCCATTCCCATCATATTTCAACTCAATCTGCTCAATAATTTTGAAATTATAGATTTTTGTCCAAAAAGACACATTTTTATACCTAATTTGCAGATCACTGATGGGATCATTATGTCATGAACAATTCTGAATATAAACACCGTCAATAACATTCAAATGGAATTTCATCCTAATCTGCTGGGTAGTTTTGCAATTATAGATTTTTGACCAAAAAGACACATTTTAGCCCTAATTTGCATATCATTGATGGGATCATTATGTCATGAACAATTCGTAATCTAAATACCAATAAGAACGTTCTGTTCCCATCATATTTAAACCCTATCTGCTCCATAATTTTGGAATTAAAGATTGTTGACCAAAAAGACACATTTGTATACCTAATTTGCATATCACTGATTGGATCATCATGTCATGAACAACTCTTAATTTAAACACCTCTAAGAACATTCCAACTGAATTTGAGATCGATCTGCTGGGTAGTTTTGGTGTTTAAGTTTTTTGACCAAGAATAACATTTTTTGACCCAAATCACACACCGGTGGTAAGGTCATTTTCATTTGAACAATTTCCCAACTAGACACCCAAGGTAATACACCCACCAAAGATTATGGCAATCGGTCCAGTGGTTTTTGACTTTAAGTTGTTGACACACACACACACACACACACACACACACACACACACACACACACACACACACACACACACACACACACACAAACACACAGACAGACAGACAGACAGACAGACAGACAGACAGACACTTAGCGATGCCTATAGCACTCACTACTGAACCTTAAAAGTTCAGTTGTGCTAAAAGGGGGGACTTCAGTTTAACCATGTAATATGTACCAATATACCATTACCGGTACCGGGTACGGGTAATTATTCTTTTTGCCTCAAAGACTGCTGTCTTGACACAAGAAGTTAAATTAAACCTAAATCTACATAAATAACTTTTATCCTCTTGTAAACTGTCATCATGTGAAGATAAAAGCAAAATATGTTCCTTGGTTTAAGAAATGGAGAAAGAGATAAGATAATTTGAGAACATCAAAAAAAGTTCCTACGTCACACTTTTGACTTACGCTTGTTTAAAAGAGTCTAAGTTTGGAATACCTAGCCGGGAGAGGCAACTGAAAAAATTAAGAAAAATATTAACATTTGGAAAAAGAGATATTTTGTTACCACTATTGTCATAACAAGGCCAGTGTTTTTGCTAAGGTTATCAAACCCCTGTAACTGAACATCTGAGAGGAACTCTTTTAAAGTTGACAAAAATCATATACATGTGGTGTACCTTTGCCATAGAGGGAGGAAAATCTAGTAAATTGTAGTTTCCTACATGTCTTATCAACATTTTAGGAATCCTATTCAACAGTCAAAAAAGGCAATTCAGGTGAAATTTTTCACAACCTTATCAAAAACACTGACAGCATAAAGACACTTCAAAGTTATCATTAGTCACACTACACACAACACTTAATAGAGAAGTATTCCATACAAAGGCAAGTATAAATTTTGAGAATTTAAAACCAATAACATATTGTATGTTGGTTTTTGTTCTTAAAAGTCAAGATTGATTAGTTAGAAATATTTTAGTAGATGTAGATACAGTATGTCTGGTTTATTAGGTGTTACAGCATCTATATTTTCAAGATATTCAAAATCTCTGCTTCCAATGCCAGTGTTCTCCCTAGGGATAATTTGCATAGATTAACGATAATTTGCATCATTTCAATAACATGATAATTTACATAATTATTTGCATATCGATAACATGGTAATCTTCACAATGGTTTGCATAGTGATCAACAGATAACATGTATGTCTTCAACTTTGATGCATTGTATATATAATTTCTTGTTTGCCAGACGGGAAAGAGACAGATGGGAACAAGAAATTTGATGAAAACTTGTTGGTAGTTACTAAATGTCCTGACCAAAATGAGTACATGTTACATTGTCAGTGATGTGGTCACAAAAGACAGGGAAAGCAAAAACTGTAGTGTACTGTCAGTGACAGCTAACACCAATAACTACATAGTCAAGGGATCTTGTAGTAAACTTGCAATAAAAACAAGGTAGACTATATAGTATTAAAGTACATTATAGCACTCGTACTAGTAGTAGGTAGTTTGATGTCGAAATACCCAATACATCTTTATTTGGCTGATTATACTGCCACCTAGAGGCCAGTTGTAGCTATGAAATTTGTCATTCTGATGAGGATCATCAACCAGGGTATATCAAAATGAAACTCGATGTTCTTTACTATTAAGTCAAACTCCTTGTGCATTGTAACATTTCTAATTCACAAGTTAGTTATAGCATTTGGTCTTCTTCATCTTGATATGCCTTACATTCCTCAATGCTATCCAGTTTGTCACTTAATGTCTTGGAGATTGACAATAACAAATCAAATTATTGAGTGCAATGTGATATCTGATTTTTACTTTATAATTTGTAGTCAATCAAGGTCACAATAAGAGCAATTTGATGAGTTCAAAGGTTACAAAAAGAAGACAGGGGACATGACTTCTAGCACAATTGTGAAATAACCCTGTTAAGTGATTTAATGTTGAATTTTGAAAGTAACCGTCTAAAATATTGCTTTACAGTCTTATCGGTCAAATCTGACTGGCTTCATGCAGACAATATATATAATTGATATAGTTTAAGATTGTCTTATTGCTTTCTTTTGTACACACAATATAGACAGTTGTCTTTACTACCCTGTACAAATACTGACATGTGATTTGTATTAACAGTATATACATACATACATGCATTATCCAAATATCTGATAATATCAAACGCATCATGCCTGTTACTTTTATCCCATGCAATCATCATTTTCATGTTTGGAATACATAATTATTAAATTTATTTTATGATATTTCTCATGTCTAACTATACATGTACTGTATTCTAACTATACATGTACTGTATTCTAACTATACATGTACTGTATTCTAACTATACATGTACTGTATTCTAACTATACATGTACTGTATTCTAACTATACATGTACTGTATTCTAACTATACATGTACTGTATTACATGTATGTGTAATTGAATGGGATTAACATACATCATGTAATTGTGTGATGTAGGCATCCTACACTGTAAACCATACATTTTGTTTGTTCATTCATACTTTGGGCCAAAGTGATTTAGAGTGAGATAATATGACACCATAGACAAGTTATGTCACTATGTGACACACAATGAGTTAACCTTATGAGTTCACAGGTGAGTTAGGTTACTATGTTGTTAGTAACACACAGTGAGTTAACTTTATGAGTTCACAGGTGAGTTAGGTCTTCTATAATTTGTTAGTAACACAGTGAGTTAACTTTATGAGTTCACTTAGGTTACTATGTTGTTAGTGACACATAGTGAGTTAACTTTATGAGTTCACTTAGGTTACTATGTTGTTAGTGACACATAGTGAGTTAACTTTATGAGTTCACTTAGGTTACTATGTTGTTAGTGACACATAGCGAGTTAACTTTATGAGTTCACTTAGGTTACTATGTTGTTAGTGACACATAGTGAGTTAACTTTATGAGTTCACTTAGGTTACTATGTTGTTAGTGACACATAGTGAGTTAACTTTATGAGTTCACAGGTGAGTTAGGTCTTGAAGATTGTGAATGTCACAGTGAGGTAACTATTTATGAGTTTACAAGTGAGTTCAGTCTTCTATGTTGTGAGTTCCACAGTGGGTAATCTTTGAGACTTCATGAGTTAGTGAGTTAGGTCTTCAATGTTGTTAGTGGCACATAATGAGTTAACTATATGAGTTTACAAGTGATTCAGGTCTTGAATGATGTAAGCGACAAAGTTAGTTAATTTTGAAAGTTCATGCGTGAATTAGGTCTGAATCAGTATATTGTTAGTGACCCATAGTGAGTTAACTATATGAGTTTAAAAGTGAGTTAGGTCTGTTAGTGACACATAGTGAGTTAACTTTCTGAGTTTACAAGTGAGTTAGGTCTTATACGACGTCCAGTTAATGTCTCATCACAAAATTTCCTACAGAGAGGTGACTAAACTTTAGGGATATTTGACAAATTTGGGGTATCTGATCAAACTTGATTTCCACGACAGTGCAAGTTGTATTAGTATCACACACCAAGACTGAATAATCTCAATGACAATACAACAAGCCATATTGCTGACTAAGATGGCTCACTTTTAAATTAATCTTACAAACTGATCTGTAACCTAGGAATTTGAAATTCGTATATTTGAATCAATCTGAAATAAAAGAGTACACAAATGGCCGGAAATTTTGACTAGTTTCATTCCTTATTGAAGTAATAACACAGTTCAATAGCAATTCTAAGAAAAGGAAAGAAAAGAAAATGTAAGTGTTTATTTTGTTGTCATGATAATCATGTATAACCTTTAGAGGATGTCAAATTCACACTGTCAGCAATATGGCATAAGTAAGTAAGTAAAATCAAAAGCAATTGCACAAATAACAAGTCTTCATTGATGACATACAACCCTACCAGGGACGTGGCTATCAGAATCAGTGTAACCACATCATGCAACTATACAGGACTATACATACCATCTCCAATTCTCTCTTGGCAGCTGCCATTTCTTCCTGTGGTGTTCCTTTTGGCTTTTGTCTTCTCTCTCTCATCATTTTTGTGTGTGCTTTGATCTTCTCCTCCACTTCTCTATCCCTTGCAATCCTACAAGTAATATTTTTGACATTAGAAATGAGTATATCTGATACCCATACTATTTCCAAAACTTATTCAAAGTGACAGTTTGATTTTAGATAACATTTTCTCAATTGAATTACGATGTCTCAATTCATGTGGTACAACATTCCATAGCTGTGGAGCAGCGTGTGAAAAGACACCTTGACCGAACATCTTTGTGTTTACTAATCTAGCCCTAAGCAGCCCTTGGCTGTTGGTCCGTAGATATGGTTGATGTGAGGTCATATGATGCAATATTAACTCAGACAGGATATCATTCAGAGAGGTACATGTATGGTAAACACTTGGCTGGTAAAGCTATCAATACAACAATCCCAAACCCATGTGTCTTCTCCACCTCACTATTTGTGATTTGTGCCTTTCACTTGAGGGAAGATTTCAATGTACAAAACACATTGGGTGAATATACCTGGTTTCTTCTAGTCTCTGTTTGGATCTTGGTGATAACATATTCTTTAATGCTTCATGACGGTTCCGCACTTCTTGCTGTTGACAGAAATTAATTATAAGAACCACATTAACATATATATATATAATATATAGACGTAAATACTAATTATTACTGCTCCAGGCATTTTTACTCTGAACATTTTCATAACTCAATTCCTCTTCCCCCCCCCCCATCCTCATCAAACCCTACCTATATGTTTAATCTAACGTTACACTAACAAGTAATTTGTCAATTGCTATTCCAGTTTACATTGTTCATACACACACACACACACACACACACACACACACACACACACACACACACACACATGCAGACAGACAGACAGACAGACATGGAGACAGACAGACAGACAGACACAGATGCAGATGCAGACACAGAGACAGACACACACACAGACACAGATACAGATACAGACATGGAGACAGACAGACAGACACAAACAACACACGCACACAGACACATACACAGACAGACAGACATACACAGTCAGACAGACAGACAGACGGACACAGACATAGACACACACACACACACATGCATCTACACTCTGTATACAACTCACATACACATTACACATCATCTTAATTCACTTCCACACAGATGAAGACACAGACAGAGACACATGGCATTTTGCCATGCTGGCAGCACTTCTTAACCTAAGTTCTAACACACAGTGGTGCTGTCTATAGGATAGACTAAAAAAAACCTATTTACATTTTCAGAATACTTACATATCAAGAAAATAGTGATGTGATCGTATCATGACTTGGGCAAAAAAAATGTTTGTTTCCGATAATATGACTTCAGAAAATAGGGTTGGTAGGGTGGATTTTTATTTTACTTTACTTTTTAAATTTTTAAAAAACTATTTCGACCCAAGATAAGATGCTTGTCGGTCACAATACTTCAAACTGTGAGAGTTTGATGAGGTGTAAAAGAAGTCAATGACGACAATTTTAAGATGAAGTAGATGAACACACTATGCAGACTGTACTTTTATAGTCTAAAAAGACCTGGTTTCTCTGGAATATGGTATGTTTAAAAGTGACTACTGTTGAGGTAATGGCATGAAGGTGGACACAGAAATAGAAGTAAATTGTTACCTTTTTACCTTTTTGCATGCAAAACATGTTTAGGATCAGCTTAAACTAGGGTCAGTCGGTTATCGGAAACACACTGTTTTTTTTTTTATTTGGCCTTAGCGATGACAGGGGACACAGGTGTTCATTACTACATCCTTTGTAAAGCTCACTCTCAATCACTAAATATAGTCTTGTGAGACATAAATTTAGAATTACCTTAATTCTATCCTCCTTAGTCATCATTTTCATGTAGGCTGGGTCTGTGTCATAAGGTGCCTGTGCTATAGGTTCATAGAAATCTGTAACACGTAAACAAAACAACTTCAAAACCAGGAACATGGCTACAACAACAAAAGCATGCACGCAGAAGGAAATTCGAAAAGACTTTTACTCGTAACTGAAAATATAGACTAGTTTGATGTAATCATTAAATCAAACACACAGTCACGCAGCAATCCAGGAAACCGTACACATGCAGCAATTCAGGATATCGTTAAACTCAAACACATGCATGCAGTAATCTATACACAGAGCATTGCAGATTACTGTTCACTCTCTCTGCCTGATACAACCACACAGAAATCAAGAAGAAATGACACATGGTACACTTTAAGAAAGCAAGATTGAGTTTCTTGCTACATTATGAGCTAACTTGCTACCATGCAGACATGAAATATAGACATCAAATCATTGGTGCCGGAATGTCTGTGTCTTGCTGCAGTAAGTTTAATTGGTTGATTTCATTCAGACTAAATGTAGCAAGAAATTGTGATCTCGTTATCGTAGAGTGTAGAATATGTCCAGTTTTTTATTAGTTTCTGTGTGGTTGTCTCAGAAAGTGAACAGTACTCTGCAACACGTTGTTTGACATCATTATACAATACATGCACATTACATCTGAAAAGACAAGCCCTGTCCCTATATGATTTGAATCAGAAACTGTTATAAGTTGTTCCAATCACCATAATTCACATCATTGTCACTTCTGCCCTATGACTTTCTACTTCTTGGATAGACAAACCAAATTATTCTACATCAACAGTCTCTGCTTGATTGCCTTTCAATTGAATCAATTCATCATAACATCAACATGTCTTTTTCCATTTTACAGGAAAGCACTAGGGACTTATAATAGGATTTAGAAATATCCATATCCTAAGGCACTAATACTTGTAATACCCAAAACGTTTCAATTATGCAGTTGCCATGCCATGGGTAAAATCGTTATGCTACAATGTACATCATTGAGCAAATTTATAAAAGCATTGATAGGTTTTTTCCTTCCTATGTTCATCTCATCTACCACTCAAATACCAAATATTGACGAAAGCTCTTTGTTCCCCAAAGTATGTATAGTATATCACTTTTAACCATCTCTGTCAACATCTTGATCTATTTAAACATGAATGGTACGACCTCCTTGGTTTTTATCATCTTTCACATACAAACTTTCCTCTCTGACTTGAACAATCTCCAAAGTAGATGCACAAAATAACATTATAAACAAGTAACCATGGTTACCATTACCATGGATTTTACTCCAACATGTCATGCATAAAAGCAAACATCCTTTACTCAGTCATGCTTACAAATTGACCAGTTTGAATTGAGTATTTAAAGTAGTGGATTGGTGAGCTGATTTCAATAAGAATCAGATTGTGCTGTAACATTAAACTCACAATTACATATACATATATTCACATACTGTTCATTATTAAAGTTAATAGCCCAAGGACCTGTCATCATCTTAGCATCTCAAGCTATCCTAAAATAACAACATGTTTTAGATTGCGAGAGTGAATGTTCATGGTCTCTGGGTTCATGTTTTGTATTGACAATTTCTACTCACAGAGTCAAAACAATTCTTGGAAGCCAATCCCCAATAGCCCATTGTAGTACTTCCCTGAGGATGCTGATGAGATGTCAGTGAAAATTTGGGATTCATTTCAAACTGTGAGTAGAAATTTCATTGCTATGTTTTCGATTCCATGAGATATTACGACCATGGCAAGTCTTTGGATTCAGTGAGATCTTATGACCATGGCAAGTCTTTGGGCTATTAATAGCTATAAGTAATAAAGTACTCAGAAAGGTGGAATGTGTTATTAACAGAAGACGTGTTCTCAAATGTGAAGTGCACAGTGTAACAAGCCGTGCTCCTACCTACATTAAAGTTGCTACAAGATACAATTTTACTAAAAGAAGAAAGTAAAAGAACTAAGTTTATTTTCAAGACATTTAATACAGATAACTGATCTATACATGCTAACTTATATATTTATAATGAAAGAATGATGGCAAAGATTTAAAGCTGTACTAGCTGTACTGGAATGTTTTTTGAAACTGTGTTGTTAGATAGGATGACTTACTCATAATATCGTACACCCTGAACAGTGTTGAATCAACCGTGGGTAAATTGTATTTGTGCATCTGTACACATAATATTGTACAATAAATCTAATCTAGTTGAATTTTGAGTCCACACCATAAAATCAGCATCCCATTTCAATTACAACATCAACCTGTTGCTCAGCTGCACTACTTTATAGATACAAGAGACCTCTAATTAATCCTCATTTTCCCAACTAGTACTACTACTACTACTACTACTACTACTACTACTACTACTACTACTACTACTACTACTACTACTACTAGTACTACTACTAGTGTACAAACAAATATTCCCAAGGAGAAAGAGGATTAACATCTAAATGTCTAATTATTGGTATCACAACAGTTTTTAGTGAATCTGTTGTTGGTTGTCTAATTGAAAAAATATATTATTCCAGTTACAGCTAGTGCACCTTTAACATTCTAATTATTCAGTAAATGAAATTTTCATATTACATTTATCGTACAACACAAAGACAAGACAAACTAAACAGAGAGTGATATACTGATATCTATAGAGAGTAATTTATAAGAAACTACAAACAGTCCACGCGCACTGTCACATTAAAGCTATAGCAAGTCTCACTAGCAATTACCTGATTTTGAAGGGGGCCATGCTATGTAAACCAAAAAAAAATACGAGAATAAATCGAAAGTAAAACTTAGCCAAATAAAAATAATGAAGTAAAGTAATGCCAGTATGGGGCAATTATCCTAACTACATGTACATTAAATGAAGTGATATGTAAAGAGCCACTATTGTGTCAAACTGATCGGGACCAAAAGCATTACCCCCCCCCCCCCCCCCCCCCATATCACAATATTTATTATGTTCTTTGACTCTTTGTGAGCAATCAAAATTGATTAATGCATGGAAAAGCCATAAATATAAATATATACATGTATATTTACATTTCACACATGTTTGTAAATCATTCTTGTAGCTCTTGCAGTCACACAGTCAGAGAACTATTTTAGCGGACGGCGATCTATATGCAAAACATGTTGAGTACCTTTTGTGCTATAGAAGAAATGAAGTGCCAATTTGACCTGATCACTGGGGTAAAACAATTATTTGTATGAATTTACAGCAACCACCACTGAGCAGACAATGACAGACATTCTTATTGTGAAGGTATAACACGTGTATGCCACACTTTGCGTGAAAGTTAATATATAATGACAAACCAAAGACTGAACCTCTTTAGGAGCACCAACACTATTGAATTTTTAAAGTCTTATACCCACCCCTTGCAAAGCACCAACTTTACTTACATCGCATCTTCACCCTACAAGTACCACCTCCTGAGGAGTTCCTTTACCATCATCTCCTAAGGAGCACCCATTTTACTTACAATATACATCAACCCCACCATCTCCTGAGGAGCACCCACTTCATTTACAAATACATTAACCCATCACCTCCTATTAAAAGGAGCATTCAGTTTACTTACAGTCTACCTTCACCCCACTGTTTCCCAAGGAACACCCATGTTACTTACATTTACGGGCTGAAGAAATAACATTAGCCAATCATTATAAATCATACAGAAGATAAATTGGTCAATTATGTTATGGATAGTAAGTAACACATGACAATAAATTTAGATAATATCTTCTTTCTTTTTATGTTTATAATGTACATATTGAATATTGTCCTAATCATCAAAAGAGCTGATTAGTTTTTCACACACACACACACACACACACACACACACACACACACACACACACACACACACACACACACACACACACACACACCCCTCCCACACACACACACACACACACACACACACATACTGATGATTGCTATGCCTGTAGCACAACTGAAACTAGTACTATAAACATAAAATAAACTAAGGTGCCAATATCCAATCTCTGCTCACCTTCTCTGTTTAATTGCAATGCTCTAAGATAGTTCTTCCTTTGCAAATCTCTAGTCTCATCTCGCCAATTCAGCAACATCTCTTGATCCCTAAAAATGTGATCAAACAAGAGTCATTTATCAGAACAAAAAATATGGCCATCTTAAAAACTGTGCTGAAGTTACATTTGTATTTCATTCCATAATATTATTACTTTTGTAGTTTAATAGAATACATAAACAAAAAACACAAATTTTTTGAGCTACAGTTTCTCTTCATGAAAAAGGATTAATATTGATTTTATACAAGCTTATCAAAGGCAGCGAAGCTTTAAAATCCACTCATGAATGAGAGTTGTTATGTAAATGTCAATAAAATATTTTAATCAAACAATCAGAATTGTTATGCTGTTTATGTACTTGTAACATCTGGTGGTAATAAATCTACTGCTGCATTGATTCACATTCGTGGTTTGTAACAAAACGGTCACTTTTGCAGTTTCAACACATATAAAATAATATAACATTTACACTGTCACATCTACATGTATGGAAATACTACAAAACCACATTTTATTCCTCAAAATTATGTTTGATTATGTAATGAGCCTATTGATTCTGCTTACATCATGAATACATTGACACTTTTAAATAATTGGCAAGGAGAATACTCAGTGCTGAAAAAAATCACAGATGTTTTAGTTTATCTTTATCTGAAATAGCGTTTGAGAATCTGTAATCAATAGCAATATCCTAGAGTGTTTTACTTTGCTTGATAAGTATGCAGTGTACACCTACATGTACATCCTACAGGCAGATTATGGATTGCACAGCTCCTTACTTTGTTGTAATCCCAGTGTTTCTAACAGCTTTAACTTTCGTTGTGAGCAGTGTCTACAAACTCAAACTATCTTTTAATCAGTGTTTCTAACAGCTTTAACTTTTGTTGTTAATAGTCTACAAACTCAAACTTTTAATCAGTACCGGGGGGGGGGGGGGGGGGGGGGGGGGTATTTCTAACAACTTTAACTTTTATTGTGAGCAGTATCTACAAACTCAAACTATATTTTAATCCCAGTGTTTCTAACAGCTTTAACTTTTGTTGGGAGCAGTATCTACAAACTCAAACTATATTTTAATCCCAGTGTTTCTAACAGCTTTAACTTTTGTTGTGAGCAGTGTCTACAAACTCAAACTATCTTTTAATCAGTGTTTCTAACAGCTTTAACTTTTGTTGTGAGCACAGTCTAAGAACTCAAACTTTGTTGTAATTAGTGTGTACAACAATGCAACTTTTATTGTGAGCAGTATCTACAAACTCAAACTATATTTTAATCCCAGTGTTTCTAACAGCTTTAACTTTTGTTGGGAGCAGTATCTACAAACTCAAACTATATTTTAATCCCAGTGTTTCTAACAGCTTTAACTTTTGTTGTGAGCAGTGTCTACAAACTCAAACTTTGTTGTAATTAGTGTGTACAACAATGCAAACTTTGTTGTAATTACATAGTGTTGATAACAATGCAAACTTTGTTGCAATTACATAGTTTTGATAACAATGCAAACTTTGTTGCAATTACAGTGTTGATAACAATGCAAACTTTAACATAATTTTGTGGGTACCAATAAATTCAAAAACAATTACTCTTCATTACCAAGCCCCCTACCACAGTATCAACCCAGGCTTCCTTATTTGACTAGTATCTCGACCACAGTGTCAACCCAGGCTTCCTTATTTGACTAGTATCTCTACCACAGTGTCAACCCAGGCTACCTTATTTGACTAGTATCTCTACCACAGAGTCAACTTAGATTTGTTTCTAAATAAGTTTAAAAGAGTATTTGTGTTTTGTACATTGATTTATTAAAGTTCCAATTTAATCTTGCTAATTACAGACGATGGGAGACATTCCAATTTTGTTAAATTCAGATGATAAGAGACATATTGTTATCTTTACATTGACTTTTTTTGTGATGGCATAAACTGTCTGCCGATAATAGGGTAATCATTGAAAATTATCAATGATGTAAAAATTAATTGATAATACATGGTAAAATTGTACTAAAACTCCAACTTTAATTTGTATGTTAAGTTATTTAGATAATGTAATGAAAGAATGAGTTCTCTGGGATTTCCAACAAGTTTGTACTGAATACTGATTCAGATATTTGCTTGCAGCAATGATAATAATACAAATGTAGCATGCATATGTCACGTGAGATTTCAGCTCTGTACTAGGCATGTCAAGACTATGTTTTACCTTTAATGTTAATTAACATATATGGTGAGAACCTCAATCATTACAACACAACTAACTGTAATGTTATATGATTTATAAGTGAGCACATCTCTCTGTAACAGGATGAGTAATATCAGTACATTTTTGTAATTGTGGGCAACAACGCAATCAGAACTGGAGAGAACAAATAACAAACTGCTAATTTAACCACACCAACTCTTGAACTTAAATTAATTTACATGTGCTTGGATAATTATATAAGACTATTAATTAATATTCAGAAGGTTAATGAATATTAATATACATATTTAATCTGACATTGTTTCCTATATATGATATAAATCATAACAATCATAGTCATACTTACTTTCTTCTTTGTTCCATTAACATTTGCTTTTGTTTAAGTTCTCTCAACTGTGCAAGGCGTCTTTCTTCAATTATTCGGGATTCAATTGGATCTATCATAGGTGGAGATGGTATCCTTGCTTTTTGTAATTGTTTCTTTGACCTCCTGTGAATGTCCATAAAAGTTATCATTGGTCACATGTTTGTCATGTGATGAAAGTAACAAGTTACATGTCAGTCATATAACTGAAACTGCTAGTCATATTATGATTAAATAGATGATAAGATATGTCTATGAATGTTGTCAATCATGTAGGATTAAGTTAATAATGAAGTAATTATAATCTATCCTACTGGACTTGTTGTTTTGAATGATAAGATAGTTTTGTTTTGTATTCATTTCCAAATAGTGCTACATATTAGACACTATTCAAACATCAAATATCTACACGTGCTACATCAGAACTGCAACAAGATAAGAATTGAACAGTGAAGTGTAGCCAATTTGGAACAGTAAATTTGAAATGATTGCGACATTTCGATCCATCTACATGTACTACAGACCTCAATCACACAATGATGTTATTCATGCAATGTTTATGTCTCCAAAATACAGTGCAGTGTTAAGGCTACACTAGCTGCAACTAGAACCTTTCTTGAAACTCTCTAATAAATATAATTTTACTTGTTTTTACTTATTGTACACCTTGAACAGTACTGAATGACCTGAGGTAAACGTATTTGTGTATTGTCACAGTCAGTACATAGAAATAGAGTCAAATAAATCCAACAAAATGATTTTAGGTCCACAACCTAAACACAGTGCCCTCAACCATGATCACAATTTCAACCTGTTGCTGTACTACTTCTGGATAAAATCGACATCTAAACAACATGCACACCATCTAATTATTGGTATTTTAACAATTTTTGGTGAATATTATTGGCTGTCTGATCAAATAAATATTACCCCAGGTACAGCTAGTACAGCTTTAATGTCCAAACTGACTACATTTCCCTGTTAAATTTGATTCTTCGAACATTTTCAAACACAACAATTACTTTTGTATACCACAAAATTCTTACCTCTCCTTGCCAAGAATTCCTAAGGCTCCAGCCCTTTTGAATTTATCATACTGTAATTTTCTGTATTCATCATATGATATTGGTTTATGTAAATTGACAGACTTAGGTCGTGGGAACTCAATATCTGATGGGTCACTTGTTACTGTAGATCGTGTGGATTGTCCACTATATACACGTCTCCGTCGTTTACCGCTACTTTTGGTTCTAGGTCGGCTAAACTCATCTGAGCTTGAAGACAATGGATCCGAATCGTCTATATATAAGTCATCCATTCTTAAATCTGTAATGATACAGATATACAGATTAATGGATGAAATGTTCTCGTCAAAATATTCCCAGGCCTACAAATGAAAGCCTAAAACTTTAACAAACAAACAAGCAAAAAAAAATCAATATGAGAAATAAGTATCAATACAAAATGTAGTTCATCATTGCTGTTCACTGAATAACTATGTCCAATACATGTATATGGGGGGGGGGGGGGGGGGAGATAGCATCATTCATCCAAGATGATAGCATTCTCGCAAACCAGAGTTGTTATTTCTTCCGCCATATTGTGAAATAACGAATGGCACGTTTTTGACGGTGCTGTAAATGAGGCTGTAGTTTGTGACAATGGACGGTGTTTTCAAACAGTTCAAATGTTCCTTATTCCCAACTCAGTAGAGACAATTTATATTAAGTGAATTATAGTCAGTATTGAAAACACATAAACTGAAAGATTGATCATTGCTGACACTCACTCATTAATTATGTATTCATTTGTTTATGGGAAGCAATTAACAGTATACTCACAACAATCAATCTTCCAGTCTAGTAAACATACACAAAATAAATCAATACACTATAAATAATATATTTACAAATGTACCGTACTATAAATTTATCTGGTGACTGACATATTGACTGGCTAGTATTCTATCATATTACGGTATATTCATGTGATAGCCATACCACTGTACAATGTACATGTCAATTGCTGTCTATAATCTATATCTCACTTCGTGATATGGACAAGTATACTTCCAATATTTTTCCATATTCTAGTATTCACCTGAGTATATCCATACCACTTTACTAATACTCATGACAACAATAATTGTCTATAAATCTAGCTCTCACTTATTCATGATATGGACAAATGTACAAGAATACTACCAATATTCTATTTTATTGTAAACATAATCATAAAGTATATTCATACTACTATACCAATACACATGAGAACAATAGTTTTCAATACAATTGCTGGTTATCTGTTATCATTATGTATTTCTGTGTGTATATGTGTCCTAACAGATGTTCATTTTACATACAGTGTTGACTATCAGTCTCATGTCATGGCTCCACATATATGATATTTGATATATACATATATTTGTCTGTTTGATTATACCATGACCGTAATAATTCTAAGGTCAAGTAACAGTCCAGCATTTTACCAAAATATTGATCTATTCTGATAAAAATTCCATATATTGTACATATTTAATGATTTTTTTCTAGATTAGTACACTGCTAACAAGACTAGCCAGCAGCCATACAGGATTTTACATTTTAGAGTTCTTCCCATCTATGTGATTACTATTCTATACTTAGTCTAGTGAATCTTACAAGTATAGTGTTTTTAATATTGAAAAATAACCCTGCTAGTCTGACAATTCAAAAGAAAATTATTTATTATCCACTGATTTTTAGATTCCTAATGAAGGTCATTTGTGCAGGACCAAAACACAGAATTAAAAGGTTGTAAATTCAACCTCATTGGGAGTAAGTTCTTCACATTTTATATTGAACTTGTATCTATCTCCTCAAGTTCTAGTCCCCCTCAGAAAGTATGCATTCTCTGTAGTTGGCCTTCATTTATTCAACAAAGTCAGAAAATTACAGCATTAACATTAACATACAAAACACGATTTGTTTACTTTTAAAAATCATTTTTGATCTGTTTATGTTAATACTTTTGACCCTGAACAAGACCTCCTATGCATGCTCAAAACATTATTATATTATATCATGCTACTATGCGCCATTCTGATTGGATAATAACTGTGGTAAAATCCCATTTTACCACGGCTGGCAGTGGTAAAATGGGCCCCTAAACTAGCATATGAATAGTACTCACAAAAATGAAGCTAGTGTTCTTTCTTATACCAATAAATTAACACTTCCTCAGAGTAAAGGTATGTCAGGTATCCTGTACAATAGTTTGGGTTACAGTAGTCCAAATAATTCCACTGATGACCTTGCGATCGAAAGCAACGATCGATCAGTGGCTTCAACATCACTGGCTATAGCTGATAAGGTACAAGTTCTCCCATGCAACGAGCCGTCAGCGTCCTGCTCTCGTTGAATCAAGCAACACCAATTTAACTTTTAACCATCAGTCAAGTGCGTCAGGGTTATTTCAAAACTGTACATTTTCAGGTTCAGTCAATGTTCAATTTGTTAACCATTAAATTAAAGTAGACTGTGTAACGTCGCGTCTCTGATTTACTGTCTCGAGCTTTCTCCGATTCAGCTGATTCAACGCCGAGACATCTATTTTTAGCAGTGTACAAGATTGTATTGTTCTTATGTAAATATCCAAACAAAATTGTTACTTTCTTTGACCTCTTGCCCCGTTTTCTTCGTTGCTAGTTTTCAACGCGTTTTCGTTATGCATTATATGATGTAAATAAAGTAATTTATCAATGCAATGCAATGCAGTGTATGGTTTGTGTTCATGCAGTGTGTGTGTATGGGCGACATGAACGTATCCACTCATCAAAACATGCTCATTCCCGACGATCTATTACCGACGATCTTTTTCTGTGCGTGCGAATTCGCCTTTTCAGGCATATAAATAACCACAGAATCACATTTAGAAGAAATAGACACATATTTTGATATAATATAATAGCAATAACTCCCTCCGAAGGCGGGTATACACTCGAATTTGGTACAATTCGCTCCATATAGCACTCGCCATTCGGCTCGTGCTATATGTCGCGAATTGTACCAAAATCTTGTGTATACCCGCCTTCGGCAGGGGTTATTGCTTAAGTAATAGTACATTGACTATGGAATCCTATAAATTTATATAATGTTGACAACTTTGAAAAGAATGCTAGTCAGAAGAACAAATAGAAAAATAAAGCATAAATATAAGCACACAAAAACTGATTTATTTATTTATTTGTAATACGTTTGGGAAATTTTTTATTTTTAGATCTTGTAGCAGACCTTGTGTACATGTATGAGGTCAAAACGTTGGTATCAATAGTACCGGTTAATGATATTAACTAGTTTTATGCTTTCATCAAATGCACAATTAATGCAAACAGTAGGAAATTGGTACTTCTAGAGAACAAGTTTTATGGAGTTTGGGAATCATAAAATTGGCGAAAAAAAAAAATTCTTACCAGCAGCAGTCATTTTCTTATTCTTGACTTTAAGTGCTTCTCTGAGATACCTAAGGATTTCTTTGATTCCTTTATGGACAACCTTTGGAGGAGGAAATGTCAGTGGGTTGCTATGGAGATTTAATCCTGTCAACGTTTCCAGCAAACCTGTGCATTGGGAAAGCAGAGAAAAGCCATATAAATATACTATAGTTTCAACTAACAATACATTGTTGAGTCAGGTTTTATAAAAAACTTACTATATGTCATTGTCTAACAACTCAATAAATTTATGGGCCTTTATTTTTTATTACCACGATACAAATGAAACTTTGGTTTAGTGGATTCCAGAATTTGAAAGTTTGCATCACTCCTGAAATGTTCATAGAACTCAGACATCTGTATTACTACATAACACTGCAATTAGACTTACAATGTACTATACAGATTGTGTTACATGATTTCCATACTATCACATCAACACTACTAAACTTACAAGACTTTGTTCAATCAGAGGTCAAACTGTACATGTACATACAGACTAAATCACGGTCTGTTTTTCCTAGACTTGTTTTCACAAGAGACTGGTACTGTAACACTCTGTATTTTGCCAGTTAGAAAACTGGTACTGTAACACTCTGTATTTGCCAGTTCGAAACCAGACAGGGAAAACTATGTACATGTATAATGAAATAAAGAAACCTATTTGGAATCTGTGAATTAGGCAAGTACAATTCTAAATGTGTATCTTTATTTCATTATACTTATGAAATGGAGTCAAGTAGCAACTTCTATTCTATGTAGTTCAGATGTTTGGTATAATTTTCACCTAAATGACAATGTTTGGAGTATGGTTTTCATTTTGTCAAGTGGGAACTCTTCAAATTACAAGATGGCTTTATGTTCTTGGTACTTTGTCCAGGGAGAACACTGTGTCATCCAGTTGTAAGTGATTGATTTATAAATTTTACAAATAGCACAAACATTTTTCTGGCATGCTTACATGTATATAAAGTTGCTTCCATAATAAATTCACACGGGCTAAAAATAGTTACTAATAATATTGGGGTTGACACTGCATGGCATAGGTTAAGTTACTATAGTATCAATTACTTCCTCAATCACACATGTAACTCAGACGAGACATGTCATGTCAAAAACAAGGAATGATAAGTCTTTATAAAACACAGAGCTCCTTAACTACACATGTACAAAGGGGGGAGGGGGTGTATTCCCACCTATTGGGTAGATGTATACATGCTGCCTTTGTCGCCCTCTGGTCTAAAATGGGTATTGTATTTTTAGAGATAAGGAGTCTAACATGGGGTCCACTTTACACAATTGTTGATTTTGTTTGGTCTAAAATGGGGTCCTGGAAGGAACCACATGCACATAATAAATTCTCGACTAGTTTGGAATTTCAAAGAATATCCCTCAGAAATTCCCCCAGCTAATTCACTGGTTGACAGTTTCATATCAGTGATTATGTATTTTGGTCTAAAATGGAGCCTTCTAAAACCTTGAATAGTTTAAAATGGGGTATTGGTTTTTGGTCAACATGGGTCTAAAATGGGGTCTGGGGTTGGCTGCATTGGCCGCACACACCTACCAGACCTGGCCAGTGGTCAAGCAGTACTGAACAGTCAACTTTCCCATTCCAAAATGTACTGCAAGACACAATGCTGTTGACAGTGATAAATTAGGATTGTTTTCTGTTTATTACATTTGAAACACTGTCGTCATGAAATGATGGAAAGACTTGTTGACCATTTTAATTGTGAATGATTGTATAGAACAAAGACTAAACATCATCCATGACAGGCGGGATTTTACTAGTAAACCCCGGGTATGAACAGGTGAAAACCATTCCCCTGAGTAGTGCATGAAACCCTCTGTACAATGATACATACAGAATACATGGTGTTGTTTGAGGAAACTCACGATACATCTTGGAACACATGCCGATTTGACTACCTGTTGATATTAATATTTCTATCACACTTACCAAGTTCTGCTGGTAATTCCTTTATCTGGTTACCTTCTAACAATAAGGTTTTCAAGCAGCTAAACAAAAATAAAAACACCAAAATTTTTATATAAACAGTATTTCCATGTGAGACAAAAAAGTGTTTGTTTCATGAGGACACTGGCAGTAGTAAATTTGGGTAAAAGCCATTATGACTGCAAGAGAATAAAGTGAGTGCCAAACTGTACTTATGTCATAAATCTACTACATATACTATAATCTACATATACTATCTACTATATATACTATCTACTACATTTGTATATATACTATCTACTATATATACCATCTACTACATATACTTTCTACTACATATACTATCTACTATATATACTATCTACTACATATACCATCTACTTTATATACTATCTACTATACATGTTATCTACAATATATACTATCTACTTTATATTCTATCTTCTATATATACCATTTTGTTTACTGAAAGAAACCATGGCAACTAGTACTATTTTGGTACAGTGCATGCTGTTGTAAGAAATTACATGTATTCTAAGTCTTGACAGTACACTAATTGATTATGGAAAGAAATATTTGGTCCTTACTAACTTTAAGTAAAAACAGACATGACCCATATTGATAATTGCCATCACATTTACACAAGTTGATGGGTTCTCTGATTTTGTTTCTAATAAAACTAATGTACAAAGGTATATGGTATTGTGTATGTTTTTATTTGACTATTGTAATGTGGCAATTTGCATCAATTCCTGAGGAGCTACTGTTCAGAAAAGTAAATGACTAATCATATAGAAATAGGAAAAATTGTACCACTAATAGAAATATATGAGCACTATATATTTTGTGCAAAAAATGTCTAATTTTTCTAAAATCCAGAAAGTTGACATATGTAGGACTAGCAACATCGTAGTTTGTTTGCTACACATGCATAAACATACTCTAACTATTAAAGTCTGTTTGAAAGACAACTTCAAATCACTATTACTTCACAATACTCAATAAAAGTTTGAAACCCTACCAGATGGATTTGTACTACCAAATAAAACCAGCCATAAATGTAAAGCACCTTTTCAAAAGCTATAGTGCATTGACGATAACCATTTCAAAGACAAAACATTTTATTAGGCGTGTATATGTATATGTAATGTTTGCCTCACCTGTGGTTGCCAACAGTTGGTGGCAGGTTTTGTAATTGGTTGTTCCTCAAATCTAACCATTTCAATTTGGGAAGAGATTCAAAGAAGTCACTGGGTATTTCACTTATATTATTACCCTCCATATACAAATACTGAAAAAAATTGAAAAATTATTATTAATGCATATTTAAAAAAAAACTCTGGGGAAAACTACAATGTTTGATAAATGTAAATGAGTGTAGCACTAGCAGCTTTATGTTGACATAAAGTAGTCAGTACTACCATCCTGTGATAATAAACATCATTGGTAGCTTGCCTACCTGTTATGCAAATAATAATCAGATTTGTAAATTTTTCAATACATTCTTGCCAAGTGTAATATTATTCACTTAAAACTGTATTGAGGTAATGTTTACTCAAGTGGCCAGGGTAAGACATCTCATTAGTTAGATGGTTTCTAACTACAGCATGTGAGTGGAGGTGTAAATCGTAACGATACCGTATAGGAACTACATGTAGACTAGCTAGATGTTAGAACTATTTGTCATGTCCTTCACTATAGTATTGTAACTTTAGTGTCTGTAAGTCTACGTTTATTAGTGAAAAAGAAGCAATTTAATGCTATACAATAAGATACCTGTAGACTTGACCCACTATCGCTACTAAAGTATTCTGTTATCCTAACTGACAGTTTTGGTGGTTTTTTTTTAATTTTCGCTTCATTCTGTAGCGAAAATTCAAAAAATCAAAATGTCAGTTGAGTTAGAATAGCAGAATAGTTTAGTAGCAATAGTCGTTCTCAAGTTTACAGGTAGGCTACATCATTGGGTCCATTCCAATGAAATTATATAAATCACATTAATTAAATGGTAGCAACCTAGTTGGGGCTGACTAAGAGTTGAATACATGCACACATTAGATCTTGCATAAATGATTAATGCTATCCAAGTTTGAACATAAACTGTAACACTGTTAGATGGCGGATGACAGCTGGTGGCTCAACTACAAAACGTAAAGATACAAGCTTGAACAAACCTGTTACATCACAGATTGTGGATCAAGCTGATGTTTTACATTGAACTAGGGCTGTCCGGCCATGCCAGTAGGGTCTAACAGCATACCTCTCGGCACAGGACACTCCTCCAGGCCGGGCAGGTATGCTGTTAGACTTGTATGGGCCATGCTTGAAAACTGACACAGCTGTTGGATTGTCAATACTTGTATGCCTTCAATGGCTAACCCATCTGTGGAATTGGTGGTCTGAACCAAATTGTTCATGAAGACATTGACATTTTGTTAAGACCAATTTCATTATTCTGATTTCACATATAATATAGCAACATCATAATTTTGTTTGCCACACATGTACAAATATACTCTAACTATTAAAGTCTGTTTGAAAGACAACTTCAAGTCACACTATTACTTCACAGTACTCAATAAACGTTTCAAAATAACAAATTTCAAAAGTTATGGCCTTCTAAACATATAGAATGTATTTGTTTTTACACTTAGCATATTAATTTCACAATACATAGTGTAAAAAGGGTACAAAACAACTTGCTCAATACATTAAAATATAATGTAAAAAGTGTTCATCTTTATACACTGAAACTTACTGAACTGGAAGTGTAATTTAGTGTACAGTACACATACATTGCCATTTGTGGTGTGAAAAAAAGCTAGGCAATTTTTTTACATGACTGTTATTGTTAGGCAGGTAATGTCAACCATACTATTGATAGTGGGGAGTTGTCAACTTGTTGACAACAATCCGTTATGTTTGATTTTAAGATCAAGCAAGATTCACATGTATTTACAATCAATCTCCTGGTTGATACCATGGAAGTAGAAAAAAAATACGTCCTTCCTACCTCCATGCTCACAATAATTACATAATCCATAACGTCATTTCTTTTCATAGAAGGGAGTATTCTGTAATCAGGACTGATAATTTATGATGGCCCATCATGATCAGAATGGTGATAAACATGTAGGAAAATGATCCTTGTCAGAAATACTACTCCGCAACTGTCATGAGTTACTTTACTTGTTTACTGACCTCAATATGATCTAGTTGCATGATTTCATCTGGTAGTTTGGAGATCTGTCTTCCACTGATATCTAACGTTATTGCGCCTAAAATTCGAGCCATGGCTATCAAATCTGCCACGATCTCATCGTTCGTCTTTCTTCTCTTGAGCCCAGCAGAGGAACCCTCTGACATTGCCATGGAATCGTAAGATTGCTCTTCTTCATCGGTATCGACCCTGTCACCATTTACGATTCGATCAGCCATTTTTTTACAACACTAGTATACTGTACAGTAACAGTCTCTTTCGAACGCGGAAATATTTTTGAGTTTAACTATTTCCAGTCACTGACAACACAACTTTGCCGGTGGGTGAAGTCCGCATGACGGTGAAAATCAGATATGTGTTGACGTAGTTTTACTTATGTCGTTCATGATGTCAACAGACCGTAGCGGCCGATTATAGTACACACAGGCCTTTACACTGCACTGAGGAATTCCTACATTAAAATGGCGGACCTTTTGGTAAACAATTTGTGTACAATTTCTATGGAGATAATAGCGCCTATCGACCGTTACAAGGTACCCCAAATATCTATATTGGTATGTTCAATCTAGAAAAACCCCAAATGGTATTTTATCACAAGTTACATATTTTTTATACTTAAAGAGAATTATCAGACAAAATTCAGAACAAATAATTAAACTTTTTGATTGTATAGCAACTGACTTTTTAGAAACCGTTGGGTCAAAAGGTCAACTAAGAATAGTCTATTCTTTCAGAGGAGAGAGCTAAGTAATAAAAAGCGCTCTCATCCTCGTTGATTAAAACAAGGGTTATTTTTATTATCAATATCAATTTTCAATCCTTCTCGAGAAAAATCTGACACTGTTTGCATCTTCTGCTAGATGATAAGAATGTAGTGTTTAGTAAGTAGTCATTACTTTCGAAGTGCGCGTTTTTGAAGTCCTCCTCAGCTCCCTGTTCATTTACTCCGCACGTCTAGAAGATGAAAGATCTGTATGGAAAAGTCGGATGCGTAATCACATAACATATGCCATGATTTTGATATGTCGAGATGTACTGCAGAAAAAGATTGACTCTGAACGGTTAGATGGAAGAATAGCTCTTCACTTATGAGGAAATAACATTCATTTTCGCAAGGAGAAGCAACTCAAAATAAGTTGTACATCATCGAACAAAATCCCTCATCGAATCAAATCATCCGCGGCCGCGTTGTTGACGAGATTGGAGTGCTGCTGTGGTGGGAAACAGTACTAGTGCCATCTATAGGACGGCCGCGTTTAAGAGCTATTTCAGCCCATCTCGGTCATATAGATTTGGTCTGCCCTCCTTGTCAAAGGAAGGACAGATACCCACCCACCTGCCAAAATAGGGTGCACAATGGGAGGTAACCACTCCGCGCGCAAACACTCATTCGATGCGAACGGAGAGGGTAAGTAGGAAACGTTGCATACGAAAAGTATAGATAGTGAAATAAGTGATATGGGCAATCAATGAAAATGCTAGTTCGCCATGTTTAGTTCAGTTCAGTCTAGTAGGTCCAGTCGTTAGATGCGGCTCTGGAAATTGAAGCACAAAAGTATATCTTTATATCGTCAAGTACACGTTTATATTCAGTTGCCCTAGTACATGTATATGTGTCGGAGGTAAGGATGGATAATGCAAACGTTTACATCTGTACATGGAATCAATTACACGTGTACATAAAAGTTATAAACACGAGAGATGATCGCGTCTTTCGCGTTTTTTAATGTTATCTCCTCCCCCTGGTGTGTGTGTGTGTGTGTGTGTGTGTGTGTGTGTGAGGGGGGTGTCTTTGTATGTATGTATGTATGTATGTGTGTGTGTGTGTGTATGTATGTATGTATGTATGTATGTGTGTGTGTGTGTGTGTGTGTGTACGTTTGTGCCCACATGTGGATTTGTTATTTTATACCATAAAAAGTTCATATTGACCCAGCTCAATATGAGACCAAATTTGTCACTGCTTTATGATATACTAATATATATAATATACTAATCTACTAGCCTGCAGGGATCACAGTGTTCACACTATAGGCTTGTCTGTTACAGTCTGCCTTTAATACCACCAATTATTTTCACATTTATTCATATAAGTTAATTAGTTCATTTTGTTTTTGTGGTCTAATTAAATCTACACACATACATTGATCATGTTATAATACCTTTCTCTCTTCCAGTTAATTTTGACCACTTTCAAATTCTAAGGGCGATTGGCAAAGGCAGTTTTGGAAAGGTTAGTTACATACATTGTTGTTAGGCCCATTTAAAGATTAATCTTACAAATGAAAATTTTGTACTCACAGTCAAAATTAACATTTGTTGGGAGTAAACCCCTAATTCGTGCTGACATCTTGTGAGCATTGTATTACAATGGGCTTTTGTCACTCACATGACTCGGAAGAAAATCTTCATTCGGATGTGTCCAGCTTTTTTTTATTTGAGCTACCGCTGCTACCCCCTCTACTACCCCCCCCCCCCCCAACACATTCCTTTGATGTCTAATACTTTAATTTGTGGATAGTACATGTACATTTGAAGAGTATCATGTTGGATAAAATCTTGTTGTGTGACTAGTGATATTACACACATGTAAAGTTCTCCATATTAGATAATCCTTCACATACATGTATATAGTTATATGACTGTTTAAATTGCATGGAATTGAGGCAACATAACATAACTTAAACAAAACCCAGTGTATATGTTTACAAGCCGTAGTTAAATTGAAAGTAATATTCAATGACTGGAATGGCAGACAGAAAGATGTATATTACATTATACTGCTTTCACAGTGTGTTGTCATGACAACAAGTCAACAATTAATGTAGAATGCAACTAAGCATGGATATTGTTGTACAAGCAATTATTTGAATCTTTCGTTCAAGGAGGAATTATTTTGTCTATACATATAGCTGTTTATAGAGGATTTTGTTTAAATTACGTTGGTACAACAAACTGTTTTATATTCATGGCACACAGGATTGATGATAGTTCTTAATCACGATATAATGGAATTGATAATGTGAGAAAACACTGTTCACAACCCATAGTTCTCAAACATTCATATTGAAACAATCGATATGGGTCACTAAGATATAGAAAAAAATCTACAGAGGTGAAAAAAATTTGGTCAGAAAATAAGGTCTTGTTGTTTGGTGTGATAATTTCATGTTAATTTATTAAAAGTGCATTTCTTGACATTTATTCATACATAATTTATGTCTATTTCTTGAGTGGCTATTCATTGTCGTATCTAAATTTTATATCATAGAAGATTCATTTCATCCCAGCTGTATCAACAGTGTTTTTTGCTAAGGGCTTGGAACCCCGGTAACAGGAAGGGGCAAATCTAATAATACTGGCACAGTTTCCCATATACTATACCATGAATTTGGTGGGGAACCCTGGTAAAATGACAAGGGAACTTAGATGGTTTTTACCTACTCACTGCCCTTAACAGAAACACTGATCAGTAACAACAACTGTAGCAGCTTTCAGAGGAAATTGTTTACATTTAATAGGAAAAAACAGTACAGATACAATCTAAATAATAAATGAATGAAGGCATGCAATATATGGCATGAAAGATGAGAGATAAAATATTATAAATATTATACAACATACAATATGTACTCTAGGATTAAGGCAAATTTATCTGCAACTACAGTAGAATCATGATATGAAGGAAATGCAAGCTATTGTAATGGTGTGATGAGTAATATATGAACATTATGTCTGTGTTCTATGTATGTGTAAAGAATTATCAGTTTATATAGACACTTGCTATTGTGCAAACATGGTCAGTATACACATATTTAAAGCTGTTTTCTACAATAAATGTCATGATCGTAATGCTGTACAGTTTTAATAATAAAGTTACCTTACTGGAATCTAGTTTTTGGAGCGACTACGTAGCTTTCATCCGAATCACTCGGACGTCATCATGAGTGTAATGATGTTATGCAGTTTGGTCATGTGATCTCCCAATGGAATCACCTGACATTAGGCTATTGTATATAGGTTTGAGCTGGACATGGTATCCACAGTCACGGTTGAGGGAATGCTGGTGTTTTCAAATTTTAATGGATTCATGTATTTTCCTAGGCCAGTATTTGTCTTCTCTATACCCAGGACCTTTGACTGTTAGTGTTATGTTTGTATGTATGTATGGAGTGTCCTGTGGCTTTCGTATGTTCCCTTATGGCTGTACAGTTTTGATATCCTGACTCAGATATATAATGCTTCTATATTGTATCAAATATCATATCATATATTTATTTATTTATTTATTTATTTATTAAACTTCGACAATAAGTCAGGGGAAAAAGTCGCACAGGTGGCAAGCACCTATATAAGAGCAATCATATATCATATCATATGTCATATATCATATATCAAATATCATATCATATATCATATATCATATATCATATCATATGTCATATCATATCATATATCATAAGTAAGACTTGTGTCATATGTTGCGGAAACTGCACGAATGGTAATACAGCGAACGAAGAGGTAATAATAAACTGATTTATCAAAATGCCTACCGTATGCTCAGGAATTCAAAGAGAATACATGGAAAATAAAAAGCACAGCCTGCGAGGCAGGGTTTTGTGCATCGTGTGACTCTATCATGTCTATGTCAGGTGACTCTATCATGTCTATTGTCAGGTGACTCTATCATGTCTATTGTCAGGTGACTATCATGTCTATTGTCAGGTGACTCTATCATGTCTATTGTCAGGTGACTTTATCATGTCTATTGTCAGGTGACTTTCATGTACACAATCTGCTGACTTTGTCAACCTGCTTTTGTTTAAATGACCTACATGTAGATGATCGCCAGCGAGCACATTACTTCTGCATAGATATATCATATCAATCATATATCATATCATATATATCATATTATATGTCATATGTCATATATATCATATCATATATATCATATTATATGTAATATATATATATCATATCGTATCATATATCATATCACATATCATATAATAATATCATATCATACCATATCCAACTAAGTATAATCTAATAAACTATGAGCTGATTGAATGGTGACAAAGTACTTTAGTCAAAGGACAGGTGGATGAGTATACACTTTGCAAATTGAAAAATGATATACAACTACAATAGTAACAGTCAGAGTTTTCAGTTTGTTTCATAACTGTAGTACAAAAATAAAGGTGAGAGTCAAACAAATTGTATATTGTCCCCAACTCCTTTGGGAGCTTACAATCCATTGCAGCCTCTGTTTAAATCCTTCACATTACAACCGCTATCCTATCAGCTTCCCATTTATACAACTGGGCACAGTGATGGTTCAAACGTTGCCCAATTAATGACTTTAGCCATTCATAAATAAATTGAAGTAACAATGCTCAAACTGACAACTTGCAGATTCTTAGGCAAGATTTGAACCACGGTTATACCTCTCTCACCCCAGCTCTATAATTGGGGACCTGGTAGGTTGCAATATGAATGCTTTAATCCTATGCGTTTACACATGCTGCAATGGATTGTATGTTCTCCAGGGAGTTGAGGAAGTACAATGTATAAAGGGCTGTTGTGCCACTATAGATCTGTGCCAGGAGTAGTAACTGTAAAGTGCTTTTGAATTTGCTTCGTTTACAACAGTTACTCTTTTGGTACACTGTTTAACAATGAATTTTGTGGTAATTTTTTTGTTACACTTTAGAATTTCTCTTTGTAATTGATTGGGTAATTCATAAAATAAACACAATTGATTGAAAAATACATTGTAATAAAAATGTTGGTGAATCAACTTTATCATGGAAATAATTTAATTTTTTAAAAGAAATGTAACAATGTCGTACGTACAGAAAAAACTACCTTTACAGTAATGGAATCACTGATAGGATGCAACACTGACTCACTGATGATATAAACACAAAAAAGTTTATCCTCTTTGCTACATGCATTGTTGATGATCTGGTATTAATGTAATGACATTGAAAGAAACTCACTCTGTGATATACATGTGTATCTTAAATTGTGAGTGTATTTCCTGAAGGTGAAAATTTGCCACGAAAAGTAATGACCAAATGTTGGCCTTAATATAAACTGCTCAAAGGAAATCTTTCTTAAATTGTATAAGTATAGTATACATGTAGTGTCTTGTAAATGAGATCGATATACCGGGTACATCATTGAAACACTCAGAAAACTGTAGTCATATTAAACTCTAAATCATACTATATAGGCAAAATGATACAGTAGGAAACTGGATGAATTGCCTTTCTTATAGTAACAAGATGTAGTTCGGTTATTGGCCATATTGGGACACTAATTGTGTCGGGATAAAATACTCGCATTTAGAAATTCATTTAGTGTATCATATTTCATGTAGCTATTTGTGCCTTGAAGCTAGTAAACATTGTAAAATCTCCAGATAGCAATGACGTGTATACTCAAGTGTATGCAGTTTTCCATAATTCTTACTGTCAACTACAAACAATTTTTTGGTGCACACAAAACGCACTTCATTGCCTCATTGATCTAACATTATTCTTAACTGTTATGCCATAGATCTCACACTTATGTGTGGTGATTAAACATATTTTTATAATAATCTTTATTTATACTGGATAGTTCTTTAAGCATATAAACACTTGTCTCCCAAGAAGTCCAGTGAGGGCCATCCCTCATGGGTTCAGTGTTAATGCAGGAGGAAACCGGAGTACCCGGGGAAAACCTGCGTTGTTCGGTAGAGTCAAACTGAATGACACTCTTCTTACTTACAGCGTGGTAAATTTAATCGAACCCTGAATGGGGTTCGAACCCCGACCGCAGTGGTAAGAGGCAAGTGGTTTAACCACTCTGCCACCGACAACCCATATAAATATATAAATTCAATAACATAATTCGTCACATGAAACAAAAAGATAACACACAAAATGTTTAGTTGTGGTCTATCCATTTCAGACGACCAGTGACAGGCAAGCATAACAAGTGGAACTTCATCGTTTCATAAGAACAGTTTCATGGCCTCTTTACCTGTACGTGACATGCCACAGAAACTTCAGATTTGTTTGTGAGTACATGTATGAGCTATTATGTAGAGAGGCCATAAAACTGTTCTTATCAAATAATGGACTGTATACTTGCCTCTATAGTTCCAACATGCTGTGCCAAGTGTTAATAATCCTGTTGAGTTACGTTTACTTTCCCTGTTTGTGACAAGTTCAATTTATAAATACTTGCCTATCACTAGTTGTGTTATTACAGTCAGTTATGCTACAACACCATTGGCACTTTTTAAAGATTTAAAGTAAATTAAGCACTTTCTTAGAAGTGCTTAGTATTTGTCTGCTTGATTTTTAGGTTTTATGGACATTATTGAGGAAAGTGCATTGTAGGAAAGTGTGAGTTGCACAAACTTGTCAAAAGATTCTTTCCCACCTATAAAAAAAAAATATACTTCATTTGTGATTCTTTGTAATAATAGTTATAGATTCTTTTAAAACAACTAACTTGTAATTATTTGAATAGTTTTAGTACGTCACAATTGAGCATCAGTGCTATTGGTGGCATTGCTTGAATAATTATAATATTAATTTGGTGGCATTCCTTGAATAATTATAATATTAATTTGGTGGCATTCCTTGAATAATTATAATATTAATTTCAAGGCCCACTTCAGATCAGGATTAAAATCTAGATGTAAAAAAATGGTTGCTGGGCAGAACTCTAGAAAAAAGTTGACCCAATACAAAAGAATGGACCCTATGTAATCCTATAAAGATAACACTAGATGCAATGACCCGGGACTGAAACACAGACCTTTAAATTAAAGGGCCAAGAGAGAAGTGGTAGGATATAGTTTATTTGAAAGAGATGTACATTTAGATTATAAAGGGGTGATTGTGTAGATCCAAACATGTTAATTGAAATGTTCCACCAGCCAAGCATTCATCACATCTCTAAATAATCTCCTTCCTCATATGCCCCGTAAGGAGATTAAGGTCTTCTTACATTGATGGAAAATGTATTTGTGGAGGCATGTTCTGAATATTTATTTCATATCTAGAATATCACACTAGGGAATATCAGTATTCATATTGTGACTTTTATTGTAGGATGTGCCCAGTTGTCTACTATTTGCTTTTTGCTAAGCATTCCCGCCATTTTCAATAGCCAGGTCATAATCTTTGGGAACACAAAAACCATGAAATTAAGTTGACTTTCTGAAGACAGGGGAATTATCAAGGATAATTCTATTGTTTTAGATAATACATATCTCAAACAGCACTCTCAGTGAAGTTAATGTGAAATTTACAACATTGTCAGTAAGTGGTACATATGGACAACTATAAGTTATCATCACTGCATGATGTTAGTGGACAATATTTTCATCACAAAATTCTGTACATGTTAATTACCGTAGATTCTTTTGATCATCTTGTCCCCCATGTCCATGTATTATAATGTTATCTTGTAGAAATCTTCAAATTTCTGTACTAGAAATAGAATTTTGTGCAGCTGCATCTTTCTCTGAATATAATCATATACAGCAAATACATGGAATAATCATACGCAGTTTATGTCCTCCAAGAACATTTAGATAGATATATTAAAGAAACAGGTTCCCCACAGACCACTCATTACAAATATAAACACCACCACACTCCTGCCGACAAGCAGGCACTGTATGTGCACACATGTCACCATGGGGAACCATGACTCAAATTCTTGCTAGTTTCAATTAAATCAAAGGATGCACGTTTATGTGTCAAAATATCTAAGCCTGCATGGTGCACTGTGATGATATTCAATATCAACGACATATTGTGTGTGTGCGTCTGTGTATCAGGCAGGATCGGCTAGTAATTGTTTATATTTTGTAATGTGGTGTCTGTATGAAATGTATTTCTAATCTGTCTAAATCATTGCTTGGGAAACATAAAATGTGTATGATACACACAGTCTTTCTGTGATCATATTCCATGTTCCATGTAAATATATATTTAAATAATGTGAAAAATTGAAAGTGTTATCTGCTGAATTTGTATATTCCAAGTAGCAAGGATTCTGAATAACTGGTTTGACTTAGGAAATGTGTCATGTGAATTATGTGTTATATTCTTCTACATCACTGAAACATAGAATTTTATCTATCAGATGATAAGCATGCATACAATCAACATGACTACTTTCAGTAATTTCCCCTGGGTATCATAAAGATCATGAATAATTGATGTCACATATTTGATTTAACTTGTGTCTGAAATGTCAAACAGAAACTGTAGAAACTGTAAGAATGCACAAAGTAATATCTATGTCCAGAACTAGTCATTTAAAGATTATTATGATTATATAGTCCTCCCATTTATTATTACAGTCTCAGTACATATAACTTGAAGTAATTTTTCCAGAATTTTGTTACTATTTTTGATTTTCTGATATGCTTTTGTACTTGTTGTCAAAGCATATGTATTTACAGATATTATTCACCAACATATTTTTTGGTCAGCCAAGAAAAATATGAGTGACCTAAGGGGTCCTGTCACCCTGAGTTGCTGGGCAAGTAATGACAAAACACTTTAATAGGCAACGAATATTTTCCTGCTGAATGAAGAAAAGTATTTAGGGATAATTATATTAAATATAATTATAATTATACCTCCTCAAGAATAATGTATAAAAAATCAAGAAAAATAATGGTGATTTGGAATATTTGATTCCTATTTTAAGTACGACAGAACCATATATGCAGTGATATAGACATGGGTTGTCATGACGTAGAATGACTGGGGTATAAAAATCCATTTTCTGTTCAAAGACAGTAATTTGGCTTGTGTACCTGGTATAAGATTGCTTAGTGATTACACTGTTTCATATGTCATTGGTTGTGTTTTAAATTTGACAAAATTAATGTAAAATACATCCAGAAAGTAGAAAAACCAAAAAACTAGAAGTGAAAATCAACAAATTGAATACATGATTGTGTACTTCTCATTGTTTTGTTATGTAAGTGAATGATACTAAAATTGATATTGTATTATTGGCATATTGAAAACAAATACAGGGTATTCCCTAGACCTTCATAATTGGTGATTCTTACTGTGGTCCTCACAAGTGCAACTGTCTCACAGATACAGGGTATTCCCTAGACCTTTATATTTGGTGATTCTTATTGTGGTCAAGTCACAAGTGAAACTGTCTCACAAATACAGGGTATTCCCTAGACCTTTGTACATATCAATAACATATTAGTGGGTTCCATCCAATGATTCCTTTGAAACAATAGATCATAAATTAATACTTATTGTAATTATTTTTTAAGTATTCAAATTAAAGTTTTGTACGGTGAGATAAAAAGAGATGTAAAAAAAATATGCAAAACAAAATTTAAAAAATACATGATTGGGTAAAATTTGCAGTTGAAAACAATTTCTAAAAAAGTAAACTTACAAAACAAAACCACAAGGTGAAAATCAACTGTTACAGGTTATAACAATGTCGTTAAAGGTATGTCTTCAACCCACTATTAAATTGTTCCTCTTCATCAACACACATTTCAACTATTTCTGGGATTGTATTCCACAGTCTTGGACCACAATAGACAAAAGCCCTACAGTTCGTCTTATTATAAGATTGCAACAATTTATCATTTTTTGCAAATTTCTCACAAGTTATATAATTAATAATTTGTGGAGAACAATATAATGATTGGTTTCCTCTGCTTGTCAAGTTATGATAGAAGAGTTTTAACAAAGCAACAAAGTAACAGAATTGGTGTGCTGTGTCTTAAATGTCATTGTCATGATGAATAGTGCAACAAAGTAACAAAATTGGTGTACTGTGTCTTAAAATACCTGTACGAGATGCATGTTGTTACTACTTGTATTTGAATTTAGTAATACAGACTTCTTAAGTTACTCATATTGTATTTTTTGCTGAACGAAATAAAATATTTGGAATAATTATAAATTATGTGCAAGGTAGGGGGGAATAATTAAGTACAGTACCATTTTGAGTGTTTGAACTCAGACGAGTCAGAGTACAACGGAACAATGGATTTAAATGTGTGGTCGTGAGTTGGAATGACCAGAAAATAAATCCATCATATGCATATGATAAGATAGTATTCCTCAGTGAATAAATGTATGAGTGACCTAAGGGGCTTTGTTACTACAAGTTGAGCATGAGAAGTGAGGAAGCCCTTTGGTCAAAAGCACTTTCCAGCTGAATGAAGAGAAAGTAATATGATTATACCTCTGCAAGGATTATATATTTATGAAAAATCATCAAAATAATGGAAATTTGGAACACTTGGAATCATAATATGGCAACCACAAAACCCATGATGTAGACGCATGCACATTGTCAGGACTAGAATAACAAGGTTGTAAATCCCATGTGTTTTCAAACGTGTTCAACATGGCTTGTGTCTGGTACACACTGTATATCTGTAATCACTTCAGCTGTAAGTCAGAACTTGTTTTATCAAGATTATTGGGTCTCAGAGTTGTATCTCCATATGTAATCATATGGCAAACGTTTTAATTAAGTGAGATTTTGAAAACCTTGTGCTGTGTGCGCACAGCAATTGTACTGAGGTTTAGTAATGCTATAGGCATTGTGAAATGTCTATGTACATGTATGTGTGGGTGTGTGTATGTGTGTGTGTGTGTGTGTGTGTGTGTGTGTGTGTGTGTGTGTGTGTGTGTGTGTGTGTGTGTGTGTGTGTGTGCACGCGTGCGCGCGCATGTGTGTATACTATAAACGACTTAAAGCCCCAACCCGCTAGACCGATTGCCTTGGTATATGATTGGAACATTACTTAATTGTGTGTAGATGGGAAATTGTTCAAATAAAAATGATCGCATCAGAGATGTACGTTTTGGGTAAAAAATGTGACTATTGGTTAAAAACTTAAACTCCAAAGCTACTGGGCAGATTGGCCTGAAATTTGGTGTGGATTTCTGTGTAATGGGTAGATGAAGGATTGTTTTTGACATGGTGATTCTGTTGGTGATATGCAAATTAGGTATAAAATGTGACTTTTTGGTCAATAATCTGTGATTCCAAAACTACTGGGTAGATTGGGCTAAAATTTAATGAGGATTTATTTGGGGATATGTAATGAACATCTTGACACAACTGGTAGTAGCATCACTTCCTAGCAACAGCCAAAAGCCAGTATATTTTGCATCAAAATAACAATATTGATGGGTGGGCAAGTGAACAAACATTTAAAAATTGCATGCAAATGTGCCTAGCAACAAGACCACACTGATAGCAACTGCCAAATTATGTATATTGCAAATATATAAACAGGTATGGGTAGGCAAGTGAACTATTTAAAAAATGTATGCTAATATACCTAGCAACAAGACCATGCCCATAGCAACAGGCAATTGATAGCAAGTAAATCCTTGATAACAAGCTTTATAGACAAGTGAATAAACCATTGAAAAATGTGTGTAGAGACATGTATGCCTAAGCAACAATACCACACTCATAGCAACAACTAAGTGATGGATAGACATTCCAAAAATGAATGTTTATATACGTAGCAACAAGACCATGCCCATAGTAACAGCCAGATGATGGCATATGTGGCAAAGACGACAAGAGGGCTGGAGAGGCAAATTGATAAACATTCGACAAATGAACACATATATGCCTAGCAACTACTCCATGCCTATAGCAACAGTGAAGTGATGACTATATGACCAAAATAACAAGTAACATAAACTATAAAGTTGTGCTAAAATCCAGTGACGCTATTTTTTCAAACTATATCATTCGAAATGAGAGAACCACATTTCACTAAAGATGCAAGAGAAACAAAAACTTAAGATATGAAATTATATGGTTGTTAATATCTTGAACTTGACAAACAAAAACTGGAAAGTCATGTAGCACTCCCTATTTTATCTATGTTGAACATAAGACTCTCATTTTAACTATGTTGTGATATTAAATGTCTTGCAATTTAATGAGCTGAGCTGGTGAACTGGTTTTTCCATGAAGAGTTGTATTGAAAAGTGAGATAATGATGGAAGATTTAATATATCCACCCAAAACAGCACTAAAGCTGTTATCTGAAAGCAATTTGCTTGAATGCTTGATTAATATTTTAGAGTGCACACATTGTAATATATTCAACTCATCCTATCCAGGTCAGTGTGATATCAAAATGAAGCTAGTAGTACTATTAGATAAGTTACAAAAACATTCTCTGTCATTGCAAGTGTACAGGTTGCCATGACAGTCATTGATAATAAGTTACACTAACAAACACAAGAGCCTAGCTGTTGTTGTAAGTGTAGAGGTTACCATGACATTCATAGATGATATAATACAACAAAAATATAACAGCTGTTTTGCACATCTGAGGGTTGCCATGGAAGTGATTGATTGTATAGTATAGTATAATAAAAAGAAGACCCTGTTGTTGCAAATATAAAGGTTGCCATAGCAATCATTGATGATATGATGGCTAATATACCATTAGGAGCTAATAAGTATGAATTAGTATCAGTCTTCAGTGATCATCAGATGAATACTCAAGACTAACAAATGGCAAACACCAGCTAGAATATAATAATCAAATGACTGAATGATATTTCATAGATTTCAGCTTTAACTGAGAATTATTATAATAAATAAAACATACAAAACCTGTAACATTCTTATATCAATGGATATACATGTACATGTATGTTGAACTCAAGGTCATTGGCAGATAATTCACTACTGTGAGAATGAACTAACATACATGTAATTTGATAAACTTTAATAGAGCTTTCAACTGCAAACTGTTGTCTAAAAATTTATGGCATTTCGCACAGCTTTGCCGCACAGCTCTGCATATGTGCAGCATTTAAGTGTTGTACAGCTCCATTTTAGCTCCGCTGTCAAAGACAGTCAACGGAGCTATAGGGGTAGGTTGATGTCTGACCTTTGACTTTTGTCCCTCCATCGCCCATCGCCCATCCCCCATCCATCCGTCCGTCGTCTGTCTATCAACCTTATGTATTTCAATCTTCTCCAAAACTAATGGGCCTATTGAGCTGAAATTTACTGTACAGGTGTCTTGAAATACCCAGATCTGATTTTGTTCAAGACAATTTGGCCGGGTCATAAATATGCAAATTAAGTCTAAAATAGGTCTTTTTGGTAAAAATTTGCCAATTGAGTTGAAATTTGTTGTGTGGGTGTCTTGGGATGAGCAGATGTGCAGCTTGCCACACTAGTAGCGTGAAGCTACTGTATATATAAACAAGTGACCTATCTGTCAGAATAGCTCCGCTGTTTTGGTTTTTTTTTTTGGATTTTTTGTAACGTGTAGAAATTTTTGAGTTAGTAACATGCATACGTGGCAACATACTTTATATCTTCTGCTGCTGTAATCTTCAGCATTTTTGGACGTGAAAAACATGGGATTATGATACGCAAAATAATTGCATGATTCTAAAATTTGAGCGAGAAGAACCATGAGTGGCATACATGTAGTAGTTCTGATTTAGCCATAGAGGGCATTATTTTCAGAAATAAAAAATTGTTAAGATTCAAGAAAGATAGCTCTTGAGAACTGAAAAAATAAATAAGACTACCCCGGGGCTACCCGTACATATCAGTAAATCTTTCAAAGGACGATAACTACATGAAAATAGAAATTGACGTAGAACATTTATCAAGGGAAATAAATGTACAAACACATATGAACAGATCTAAGCTTACGTGAAACTCCCTTAATGCTTGGCATCAAAAGATAGTTGGATTGACAGAGAACTGTATATCAAGGGACATAAGGTCAGCTTACAGATGACTTTTACAGTGCTACAAGTTGATAAGTAACACTAACAGCTAGTGTCCAAGCTGCATATAATGTTTGTCATTCATCAGTGTCAGATGGGCCAATGTTGTTTGCTATGAATTTTTATTACACGTGTCAGTGAAAATAGTCATAATTCTGGTTAATTAAGAAGACTTTTGTTCAGTAGATACTACATGTCATTTCCTCTAACTTTAACCACAGTGATTTAAAACTAGCTTATGAATATGGGTTTACAAATTTGTTTATTTTTTCTTTATTTTTAACGTTTATTTTTAGCACAACTGAACTGATAAAGGTTCAGTATTGGTATAGGCATCACTAAGTGTGTGTGTGTGTGTGTGTGTGTGTGTGTGCGTGTGTATGTGTGTGTGTATGTGTGTGTGTGCGTGTGTATGTGCGTGTGTATGTGTGTGTATGTGTCTGTGTGTATGTGTGTGTGTATGTGTGTGTGTATGTGTGTGTGTGTGCGTGTGTGCGTGTGTGTGTGTGCGTGTGTGTGTGTGTGCAAACAACTTAAAGTAAAAACCGCCAGACCAATTGCCATGATATTTTGTGGGTATAATATATATTACCTAGGGTATCTAGTTGGGAAATTGTTCAAATCAAAATGATCTTATCACCGGTGTGTGATTAGGTCAAACAATGTGATATTTTGGTCAAAAAACCAAAACTCCCAATCTGGACAGATTTGCCTGAAATTTGGTGGGAATTTAGTTTTTAAGAATTGTTCATAACACGATGATCCCATCAGTGATATGCAAATTAGGCCTGCTAATGTGTTTTTGGTCAAAAGTATAATATTCCAAAAGGACTTAGTTGATTTGGCTGAAATTTCATATTGATGTTTCTGGAGATGTATAGATCAAGATATATTAATTACATGATAATCCCATTAGTGATATGCAAATTAGGGCTAAAGAAAACCATGATTTTTTGGTGAAATGTCTGTTGGAATATTTAGGCCATATGAGTGTACATAAATTATTGTTTTATTGATTTCATTAAACCATTAAAAATGTCATGGGGTACCTAACATAATGTAACAAGTGTGTATGAATGGCACTGCAATTAATCTCTCCTTGAAGTTGCTTGGAAACATTGTCTGCCTAACTAACACTGAACTACAGGTTTGTTCAAGGTAAAATGCCTATCTGTCTGTCTGTCTGTCTGTCTGTCTGTCTGGTCTATCAGTTGTATAGATGATGCAAGTGATTTTGGTATTAAGCTTTACCTCTCAAACTACTGGGGATGAAATTCCGAAAGTATTACTGATAGTCTGCAAATTGTGAGTGTGTCATACTTAAGTAATTGCCCTAGCAACCATGACCATGCCCTTAGCAACTGTCAAATGATAGTTTTTAGCACAACTGAACTTGTTCAGTAGTGCTATAGGGATCGCCCGGCGTCTGTCTGTCTGTCTGTGTGTGTGTGTGTGTGTGTGGATGTGTGTGTGTGTGTGTGTAAACAACTTAAAGTCAAAAACCGCTGAGCCGATTGCCACGATATTTGGTGGGTCCATTACTTTGGGTGTCTAGTTGGGAAATTGTTCAAATCAAAATGATCGCATCACAGGTGTGTGATTTGGGTCAAAAAATGTGATTTTTGGTCAAAAAACTTAAACTCAGAAACTACTGGGCAGATTGGTGCGAAATTTGGTGGGAACATTCTTAAGGGGGTGTAAAGTAAGATTTGTTCATGACGGGATGATTCCATCAGTGATATGCAAATTAGGGCTAAAAATATGTCTTTTTGGTTAAAAATCTATAATTCTAAAACTACTGAGCAGATTGGGCTGAAATTTAATGGGAATGTATCTTGGGATGTATGGACGAAGAAATATTAAGCATACCATGATTCCATGAGTGATATGCAAATTAGGTGTAAAAATGTTCATTTTTGGTCAAAAACTTATATCTCAAAAAGTACTTGGTCAATCAGTCTGAAACTTGGTGAGATGTTTCTGAAACTGTTATTCTGCAGATTTTCTTAAAAACATTTTGACAAAATTGGCCCTAGCGACCATGACCACGCCCTTTAACAACAACCAAATGGCAGTATATTTTGGTCAAATAACAACATCATCTGGTAAGCAAGTGAGTAAACATTCAAAAAATGTATGCAAATACCCTAGCAACCATGACCACGCCCATAGCAACAGCCAAACGGTGGTGTATTTCACAAAGATTACAACAGGGTTTAATAGATAATTGAATAAACATCCAAAAAATGTATGTAAATTTGCATAGCAACAAGACCACGCCCATAACAACAGCCAAATAATCACGTATATTGCAAAGATAACAACAGGAATAGAAAGACAGATGAATAAACATTCAAAAAATGTATGCAAATACCCTAGTAACCATGACCACGCCCATAGCAACAGCCAAACGGTGGTGTATTTCACAAAGATAACAACAGGGTTTAATAGACAATTGAATAAACATTCAAAAAATGTATGTAAATTTTCCTAGCAACAAGACCACGCCCATAGTAACAGCCAAATGATCACGTATATTGCAAAGACAATATCAGGAATTCATACACAAGTGAACAAAAACATACACAAATGTATGCAAATATATCTAACAACATGACCACGCCCATAGCAACAGCCAAATGATAGCATTTATCGTAAAGATAGCAACATGGTTGGATAGGCAACTGGATAGTTATTCAGCAAATAAACACCTATTGTTAGCATAGACTAGCATATTGATAAACATTTTTAAAAACTACAGTTGTGCTACAACGCCATTGGCGGTATTTTTTTAATCATTATAACAGGGTGGGTAGGCAATTGAATAGATGTTTTAAAATATGTAATTTCCCTAAGCAATAGGACCACGCCCATAGCAACAGGTAAACAATGAAGTATAATGCCAAAATAACACTGGTGACGGGAAGGTAAATGAACGAGTATTGCAAAATTGTATGTAGATATGCCTAGCAACAAGACCATGCCCATAGTAACATTAAATGATGGTGTATATTGTAGATATAACATATGGATGGGAAAGCATGGGAATAAACCTTCAAAGAATGTATGCAAATATGACTAGCATCAAGACCACATAATCATTACAGAAAATGAAAGTGTACTGTCAACAGTTATGCTATAACACCATTGGCACTTTTATTTTTGTTTATTTTCTACAAGCTATATAACATTTTAAGAGAAAATGAACATTCAGTAAAACAAACATTAGAATAATTAGCCCCAAAAGGACATAGCCCAGTGGGGGGGGGGGGGGGGGGGGGGGGCTATTACATTTAGTTCCGTCTTTGGATGCGTGTACCCTCATATTTCTTGCATACAAAATGCAATTTCACCCAAACTTGGCCCAAATGTAACATACTATGTGAGACATATGCATGTCAGTTTGTTTTGCAACTTAATCAAATATGGCCAAATTCATCTGCCAGGCATGCATTGGCTATGATGTTATACTAAATCAGTATCATCATTGTTTCATCTTTTGTAATAAATAAGGCAAAAAATAAAGAACAATAATTGTTTCAGAAAATGTCAGACTTCAGAAAATAGGGTAGGTAAACTGGGATCCATTATATTTTATTATACAATTTTTTACTTCAACCTGAACACAATATACTTTAGGTCAAAATACTCTGTAACAGGTAGTGGTTGTTGAGATGTAAAAGAAGTAATGTCACTGATTCAGAAGTAGACAAACACAATATTATGTAGACTGTGTTGTTACACAGACTGAAATGACATCGTTTCTCTCTGGAATGTGATTTTAAACAAAGTAACCAAAGATACTTTGGCAATTGTCATAATTTTACATTTTTGTATGTAAAATATTAACTAGAGTCGGTGGCTTAACTAGAGTCGGTCAGGTTATTGGAAACACACTATTTTGTTTATTTGGCCTAAGTATATAATGTCATCTGGTGCCATCTTGATTAGCATATTTAGTATCATGATTATAAATTCATAGCTAATATAATTACAAATTTCTATTCTGCTCACTTTCATATGCTTCCTCTTCAATTATTGATAATCGTTTGCATTATGAATAAAATTATCTTGGCAATGATGTATACTGTCAGTGGTAGCTCATTTTTGAGGCAATAACATATACTGTCAGTGGTAGTTCATCTTTGAGGCAATGACGTATACTCTCAGTGGTAGTTCATCTTTGAGGCAATGGTGTATACTGTCAGTGGTAGTTCATCTTTGAGGCAGTGATGTATACTGTCAGTGGTAGTTCATCTTTGAGGCAATGACATATGCTGTCAGTGGTAGTTCATCTTTGAGGCAATGATGTATACTGTCAGTGGTAGTTCATCTTTGAGACAGTGACGTATGCTGTCAGTGGTAGTTCATCTTTGAGACAGTGACGTATGCTGTCAGTGGTAGTTCATCTTTGAGGCAATGACATACTGTCAGTGGTAGTTCATCTTTGGGGCAATGACATATGCTGTCAGTGGTAGTTCATCTTTGAGACAGTGACGTATGCTGTCAGTGGTAGTTCATCTTTGAGACAGTGACGTATGCTGTCAGTGGTAGTTCATCTTTGGGGCAATGATGTATACTGTCAGTGGTAGTTCATCTTTCAGACAGTGACGTATGCTGTCAGTGGTAGTTCATCTTTGAGACAGTGACGTATACTGTCAGTGGTAGTTCATCTTTGAGGCAATGACGTATACTGTCAGTGGTAGTTCATCTTTGAGGCAATGACATATGCTGTCAGTGGTAGTTCATCTTTGAGGCAATGACGTATACTGTCAGTGGTAGTTCATCTTTGAGGCAATGGTGTATACTGTCAGTGGTAGTTCATCTTTGAGGCAATGGTGTATACTGTCAGTGGTAGTTCATCTTTGAGGCAATGACATATGCTGTCAGTGGTAGTTCATCTTTGGGTGAGTTTACATGTATAAAGTGATGTTGCTGAAAGGAATTTTGCTATATTTCTAATACTTAACTGATAAAGTGATATGACAAAGTACTCAGCTCACAGCTGTTTTTGCTCTTAGTTTTAAAATGTTTTGTTCTACTGATGATATAGTTCACTACTTTGGACTGTGGAAAAGTTGTTGTTGAAAGTCTATACATACCGTTGCATTCAATTGCTCAGTGTCGTGACTTAGATATGATAGCTGTTTGCCACTGCAATGTTCCTACATTTTCAAAAATAACTAAGACATATCGTGTTCCAATGTAATCCCTATAAACTAAGTCTGTTCTCAAGTATCAATTTATAACCTGAACCTGAGCTTATGGGTAACTTTCAATACATCTCCAGACAATTAACAGTATTTTTGTTTAATTTTCACCGACTAATGCTCATGGAAATACAGCTGCAGGATACACCATCACTCAAGAGAATAATGTCTGCATCTCTTGGCCTCATCAACTCTAATGCCATAGGGTTCTGTTGTACTTTATATGACATACCTAAAAAGTCTTCCTAATGACTGCAGACAAGGAAAAGACAGATCAGCAACTGTTCTTGATCCAAGGTGTTAATTGGGGGATTATTATAAGCTTAGCCTACTAGTCTCACCGAAGGTTGCCGAGTAAAGTTGAGCTTGAAATTGTTCTTCAGATGCCATCAGAGTACCATCATTAGCACAACTGAACTGATATGGTTCAGTAGTGCTGTAGGCATGGCAAAGCGTAAGTCTGTCTGTCCATGTGTGTATGTGTGTGTGTTCATGTGTGTGAGTAAACAACTTAAAGTCAAAATCGCCAGACCGATTGTCATGATATTTGGTAGGTGTATTACCTTGGGTGTCTAGTTGGGAAATTGTTCAAATCAAAATGATCTTACCTGCACATGTGTGGTGATTTTGGTCAAAAAACTTAAACTCAAAAACTACAGAGCAGAAATGGGGATGGAATGTTCTTATAGGTGTGTAGATTAAGAATTGTTCATGACATGATGATCCTATCAGTGATATGCAAATTAGGTCTAAACTGGGTCATTTTGGTCAAAAATCTATCATTCCAAAATTACTAAGCAAATTGAGCTGAAATATATTGGGGATACATCTGGGGACGTATAGATGAAGGTGAATTCACAACACGATAATCCCATCGGCAATATGCAAATTATGTATAACAGCATTTACTACTGAATCACAGATTTAGACTTGAGTCATCAGTCCTTCACTTTAGAAAATAATAATAAATATATGACAGTTTTTTGTGGATTTTAGCACTAAAATAAGTTTGATACATTTTTGAATAATTATTAGACAGATTAAGCAGAGCTTACGAGAACGAGACAACAATAACGAACAGCTTCTTGTCTGCATCTCATTCTAGTTATTGCAGAAGTGGTTAAGTAACACTTCCAAAGTACTACCTGAATTCAAATGTTTACAGTGGAGATGGAGACATAGATATTTCAGTTGTAGATTTTTAGTAGATCACGGTGTAATTATGCTTAGTTCTTTACAAATTAGTTAACATATATTTTATTTGTATCAATTCTTGGTGAAATTTGATGTAAACAGGGTGTAATTACGCCAAAATATGATCTTGTATTCAATTTTGAGAAACATGCTGTTTTCTCATCAAAAAAGGGCTCGCTAATGACAATCGAACATCTTACATCTGCACGTTTTGATGACGCGTGTCACAAATGATGTTGTTCTCATCTTCTTCTCGTAAGCTCTGCTTAATCTCTCTACTAACTGAATGTGCTCTTGAATTAACTCAATCTAGAATATATATCTATTCACCTTACAATGAAGTATTTTCATGTTGTTAGTTTTATACGTTGGAGTGTCATTTCATTTCATGTTGTTATTTTTATATGTTGGAGTGTCATTTCATTTCATGTTGTTAGTTTTATACGTTGGAGTGTCATTTCATTTCATGTTGTTAGTTTTATACGTTGGAGTGTCATTTCATTTCATGTTGTTAGTTTTATACGTTGGAGTGTCATTTCATTTCATGTTGTTAGTTTTGTACGTTGGAGTGTCATTTCATTTCATGTTGTTAGTTTTATACGTCGGAGTGTCATTTCATTTCATGTTGTTAGTTTTATACGTTGGAGTGTCATTTCATTTCATGTTGTTAGTTTTATACGTTGGAGTGTCATTTCATTTCATGTTGTTAGTTTTGTACGTTGGAGTGTCATTTCATTTCATGTTGTTAGTTTTATATGCTGGAGTGTCATTTCATTTCATGTTGTTAGTTTTATACGTTGGAGTGTCATTTCATTTCATATTGTTAGTTTTATTTGTGGAGTGTCATTTCATTTCATGTTGTTAGTTTTATACGTTGGAGTGTCATTTCATTTCATATTGTTAGTTTTATTTGTGGAGTGTCATTTCATTTCATGTTGTTAGTTTTATACGTTGGAGTGTCATTTCATTTCATGTTAGTTTTATACGTTGGAGTGTCATTTCATTTCATGTTAGTTTTATATGCTGGAGTGTCATTTCATTTCATGTTGTTAGTTTTATACGTTGGAGTGTCATTTCATTTCATGTTAGTTTTATATGCTGGAGTGTCATTTCATTTCATGTTGTTAGTTTTATACGTTGGAGTGTCATTTCATTTCATGTTAGTTTTATATGCTGGAGTGTCATTTCATTTCATGTTGTTAGTTTTATACGTTGGAGTGTCATTTCATTTCATGTTAGTTTTATATGCTGGAGTGTCATTTCATTTCATGTTGTTAGTTTTATACGTTGGAGTGTCATTTCATTTCATGTTGTTAGTTTTATACGTTGGAGTGTCATTTCATTTCATGTTAGTTTTATATGTTGGAGTGTCATTTCATTTCATGTTAATTTTATATGCTGGAGTGTCATTTCATTTCATGTTGTTAGTTTTGTACGTTGGAGTGTCATTTCATTTCATGTTGTTAGTTTTATATGCTGGAGTGTCATTTCATTTCATTTCATGTTGTTAGTTTTATACGTTGGAGTGTCATTTCATTTCATGTTGTTAGTTTTATACGTTGGAGTGTCATTTCATTTCATGTTGTTAGTTTTATATGCTGGAGTGTCATTTCATTTCATGTTGTTAGTTTTATACGTTGGAGTGTCATTTCATTTCATGCTGTTAGTTTTATACGTTGGAGTGTCATTTCATTTCATGTTAGTTTTATACGTTGGAGTGTCATTTCATTTCATGTTGTTAGTTTTATACGTTGGAGTGTCATTTCATTTCATGTTGTTAGTTTTATACGTTGGAGTGTCATTTCATTTCATGTTGTTAGTTTTATACGTTGGAGTGTCATTTCATTTCATGTTAGTTTTATACGTTGGAGTGTCATTTCATTTCATGTTGTTAGTTTTATACGTTGGAGTGTCATTTCATTTCATGTTGTTAGTTTTATACGTTGGAGTGTCATTTCATTTCATGTTAGTTTTATACGTTGGAGTGTCATTTCATTTCATGTTAGTTTTATACGTTGGAGTGTCATTTCATTTCATTTCATGTTGTTAGTTTTATACGTTGGAGTGTCATTTCATTTCATGTTGTTAGTTTTATACGTTGGAGTGTCATTTCATTTCATGTTGTTAGTTTTATACGTCGGAGTGTCACTTCATTTCATGTTAGTTTTATATGCTGGAGTGTCATTTCATTTCATTTCATGTTGTTAGTTTTATACGTTGGAGTGTCATTTCATTTCATGTTGTTAGTTTTATACGTTGGAGTGTCATTTCATTTCATTTCATGTTGTTAGTTTTATATGCTGGAGTGTCATTTCATTTCATGTTGTTAGTTTTATACGTTGGAGTGTCATTTCATTTCATGTTGTTAGTTTTATATGCTGGAGTGTCATTTCATTTCATTTCATGTTGTTAGTTTTATATGCTGGAGTGTCATTTCATTTCATGTTGTTAGTTTTATATGCTGGAGTGTCATTTCATTTCATGTTAGGTTTATGGAGTGTCATTTCATTTCATGTTGTTAGTTTTATACGTTGGAGTGTCATTTCATTTCATGTTGTTAGTTTTATACGTTGGAGTGTCATTTCATTTCATTTCATGTTGTTAGTTTTATACGTTGGAGTGTCATTTCATTTCATGTTGTTAGTTTTATACGTTGGAGTGTCATTTCATTTCATGCTGTTAGTTTTATACATTGGAGTGTCATTTCATTTCATGTTGTTAGTTTTATACGTTGGAGTGTCATTTCATTTCATGTTGTTAGTTTTATACGTTGGAGTGTCATTTCATTTCATGTTAGTTTTATACGTTGGAGTGTCATTTCATTTCATGTTGTTAGTTTTATATGTTGGAGTGTCATTTCATTTCATGTTGTTAGTTTTATACGTTGGAGTGTCATTTCATTTCATGTTGTTAGTTTTATACGTTGGAGTGTCATTTCATTTCATTTCATGTTGTTAGTTTTATACGTTGGAGTGTCATTTCATTTCATGTTGTTAGTTTTATACGTTGGAGTGTCATTTCATTTCATGTTGTTAGTTTTATACGTTGGAGTGTCATTTCATTTCATTTCATGTTGTTAGTTTTATATGTTGGAGTGTCATTTCATTTCATGTTGTTAGTTTTATATGCTGGAGTGTCATTTCATTTCATGTTGTTAGTTTTATACGTTGGAGTGTCATTTCATTTCATGTTGTTAGTTTTATATGTTGGAGTGTCATTTCATTTCATGTTGTTAGTTTTATACGTTGGAGTGTCATTTCATTTCATGTTGTTAGTTTTATACGTTGGAGTGTCATTTCATTTCATGTTAGTTTTATACGTTGGAGTGTCATTTCATTTCATGTTGTTAGTTTTATATGCTGGAGTGTCATTTCATTTCATTTCATGTTGTTAGTTTTATACGTTGGAGTGTCATTTCATTTCATGTTGTTAGTTTTATACGTTGGAGTGTCATTTCATTTCATGTTGTTAGTTTTATACGTTGGAGTGTCATTTCATTTCATGTTGTTAGTTTTATACGTTGGAGTGTCATTTCATTTCATGTTGTTAGTTTTATACGTTGGAGTGTCATTTCATTTCATGTTGTTAGTTTTATACGTTGGAGTGTCATTTCATTTCATGTTGTTATTTTTATATGCTGGAGTGTCATTTCATTTCATGTTGTTAGTTTTATATGCTGGAGTGTCATTTCATTTCATGTTGTTAGTTTTGTACGTTGGAGTGTCATTTCATTTCATGTTGTTAGTTTTATACGTTGGAGTGTCATTTCATTTCATGTTAGTTTTATATGCTGGAGTGTCATTTCATTTCATTTCATGTTAGTTTTATACGTTGGAGTGTCATTTCATTTCATTTCATGTTGTTAGTTTTATACGTTGGAGTGTCATTTCATTTCATGTTGTTAGTTTTATACGTTGGAGTGTCATTTCATTTCATGTTGTTAGTTTTATACGTTGGAGTGTCATTTCATTTCATGTTGTTAGTTTTATACGTTGGAGTGTCATTTCATTTCATGTTAGTTTTATATGCTGGAGTGTCATTTCATTTCATGTTGTTAGTTTTATATGCTGGAGTGTCATTTCATTTCATGTTAGTTTTATACGTTGGAGTGTTATTTCATTTCATGTTGTTATGTTTATGTGGAGTGTCATTTCATTTCATGTTGTTATGTTTATGTGGAGTGTCATTTCATTTCATGTTAGTTTTATACGTTGGAGTGTCATTTCATTTCATGTTGTTATGTTTATGTGGAGTGTCATTTCATTTCATGTTGTTATGTTTATGTGGAGTGTCATTTCATTTCATGTTGTTAGTTTTATACGTTGGAGTGTCATTTCATTTCATGTTGTTAGTTTTATATGTTGGAGTGTCATTTCATTTCATGTTGTTATGTTTATGTGGAGTGTCATTTCATTTCATGTTAGTTTTATACGTTGGAGTGTCATTTCATTTCATTTCATGTTGTTAGTTTTATACGTTGGAGTGTCATTTCATTTCATTTCATGTTGTTAGTTTTATACGTTGGAGTGTCATTTCATTTCATTTCATGTTGTTAGTTTTATACGTTGGAGTGTCATTTCATTTCATTTCATGTTGTTAGTTTTATACGTTGGAGTGTCATTTCATTTCATTTCATGTTGTTAGTTTTATATGTTGGAGTGTCATTTCATTTCATGTTGTTAGTTTTATACGTTGGAGTGTCATTTCATTTCATGTTGTTAGTTTTATACGTTGGAGTGTCATTTCATTTCATGTTGTTAGTTTTATACGTTGGAGTGTCATTTCATTTCATGTTGTTAGTTTTATACGTTGGAGTGTCATTTCATTTCATGTTGTTAGTTTTATACGTTGGAGTGTCATTTCATTTCATGTTGTTAGTTTTATACGTTGGAGTGTCATTTCATTTCATTTCATGTTGTTAGTTTTATACGTTGGAGTGTCATTTCATTTCATGTTGTTAGTTTTATACGTTGGAGTGTCATTTCATTTCATGTTGTTAGTTTTATACGTTGGAGTGTCATTTCATTTCATGTTGTTAGTTTTATACGTTGGAGTGTCATTTCATTTCATGTTGTTAGTTTTATACGTTGGAGTGTCATTTCATTTCATGCTGTTAGTTTTATATGCTGGAGTGTCATTTCATTTCATGTTGTTAGTTTTATACGTTGGAGTGTCATTTCATTTCATGTTAGTTTTATATGCTGGAGTGTCATTTCATTTCATGTTGTTAGTTTTATACGTTGGAGTGTCATTTCATTTCATGTTGTTAGTTTTATATGTTGGAGTGTCATTTCATTTCATGTTAGTTTTATACGTTGGAGTGTCATTTCATTTCATGTTAGTTTTATACGTTGGAGTGTCATTTCATTTCATGTTGTTAGTTTTATACGTTGGAGTGTCATTTCATTTCATGTTAGTTTTATATGCTGGAGTGTCATTTCATTTCATGTTGTTAGTTTTATATGCTGGAGTGTCATTTCATTTCATGTTAGGTTTATGGAGTGTCATTTCATTTTATGTTAGTTTTATACGTTGGAATGTCATTTCATTTCATGTTGTTAGTTTTATACGTCGGAGTGTCATTTCATTTCATGTTGTTAGTTTTATACGTTGGAGTGTCATTTCATTTTATGTTGTTAGTTTTATACGTTGGAGTGTCATTTCATTTCATGTTAGTTTTATACGTTGGAGTGTCATTTCATTTCATGTTAGTTTTATACGTCGGAGTGTCATTTCATTTCATGTTAGGTTTATGGAGTGTCATTTCATTTCATGTTAGTTTTATACGTTGGAGTGTCATTTCATTTCATGTTGTTAGTTTTATACGTTGGAGTGTCATTTCATTTCATGTTGTTAGTTTTATACGTTGGAGTGTCATTTCATTTCATGTTAGTTTTATACGTTGGAGTGTCATTTCATTTCATGTTGTTAGTTTTATACGTTGGAGTGTCATTTCATTTCATGTTAGGTTTATGGAGTGTCATTTCATTTCATGTTAGTTTTATACGTTGGAGTGTCATTTCATTTCATGTTGTTAGTTTTATACGTCGGAGTGTCATTTCATTTCATGTTGTTAGTTTTATACGTTGGAGTGTCATTTCATTTCATTTCATGTTGTTAGTTTTATATGTTGGAGTGTCATTTCATTTCATGTTGTTAGTTTTATATGTTGGAGTGTCATTTCATTTCATGTTGTTATGTTTATGTGGAGTGTCATTTCATTTCATGTTGTTAGTTTTATATGTTGGAGTGTCATTTCATTTCATGTTGTTATGTTTATGTGGAGTGTCATTTCATTTCATGTTGTTATGTTTATGTGGAGTGTCATTTCATTTCATGTTGTTAGTTTTATATGTTGGAGTGTCATTTCATTTCATGTTATGTTTATGTGGAGTGTCATTTCATTTCATGTTAGTTTTATACGTTGGAGTGTCATTTCATTTCATGTTAGTTTTATATGCTGGAGTGTCATTTCATTTCATGTTGTTAGTTTTATACGTTGGAGTGTCATTTCATTTCATGTTAGTTTTATACGTTGGAGTGTCATTTCATTTCATGTTGTTATTTTTATATGCTGGAGTGTCATTTCATTTCATGTTAGTTTTATATGTTGGAGTGTCATTTCATTTCATGTTGTTAGTTTTGTACGTTGGAGTGTCATTTCATTTCATGTTGTTAGTTTTATACGTTGGAGTGTCATTTCATTTCATGTTAGTTTTATATGTTGGAGTGTCATTTCATTTCATGTTGTTATGTTTATGTGGAGTGTCATTTCATTTCATGTTAGTTTTATACGTTGGAGTGTCATTTCATTTCATGTTAGTTTTATATGCTGGAGTGTCATTTCATTTCATGTTGTTAGTTTTGTACGTTGGAGTGTCATTTCATTTCATGTTGTTAGTTTTATACGTTGGAGTGTCATTTCATTTCATGTTAGTTTTATACGTTGGAGTGTCATTTCATTTCATGTTGTTAGTTTTATATGTTGGAGTGTCATTTCATTTCATGTTGTTAGTTTTATATGTTGGAGTGTCATTTCATTTCATGTTGTTATGTTTATGTGGAGTGTCATTTCATTTCATGTTGTTAGTTTTATATGTTGGAGTGTCATTTCATTTCATGTTGTTATGTTTATGTGGAGTGTCATTTCATTTCATGTTAGTTTTATGTGGAGTGTCATTTCATTTCATGTTGTTAGGTTTAAGTGTAGGAGCTGTGATGGAGTAAGTCATAAGATTACCAAGTTTGGTCAATAACGAAATTAGTAATTAAAGTTCCAGAATATAGAAAAACTTGTTGTAATCTATTCTTATAATGCATTTTGCTAAAGGCGAGAGAAGCAGGAGAAATTTACGTGTAGGAGTTCCCCAGGTGATTGAGTGACTTCCCCAACAAAATTGTAATACTAATTTATTGAAATGTGTGCAAGCTTGACCAGATTTCTCCCTCTGTTACCAAACTTAGCAAATTACTGTTGATTAAATCAACAAAAATATTTACTTGACAATAACAGGGAAAAGTAAAGTGAATAATAAAACTTTCTATAAATGTATGCAAATATGCCTAGCAACAAGACCATGCCCATAGCAACAACTGATTTATAGTGTTTATTGCAAAAATAGCAATAGGAGACACATGGATAAACACGCAAACATTGTATGCAGATATGCCTGGCAAAAAGACCAGGTCCAAAGTAACAACCAAATGGTGTATATTGCAAAGATCAAAATAGGGATGGTTAGGCAAGTGGCTAAACATCCAAAAAGTTAATGCACATATCCCTAGCAACAAGACCATGTCCATAGCAACAGTGAAATGGTGAATCAGATGTATATTGCAAAATGAGAACATGGATAGTTAGGTAAGTGGATAAACTTTCAAACAGTTGAAATAATTGGCCAAGCAATGAAGATTACTGCCCATAGAACACCAACAGTGCAATTATTGTATATATAATTTAACAATTTAGAAAATTAGAACTTTTGAAACTTTATGATGGGTTGAGACCATCCATTTTCATTTGCACTTTTAAAAAAATAACAAAGGAAGTATGCATTTGTGCTACAATACCATTGGCACTAATTTTGTAAAAACAGCTTGAAAATCAAGAGATCTTTAGATGAGATCTTGCCTTTTAAAACTTTCTTGTGAGGAACGGTCAAATTTATCAATATATAGTCGGCATGTTTTAGTGAAAAGTGAATGCACTGTACTGTACAGCAAAATCTCATGATTGGGCCAGCTGTGTTCTATGGCTCTATAGTAAGTCAAGCCACAGGATTTTCATCCTTACCACCAGGAGTTTCATCAGAAAAGTAGATACTTCAATTCATAGGTGTAACATTTTCGACGTTTACACAAGGGTATATGCAGTGTATGTATTTTGACATGGGTGATGAATTTGCTTTTTATTACTCCTAGCTGCTATTGCAATTTGCTTATATATAATTGCACAGCAGGAGATAGTCAACACAGAACCCTCATAAACTGTTGGCATGTTGTAGAAGATATAGTCAACACAGAACCTTCATAAACTGTTGGCATATTGTAGAAGATAGTCAACACAGAACCCTCGGCATGTATAAACTGTTGGCATGTTGTAGAAGATAGTCAACACACAACCCTTGTCATGTATAAACTGTTGGCATGTTCAAATTTCTCGTGACATTCTTTCAGTAGAATGGTATCCAATGCATGTATTTTTGGTCGATTGAAATCAGAAAGATTTTGTTGAGTAATTTTGATGTGAGACTATCGCTGGGACAATGGGGGAGTTCCATTGCTGATCTGTCTTTTCCTTATGCCATAGCATAGTCTTAAAACCATACAGTTACATTCAGACTAGACAACCTGGTTTTGTTCAAGAACATTCTAACTGTCTCATACTCTGATATGTGTAAAAGCAGGAATGAAAATATTTGTAGTTTAAAAAAGAGGTCAGAATTATCTCATTAACTTTATCAGTTAATTATACATGTGACTGTACTTCCAAGTGAATATCAATGTTAACTCTACGGGGTAAAAATAGATTGACAGTTCCATGAAAACAAGATGGTGATCATTTCAACAGCACCTACAAACAAGATTTCATACAAGGTTTAGGTGATTTTGTGATTTTCAAAAGAGGCGTGTTTTGATCTTTATACTAGAAAGATTATTTGACTATTGAGAATGATCAAAGTGCTTCTGTTAAGATCTGTAAGATATATTAAAGACATTATCCATTTTATGTGTGTAAGGAAATTGGTGTGCAATTCATCATTTGTTCTAAGTGAATAAATACTACGGGTGGTATACATAAATTATGACAAAGTCTCAATAAAATGAATTCTGAAAACATCAGCATGTGTTCTCGGCTTATAATTTACTTGTCATACACTTTGCTAATGTACAAATAATGTATTATTGTACATTGTACATGTACCATTCAGACTTATGGCTTTTCAATCACCTGAAATATTCTTACATCTATTATTTCTATTTTAGTAAAAGCTTTGAGAGTGAAAAGGCTTTCACTTCAAATTCTTGAGAGTATAATTATTATTTCCCCAACATTCAGCCAAGGAAAATATGAGTGACCTTACAGGGAAGGGGCCTTGTTTTTATAAGTCTGAATGAGTAGAGTAGTGACAAAACCCTTAGGCCACTGGTATTTTCCAGCTTAGTGAAGAAAATATTGGCGAATAATTATACTTCAACGCTTACAATACAAATGCACTTTATGAAAACTAGGGAAAAGTACCGGTGCTTAGAAATGTTTTGATGTGAATGTATTTTAATCACCACTGAACCAATAATGTAGACATGGGTCAATTGTCAAGGTGTAGAATGACCTGGGTGTTACAGCCATTTTTTGGTTCAAACGTGTTCAACCTGGCTTGGCTTGTGATTAGAACAACCAGTTTTTTCAGTGCATACAACTTGGCTTGAGTATGTGACCTAGTACTAGCACTATGTGAAGGATATATACAACACAAGAAGTGTTAGCACCAATTAAGTTATATATCTTACTAAATACAATGTCTCACTTTTGTTGAATCATAGCACCATGGGAATATCAGTAGTAATGACTTGATAATTACATTATACCACAGCATCCTAATTTCTATTTATCACATATTTGTATACACATGTACAACCTTTAGTGAAGTCACAGCGAGTGGTTCTTTTATAACTTGCCCCTGCAGTCTGCAGTTAGAACCTAATTCAATTATGTCACACAAATATAAAGCCCTGCAAATTTATAGTTTTGTTGACAACTTCAAAGTTTAAAACTTTATCAAACAAGTTCAAACTCTTAATATTATCAGACAAGTCCAAATCGATTATACTGTTCACACAGAGAACTATATACCCCAAGCTGTGGATCTTTGTATGGCCAAGATTTCTACTTTTCATGAATTTAACTCAGACCCTATTGGGACACAAACTGACATGTCCATCCATTATCAGTGATATGATCTATTGAATTGAATGACTTTGTGCTTATAGAGATCAAATACATTGACTGTGAGGTAAACAGTGTGGAGACAAATCAGTCTGTCCAGACAGTCTGGCACTAATATAATAATATCACTGCCCATTTGGACAGCAGTTATAGACCAGGTGTTTTAGTAGTTGATGACTGTTATCATTAAGGAACATTCTTTACCTCTTACGGCTTAATTACAATGAGCTGAAGTCAGTTGTTGGGGGCAAATGGTATTTAAGTGTAGTAATTTTTGCCTATTAATTGAATTAGTTTGTAAGATTTAATGGAAATGATAATTAGTTCAACAGAAATTCAGAGAGAGAGAGAGAGAGAGAGAGAGAGAGAGAGAGAGAGAGAGAGAGAGAGAGAGAGAGAGAGAGAGAGAGAGAGAGAGAGAGAGAGAGAGAGAGAGAGAGAGAGAGAGAGAGAGAGAGAGAGAGAGAGAGAGAGAGAGAGAGAGAGAGAGAGGATTAATGCTGAATACTGAAATCATTGGGTGATCAAGATTCATAGTTGAATTATTGAAACATTGAATTCACTAATACAATTCCAGAGTAATATTTTACTGTTCTATTGATTGATAGAACCATGATCGATATATTCTCAGCAATAGGTCAGAAGTTTAATGTGGATTCCTAGTGATTGTCTTTCTCATTGTTTCCATGGCAACAGGTATGCATTGTACAGAAGAAGGACACCAAGAAGATGTTTGCTATGAAGTACATGAACAAATCAGCATGTATCAAGAAAGATGCAGTGAAAAATGTTCTTAGAGAACAGGAGATTTTGCAACACTTAGAACACCCATTCTTGGTGAACCTTTGGTTCACTTTTCAGGATGAAGAAGACATGTTCATGGTGGTAGATTTGCTGCTTGGCGGTGATTTACGTTATCATATACAACAAGACGTTAAATTTGATTGCACACGGGTACGATTATACATTTGCGAAATTTGTCTTGCACTGGATTACCTTCGGAAGCAGTTTATTATTCACAGGTAAGTTAATCTTATATTGTGTACAGCTAAATAAAAATCCCCTTTTGTTCTTGACTATAAACAAACATTGGAAAAATGAGCTGATTAGGTACTTTTAAAAATAACATGTCTTGGCTGAAAATGTCTACACCAATAAAATAATGTTTTTGCTTAAAAACTTGTTCAAAGTGTAAGATAGTCAGAATTGAAGACATGGACATTTTAAAAGCATAAATATGATCAAAAATCTCTAGCAATCCTGTTCATAAACTCATAGTATATGGAATAGTTAAAGGACTCAAGACATATTCAGTAGCTTATTGGAATTACATGTAGGCATCCAGACCCTTGCCATGTCTTTAAAAGTCATTTAATATGATTTTTATCTATACAAATTAATACAAGCAGCTTTAATTTCATGTGATACAATACTTGGATGCATTGACTGTAATATTACCACAGGTTTACCTGCATACGCTAGTTCATAATTTGACAGTGACTGGTATGTATTTATAAGTTCATCAAATACAAAATACATGTAGAGCAGCTTTGACAAATTAACATAAAATTAACAAGAAAGACGTGAATTGAAATAGAATATATGATCTTGTATATTCAACTTAGCAGAACATTCAAACTTACGCCATCCTTACCTCCAGCTTTTATGTTAAAAAACAGAGACAAATAACAAAACTTGATTCTACATGTACACTGACCATGAAAACTAAGTGTGTGGATTTAATGAAATGTAAAGTAAAAAGTAGTTGTTAATTTGTTGTTCTCATATGATGAACAAATTAATATGATTAATTGACGTCTTCCTGCATGTACAGATACAGTGTTTTGTACGTTCATCAATTTCACATCAATGCATGCCTTTCAATGACTTTGGAAGGAAGCTGCCCATCTGTAATACCATAACAATCGAATGGATATGTGTCATCTTGCTGTATGTCATTTTGAAAATTGCAACCCAAGTAATGAGTGTATTAAAGCATAGTATAATGATTCATTTCTGTTATTTGATTAATGCATAAGTGATTATAGTAATTGTCCAGACAGGACAATTAAAACTGGCATCAAGCCTTGTAAATAACAAGCAGACAGTAAACTTGTCTTAGTAATTCATGTCTTGATCAGTTGCTATATCACCATTTGATACAAACTAGTCTAAATCATTATGCATAGCACGTCTGTCATCACGGACTTCAAATATCAAACCAACCGTACAAGCGATTGTGTGCAAGCGGAAAGCATACAATTTACTTGAGGCAATGCAGAGAATACTGAACCTATATTTTTTTCAGTGTAAACTTTGATTGATAGAGTAACTCCATATGGTTGTGAATGTTATCCATGAGTGATAGAAACAGCCTTTATTATTGGATAATGTAGTGGATGACAAATGATAGATACTGTTTAAATGCATGTTAAGGCTCGTTATTCTTTAAAACATGTCATTTAGGAATAAAAGAAACAGCTTCGAGAAATGCATGGTTTTTCTACAATGTTTCAAATTTTTATCAAAATGTAATTTCCATATTGATTCTGCATGGTGAATTGTGTATATATGTAAGAATACTGAATACAGTGGCTTCTCAATGCATGCCAACTTGAAGCATCCTTACATAGATGACATGTTTTCAGTATCTAGCTCACAAAAATGTTCAAAGAAGTACTTCAATAGTGTCTGTATAATGGGAAAGTGGCACAGAATTCCGGTGCTACGACTTATATGGACAAACACTATAGTTACGGGTGTGAAATTATACACTGAAGATAACATGACTGAACTGTTGAGTCATTCTCTTTTTTTCTGTATCTAGCATAACCATTGATAGTTTCAGAATTAATGGTTCAGGGTATGTATATTGCATATTAAAATGAAATTACTGCAAAACCTCATCAGAATAGTAATTAATTGTATTTTACAGGCGCTTTCATAGCTGTCTTTTAATCTATTAGCCTGCAAGCCATTCATTCCGTTCATACAAATAAATCATGTGATTACACCATTGATCCATTTACTTAATTACTTGGCAGACTTACTCAAATTGGCTTTGATATAATTAATTGATTAATGTCGAGAAACACTTGATATGTTGTAATGTTGATGAATGTTATTATGTTAATACCTGTAAGTGTCAACAAATATGAGTACGGTTCAAGATGTAATATAGTAAAACTGTATGGGTGATGATTATAACATATTACTGGTTCATATGAATATAAGGCATGGAATTAGGAGCTTTACCTTATGTCAAAACGACAGGGAAATCAGATATATCATCTGTGCAAAGATTATTGAAATACTGTTCTGACAGTGTGTGAGACTATGACAGGCACCCATGACATATGAGTATAGTGTGGTGTACATAGAGTGTTTGTACTCTCCTGAACGTAGCCAGTAAAAGTACAACAGACAACACTAGAAGCATCATCTGCAGTGCCCACACTGACACTACATCATGGAGTTCTAGTATTTACATATTATGTACCAGAACTGTACTGAGCTGTCAAAACATGTCTGGAATTATGAGCATATCATAGACTGGTTCATCATTACTCATGTAGCTTCCTATTCAAACACATCAAAGCGGTGTAACCTATGTCTAACAGAAAAGCCATACATCATAGATGCTGACAAATCTAATGTATTTTATGAGTAAACATTCAGAATGAATCTCAAAGTGCCAACATGAAAATAGATAAATTTTGGCCAACTACCAGTGTGGCAACCATATCATATGAAATGGAATTATAGATCATTAGGCATAAGTCACAAGATAGAATTTTCAAACTTTAAATGAGATAGAATTTGGAATTTGTCTGATGATCGTAGTAACAGCGTGAAACACTATGTAACGATCGACCCATCAGTATCTGGCTTGATATTGTTATTTATATACTTGTCCATTGTATGTATACATGTTTATATGGTTATCCTGTCCAGTATAACACCTACTTGTCCATTGTATACATGCGTATATGGTTACCCTGTCCAGTATAACATCTACTTGTCCATTGTATACATGCTTATATGGTTATCCTGTCCAGTATAACACCTACTTGTCCACTGTATACATGCGTATATGGTTACCCTGTCCAGTATAACATCTACTTGTCCATTGTATACATGCGTATATGGTTATCCTGTCCAGTATAACATCTACTTGTCCATTGTATACATGTAACATTGTTTATATGGTTATCCTGTCCAGTATAACATCTACTTGTCCATTGTATACATGTTTATATGGTTACCCTGTCCAGTATAATATCTACTTGTCCATTGTATACATGTTTATATGGTTACCCTATCCAGTATAACATCTACTTGTCCATTGTATACATGTTTATATGGTTACCCTGTCCAGTATAACATCTAATTGTCCATTGTATACATGTTTATATGGTTACCCTATCCAGTATAACATCTACTTGTCCATTGTATACATGTTTATATGGTTATCCTGTCCAGTATAACATCTACCTGTCCATTGTATACATGCTTATATGGTTACCCTGTCCAGTATAACATCTACTTGTCCATTGTATACATGTTTATATGGTTACCCTGTCCAGTATAATATCTACTTGTCCATTGTATACATGTTTATATGGTTACCCTGTCCAGTATAACATCTACTTGTCCATTGTATACATGCTTATATGGTTATCCTGTCCAGTATAACATCTACTTGTCCATTGTATACATGTTTATATGGTTACCCTATCCAGTATAACATCTACTTGTCCATTGTATACATGTTTATATGGTTATCCTGTCCAGTATAACATCCACTTGTCCATTGTATACATGTTTATATGGTTACCCTGTCCAGTATAACATCTACTTGTCCATTGTATACATGTTTATATGGTTATCCTGTCCAGTATAACATCTACTTGTCCATTGTATACATGCTTATATGGTTATCCTGTCCAGTATAACATCTACTTGTCCATTGTATACATGTTTATATGGTTACCCTATCCAGTATAACATCTACTTGTCCATTGTATACATGTTTATATGGTTATCCTGTCCAGTATAACATCCACTTGTCCATTGTATACATGTTTATATGGTTACCCTGTCCAGTATAACATCTACTTGTCCATTGTATACATGTTTATATGGTTATCCTGTCCAGTATAACATCTACTTGTCCATTGTATACATGCTTATATGGTTATCCTGTCCAGTATAACATCTACTTGTCCATTGTATACATGTTTATATGGTTACCCTGTCCAGTATAACATCTACTTGTCCATTGTATACATGCTTATATGGTTATCCTGTCCAGTATAACATCTACTTGTCCATTGTATACATGTTTATATAGTTACCCTGTCCAGTATAACATCTACTTGTCCATTGTATTCATGTTTATATGGTTATCCTGTCCAGTATAACATCTACCTGTCCATTGTATACATGTTTATATGGTTATCCTGTCCAGTATGATATCTACATTTACTTGTACATGTTTATATGGTTATCCTGTCCAGTATATTAACATCTACCATATTATGGCCATCCTATCCAATAAAAACATCTGCGTCTGCTGTACATATTTATATATGGCCATCCTGTCCAATATGACATCAACTTTGCTTTCTAATGAAATATGTATGTATTGTCAAATGAACATATATACATTACTGTTATTCAAATTAAACTAGGTTATCATTATCTAGAAAGAAATACCTCCTACATGTATTCCTGACAACCAAATTGCACTGTAATGTCAAACAATTTAATTTCTGAATCTAATTTTCATATTGAAGAACATTTGATTACAGAACCTTACACAATAATTATTTATTAAATTATAGAGTGATATAATCATGGAATTTTTTTAACCCAGAAAATTCTGAAGATTCTCTGTGTCAATTAATTTAAATATATATATATATATATATATATATATATATATATATATATATATATATATATATATATATATATATATATATATATATATATATATATATATATATATATATATAGTTACATGTTTCAAAACTTACATTATGTAAATTGCATACCAATGATTAAAATCAGTTGTAACCTCAGCATTTCTATATTTGCTACAAAGTCCCTATTATGACCATGAATTTGTGATATTTAATATATTAGATTCTGTTGAAATCGTTATTTTCAGTTGAATGAATCCTTTGAAAATCAACTATATTTTGTATGTTCAGTAACAGTTTTTACCTGAAAATGGTGAAAAAATCAACAATAAATATTAAAGTAAACCTTCATAGTCTCATGATGTGTATCAGCATCATTAAATCAGAAATAAAGTGGTTCAAGTCAAGCTGAAAAAGTAAAATATCCTGAGTTATGTAGTCGAATGACTTAACATGACAGCGATTATTGCAGGTTCTACATAAAGCTGTTTATAGAATTTATTTGCACCTGAAATAGAACCATGACTATTTTCTTATTTAGGACTGTATAGTTGATTTTGGGTATGTATTTATTTTATTTTATTTATTTATTTATTTATTTATTTATTTATTTATTGGATAACCAACGAGAGCTAGTCCCACTTGGTTCAGTGTTAGTGCAGGAGGTAACCGGCATACCAAGGGAAAACCTGTGTTGTACAGTAGAGTCGAACTGAATGACACTCTTCTTACTTACAGTGTGGTAAATTTGATCAAACCCTGAATCGGTTCGAACCCTGACTGCAGTGGTAATAGGCAAGTGGTTTAACCATTCGGCCACCACGCAATAACCCAAATGTAAATTCATGATTGAAATAAATGGTGCTAATTGTAGATTTTTATAGGTCAGGGTATTCAATGAAGGGGGACTCCTTTCATATTAAAAAATATAAAATTATCAACTTGAAAATAGGAACAGATGGTCAAATAGTTCTATATTATCACTTTTGGAATTACTGTATACAATGTACAACGAAGGGAAATGCCAGCCCTACAGGCTTTATATGCAAAAAAAATACAAGATATAAATCTAAATCACTCACATTGTCTTAGGAACAGATTTTTCCTCAAAGTGAATGCTTCATAAGTGAAATTTGCAGTGTCAATTGGGAATTTTGTCATGAGTAAAGAAATTTTATCCTGTAGGCTTATGTTGAGTTTCTTATCTTGCGAATAAAGATATCCTTAAAAGTCTTCATGCAAATTACATATGAACTTTAGAAGTACAAAGTTAAAATTGTGCCAATGTTGCAGTCATGTACAGTGTGAGAAACGTACACCATACTTGAAATAAAGGGAATTCTAATAGCTGGTAAATATTCTTGAGATTTAATCCATCGTCACACTTAAAAGAAATTAAAACTTTTCTAGTGCACCAAAAAATGCTTGAGTCCTCAGGCATCTGAATATAAAAGACAATTGAACTAACAAACAATTTGTATGTGCAAATGAAAATTTCTACTCAAAAATTTTGTCAGAAGAAAATCACAAATTTTCATTGACATCTCTCCTGCATTGTTAGTATTGTACTTGTAGTCAGGGATGTCCTACTTGTAATTACAGGACAGAACATTTCGGATTAAATACTTTAAATACTAAATAATTTTCATTTGTAACATAATGATTACCCAGAGTCCATGATCTTTCATTCTTGTGTATGCTAGTGAATCATTCTTCCAAAGATGTTACAGATCTTATGGTTTTGCATTGTAATCAGAATAGCCTGATATCAAACTCACTACTGAAATATGAGTACTTTATAAGCACTATCAGGATGGTGCATGGTGCACAGCTAGGAACGTATGTTTCTTGTCAACAACACAGCATATGAATTAATAACTCAGAAAAATAATTGATACGTTATGAGCAGGCATACTTCAGGAGCTGATAGGCCTTCCATGGATACAACAGGATAAACATTTCTATCACAGAAAATGAGGTACACATAATAGAAAATTATTTTTAGCCGTTTTCAATGATTGGTGATGGAACATAGAACAAGCATAATAATTTACATATATTGTATATATGGCAATATTGATTTTAGGGATATTAATTTTAATTCTATCTATAGGTAAAAAGTAAAAAGTGTTCAATTTTCTATCAAAATATAAAAGATATTATTTTGAGGTTCAGTTATATTGTAGTTGTTTTCAAATGTTTGACTGAGTGTGACTGACTGACGGAGTCTGACTGACTGATTGACTGACTGACTGAGTCTGACTGATTGACTGAGTCTGACTGATTGACTGAGTCTGACTGATTGACTGAGTCTGACTGTTTGACTGAGTCTGACTGATTGACTGAGTCTGACTGACTGACTGACTGAGTCTGACTGATTGACTGTAGTTTTAAAATGTTTGACTGATTGACTGAGTCTCACTGATTGACTAAGTCTGACTGATTGACTGAGTCTGACTGGTTGACTGGGTCTGACTGATTGACTGAGTCTGACTGATTGATTCTGACTCTGCCTCTGTCTCTCAGTCTGTGGCTATATATGTGTTTGGGGTGTTCATGAAAACAAATTACTATTAAAATCAACTAGACTGATTGTGTTTGGGTGTAAAGATTTTTCCCTGAGGTGTCAGTTTGAAAAATCTTCAATTTATACATGATTGTATTATAGTTGTGCAATGTGGGTGAAAATGTATTTAACACTATTGCATCATGTAGGTGTGCATGTACAAATTAATTGGTCAAAAAGAGTGTTTTTCTGTTAAAAACAACCAAGCTGTTCCTTTCAGGGTGTCAGGATGAAGAATTCTTCAAGATGAACAAATTGCTGATGCAAATTAAATTTGAAAAATATTTTAAAATTTTTTAAATACAATGTATTTATTTGTCATAAGAAATACATTCAAAAATATTATGCTGTGGCTTTACGTTAAGTATTTGATGCTTCTATTAAATGTGGTATAGTTATAAATTGTTCAGTATATTAAAATGTGACTGTTAGCATGATATGTAAATTAGTATAAATTATTATGCTTAGTTACAAATGCTGATTTACAAAACTACTTGATGGGAATATTTTTAAGGATTTGTAGGTATATTGTTACATATGGTCAAAAAACTTCCTATATATGTTTGAATGTTAATAACAGTGATGTTTCAAGGGTTGTGTAGATGATAAATTATTCAAGGTGATATGATCAATGTTGTCATGATTTATTTCGATGTGAATTTTGGTCGAAGATCAAGTTTAGGTCATTGTGTAAAAGAAAATGACTTTTAAGTATATTCAGTTGTGCTACAATGCTATTGGAGCTATTTTCTCTACTTTACGTACATGTACAATACAATGGTAGGACTTGAGCTGAAAGCAGATCACATATCTACCTTTAAGTTATATATTCAAGAGTAATATCTTTAGAGTAAACAGACAGCCTGAGCTTAGAAAGATTATATACATGACATATTGAGTAAATAGAAACCCCAATTATGACATGCCACTTGGGATGGGTAAGTGTTATATCCAATCACTTCATGTATTAAATGAGCGTTATACATTTATCAAGAAACCGAGTCAGTTTTACTTTGTACAGTGTAGATATTAAATAAATTTTATGGTTTTCATCAAAGCTGTCCATTTAAATGGTTAATGCCCGTTAATGCAAAATTTGACAGTTTACAGCACTTGGTTGCCAAGCTTCCTAACCCTGGAGCAGTGACTGTTGTGCTGATATTTGAAACTATTGTCTGGCAACAGAACTGTCCAAATTAATTGTGTCTCAGATTCGGAGTAGTTAAGGCATGACATTTAGAAGCTCAAGTTTTATTCAATTAATGAAAACACACAAGAAAATGGTAATCAAATTGTTTACCAAGCATTGCGAGTACATGTATATCGCATATAACCTTAAAAGTTAAAGTTCAAAATAAAGACTGTATGGCACATCGAGATTTACGTTGTTTGTATGAATAAGTAGAATCTAGTTTCCAGGAATGTCTGAAAATATAGATTTTCAAGTGTTCCAAAACAAGGACAAAAAACATAGCAACTGTAACCATGTGCCCATACCAACAGCTTAGCTTGGCCCAAAACATGTATCATTTGATATGAGTATTAATTTTCAATTGTTGAAATTGGTTTTCTTTTTATTTCAATAAATCAAAACACAAAGGTATATCCTATTGCCTGACCTTTACCTTTACCTTGACCTTCACCTTAACATTGAAAATATCATTGGTATGATAGCTTATATTTTATTACATCAGATTTAAAGAGGTGCATTAATTTTGTTTGTGCAGTAAGGTGACACGCCATTCTTGGTCATGGGTGCATTTATTTGTATGAACATAATCTTTCTTCAATAAAATATAATTCAGTGACAACTCAGACGCACTAGATAACCTTTGTATATTTGTTGTCATGCAAATCTTACTGTAGAAATATGAGATTGAGAACGGAAATACAGTAAAAAATGAAACGTGCTGTAAAATGATGAATGTATCAGATTTCAATTAATCAATTTCAAGAGTTACAAGGAGGAATTAAAGTAGTATTTGCTAGAGCTGTCAGATTAAAAATATTCTTAAACTCAGAAAAAAATCTTGCTTTGCATTTCTCCGTCGAAGCATATCTTATGTAACAAAAAATAAGTGATTTTTGCTCTTTTAGCCGTAGAGTTCTGTCAATTGGTGCTTCATTTGCATATCGTTGCTTTTGTTGTATGGAGCTTGATAATTAGCATATATTTTGTTTTTATACCTAACTTCTGAGATATTGTAAGAAACTCATTATTCACCTAATGAGATCTGTCAAACATGCCAAATTTATTTCTCTAGGGTGTCTCACAAATACAACAAACACTTTTTCTGGTTTCAGAACATTCTTAATGTAAAAAGTGTGGATAACAGTTGTCACTAGATTTTTATTCCCCTTTAAGTGAAAAGTGGTTCATATTTCACCTACATTTAATAATTACCACCATTTTATGTGAATAACTCAGACCACAGTAACTGAACAGTATGTGTTAAGTTGCTTATCTTCAACTTTAGATCACTTTATGAAGCACTTAAAAGAAACACTCCAACATGTTCAGTTTCATTTACATTTTTAATTAACAATAAATTACATAAAGTGGAAAATTATTGTGATGAAAGAAATACTGAATGCGTACCTAATACTACAAAAAAATGAGAAATGAATATATATTAAAATAGGTGGAAGTCAGAATTGACAAAATTTTAATGTTTTATAATTTAAAGTCCTCAGCTTATTCCTATACTTCAGTCTTTTGACAATACTTTTGTGAGGCCATAAACATTTCCACTGTTTGCTTTAAACCTTTAGTTATTTTCCCACAGGCTTCACAGTAGCTCAGTGGCAATTATTTGCTTTCATCTCAGTTCACACTACTTGCATGCATGACTCACCATGTTGTATACAGAAATTAAAGGTTACAAATGGAGATATTCGGTGTACATTGTATTGGCTGCACTACCTCCTCTGATCAACAAAATTAACCTTGGTATTAAACAGCCATATCTTTTTTTAAAAATCAGTCTTACAAAGTTATCAAAGGTTCTGCCATAGTATTAGTGGCATTATAAATTGTTTGTGTGTGTATGTATATATGTGTGTATTATTTTTGTTGGAATAATACCAATTTCTATTGCTGCTAATTGGGAGGTTTACTTTTACAGCTGAGAAATATGTCTCCAATATTGTAGCCTGATGACAACCTGGTGTAAATATTCTGATTTTTTGTCTTTATAGTCTTTGTGATCAACAGAGCTTTTCCCATAAATAAACCTTTGCAGGAAATCCCTAAATAATGTTGGGGTTTCTTTGATGTTGGTTTTTTTATTTAGCACTTTCCCATTTTGTGCTCAAAGTGCTTTACAATTATTACCCCTGGCATGGACAGTGGCACAGCAGCTCCTTTATATTTCCTCAACTCCCTGGGGAGCATACAATCCATTGCAGCCTTTATAAGCACATAGGATTAAAGCATCCATGTACATTGCAACCTCTATCCTACCAGGTCCCCAATTATACAGCTGGGTTAGCCACTCAGAAACAAATGGCAGTGATGGGACTTGAACCTGCAACCTGCAGATTCCAAGCCGGCCGCTCTAACTATTCGCCCATCATGCCTACATCGTGACTAAAATGGGTAAACATATGTCAAATGCAGTAGGGCTTCATAATACAAGATTTCAACATTGACTAAGTTTTCAATGTGCTGTTTTATCAACAAGAATCATATTTAAGTTGATAGCAGTAATCAGTACAAGTTTACTAAAGGTACAGATAAGTCTCACCATACTGTCCTCTGAACAAAAAAATCTTGAAAAATACAGTTTTTACCCTTTCATTAAATATTAATGTTTCATATCATCTGAAATGGTATCGAAATGTGCACAGGCACTCAAATCAATGTGTAGAAAAAAAATATGTATTGTATGTAAATTATTTACATACATCTTTTTTTTTAAAATCATACACATTGATTCGAGTGCCTGTGGAAATGTGCATCACTGTAGCACTTAGCACTTTCTGACTTTGACAAAACGGTTCATTATAAAAAAAAATTTCCAGTCTGTTTGTAATTTACATAAAATTTGGTAAATGTGTTTTAATCTGAATAAAGGACTTAAAATCAAACATCGAGATTCCGTCGACTGGCCACCATTACTGTATTCTCTTTTCATGGCATATGTTACTTATAGTTACTTTAATGCATCTGTGTAAAACTAATATACTAAAATGCAACATGTCAATTCTATCTTGTAGAAGTCCAGTACAATGTCACTCTAATCTGTTAGTTCCTACTTGAATACCCAGGCTTAGCTTCCTTGCTACAATCATCATATTGTACACCATTAGTGTATTACAGTTGTTAAACTCATCTAAACCTTAGATTGAATTAACAATGGTAGAGTATAGTCCTGAGATTAAATTCACGAGGTTAGTGTTAATGGCTTGACAGAATCAGTATCATCGTGACATGACTCCATAGCAACAAGGCTTCACAATCACTGCTTAGCAACATGCCTTCGTAACTCTACTGCATAGCAACCATTTGCAGGGATATTACCTCTAGCAACATAAGCCTTTGAGTGTCATGGCTGCATAGCAACATTTATAACAGTAATTAGCTGCACATAGCAACATGACTGCTAGCACCTTGTTTGGCTTGGCAACAGTATGTATTAATTAAAGGAAACACCACTGCTGTACAGGAAAAAAACTAACTTAAAGGCATTTTCATAAACCTTTGGTATTGGAGAGTCGACAGTTCATCATTTTACATCTTTCACTATAAAACATTGTGACAGTGTGAGATTGCTGAGAAACACTGACTCAGAGTTGAATCTTATTCCTCTTTCATTGCTCAGAGCAGTACCTACCTGATGTCATTGTTTCATAGGAGTCAGCCAACATGTCATGAGAGAATATAAATATTCATAACTTCTTTAAGTGCTTATTACCTTCAAATAAAATATTCATGAAACTGTATTTGTTCTGTAACATTCACTACATACTGAAATGATACTTATAATGTAAGACTTTATTTAAAATGTAACAATTTGTTTATTAGTCCCCAACGGGCACTGCCTGGAAGGGACTTACAATGGGTTCTGTGCGTCCATCCATGCGTGAGTGCATGCATTCACCCTCATATCTCTGGCATGCACCAACCGATTTCAACCAAACATGTCACAAAAGTAACTTACTATATGAGACATGTGCACATATCTGTTTTGTGACTGAATCAAATATGGCCGAATGCAGTAAATTTCACAATATGCATAATAACTTTGGATGTATGATACCTCGTAACTCCATTCAAGTACCTTCACCCATATTATCATATATGAGCTTTCTTTTAAGAACTTGACCTTCAAGGTCAAATAGCCAAATTTTGGTTATCTTCATAGTTTTTTGAATCAAACATTTCAAGTGATGATGACATTTTAATCATGATTTAGGTTTGACCATGTGAGGCATATCATATTTATGATAAGTAAACGTATTTTGCCAGTTATCTCCAAACGTTTGATACATATATGGACGCCATTCAAGTGTCTACATTCACATCATCAATGATGAACCTAATGAGACATTGACCTTTGACTTAACAAACAAAACTAACAAAATGCACATAAAAACACATTACAAGGCAAACACCAAAATTAATCTTGCCAAGTTGACCTGTGATAGTCTAGTTCCTATACAGTATCATTACAATTTATACCTTCACTCAGTTTAGTCAAAGTTGTTATTCTAGAAGTCCTGAGATGCATGAGATGTAATTTAAAATTCATCCACAGCCACCCACAGTCACTAACATCATGTCTTTGTTAATCAATCACAAAATTCTAACCCATAACACAGTCCCTTATAAAGTTAGTGTTTATTGGGGCAGTTATGTAATGTCCAAATATGGTATATTTGTTAGCTGAGGATGCTACTTTAACATTAAAGCGTAACGTAGAACGAATATACGGTCTATATTCAACATTATTTACACACTTGTATAAAAATATCATGTCTAAAACATCCTCCGCTGAGGGTGGCTGGGCAAATCGAAAAATTTGCATAAATCTGCATAATCATGACGGTTAAAATTGATCCCGGTTTTGTAACAAAGAAATTTGATTAATTTTTTTTGCCAAGACGACCAAACGATCGAGCCTTATTCCATTGAAGACTTTTTAAAGATGAATCAAATCTTTCACTTGTACTAAGTTTTAGTCAGACTCTAAAACACCTTTATTAACTGCAGAGACTAATAGTCTATGAATTATACAAAATGTTTGGTTTCTGTAACTGAAGTTACTGAAATTGTACACCAGAAATACAATAAGACGGTCGTTTTAAGTTCATCTTTGGATGTAATCCATTTGACAGTGTCATATTGACCTTTGTTATATTCACTAAATCATTGATGAGGTATTATTAAAGTCTAAATCTGTTCCAGTCACTAATTCAGTATGTTTAATGATGATACAAAATGGTTACTATGTACAGTCACTAATTCAGTATGTTTAATGATGATACAATATGGTTACTATGTACAGTCACTAATTCAGTATGTTTAATGATGATACAAAATGGTTACTATGTACAGTCACTAATTCAGTATGTTTAATGATGATACAAAATGGTTACTATGTACAGTCACTAATTCAGTATGTTTAATGATGATACAATATGGTTACTATGTACAGTCACTAATTCAGTATGTTTAATGATGATACAATATGGTTACTATGTACAGTCACTAATTCAGTATGTTTAATGATGATACAATATGGTTACTATGTACAGTCACTAATTCAGTATGTTTAATGATGATACAATATGGTTACTATGTACAGTCACTAATTCAGTATGTTTAATGATGATACAATATGGTTACTATGTACTGTAATTTAATGTACCTTACCTTGTTACTGTGAATATAGAATGATGTACAACTTACAAGATTTAATTTTGTTTCTCCTAATGAAATGAATGTAAAGTATTAGAGCTAGTGATGTATACACATGTATGTTAGTTTAGATTGTTTGTTTAGCTGTCAAAGCTACTAACTGGCAGAATATTGTACTTGGTTAAAGGATGTGTCTATAGTATTTTAATGAGGGCCAGATGCATGGTTTTTGCCCTTTGATAAGAAAATATGTCCTGAGAAATGTGAAGTTTGCTTTTAAGATATTTGTACTTTGTAGGAATTAGTTTTACTTTAGGGTATACAATTGTGGAACCGATCAAGATATTGCGACCAGATGAGTCATATGCAATTGCAGTATTAAAAGAGTATAATTTTTGCCAAAAGACTTCAACTTTCCAAATGACTTGATGATTAAATGTGACTATTGCTTGTGATGGTCTTTTTTAAGGTTGTGTAGATGGAAAAGAATTCAACATAAAAGTCTCAGATTATGTCGAATAAAGATTGCAAGTATTCACAAACAGAAAAAATAAACATGGCAACCATAACTGTATCCATAGCAACTGGTTAACATGGAAGTTTGCTATTCAAAAAACACATGATTACAGGTAAATGATAATTTCTGAAATCTGTACAATGATAAGAAGGGCCATTGCTGTCAGATTTCAGTATACTCAGTTGTATTGCACTGCCATCTAATAAAGAAATTTTATGCCACAAAATCTCTGATAAAAGCCTGTTGTAATAATAAGTAAATGTTTAAACAGCTTCTGTAACTACATCAGTGTACCCCTACTCTTGCACCATTGTGTTTGTGTAGGCTCTACTTGAAAACAATGACAGTGTAACTGAATGACTACTCAAGGTGGAAGACATACTAACACTCTAGGTTGACATTTACACAGTAAATATTCCTCATAAAGTAAATAAAAATCTGATTTAAAAATTAAATGTGCAAAGAAACTAATCGTGTCTTTGAGGAGAGGGTTTGGGCAGGAATGGAAACAGTCTCTCTGTCTTTGATGAGAGGGTTTGGGCAGGAATGGAAACAGTCTCTCTGTCTTTGATGAGGGGTTTGGGCAGGAATGGAAACAGTCTCTCTGTCTTTGATGAGAGGGTTTGGGCAGGAAGGGAAACAGTCTCTCTGTCTTTGATGAGGGGGTTTGGGCAGGAATGGAAACAGTCTCTCTGTCTTTGATGAGAGGGTTTGGGCAGGAAGGGAAACAGTCTCTCTGTCTTTGATGGGAGGATTTCGACAGGAATGGAAACATGCAGTTCTCTGTCTGGTAGAAGTGTTTTTGATGGGATGGAATATATTTGTAATGAACAGTTAACTCTGAAATGAAATGAATTTTGGCAGACTTGAAAAAATTTACTGTTTGGAAAAGTTTTCAGTGGAATGAAACAGTTCAGTGCTTACAAGAATAGAAATATATTAGAACTGTAATTCACTGTTTTGTGACAGGTTTTCAGAAAAAAGTAGAAATTAGGTTGTCTATTATTATTTTTATTATTATTATTTATTCATCATTCATTTGTTCCAGCATTGAAAAAGAAGGAATATTTTACATTCTTAGGTAAAAGGGTAAAGGGAGAATGGAAAATAGCAAAGCTAGTCCTGTCTATCGTCTAGGATACTGGCAGTGCAACATTTGTACAATTGAATTTTTTTTAGCACAACTGAACTGATAAGGTTCAGTAGTGCGAGAGGCATGGCAAAGTGTCAGTCTGTGTGTGTGTGTGTGTGTGTGTGTGTGTGTGTGTGTGTGTGTGTGTGTGTGTGTGTGTGTGTGTGTGCGCGTGTGTGTGTGTGTGTGTGAACAACTTAAAGTCAAAAACCACTGGACCAATTGCAATGATATTTGGTGGGTGTCTAACCTTGGGTGTCTAGTTGGGAAATTGTTCAAATCAAAATGATCTTACCACTGGTGTGTGATTTGGGTAAAATAATGTGATTTTTGAACAAAAAACTTAAACTAAAAAACTACTGGGCAGATCAGTCTGACATTTAGTGGGAGCATTCTTAATGGTGTTTAGATTAAGAATTGTTCATGACGTGATGATCCCATCAATGATATGCAAATTAGGGATAAAAATGTATCTCTGGTCAAAAATCTTTAATTCCAAAACTACTGAGCAGATTGGGCTGAAATTTGATGGGGATGCATTCGGGGTGTATAGATGAAGAAATAGTAAGCATATAATGATCTCACCAGTGATATGCAAATTAGGTGTAAGAATGTTCATTTTTGGTCAAAAACTTATATCTCAAAAAGTACTCGGTCTATGAGACTGGAATGTGGTGAGATGTTTCTACAAGTGACAGTTATTCCACAGATTTTCTTCAAAATATTTTGACACATTGGCCCTAGCAACCATGACCATGCCCATAGCAACAACCAAATGGCAGTATATTTTGGTCAAATATCAACATCTTCTGGTAGGCAAGTGTGTAAACATTCAAAAAATGTATGCAAATACCCCTAGCAACCATGACCACGCCCATAGCAACAGCTAAACATGGTGTATTTCACTAAGATCACAGGGATTCTTAGACAAGTAAACAAAGTGTATGCAAATAGGCCTAGCAACAAGAGCAGCCCATAGCAACAGCCAAATGATCACATGTATTGCAAAGATATCAACAGGGATTAATAGACAAGTGAATAAACATTCAAAAAAATGTATGTAAATGTGCCTAGCAACAAGACCGCACCCATAGCAACAGCCAAATGATCGCATATTGTGCAAAGATAACAGGATTTGATAGGCAACTGAATAGTCATTGAGCAAATGAACACCTACACCTAGCATGGATCAGCATGTGGGTAAACATTTTTTAAAAGCAGTACAGTTGTGCTACAACAATGCCATTGGTGCTATTTTTTTAGTTTTACTGAGGGCAGTATACATGTAGACAGAAATTAATATTATAAATAAATAAGATTCAGACATTGCTCATAGCTTATATTGTGTTCAGTCTTTGTTAAAATAATGGATTATGAAATGATACAAATTATAGATGATCCTTCTGGGCATGGATGAAAAGATAACAATAAAACTTTGATCTTCATCAACTTTGTTTGCTAAATATAATCTGTTCATGTTCCTTTTGGTCTAACGGCTTAAACTCAAAACCTAGCTGATAACTTTCCACTCCGAATGTGATAGCTTTCTTATTGTATATAGTTTTCCATTTAGCACATTTAGACTAAGAAACTTGTATTTTAATAGTCAAATATAAAGTTGCCTTACATTTGTATATTTCAAAGCATTGGAAAACATAAAACTTATGTTAGAAAAGCGAATTGATGGACATGAAAGTTGTCAAACTGTAAGTTATTTGTATTCAGTCCAAGCACATACATGTCCTGCAAGTAGCACAATCATATAGCAGTTACGATGTAATCAGGTCCAATGTCAGATTTTAGACTGTCAAGGGAAGTTGTTACTCGTCTTCCTGTCTTTCTCTGTCCATGGAGTGGTGATCAAATCACTAACTGAGAGACAGTCTGATCTTTACACAAAAGGTAATGACCAGCAAATTGCAATTGTTGTGTTCTGAATTTTTTCACTAAGCTTTCAAAGGTCTTCATGGAGTTCATTATTGGTGACTGACATGTTGTTTCCAGCAGATGAGGAGCCTTGTATAGCATTCATTGGGTTTCTTTTCAGGTTTGGATGTAAGAGTTCAGGTTTTACAGCCCATACAGGAGTGCTGATATATGGTGAGGGATACTTCTAATTCTGTCTAAATGAAGAATTGATCAAGACAAAATAACCATATCAATCATTGATGTGCAAATAAGGCATAAAGACTTAAATTTTAAAACTTATATACAGCTACAAAAGAATATGTTCACCCATAGGTGATTCAATACTGTTCAGGGTGTATGATATTACATGTAAAGTTATTGTATCTAACAAAAAAATATGTTCTGTTATTCAGATTTAAGATGTAAAAAGGTGTCAGCAGGAAAGAACTGACAGAACATTGCCGTAGGTACTGGCTATGTGGAAGGGGTTAATTTGTCAGGGAACTTTGTAAAAATAGTGAATAACATTCTAGCAATGAACAGTGTTGTTGTTAAATGTAGCATTAGATAGATTGACTTGTAAATTGTGAACAAGTCATCAATGAAACGTTGTGTCCAATGGGTTAAGTTCTGACTTTATACAGTAAACAGTTGAAAGAAAATCAATTTAAAAAGTATCTCAGTTGACAAGCTAGATCCTGATCGTATGTAAAAAGCAAAGTAACTCTTTTAATAAGCAATGGGGTTCATTGTAATTGGCAATGGGACAGGATTCAATTAATTGGAAAATCTATATCAGCTGGAAGAAACATCAGTGCCTACAGTCACCATTTCATTGATTTACTTCACGTTTTATTAACACTTCCATTTGGGTGGTATTTGCCAATAAATTAGAAACTTCTGACCTTTTCATAACCACATAGTTGTATTTCAAAATCCACATTTTAGCACATAAAAAGTGTTATCTTTTTAAATGTAAAAACAAAGTGTTTTGGAAATAACTCCTCAAGATGAAGGTCACTAAAATTAACTTCAGATAATTAACTTCAGATAATATTCGTATAAACACCTGAATGAAATCTCACATATTCAATTTCTTGAGTTATGGACGAAAAATGTTAATTTTTATGACAAATATGGCCACTATATATATGACATAATGATTAAGGCCTGGAAATAAAGTGGTGTGTACAGTACATGCATATGTTGTCTGACAATTGTGCCATGTTTTGTTGAAATTGTGTAGTGTTAGGTGTCAGAGATTGAATGAACATCAAAATTGGCTGACCTATCACACGTATGATGAGTCTTCTGAAGAGTAACCCAAATTCATAATAATTTCATTTTATGTTTATTCTGTTGACTGTATGAAGAAAAATTGCTGTTGAAAGTGTATGCTTGATTATCTTCGTGCAAAAATACTAAATACAACCATTTGTTGTTTGGTGATTTTCCTACAATATCAGGTGCATTTCTAATCAGTTTGACTGCATGATTGCTATGAAATTGGTAATTTTTGCCGCCCCCCCCCCTCACACACACACACACTCACTGATTGTGAATGTGAAATAAAATAAACAACATTTAGTGCATATCATTATGTTATATCAAATAGAAAATACACAATTTGATCAAAGCATAAAATTATTGTATAAAAAATTCATATTTTAAATGATAATTTAAAAGTGTATTTCCCCTCCCTGAAGTAATGCAATTCATTATTAGTTGTTGACAACTACTTTTCAATTACTTGGTTTTGATATTTTACATCAAACCTAATAGTTTGGTTTCAATTGTTGATGTCACTGTAATCAGTAGTAAAATTTCAATAAGCTTTCATAGAATAATTACTGGCCATTTTATCTTCTTTGGGTATATAGTAATGGGTGTACACAGAATCATTAAAAAGCAATGTAATAAATTTATACTCTTACATGTTGAGGACTTAATTTTGATAAAGGGACATAGGGGTTGACACATAGATAGGAATCTGAAGCTGTTTTTAGCACAACTGAACTTGTTCAGTAGTGCTATAGGGATCGCCCGGCGTCTGTCTGTGTGTGTGTGTGTGTGTGTGTGTGTGTGTAAACAACTTAAAGTCAAAAACTGCTGAACCGATTGCCATGATATTTGGTGGGTCCATAACCTTGGGTGTCTAGTTGGGAAATTGTTCAAATCAAAATGATCGCATCACAGGTCTGTGATTTGGGTAAAAAAATGTGATTTTTGGTCAAAAAACTTAAACTCAGAAACTACTGGGCAGATTGGTGCGAAATTTGGTGGGAACATTCTGAAGGGGGTGTAAAGTAAGATTTGTTCATGACATGATGATTCCATCAGTGATATGCAAATTAGGGCTAGAAATGTGTCTTTTTGGTTAAAAATCTATAATTCCAAAAGTACTGAGCAGATGGGGCTGAAATTTAATGATAATGTATCTAGGGATGTATGGATGAAGAGATATTAAGCATACAGTGAGTCCATGAGTGATATGCAAATTAGGTGTAAAAATGTTCATTTTTGGTCAAAAACTTATATCTCAAAAACTATTTGGTCACTGAGTCTGAAACTTGGTGAGATGTTTCTGAAAGTGTTATTCTGCAGATTTTCATCAAAACATTTTGACAAAATTGGCCCTAGCAACCATGACCACGCCCTTAGCAACGACCAAATGGCAGTATATTTTGGTCAAATGCCAAATTTGGTAGGCAAATGAGTAAACATTCAAAAAATGTATGCAAATACCATAGCAACCATGACCACGCCCATAGCAACAGCGAAATGGTCGTGTATTTCACAAAGATAACAACAGGGATTAATAGACAATTGAATAAACATTCAAAATATGTATGTAAATTTGCCTAGCAACAAGACCACGCCCATAGCAACAGCCAAATGATCACATATATTGCAAAGATAACCAGGATTGATAGACAATTTAATAAACTTTCAAAAGATATGTAAATATGCCTAGCAACAAGACCACGCCCATAGCAACAGCCAAATAATCACGTATATTGAAAAGATAATATCAGGAATTCATACACAAGTGACTGAAAACATACAAAAATGTTTGCAAATATATCTAACAACATGACCACGCCCATAGCAACAGCCAAATGATAGCATGTATCGTAAAGATAGCAACATGGTTGGATAAGCAACTGGGTAGCCATTCAACAAATGACCACTTATTGTTAGCATGGACTACCATATGGATAAACATTTTTAAAAACTGTACAGTTGTGCTACAACGCCATTGGCGGTATTTTTCAGTTTGTCACAGGCTTTTATATGAAAGCTTTATTCCCATACAAGTACGAATGAAATGCTAGACCCTTTTATATAAAATCATTATAGTATGAAGAGAGGTCGGTATGCACCTGTGCCAGGTGGATAAATGTGTACATTGTAATATAATCCTTTTCTGTCATTATAATGTACCAAAATACCAGCAGTGTATTATGAGGAAAAAGTGTATCTGATATACTATTTTATTTGTAAATTTGAAATGTTAGCATCTGTGCACTAAAAAAATACAAATCATTAAAAACAGAAAAATAACAAAAAGTTAGTGAATGAAAAAAAAATGTTTATTTTATTAAATAACGAGTTTAGAACCTCTGCTATGTCAATCTTTACTATATCCTCTCAACACATCTATGAAGAATTCGCTAGAAAATTAGCACATGTTGTAACTGGATTTTAAATCAACCTGCTGTGCCAAATAATGTCTAAGCAGCCCATATGATATGAATATTAATGAATGTGGTGCTGGTAGACAGAATCAGCTGATTACAGAGAGAAGCATTTTGAAATAGAAATCTACAAGTAAAATATATACAATGTAATTGATTTAAAGGTTTTTGTGAGGATGTTGATTTGAAAGACAAGTTAATAATAATAATAATAATGTTGGTTTCTTATATAGCGCTTTCCCTCTCCGTGCTCAAAGCGCTTTACAATTATTACCCCTGGCTCGGATCAGAACAGCACAACGGCCCTTTATTAGTCTTCCTCAACTCCCCGGGGAGCATACAATCCATTGCAGCCATTTAAGCGCATAGGATTAAAGCCTTCACATTGCAACCTACATCCTACCAGGTCCCCAGTTATACAGCTGGGTTGACTGAGACACAGTCGTGGTTCAAATCTTGCCCAAGGACTTTAGCCACTCAGAAACAAACAGCAGGCAGCGACGGGGCTCGAACCTGCAACCTGTAGATTCCAAGCCCCGGTCATGCTAACCATTCACCAATCATGACTCCACAAGTTGAATATTTATTCAAATCAAAATTATAGCATGTACTATTATGATATGTGTGAGTAAATAAATAAATATAAAGGGATTTTTGGTCAAAAATTGAAAATTCGAAAACTGCCACAGATTATTTTCAAATGTGCTTGGGATGTTTTTAGAACTGTGATTATGTTTATGCTATAGTATACACTGGGAGAAGATTGCAAGACTATCACATTGATATGCAAATTTGGTAAAAACATGTTTTGCTCAAAAGTCAACTCGGAAACTGTTGTGTTGGGTGGATTTTTCCTATATTTGATTTGAATGTTCCTTTTGTTATATTGATGTAAAATCAAAATGATCAAATAGGTAAATAGATAAAAACAATGAGAAAATGAATGAGAATTAACCCTGCGATCATTTCTAAACCCAGATTCACAATATCACATCTCAATCATATACTTTATTGGCTCGCAACACAACTCTGTCTTGTGATTGAAATGTGAAAATGTCACCATACAAAAGTTGGGTGATACTAATTGACTATAGTATGTAATAACCGTAAATAATAATTGATGGTTAAAGTTTAATTCGCATCTATCTGCTTGAAAGGGTCATAAGCGGACTGCCAGCACTGACAAGCAATTTCTTTTAACCATCACTCTCTTTTTGTAAATTACTCAAATCTACTTTTCTGACATAGATGTAAACGACTCACTAACAATACCTGATTCAGTTTATACTACTGAAAAGCAAAGGAAGCCTAGTATTTTTGTTATCAGCTGCTCACAACACCATAACTTTGAATGACATCGGCACATCGACATTAGTACGAGAGGTTTTATGTATTATTTTCAGCTGAGTAGGAAATCTTAGATATAAAACTCAAATTGATTGGATCATTTACTGGTATAATTTGTATCACTCAGATAAGTTACTCATGTCATATTTATGTATGACTTTACTTATTTAGTAAAAACTGACATCTTTCCATAGACACATAGTATTCATCTTCAGACTTCATTGTCAAGTTCACTGGTGCAGAGTTGTTTGTTTCAAATGCATTGCCTCAAGGTATCACACGACATGTACTAAAACCTGGCCAGTAATTCAAGGTGCTTATAGATAAAACTTTATGTCTGAAGAGATGTCGATATCTACAAATGACATTTTTCCCACTCTAATGCCTTGCAAATAAACCAAATTCAATGTAGTGGCCAGAACTTGGGATTAGCAGCTTGTTTGTGTATTAGATGATCATGCATAAATATGATGACATTGTGAACTTAAAATAATCTTTATTATCCATACAGACTGAGCTTGTATGGCAGGAGGGCTTGAGTTCAGGAGGACTTGTAAGCCGTACTTCTGAGGTCTGCAAAACCCATATCCAGGCCATACAAATTTTATCCTATACCCCAAAGCCATATCACTGAGCGAACGGATATCTGAGCATACCACTTGTTATATTTCGGGCAAAGTGTGCCGGGTATGATGCAGAAAATTACTGCCCGGGTTCGATGTACATGCTTCCCATTGAATTGCATTGGAAGCAATACTGGTTATATATGATAAACTTTATTATAACACAAACAAAGCACCCCTAATTCATGCACCTGTTATGTTCCGAGTGGCACCTGATAATCTGACTTAACTTATATATTTATTTCACAGAGATATCAAACCAGATAACATATTACTGGATGAAGAAGGTAAGTTGTAAAATATACTATGATTTATCTCGCACATATATTGGACTATTTTGATATAGTCACACCTTTTTACAACTCATGTCATTAAAAATCATGCCTGTTATACAGTAATTGAGTGAGGAAATCAGAGTTGTATAAATTGAGATCATTAACTACATGTAGTTTAACCTTCATCTGCAATTGTTCCTAATTGGTTAAAATCCAAAGGCATGATTTGAATCATCGTTTCATGCCCCAGGTCACCAAGTAATTTGACTTGACTACTTTATAAGTTAAGATTTTATATTTAGGAGGAGTTATACCAATGTGTGTGCCATATCTGCCACGATCATATGTTTAATACCCTCCCAATTAAAAAAAAAGCTAGCATAAATTATGGCTGTACCATCATGGGAAAGTGTTTGTAAATTGTCAAAATGTGTTACTTTGTATGTGTTGATGGCACATTGCCTCTGACTTTGGATCACATGACTATTTGCCTTTTTATGAGATTACGAACTTAAGGCAATTGAGGTAGACACAAACTAAAACTTGTCATTTGATGTGGTAGTCTGTTAAAGATACAGATATTCATGCCACACTATCAGCCAACATATCACTCATGGTTAAGAAGCCTGATAGGGTTGAACAACTTGATGTATCTTAGTCTATTGATGTGGAAGATTATACACAGTTGGTCGATATCCATGCCTCTCGTTATGGAGATATAATCACCCTATAATCAAGATAATATGTGTAAATGTAGGAAGTCCTCAAAAATGTACTGCAAAATCATGGAAGTCATCAAAAATGGCACCCTAGTGTGTGTATAATTTAAACCAATGTCCATTCATTCATATCATCTGATATGTTGCAACAGTAGTTTTAGTTTGTGTCTATCTCAGCAAGCAGAAACCTTGATTGGCACTGTCATAGCATGAAAAGAATCATTTTCACAGTCTGTCATTATCAAGAAACACACAGCTATATATTTCCACTGCTTGAGTGTCATCATTATTCACATTGGAATTGTCAGCAGCTATAATTGCACATTTACTACATTGTAATATGTAGTGTGATCATGTTATTAGTTCCCTTTGAATTTTTGGTAGATAGTACACCTGTCCACTAACATTTTCACATTTTCAGTAAATTATACACAACTGATGTTTTCACAGTAGAATTTGCAGTATATAGAAGCAACTGAAATTTTCACATCAGAATATTCAGTAGATATATATGCAGGTAATATTTTCACATCAGAATATTCAGTAGATATATATACAGCTAATATTTTCACATCAGAGTATTCAGTAGATATATATACAGGTAATATTTTCACATCAGAGTATTCAGTAGATATATATACAGCTAATATTTTCACATCAGAGTAGTCAGTAGATGTATATATATATGCAGCTAATATTTTCACATCAGAGTATTCAGTAGATATATATACAGGTAATATTTTCACATCAGAGTATTCAGTAGATATATATGCAGGTAATATTTTCACATCAGAATATTCAGTAGATATATATGCAGCTAATATTTTCACATCAGAGTATTCAGTAGATATATATGCAGCTAATATTTTCACATCAGAGTATTCAGTAGATGCATATGCAGCTAATATTTTCACATCAGAATATTCAGTAGATATATATACAGATAATATTTTCACATCAGAGTATTCAGTAGATATATATGCAGCTAATATTTTCACATCAGAGTATTCAGTAGATATATATGCAGCTAATATTTTCACATCAGAGTAGTCAGTAGATATATATGCAGCTAATATTTTCACATCAGATTATTCAGTAGATATATATGCAGCTAATATTTTCACATCAGAGTATTCAGTAGATATATGTGCAGCTTACATGTTCATATTGTGATTGTTATGAGTGGCAATGATCTGTATCTACGTAATCATTAGTATTTTGTTAATGACACATTTCCTAGTCTCAATCAAGTAGATATGTCCACTTGTTGGACAGCTGACAGCACAATATACCGCATACACATTGTATATTGTATACACAGGATATTCTGGCTACATGTATGCTAATGAGAATGATATCAGATATGGAGGCATGTTGAGGCAGAATATTTTAACTTATTAGTGAATAATGTTCAGCTTGTCTAAAATGTCAAAAATGTGACAGTACCATCAACCAGTGCATCTATATGTATGTGTATAAATGCTAATGACAATCATAACAGACAAGGTAGACAATGTGGAAAGTTCAGATCGAGTGAATTAATTTTGTCATTATTAGCAAGTAAAGTTCAGCCTGTCTAAAATGTCAAAATTTTGATGGTGCCATCAACCATCAGGCTGGGGAGAATGCTAACAGACTGAACAGGCAATGTTGAAACAGGCTCCCTAACGTACATTTATTTATCATCACCAATATTTTTTGTTGTTCACCCAATAGGAAACTATGAATAACATAAGGTGGCTTTGTTACAAGAAGTTGAAGAAAGTATAGTGAAAACATAGTCTGTATTCAGACACATTTGTCATATTCCTTAAAACCCTGATGAAATATGTTGTATTTTAATACTAATTGTGTGCAAATACATTAAGCTAACATACAATCTAATAGTCAGCATTCACAATGCACATACAGAACACGCGCTAGTCACTCATTGAGGATTTGAACACATAAAATATAATCTAGCATCTATACTATCTCTTCCAAAACACCCTCAAGTGGTTAACCAGGCATCCAAGTTAAAGACATTCTATTCATGATTAACATAAAATTTTCATAATCATGGTGGCCTGTTGACGCGCAATCATGCATGTGATTTTCTACTATCCATGGATAGACCTTATGTTTATATAGAAGTGAACTGACCATTCTTTACTGAGGCTATAAACCATGTACATGTACATGTCATTGAGTAATATCAATGAACGACGTAATGCATGTTTTATGAATGACCTTACGCCTGCGCACTTGTTGATATGTCAGTCATCCATGGTCTGCATCATGTACGTGTAGTCACATGCACACAAAAATGCTACATTTGTTTTGTTATGCAAATAGATAAACGTGCTCATGAGTAATTCATAGAAATGAAAGTATGGTGAGTTAGAACAGTTGTCTTGACTTCAGGGAATGTCCTGCGCACACCATGTTTAATTCTATTAATTTCAGGGGCAACAATAGTATTATATTTAGATAAATTACAAAAAAGTCGATGACTGTTGACAGTCTAATAAAAGCATTGTGTCTTGAGTATTTCCTGGCTGTATAAAGAAAAATATTAGAGAATGATTATAATATTAATACAGCTTGCTGAGAGTAATTTATGAAAGTGATTCTGAATTGTGAAGGTTGAACATGGTGGATAGATACATAACGTTGTGATGTTGATTTCTCCATTTGAATTAGCATACAACTTAAATGGCTTGGATCTTGTGCAATGAGGTAAATTATTTGAACTTACAAATGTATGGATTATCTAAACATTTTAAAATTTCAATTTAAGTAACATCTCCAATGTATAAACCAGGGCCTACTTCTCTTGAAAAGAAAAATCTTGTAATATTCCATATTTAGGGTCATATGGTAGTATATTGGTAGTGCACATCCAGTCGAGATCTGATTGGTCAAGATACAAAAATATCAGTGTTGTATTCATGGTACAGCATTCTTGGCATACATCCAAGTGGCCCTGAATAGGAATTGATCATATTTGGTTTTATATTCATTTAACTTCATTTGTAGGAAAATGTATAGTTTGTTTTTCCCAAAAAGAACAAATAAGGATAGCATACATGTACAAATGCCAGGATCCCTTTATCTCATCATGCACATCCATAATGACATACATTGATTGAAGCACACTGTGTTACTTATTGCTAAAGTGACATTACTTTCAATTTGTCAGAAAGTGTATTGATCTAGCTGACAGTGCTATTTATATTGGTCTATCCCAAATATTTGTTTTAAAATAAAAAACCCACTCTCTTAACTTCTCCATCTAAAAAAAAAAGTAAAAGCAATGAAATTTACACATAGTTCACTGTTTACATTTCATTCTACCAATTCACTCACCAATTAGTGATAGAGTTTAGTTTACATTGCATACGAGGTTATGTGCCCAAAGAAAAAGGAAGATGGACAAACAATTCTTTTTTTTAAGGTTAAGGGGTACAGTCTCAGGACAAGTGTCTCCAACTTTAACAGTCACAATGTACGATTGTCATACAATGGGCGTGAGAAGTGTCTCTAACTTTAACAGTCACAATGTAAGGTTGTCATACAATGGGCATGACAAGTGTCTCTAACTTTAACAGTCAGAATGTAAGATTGTCCTACAATGGGCGTGACAAGTGTCTCTAACTTTAACAGTCAGAATGTAAGATTGTCCTACAATGGGCATGACAGGTGTCGCTAACTTTAACAGTCAGAATGTAAGGTTGTCATACAGTGGGCATGACAAGTGTCTGTAACTTTAACAGTTACAATGTAAGATTGTCATACAGTGGGCATGACAGGTGTCGCTAACTTTAACAGTCACAATGTAAGATTGTCATACAATGGGCATGACAGGTGTCTCTAACTTTACCAGTCACAATGTAAGATTGTCATACAATGGGCATGACAGGTGTCTCTAACTTTACCAGTCACAATGTAAGATTGTCATACTGTGGACATGACTATAAAGATTCCCAAAGTTTTATTCGAACAGAAAAGAAGTAATTTTTTTTACAGCTATCAGACTAAATATTCGCTGATATTCCCCAGATGGGATAATTTTCACCAAATTGTGCGCTTTTGTATTGTCAAGCCTATTAATGGTAGATACATCCATTTGACTTAGAACTCGGTTAACCTTGAAAGAAGCATTCATGTGTGCTATAAAAAATATGTTTTGTATCTGTCACATTGAGAATGAATAAACCTTCATTTCCATGCCTGTATATGTTGTTGTTCTTCTTTTGGTGCACTGAACGACAAATTCAATAAACATTCGTAAATTTGTCTGGACCAACAAAGATTATTATTAAAAAACTGTTGAAAGATAAGAAAACACCTTCCCAGCCAAGCTGTGATCATACCACTTACATGTAGATGGCAAGTATAAGTCAACATGAACATTTCAGTACGATGGAACCTTTACTATACTTAGACCTAGACCTCTGTGACAATGGAGATTAATGTTCTCCATGTAAGTGCAGAAAACATTAAAACTAAGTTAAGCTAATAGCTCAGCGTCAAACTAGTATAAAGCATGACGGAGGTGAGCATTTTATCAGTGTCTAATATAATGTGACAATTTGAGACATTGCAGTTAATTGTCAACTTTACAACATAGTTACACAGCGGGCATGACACTTTATAGATCCTGCATGTAGCTATAGTGACAGTTCCTTTGAGACCTGCAATCAATCAAGTATAGATCCTGCTATAAAAGATCAACACAGAATTTTCAAGCATAAATGATTTAGGACAACTATTCGCTAACCTTCATTTTACTTTTTGTAAGGGGAGGTTATGATATACTTCTGTCTGTTTGTCTGTCTCTGTCTGTCAGTCTGTCAGTCTGTCTGGCTGACTGTCTGTCTGTTGCTTTTGTCTATCTGTGTGGACACCAAATCTCAAAATCTACTGCATCAATGCTAATGAACCTTATAAAGAATCCCCCTTATGGTATTAATGGCAGGAACTGATTAGGTTTTGGTAAACATCATACAAATATTAATGAGTCATTTGCATAATGAATCATTTTAAGTAATTAGAGTATACCTTAATTAAAAATGCAAACTTCAAATTCCATACATGTATCAATATTAAAAAAGCACACGCGACTTTAAGGGTTGTTGGTGTAGCCATTAGTTTTAATGTGTCACTTGCATAGTTTATAATGAGTTTTGGTAATTAAATTTGGCCATATCTTAAAAATGCAAGTATTCAAAATATAATTTGGTAGTACATACACATTGATAATAACAAAGTGCACTTGTTCTGTCAAGCTTGTACGTGTACCTTTAAGTTATCATTTTAGGGAGTGACTTGCACAATGAATGATTTCGGGAATTACTCAATATCATAAAAATACAAGTTTGAAATTAAATATAATTCCATACATTTCTTTGGTGATAACATAATACGTTGTCTGATACAGCTTGCTGATGATTGTAGCTTTTAATTTTAATGATCATTTGTCATAATTAATGATTGATGGTAAAGGCAACATCATAAAAATGTAAGTTTTAATTTTCATACCATAATTGGTATGTACATTATTGATAAAGCACACGTGTTAGAAAAGAGTAACTTTTTGTTTTATGTAGCTATTTGTGTGATTTAGTATCATTGTAATTGGACAATATTACTATAGAGAGTACGGGAAAGCATATTTCAAATTTATTACATATTATTTTTTTTCAAAAGTGGGTATATACATTGATTATAATAAATCATAACTTTTATAATTATTTCAATGAGTTATTTGGATATAAATGATTTTTTACCAATTAAGAGAATCATTATATGATATTTTGTAGCTCAGTGTTTTTCATTCTGACTATTAAATACTTAATGATATTTGAATAAGATGCGGGAGGAAAACTACGGAGAACTTTAAGGAAAGAAAGATTTCAGTTTCATAGAAGAATAGGATGGAATGAGGTGACATCTAAGTCTGTGATGGTGAGAGATGGCTTTTTAGTTGAGTTTCTAGAAAGAAAGCAGAGTTTGAACAACAATATACAGATTTGCTTTTTAAATTGACCAGTACGGAAGACATTCTGTTTTAATTACGATTACATAGTCTGTACTCTGACATCCCAATACCCTAGATGCTCTCTCCATTTTGTGTGGGTTATGAAATAAGCTCTTTTTAACACATGTATAGTCATGCTAAAGTGTCTCTCAAATTGTCATGGTAAAGTGTATCTCAGACATTCTGTCTGTAACGGTAAAGTGTATCTCAGACATTCTGTCTGTCATGGTAAAGTGTCTCTCAGACTGTCATGGTAAAGTGTATCTCAGACATTCTGTCTGCCAGGGTAAAGTGTCTCTCAAATTGTCTGTCATGGTAAAGTGTATCTCTGTCTGTCATGGTAAAGTGTATCGCAGACTCTCATGGTAAAGTGTCTCAGATTGTCTGTCATGGTAAAGTGTCTCTCAGATTGTTTGTCATGGTAAAATGTATCTCAGACTGTCTGGCTGTCAGTCAGTCTGTCTGTCTGTCTGTCTATCTGTCTGTCTGTCTGAATATAATATGTATGTCTGTAAATGACTTAAAGTGTAAAAAACTGACTATTATGAACTTGATATTTGGTGAAGGTCGATCAATGTTTTAAGTGTCTAGATGTGAATTTGTTGAAGGCAATTTAAGTGATTGGATGTCTGTGTGGGTGTATATCTAGACTATGTAAAGAAAGGACTTCAGGTAAAAAAATACCCACCAAACTGATATACTTTGATATTTGCTGGGATAATTCTTATGACAATTGTCTAAATGTGAATATGTTGAAGACAAAGGCACAGGTGTATATAGCAGAAGATACTTGATAACATTTATGTTGAAACTAGGTGTAAAACATTTTAATAATAATAATAATAATAATAATAATAATAATAATAATTTATTGTTTAAAGACCACTACACAAATATGTCTCAGTGGTCTGAACATTACAAAATGAGAAAGACTAGCAAAAGAGCAACAACAACAAAAAATCTAGCATAAGAACACAATGAATAATTTAAAAGCGTCTCTAAAAACAAAATCGGATTTAAAGATTAGCAATCAATTTAAAAACATCAGCAATAGTATTGTCGGAAAATATACGTTTTTAAGACTCTTCTTGAAAGGAGCAAATTTCTCAAGTAGTTGAAGCTCAAGCGGTAAACAATTCCATAGTTTAGGAGCATACACACTGAAAGCTCTGTCACCATACGTTTTAGAAGGTTGTTTTCCATGATCTTTAATAGAGAAAGGATTCAGTCTGATTCCAACACTCTTTCTCGTATTATGTAATGGATGATCGATACTGATAAGTTTGGACAAGTTGTTCGGCGCTACTTCTCCTTCACGGATAATTTTGAAGATAATACAAAGAATTTTATAACGAACTCGCTGTTCGACTAGCAGCCAATGTAAATCTTTCAGCACTGGATTCACATCAGCTTGACGACCAATCCTCCATCTTGTCACCAATCGAGCAGCAGAGTTTTGAATATGTTGAAGTTTGTTCAATTTATATGCAGGTAGACCGAAAAACAAACTATTACAGTAATCTAATTTCGTTGTCACAAAAGCATGAACTAATTTTTCAGCACTAGACTGGTCCAACAGTTTTCGAATTTTACTCAACCGCCAGAGTGAATGAGACGCCCCCTTACAAACATAACGAATATGCGCATCCATGAGTCCAAAATAGTCAGCGATCACACCAAGGTCACACACAACAGTTGATGGAGAAATCATGGCATCACCTATTCGTACGTTAATCGAACCTGACTGTGAACCAACCGCACTATTGCGGGGTGTGAACCAGACAACCTCTGTCTTACCATCATTGAGCGCCAACTTATTTGTCATCAATCCATTGACGAATTTCATCCACACATGCCTCTACACGTGTAACGACAGTGGGTTGAGCAAGGGTGTCACAAGCAATATATAACCCAGAGTCATCAGCATATATAATGGAATTTAAGCCATGACGTGTGATGATGTCCTCAATCGGAGCCATGTACAAAGCAAACAAAACAGGCCCAAGCACTGAACCCTGTGGTACACCATATTTCAGAATGCGTTCATCCGACATCATCGACTTAACAGACACTTGTTGCATTCTACCTTTCAAAAAGGATTCAAACCAATTTAAAGCAGTTCCTTGTATGCCAAAACGGGAACACAGCCTGCCCAAGAGAATGTTATGGTCGATGGTGTCGAATGCAGCTGACAAATCCAAAAGAACTAGAATGACATTGTGATGCTTATCGAGAGCAAGCATGACATCATTTAGCATACGTAAAAGTGCAGTTTCGGTGCCATGCCCATCACGATAAGCAGACTGAAAACGACCATATAATGAGTTATCAGACAAATAACGATTTAAACGAAAAAAGGCACATTTCTCCAAAAACTTGTCAAGGAAACTGCAATTAGATCCAGGTCGAAAGTTGTTCATTATATTAAAATCAAGACCAGTTTTCTTAATGAGCGGACGAACAATGGCTGTTTTGCAGTCAGTAGGGAAAACACCAGAGGAAAACGATGAATTTACAATATGAAGCAACACTGGGGCCAATTCATTTACACATGCCTATAACCAGCTGTGTTGGAAGTGGATCTAACTGACACGTCTTAGAAGGCATTTTACTAATAATAGAAATTACATCATCAAGACACAAACTCAAGGTTCAAGAACACAAAGCGAGTTCTGAGACGAAATTGGCTCAACATTAAAAGAACTAGTACTTTGGAGTCTTGCACGAATATCTATTATTTTCTGATAAAAAAAATTTGCAAAAGCAACTGGTAATTTAGATAATTCAAGGTTATTGGGGAGAATATCCGATGCAGATTTCTTTGAACAAGATATGTCATCAACAACTCTGAAAAATTCCTTAGTACTTGCATTTTCGAGTGGTTATAGTGGTTTCAAATTGGTACTCATATTTAAGTATTCAAATCCACTAAATCATACACTACTTCAGGGCTTGCCCTCTGGACAGGTAGAAGAAACATAGTTACCTGTCTTAATTAGATGCATGCATGCATGCATGTATGTACATGTATGTATGTATGTATGTATGTATGTATGTATGTATGTATGTATGTATGTATGTATCCATCCATCCATCCATCCATCCACAAATACAATGTATGTGTTTGTTATAATGTACTGAATACAATCCGTTGCTGTAAAAAGATATATTGAAGAAACCTTACATAAGACGTGACTACCAAAGTGATAATTCATCAACTACATAGAATTGTATACTACATGTACCTTGTAAGTTATCATAGTGATAAGAAGAAATGCTTGGATATTTCATGCTTGATGGCACATGCAAACTAGTTGAGGATAATTACAGTTAATAATGGCATCGAAATATATTATACACAAGGCTTGATGCTAATTTCTCTTTTCATAATAGTCCCTTGATATATTTTGAAATTAAGTGTAATGAGAGATGGTTGCCATGGTATTGGTTGCTACTTAGGCCATACAAAATTGAGTATATGTTTATATTGCCATTTTCTATTGAAACATGACCAGGAAGTGTTTTCATTATATGCCTCATATATTCGACCACATTGTTACATTGTTTTGTATGGAGAAAGTGTTACATTGTTTTCTATGGAGAAAGTGATGATGACGTAGCAGTACTGACTGAAATCAACCCAGAACTGTTCCGATAGATAATACAAAAACACACAGTTTTATTTACATCAAAATCAGAGGAGGCCGGAAGGGTCTCACATGACACCCAAAATTGTGACCATTTCACAATAGAGCATACACTTATGACCTAGGTGAGTACCCCATGCTTTAATCCATTTTCTTACCATTTGCGTCATAAGTCTTTCTTTCACTATTTTTTTTAATGACCGTTACGAGTGTAATGCAACATGGTAATTGTGTTTTCAGTTTTTATAGTGTGTCTAAAACGAACACAAACTTTGGTACTCAACAAGTCAATGTTATCAATATCTACATTTCCATTTTTTTCACCTCAGTCGTTTTAACACAAAATTATGTTTCTATGTATGCTTTTCTCACTTTTCTATTAATTATCGTTATGAATTTCATGGTTCTGCATCATCTCCCAGATACCCCATTTTATAATGTGTATAAATTATCACTACTTTTTGTTGAGTTTCAATGTTTTCAAGATGGCAACCCATTGTGCGTGCATATAACATGCGAAGTCTCTTGACCATTGACAGCTGTCCTACACTTGCCGGCCGGACGTGTTTATTGACACTCTTGTGTCGTGCAGTGATCGTTAACACTAATTGTCAGCATTTCCTCTTGTATCCTTAAAATTTTGTCCTTTTCACTCTTATCAAGTAATTTTTCTGTTTATTTTCAGATACGTCGCTATCGCTAGTCAATTTGCTGTGCCAAATCTGGTCTTTCTTCTGTTCTTCATGTTACAATTATTTTGTCTCATATAAAACCATCTCTGCCTGTTGACTTCTATAAATTTGTCTTGTGTGAGAAAAAGACATGAATGTAATTTAACGTAAACCCCTTTCCTACCCCCTGAGGATAGCTATATGACTGATATGACCACATAGAAAAAGACATTAAAGAAATAATTTATCTTACATCTTACAAACTAATTGTTAAAGAAAATTAATGTACAACAACGTCATGTATTACAAATTTGTATGATAGAAAATTGAGACCTCCAAGGCCTATTTTATGTCTAAGCTTTAATATATTCAGAAAACACTCGTATTGCGGATCCATGTAGTGAATATTTTCCCCTTCACATGGCTTTCATGCCAGTCACTCAACATATCAAAGTGATATATGTCGGTATCTACAAATCTCGCCATTCCAGCTCATATTTACATATATTATATGTACCTTGCTAGTTATAATATTTCGCAATGCTTACATTGATAAAAAATACCTCATCATACGTTACCACAGTTTATGTAGCTTGAGCACATTTTGCTACATGTATGTCGCCAGACGAGCAAAACTATGTCGGATTAAAATATGCGAGACTCGCACAATTTGTGGCAATAGATAACTTGATAATACAAAGGCCGAAGTCTTGTTGTAGTTGTATTTATTTATTTTTTGGGGCAAATGTTTGTATTTTGGAAGGTAGACGTCTAATGTTTTAGTCAGCTAGACTGAATAAAGTTGAGGCGCTGAACTTGTGACACTGCACTCAAGAATACAACCTGCTTATGCGAGTTGCCTTCATTCTGGTGTCACTATTACACACGATTGCAGGGTGATATCGAATTTGCAAGTTACATATTACTGTACTTGAAATATAACATGTGGGAAATCATATATCCTTTTGTGTAGGGTCAATGGTGAAACTGGGTGTGAATGGGGATTTTAATTACTGTAGTAGTTGAGCAAGTTGTGAGAAGCTCGCCTGTTTGCATTGTCACGTCACATCACTTGTCAAAGGAGGTCACCTTCAACTCAGGGTTGGATCACCTGCTTTCAACTGAAAATCTTGAGTAGACCTTGTCTATTTCTAACTATCGCCATTTAAAAGTACACAAGAATCCATCTATTTTACAAAATTTGTAAATTTTGGGTTAAACAGCAAATGGGCGAAAAACCGGGCCAAAATTTACAACCTCAGCAGGATCAAGTATTCTTTATGAAATCGCCGAAAAATCACAGTTTTCCTAATAAATAATTCCAAAAATGATTCTTCTAGCATGGAGGGAGAAATATCAGTCAAGATTTTCGCTTTTATAGTATCCAAAATGATGAATTGTTGGGAAAGTTACAGTGAGTTGATGCCCCAAAATACGACTGGTGAGCACTGAGCCACCCACCATTGTAAACGTACCTGCATGATTGAAGTGTACACCATGGAGGCTCACTGCGTAATGAGCTTTCACAGTTATTTTACCCATCATGCTCTGCACCGCTTCCAGCCTCCTCTGATCAAATCAAACTTTATTACTTAAAAAGGTCTGCTTGTGGATGGAAATTCTGTCATAAACTTACTCATGCTATTATAAATTGGTGTTGGAATGTTGAATTTCCATATAGCAAATAAATCACAGTTTATCAATGTCCTGTTGTCCTGAAAGTGCATTTATCAAAAGTGAGGTATATATTTCACATGCTATATTGTGTGAGAACAAACACAGGCAATCAATAGTTACATAAATAACAATAATTAAACATCATTTAGAGTCATTGTTGTCACTGAAATCACACTCACTTTCATGAATCTGATGATACTTCTGTACGAGTTCTCACTGAATTGGTACAGTTCAGGTTGCTGTACAGTTAGTGCATGCTTTTGGAACAAGCAGCTTTAGCTTTTCAAACTAATTGTTCCCACTGTGAACAGCAAGAGAGTGGTAAATTTTTTTAACGTTTCAGATATAGAAACTCCAGATCTACAAGGTCATTGTGTATGATGTCGCCCGCACCATGCTTGACATACAAAACTATTTCTTTAAATTATGCAAATGAGATTGACTGCTTAACATTATTGTTTTTATAGCAATTATCAATGTCAAATTAAGTAGGGCAGAAAGTCAAGTTTTATTCTTTTTCAAATTTCCGGACATAAAATTTCTCGTCTGAAAATAATATCTGTGGACACATATAATAAATATATTATAGCCTTGATATTGTGTTTATATGCCTTCGGTGCAAGGAAACATCTGGCACTTCGCTACATGTCGTGGTGATTGTATCATTGCCTTCTAGTATATTACCCAATAATCAAAGCTATGATATATAATAATGTACTATCTTTGCTGTGCAGCAGGTCATTAAAATCCTTTCTGTTTTCTGATAATTTGCCATATTGGTTGTCATAAAAAGGTAAGAAATATAAACAAATTAAACCTGCATACAGATTCACAATTTAGAAAAGGTCCTTTAATATGTAGGTATAGAAAGTTTTAGTCGTATCAAAAAGATTTACAATATAGGAAAAGTCAAACCAGTCATACAATAGAGAAAGTTTTGAATTTCAACCAAAGAATAGAAACTATAAGGTAAACTCGAACCAGGTATAGCATGTAGACATTTTTTCTACCAAAATGATGGAAAAAATATGAAAACTGAGTGTAGAAATTAGGAAATTTGTTTTAGCCGCCACCAAAAAGATGGAAAATTTAAATGACAAGTCTTCATAGTACAATGTAGACACAGCCCCTGAAATACTTTACTTCTTTGTAAAAAATGATATGAGCACCAAAAATAATGAAAGCGTATGTTTATCTGGTTCTGCTTTACCTATATAGACATGATCTAAAGGACATTAGCCATACATAATTACTACAAAGTGTCTGCAATATGTAAGTAATAGATTAATTTTGATGGTCTACCCTATAGGTGAAGGTAACAGTCAATGGTCACTCATACAAGAAAGCTTGCATGTGATTATACGGGGTTAGACACTTGAATAGCATCTATGTATTGAAGTTTTTGACTTACGGTATACACTAATATAGTGGGTTTTTACTGCAAATATGGCTGACATTCAGTAAAAATTACATTAGACCCAAAAATAATGTTTGTATATAGTTCTTTTCTTCAGTATTACGTGTAAACATGATGTAAAAGAAATTGACAAGATGTAAATACTACAATGTGTCACTCTGTGATAGGCAGGAATTGGCTTGATTTTGATAATTAACCCAAACTTCAACCAAGAGCAGAAAGTGAACACCTCCAATCAGATTAAGCTGTAGCAAACCAGACTGTTACATAGGTAATCATGAAAATCTGCCATATCGGGATAATATGGTAACTGCAAATTTGAAGTAGCTAACTAATATCATAACCCTGAGTGTGTTTTAGGTTTACAACCATAGATTGACAGATTTGGTCACTTCTGAATACTAAAATAATAAAAAGTCTGATTTATTATTCCAATGGGTGAATTTCTATTATAACTACAGAAAAAAAATGTTATTGCAAGAGATGTAAATTCAGATACAGCTGTGTAATATGCACTTGGTTTCCATGGTAACCATTGAAATTGCTCCCATAGGGTATATTTTCTCATGTTAAAAATACTCTGGAAAATTACCTTTGGTGTTTTTGATGCATGATAAGAAACAGAATAGTTATGCTATGATTCGTGAAAAGAACCCAAAATACCCATGGTATGAAAGGTATTTTAATCCCAAGTCTGTTAAAATATTCATGACTTTTTGGATTGTACGTACATGTTCAGCGTTTCTGTTGCAATTCTCTGACTGGATTCTTTGACTATACAATTATATTGAAGAAAGGGAAAATTTACGGTATCAAGTATGGCATGACAGTGTCGTAATAACTTCACTTTGTAATTACGTAGCTAGTTATGGCGGCCATAACTATATCATTTTATGTTTTTAATGTAATAAACAAAATGTAATTGAATTGAACTGGCAGAATGTCATTCTAGCAAGCCAGAGCATGTATTTCTACTGATGCAGCAAAATATGAAGTACGTTTTGGGTGGTGCAGTGGTTCCAAGGAACCTTTGAAACTCGTACCTTTTTAGCACAACTGAACTGATAAGGTTCAATAGTGCTATAGGCATGGCAGTGTCTGTCTGTTTGTGTGTATGTCTGTGTGTGTGTGTGTGTGTGTGTGTGTGTGTGTGTGTGTGTGTGTGTGTAAACAACTTAAAGTCAAAAACTGCTGGACCGATTGCCATGATATTTGGTGGGTATATCACCTTGGGTGTCTAGTTTGGAAATTGTTCAAATCAAAATGATCTTACCATCGGTATGTGATTTGGGTAAAAGAAATGTGATTTTTGGTCAAAAAACTCCAAAAGTACTCAGCAGATCAATCTGAAATTTGGTTGGAACGTTCTTAGAGGTGTTTAGATTAAGAATTGTTCATGACATGATGATCCTATCCGTGATATGCAAATTAGTTATAAAAATGTGTCTTTTTGGTCAAAAAGTCAAAAATCTGTAATTCCAAAACTACTGAGCAGATTGGGCGGAAATTTAATGGGGATGCATCTGGGGATGTGTAGATGAAGCTGTATTCATAACGTGATGATCCCATGATATTATGTTGATTAAGTCACATAATAATTATATAGCATTTAATCAAATATGATTTGCATAACATGTAATAAAATCTAATGTAATTTGCATAACTTATAATTTGCATAAAACATGATGGGATTAGCGTAACATAGTAAGAAATGCGTAATGTGATTTGGAGAAAGTCCTATACAATGATTTTGTCTGGTACAGACCTATAATAGTACAACCATGTATTCTTCCCCAACTATTTCAAGAGCATTACAGCTGTTCTGTGGCAGTATGAAAGATTAAATCTTTCACAGCAATCTCAGTCCTTACCAGGTCCCCATTGAGACATCCTACCAGATCCCCATTTTATACCGGCAGTCAGGCAGCTAACTTTATTCATTCCAAGTGACTGCTATATATATATGTATGATAGGGAGACAGATGAAGGCAGATTTTGTCTTGCAAAGTAATAAGCTTGAAAGGGACATGTACCAACTTAAGACATTATATCACTTAATCACTATTTACTTAAGAAATCTTATCTATGCTAATATGTGTATTGAAATGAGTGTAACATTATCCATATAGCATTGGTACCTAATTTATACATTATTTTCTACAATATTGATGTTAACATCAATTTGGTTCACCCAAAAATTATGTCATTACCTGCTGTTGTCACAGTTGTCATGATTTAGACACTCATAATAAAATAAAACAAATATAGACCTACATTAAAACAAGTGAGAATAAATATTCATGGACCCTGGGTTCACACTTAGTAATGAAATCTACTCACAGTCAAAACATTTCTTTTCAGCGAATCCCAAATTGTCACTGACATTGTTAGCATTGTCAGGGGTGTACTTTGGGATTTGCATATTTTGAATTTGTGAGTAGAAATTTCATTACTAAAAAATTAAACATGTTGTGAGAATTAATGTCCATGGATTCTGGGTTCATAGTTACAAATAAAAATTTGATCTCCCAGTCAGAACATTTTTTACATAACATTTGCTGACGTATACATAGTCCCCTGTACAAATATATATACCAACATTACAGGAAAAGGAAACCTTGTAAATTTACACTGTTAAATGAAAAGTTGGATGTTGAAATGAGATAAAATGTATTGGTTTCATTCACTTTCACTTATCAGTACAGAGCTGGCAATTCAAACCAAATGTAAGCTGAAGTGAAATTCAACCTTGCTTAGAAATACTTTGTCAGTTGTTTCTATTCTAATTGTATCATGATAATGCAAGTCAATAATAAATTTTAATGAAAGTTTCCCCCACTGTCAAAACAATTTTTTTTGTAAGCAAATCCTCAAATTTGAATTGATATCTCATCAGCACCATCAGGGCTGTACTGTATAAATCAAGTAATTGTTCTAATAGAGGAAAAACAAAAGTATTAATACAAAATGTTTAACCATAAATCATTATTCACAAGATTTGATGGATTCATAACTATTACTGAAAGAAAAACAGTTTTAACCCTTCCCTCACAACAAAATCAAACCAAAATGAAAACACCAAGGTTTACAATCTAGACAGTGTCTTTTGATAAAGATTTGGTCAAATGTTGTTAAGCGGTGATATTAGACATTTTGAAAATTTATCCAGATCACTTTGGAAGAATAATATTAGGCAGTTATTAGTCCAAACTCATTCATACAATGATATTTCAAATTTAATTGCCCAATCTGTCACAACTAAATTAAAAAAACGTCAATATTTTATGAGAATAGAAATACTCATCCTAGAATATAATATCAAAAGAAAACTACATGAAAAAATTATTGCTACAAAAAAACGTGACTGAGACAAATTTCAGAGTGAACAGCAGTGTACCTGTTTATGTTTGCTCACATTCTTGTCAACCCAACGTTTTCCCAGCATGGTGAAAAGTATTTGTTCTCATGTTACTAGGTATAAAATGACATTAGCTAACCTTAAAATGAAACAGATCTTTTACTCTTTCTCTGTTTTACCCGCAGGCCACGTACATATTACTGATTTTAACATAGCAAGTATCTGTAAGGATGGTTGCTTGGCATCATCAATGTCAGGTACCAAACCTTATATGGGTAAGTAATTTGCATAATAATTTACATACAGTGATAAACAGGAAATCAGTTTTTCTTAATATTGAACAAATTACCAAAAATTTATATTTAATCAGTGTATCCACTTGTATTGATTTATAATTCAAAGAAATCGGTGATACAGACTGTTTTTATGTGTAAGTGTAACCAAATATTGGATCACATAAATGGCTAAATTTAGACTGTTTTCCCTGTTGTCATTTGAAATTAAGAAGATTATTAGAATATTTCTATGTACATGTATGTATTTATTGTGGCACACTCAAATTTTAACAGTGACAATATTTTACGCTTTGGCTCCACATTATTTTGGCAGATGAAAAATGTTGACAGAGTCCTTATAGCCACCTCATTTTTAAATTTATGTTTCAAACATTATAGTAGATGTTGTTCAGCCATGTCAGACCCACAGAGTCACTAGTACAGATGTGAGTGACAGATAGCATGGCATGAATGTTATATCTTACAGACTAGTAGTACAGATGTGAGTGACAGATAGCATGGCATGAATGTTATATCTTACAGACTAGTAGTACAGATGTGAGTGATAGATAGCATGGCATGAATGTTATATCTTACAGACTAGTAGTACAGATGTGAGTGACAGATAGCATGGCATGAATGTTATATCTTACAGACTAGTAGTACAGATGTGAGTGATAGATAGCATGGCATGAATGTTATATCTTACAGACTAGTAGTACAGATGTGAGTGACAGATAGCATGGCATGAATGTTATATCTTACAGACTAGTAGTACAGATGTGAGTGATAGATAGCATGGCATGAATGTTATATCTTACAGACTAGTAGTACAGATGTGAGTGACAGATAGCATGGCATGAATGTTATATCTTACAGACTAGTAGTACAGATGTGAGTGATAGATAGCATGGCATGAATGTCATATCTTACAGACTAGTAGTACAGATGTGAGTGATAGATAGCATGGCATGAATGTCATATCTTACAGACTAGTAGTACAGATGTGAGTGATAGATAGCATGGCATGAATGTCATATCTTACAGACTAGTAGTACAGATGTGAATGATAGCTGATAGCATGGCATGAATGTTATATCTTACAGACTAGTAGTACAGACGTGAGTGATAGATAGCATGGCATGAATGTCATATCTTACAGACTAGTAGACTAAGTATAGATGTGAGTGACAGATAGCATGGCATGAATGTTGTATCTTACAGACTATTAAACGTATAGTACCCATAGTTACTCAGAACTTACCTAAGTGATTCCACTTTTATGCCGATTTATTTTGTCACAAAAATTGTTCCTGCTAATAAATGTTCAAATAACTTCAAAGCTAACATATTATTCTCATAGTATTTGCATGAAAATGGTAATTACGCAGATGTTTGAATGTGATATATAATTTCATCTATGAATTGTAACAAATTTGAGTGTCATTTTGAAGCCTCATTTTTTCAGAGATTTTGAGCTCAAATTTTATGTCTTAGTTATCGTTTTCCTGAAATTTTGAACAAGACTTGTAAATTAAATGCATTTGACCGTAAGTCACATTTATGCATATTACCGTAAATATAAATGATTAATTTCATGGTAGTCCCAAAGACTTAAATCATATGAAGCAGACTATCTTCACTATTTTTCAAATGGCATGAGATGACAATATTTTATTTTATGTTGAAATGGCCATAGAGGGCACTGTTCAAATGTTCACATGATCTTGTTTCTGTTTTCAGCACCAGAAGTTTTTGCTTGTGCAGTAGAAGAAAATGCAGGGTACTCTTTTCAAGTTGACTGGTGGTCAACTGGTGTATGTGCGTATGAAATGTTACGAGGGAAGGTAAGTAAACAGTAAATCCTGTTTATACTTACCTGCTTGTAAGGACTTGATGTAGTTGCACAGGTTCATTTCTGACTATAGAAGAGAGATAAAAATTACTCAGCTACTACTCTCACCTGTCAGATATGACATTTGTGCCATGCTATCAGCTACCATTGTGTTTCCCCACAGATCTGCAGACTGCATGGGCTGGACAAACATACACAAAAAAGACCAATGCGAGGGTATTTAAGTGCTGCGTGTGCTGACCAGAAACATTTCTTTTTTTTCTTTTTTTGGGGGGGGCCTTATGTACATGTAGATTGAAATCAAACAGACAGAATAGTTTCTGCTTCTGATCATAATAACAATTGTTGTTATGGTGATACTTGACTGTCAATTGTTTGTGAACTTGATAAAATATCAAATGTTGGCCAGAAACATACATTTACTATAAGGTGGCTGCATGGCTTCAAAAATCAGCATCACTATATTTGATTAGCTGCAACCAAATCTGGTTGCATTCTTAACATTTAGTACAGTTCTAGTTTAGCTAGAAACCTGATAAGGGCTGAACAACATGATTATAACAGTTTACAATTTCTTGTAAGATTTTGAAATATTTTTTAGCATTAATGAATAATTAATTTACAACCAATGGGCCTTTAAACAATGATTGTACTTTTGTTTCAGAGGCTACATTTCATTCAAATACATCCATATGTGAGGTCCCTTTGCAAGCTGTCTTTTGTTGGTGTATTTTCATTGTATTGTACATGTTGTCACTAGTGTTTCAGGTACATGTATGTATGGTCTTTATGTCCTGTTGTACATGTTACTTTAAAATTGTTCTTATTATGTAATTTTGACTTGCCTGTTATGAAGTGTAATAAAAAAATAAATTAAAAAAGATGAAATATATTTGCCATGACAAATGTGTACTATCCTTCATTGTTGTACTTTTGTTGAATGTTTCAGAGGCCATTTGACATTCATTCAAATACATCCATAGGTGATGTTAGACATATATTTGCTGTCACAAATGTGTACTATCCATCGTCATGGGATGATGGAATGATTGATTTACTTCGAAAGGTAAGAAACACTTGTTATTCAATATTCTGACACTGTATCAGAAAAAAGACTAAACCGACTTACCGTTATTTGTTTCCATGACTACATGATGCCAGGATTGACAGAATTTTGGGAGGAAAATTAAGATGTCTGACTTTAGATGTGTGATTGAAAATATGAAAATAAGAACGTCAAAACGTTGTGTTTGTGGACTGTTTAATCCTCCTATATGTGTTTGACTTTTCAATTGGTTGCAATATGTAATATGGGGTAATTGTTCACATTTGCAGGAATACTCTCAGTTGTAACACAGAAAGCTGAATTAAAACTTGTTTGTGTTTGTTTTGGTTGTAGTTATTAGCAACCAACTCTGGCGAAAGAATGTCAACATTAGAAGAGCTGAAAATACATTCCTACCTATCATGTATGGATTTTGATTCTGTTCTAAACATGCAAGTCAATCCAACATTTGTTCCTCCAGTAAGTATACCTTTATGCCAGATTGTAGACACCCCCTCCCCCAGCAGGCCAGATTGTAGACACTCGCTCCCCCAGCAGGCCAGATTGTAGACACCTCCCCCAACAGGCCAGATTGTAGGCACTCCCACCCCCAGCAGGCCAGATTGTAGACACCCCTCCCCCCAGCAGGCCAGATTGTAAACACCCCCTCCCCCAGCAGGCCAGATTGTAGGCACCCCTCCCCCCCCCCCCCCCCCCCCCCCCAGCAGGCCAGATTGTAGACACTCCCTCCCCCAACAGGTCGGATTATAGACACCCCTCCCCCCAGGCCAGATTGTAGACACCCCTCCCCAGTACTGGCCAGATTGTAGACACTCCCTCCCCCAGTAGGCTGGATTGTAGACACCCCCTCCCCCAGCAGGCTGGATTGTAGACACCCCTCCCCCCCAGCATGCAGACCAGATAGTCGATATGAGACAAGTGTTCTTTCTACAGAGCCTGCAACAATCCAGCAATCTACTACTCAAGTGAAAGATACAGAGATAGTCTTTATTGGGATTGTTTGATAGTAGTAAAGTCATGAACCACACTGGAAGTTATTACTCTGCATACTGTTAAAACGTTATCTTTCAGTTATACAAATATGAATATAGACCAAATAGTTGATAGACAGCCATGGGTAGCCAGCTATATATCTGTTGGTCAGTGTTTAGTGAAAATGCTGCAGTATAGACTTACTAACACAACTGATAACTAACAGATATAGACTATGCATGGATAAAGTCAATAAATTAATGAGATGCAAATTTTATGCAATACTTTTTCTTTTAAATAGAAAGATCATTTAAATTGTGATCCAACTTTTGAACTGGAAGAAATGATTATTGAAGCCAAACCTCTGCACAAGAAGAAAAAGAGGCTTGCCAAACAAGGTTCTAAGAACAATAGAGATAATAAAAGTATAGTAAGTATATTTAGTATGTGTGTACCAGTGATTTCTTGTATGGATGGATGTGTGTGTGTGTGTGTGTGTGTGTGTGTGTGTGTGTGTCTATATGTGTGTGTCTGTGTGTGTGTGCATCTGTGTGTCTGTGTGTGTGTGTGTGTGTCTGTGTGTGTGTGTGTGTGTGTGTGTGTGCATACTATTGGTATTACATAATTATGTACAAGTGTACTTGTATGGTGAGTGCATGCATGAGTGGTATTTTCACTGTAGTCCAGTACTGAATATATTATGTATGCAAATGGTATGCAAACTAATGATGACACAATTATTCCTTGTCCACATAAGTGTGTGATCATACAGTATGGTGTTTGTAGATTTTTGCTGTTTCAAATAAACACATGTTAATAACAGAACCCCTATGTCATGTGAGTATCATTGTGGGTACTCATGTTGGCTTTTGGTGTATTCTACAGCACTTTCACTTGCTACACTAATTATTTATTGTCATTTCATTACCTGGATATTATGTAGGATAGCAGTGATCCAATGCAAATCTGTCTGGAAAATATCAAGGCTGACTTCAAAGTTTACAATAGAGAAAGGTACCTGTAAGTTTATTCATTGTTTTTTTAAATGTCAGGAAATCTCACTTTACTTTTAATAATGAATTTAATTTAGTTAAAGTTTACAATAGAGATTGGTAAGTTTACTTTTATTAGTATTAAGTGTAAATGTTAGTGGCCATATGGATTAGAATGGGGTATTTATTTTGGATTTTTAATTCATAAAACAACTTTACTATGTTTTTCTTGAAAAGACATTATGAAATAACACATACCATGTCCTTGTTTGTCACTCTATGCAAACAGTGTAAAAAGTTTGTTATTGTACATACAATAAAAAACATTTTACACATATTTTTAATGTTTTGCAATTTATTTAGTTACAAACAAGGACTTGGTGTATGTTATTTCACATTGTTTTTTCAAGTAGAAATCCATAGTGAAGTTGTTTTATAAATTAAAAATCCAAAATAAATACCCAATTCTCACCCGTATGGTCACTTTAAATATAGAGAAATGAAACTACAACAGTTAAAGTTTACACTTCAGAAAGGTAAAGGAAGGATTTCATTTCAAAACTAATTTACAAATTTCGATTACATATTAAGACGTTTCTTTGTATCTACAATTTACACTGTATTCTGGGTACAAACTTTGCAGCCATTTTCAAACAAAATATAGTGTAATTGAGAATGCTATCATTATTCATCATGGAATCATAGTGAAGGGAGAATCCATTGCAATACTGAATGATTCTAGGACACTTCCAGTTGAACACCTGCTTCCAAAGAGTGCCCCCAGTAGCCAAATAATACAAATCTTTTGTCTTTCCAATAACCTACATGTTGGCAAGTGTTTGATGACATAGGAATGCACAGGCAACCTACCAGTTACATAATTTATTATTTGGATACATACAGTAACTCATAATCATATTTCCTGTCACACCAAATTCCTTCATCAAAACTCGGTAGTGTTACAGCTCATGCATACTACATTGCTCCACATTTATTTTTAATAGTTCCTTAAACATACCCGTGAAGGAATGGAATACCATCTTTATAAAATACAAGAATGGATGTCAATACGAGTTGTGTATTGGCATTATTGTTTCTCACTTCAAAGGCAAATTCAGAAATCTATGAATTTGACCTCAGTGATAATCTTGACCTTATTAGCAACGTCAAGTTTGGGGCCTGTCTTTGTCTAAGCCTTGTCAAAACTAAGACCCAGTTATTATACTTGCACGGTAAAAGACAAAGACAAACATGAATGGGGAGGGGGACCTGTGTCTAAGACTTGTCAGAACTAAGACCCAGTTATTATACTTGTACGGTAAAAGACAAAGACAAACATGAACGGGGAGGGGGGACTGTGTCTGTCTAAGACTTGTCAAAACTAAGCTTCTGTTATTACACTTGCAGGGTAAAAGAAAGACAAACGTGAACAGTGGGGGGGGGAGACGACTGTGTCTAAGACTTGTCAGAACTAAGACCCTGTTATTATATTTGCAGGGTAAAAGACAAAGACAAATCTGAACCTGGGTCAACAGACAAACTTGAAGAAGCTGTAGAAGACACACAGAAACAAGAGAACCATTCATCAACAGACAGCCCCAACAAGTCACAAGAACAGATAGAGCCCACTGGAGGCGAATGAACAAATAACCAAATGAATGAATGAATGAATGAATGAATGAATGATGTTTATGTCTAGCTGTATTATTTGTTAACTTCTCCCCTTTGCATAACTGCAGACAAGACTATCTAGTTTGATATTGTCAATTTAGGAATGAAGACACACAGTGACTCAAAAAAGACTCTTATATGAAACTTCCCAGCATGCTTTGCCTTTGAATGTATAGACTTCCTAGCTTTAAAGAGCCATAAGCTTGAATCTGTTGGTTTGTTTGTTTGTTTGTTTGTTTGTTTTCTGGTTGTTGCTTTTTGTTTTGTTTGGGGGAGGGGGTAGTTTTTGCTACATAGTGAAAAGTACCTGTAATATTCTACATACTTAGCCATTCCTTGTTATTGAAGAACTCAGAGCTGATACACACAATTCAATGATGTCATTTAGTATACAATAAACTATCAATGAAACCCTTGTTATTCCATCTACTGTGTCAACAACAGTAAAAAAATGGCTTAAATCTTCTGTAAATTTTGCTTACTCAAGAAATTTGAATTTGAAGACAATTTAATGCCATTGTTAAAGACATTAACTATATTTTACAATGGTGTAATCAAGGTGTTATTTATGTCAGGATTTTTACTGAGTTAAAAAAACAAAAACAATTATAAACTCAGTGTACACTTCTTTAAGTTGTTGTACTCACGTCTTACATGAAAATGTAAATCTGTTGCTGCCATGGGTTAACCTTATATATAATAAAGTAGCCATATGGATGAGAATTGGGGTATTTATTTTGGAATTTTAGTTTATAAAAAAAACTTTACTATGTTTTTCTACCTAAATGCCTAAAGAAATGCAACCAATATGAAATTAACCCAGATCATCGTTGGTTTGATTGGAATAAATTATAACCTAGTGTGTAATGTTCATTTTTGTAAATATTTTGTCATTTATTGGCAGTTTTTTACGGAACAGACCAACCCCTCCGTGATGAGCTAGCTATGATGTACAGAGACAACTAGAAAAGGGGCACTTCATGAAATGTATCAAAACTATCTATAAAATGAGTTTAGAAGCTTATCATGTATGAAACACTCTAAACATTCTCTGTTTGTAAGAGAAAAAATAACTTGATTGAAATATTTGTATGCTCCTCCAGTGCAGACTACGGCTACGAAAATGTAAAGATTTCAAATCATGATTTTTTTTGTGATTGTTACGTTATGTTTACATTATTTTGACACTCTGCAAGATGTTGACAGGTTAAATATTATTGATATTAATTATGATATGTTATTTTGTGACATAAATTGTGTCCATTTGGAGAGTTGCCAAAGATTCTAGCTTTGCCATATCCATGTCAAATTATTCAAAGATGATTTTTATTCATGTATGTGTGAGCATATTATCAAACTTGGTCAATGAAAATAACGATAAACAACTCTTTTTATTAGCTGTGCAATATAATGAATGTTAGTTGAAATTTCTCCTACCCAAGCAGTTTTTGATGTTGTTTCGCACTGTAATTTTATGTGGCCATAGGTCATATGCAAATAAGTAGAAAGTTGAATATGCAAATGAAGTCTGACTCTGGCCAATCATATATCTAGACATATTTGCATATGTAAATGTTATATTATTAAATATGTACACTCTTAATTATAGCCTGTATTTTAATGCAATTTCCTACGTGATTCAACAAGAACTGTTGATAAATTTGAATGTAATCTGTATTTATGGGGAAACTAGTTTTGAAAATAGATTGTCAGCATTTCTAAATGGAACTTGTTTTTTTACAAACAGAATCATTATCTAACAGAAATTTATATATATATATATCTGTACCACTGAGTGATAATTTAGTAGCTGTAACTTGCATGATTTTTTGATATTTTTTGCTTTGTGAGGAATACACCCTGTGTTTACTGTAAACAGTTCAGACATTCTGTTTAAAGCTCAATTACAGTACATGTACTTACAAATCGTTGATGGTATTGTGCCTTGATGTCTGTATGTAAACAATTATGAATCAGGTACAGATTCAATGACTTGTTTGTCAACAAATCTATGAGAGATGGTATAAATAGTATTTGATTATTTGACAGTCATTCATATCGAAAACACATCAACATAAATAAATGAAGATGAGAATAAATATTCTGAAAAGTAGGATTCCAGTTACATCTATTGGGACTATAAAGGTCTACTTTGAAAAAAGGATTAAAACATTAGGTGTGAAAAACAGTTGTCTGACAAAGCTAGAGATAAAGTTGGCTCCGAGCAAAAGAATAATCCTATGTAATCTTCATGACTCCACTGATATAGATAAAGATAACACTAATGTGAGAACCTGAGATTGAAAACCTGGGATTGAAAACCTGGGCAAGAATTGCACTTTTCTCAGATGAAATCACAAAACTACTGTAACTGTAAACTCTGACAAAAACTTTTGACTTTCAAGGGTTTTGCAGAGTGATCATTTACTTCAAATATTTCAAACTCTTTCAGTTTGCAATTTTGAGTAGCAAAGGCATTAAATGTTACATATTTCACATGAAATGAAAAACAGGAAACATAAATTATTGTCTGTCAGCGTCTGAGCAGTACACATATTTACCTGCATACATTCTGTTTCACTGTATATTTACCTGTGCACCATTTTAAGTTGATGGCTCCATTTATAGAAAGAAATACACTACTATTTTTATTTTGAAACTATGGGCAAAAGAATGAATTCAGACCGTGACACTACATCTAAATACACAAAGATTAATTCCTATCTTTTGAAGTCAAACTTTTATATGTAATTTGTGTATAAATCAATCAAAACATCACATGTTGTGTAGCCACCATAGTAGGTTGGCTGGGCAATATAGGCATCATGTGACTAACATAATATAGGCATCATGTGACGAACATAATATAGGCATCATGTGACTAACATAATACAGGCATTATGCGACTAACATAATATAGGCATCGTGTGACTAACAAAGGCATCATGTGACTAACATAATATAGGCATCATGTGACTACATAATATAGGCATCATGTGACTAACATAATACAGGCATCATGTGACTAACATAATATAGGCATCATGTGACTAACATAATATAGGCATCATGTGACTAACATAATATAGGCATCATGTGACTAACATAATACAGGCATCATGTGACTAACATAATATAGGCATCATGTGACTACATAATATAGGCATCATGTGACTAACATAATATAGGCATTGTGTGACTACATAATATAGGCATCATGTGACTAACATAATATAGGCATCGTGTGACTAACAAAGGCATCATGTGACTAACATAATATCGGCATCATGTGACTAACATAATATCGGCATCATTTGACTAACATAATACAGGCATTATGCGACGAACATAACGTAGGCATCATGTGACTAACATAATATAGGCATCATGTGACTAACATAACGTAGGCATCATGTGACTACATAATATAGGCATCTTTTGACTCAACCAATCAGCTCCTATGTATGGTATCCATGAAAAATACTAAATTTAAATTATAGAGTTGACAGGCTGTGTGTGAACCCATGCCATGTTGACCATCCAGCCTACTAGAGAGATATGCTACATGTTTTGTGCTGTGTAAATTATGAAGCCATGGATGTTACAGTTACTCATCAATGTTTTGCTTATTGCAAAATATCCCCGTTAATTAAACCTTTGTTGAGAACAATGCAAATCTTCTAATTAGCTACAATTTACCTCTTTCCATTTTCTTCGTCGTAGATGTACCAGGTGTTGTGTTACAATTGACGTCCATTTTTAAACAATCAGAAATCATAAACTTTATTTATTTGTTTGTAAATTGTACATTTGTGATATTTCTATTGGCTTTGACAAACACTTTGCAGTGATTACAACAGATTTACTACTGGTTAAAAATTACAACACTAAAACATGACAAATGAATATTTATGGATTCTTGGTTCATGGATCAAATAAAAAGTTTTATTCACAGACTCAAAAAAAAATATTGAAATGTAACAAATATTGTTTCAGGTACAGTTTTTGGATCTTTATTAATGTGATAATGTCAAGATGATTTTGGCAAGCAAATAACTTTACTTGTGGGAGGCAATTCAAATAAGGAGAAGAATAACATTTAATTAAAATTGTATGCTCAGTATAAAAATTGTTACTTTTTCTCTTCTGATAACTTGTTTTAAATATGTTGTAATGGGAATAAGAGAGGCAGCTATGTTATGGATCCATGGATAACACACCTATGAAGAGAAGACACAAAGTTATTTAGTTTAGCCACAGGGTAAAGGACAAATAATCAATTTTGTACTCGGTCTGTGTACTACCATTAGTCAGATCAGTAGATGTTTACACTCACGGCATAATGCGTTAATTTGGGCAAATAGTGAGTTTGTTCTAGCAAGCTACTAATTAATGCAAAGCTGATAAACTCAGATAAGACATTGATATCAGGTAGGAAATAGAAGAAAAAAACAGTGAGAGGAAACAGTATTTAAAACTTTATTTGGAATATACAGAAAATAATATTAGAAATCTGGAAAATCGCGAGTACAAAATTGATTATTTGTCCTTTACCCTGTGGTTTAGCTTAATGAATTGTCATGATGTCAGAATTTGTCAAATGTTTATATCTTGTTTATGTCTATCTTTGTTATGTGCAAATATATTAAGTGAAATGTAAAATACATGGTGTAATGTCTCATCATTAGTACTATTGTTCTAACAACAAATGTTTAGAAGTGCTATAGAAAGAGTAATGAGGCTGTGTGTGTGTCTTGGTATGCGTGTGCATGTCTCCCTCTCTTCCCCTCCCCCCTCTCTCTCCCTCTCCCTCTCTCTCTCTCTCTCTCTCTCTCTCTCTCTCTCTCTCTCTCTCTCTCTCTCTCTCTCTCTCTCTCTCTCTCTCTCTCTCTCTCTCTCTCTCTCTCTCTCTCTCTCTCTCTATCTATCTCTCTCTATCTCTCTCTCTCTCTCTCTCTCTCTCACACACACACACACAACTGCCCCTAGCAACATGACCATGCCCTTAGCAACAGCTAAACACCTGGTGCCTTTTGCAAAGATACAATGACAATCATAAACGATGATACAAAACATCACCCACCTCCACAAAAATCTTAAAGACTATTGCTCTGGTATGATAAGAATTGAAGTACAATTGATACATACATGTATTTTAGTCAATTTAAAAAATATCAATGAATGTGCCAACATTAGGGTTTACCCTTAGGAGTCCCCCCCCCTCAGTCCTATTCAAGTTGTTATACAATATTCATAATGTTCATTTCATAATATTTCTAATGATATACATATATCATGTGCATGTGTTTTTAAAAGTTACATTCAAGACATACTGCAACAAACTAGTATATATATTGCGAATTAAATCATAGACAGAGGAGGAAGGCAGGCAGAGATGGACAATTTTTAAGTGAATTTTTATGTAATACATGTAACATTTTACAACAAATTTAAACTTACTCAGATGCCAACATACAAAGCCAGTAAACATAATGGTACAGCTTTCTTAAACATGAAAATGATTTCACTGTAGGATAGGAAGAGTTGTACAGACAAAACTTTTGAAAAGTCAATTGAAATGAAAAAATTACAATCTCTATAACGACAGGCGATTTACAGAAGAAAACTTGCTGTACACCCAAGCTTTAAATACCTTGATTATTTATATATTAAGGACCCTGTAAAACTTAAACTTAAATTTAACGCAACATGGAAACCCCAAAAATACAGTATTTTTTTTATGTCTTGCTTATTTGTACAAAATTTACACAAAAAGTGATGACACCTCTCCTGTGATGGTGTGTTTAATTATTCCTATTGCAGAAATAGATTAAATCTAATATGTATTTTCGATTGATAATTCCTATTAATATCATTTTTATGCAAACATATTACATTGAGTTACAGAAACCAAGTCATTAAAGCCTGATACTATATTTAGGGTGTAATTACATAGCCTTACAGAATTAAGTCATGAGGGTTCAAGTTTACAGGCCAGGTATGCCAGTTAGCCCAAGAACTGTTACAAACAAATAAACAAACAACCATGAAATAAACATACAAAAACAAAACAAAAATACATGAGTAAATGAAAATATGAAATATTATTGAACTAATAATTGAAATAATACACTATGTTAATATATATTCATCCATTCAAACACATGGTGCTGTTTACATAGATGATTGAACATAGTGCTAAGTCTTGCGTAAATATCAATTTTCATATATCATTTACCCTTGCATATTTTGTTTTGTTTTCGTATGTTTTATTTTTTATTTATACATCTATCTGTCTGCCTGTCTGTCTCTATTTATTTGTTAGAAGGCTTTGCTAACATCATGACATTCCCCGATTCTATCGCCCTCTATCGGTAGTAAAGATCGACTACGGCGGGGATATGACGTCACGAGCCACATGTCCAGCGCCATCTTTGCTGCAATATTCAGGAACGACCCGTAGTGCCGAGAATCACACTGGTTTTTCACGGATATATAAGGTCGATTTGAAAAAGAAATGCAGTAATTGGTGCGTTATACATCAGTAAAGATGCCGACGTACTTTCAGCGCCCTGAAAATGCTCTCAAGAGAGCTAACGGTAAGTATTCTGGACTCGCATAGTAAATGTGGTGGTGTGTGGCCTCAGACGTACGAAGGCTGCACTTCATTCAGTAACATGTGTTACTGTCACATTCACATCACCCATATGGCACACTGAGATTTTACTGCATGGATCGTTACCAATATGAGGATATACTAATTTACTGTAGAGGTGTTACTCCATCAAGTACTCTCCAATCAAAACTTAGCATGTTAAAACACAACGTTGAAAATATAGCCAACATTCAACAATGACATGAATATTTAGAAGGCAGAAGTGATGTCGTAATCGCTGTTGCAATTGCATCTTAGTAATAAACGTACTACAATACAAAATATTATCCTCTTGTCCAGAAACAGGTGTACATTGATTTCTAGATATGAAACTTACAGCGTCACAAGAAATCAAATCATTCGTTGTGTTGTAAAGGGGTAGGCTAGGACCCATATCTATGTCGTGTGTAGACTGTAGGCATCACAACAGTTAAAAATATTTGTTAATCATGTATCTCATTGGAACATATTAACATCTTAATTTAAACAAGAAAAAATATAATTTTTTGCCATAAATGCAAAACAAGTTGCAAACAGGTGTATCATACTATCAAAAGAATAACATAATTTTGTTGAAATATGTAATGTTTAAAAACTACTGTAGTCTAATGCCCACACATTAATAATCTGGATGCCAGCTGTGGTACTAAACCAGTGAGTGGACATTGAATGGTAACGATACTGTATAGGAACTAGACTACCACCACAGCAAAGACATACAGACATGCACAGATACATTGATTTTTCACTTGGTAAAGTGGTCAAATAAATTTGTAGAGAAATTAGGAAGGGGGTGATGATTTGTAGCAAAAAATAAAATGTTAAATACTTTTATCGTGTTTACTTCCCCTTTTCATAACACAGTCCCTGGATGCCATTTTTCATACAGACTCTCATATCTGATGAAATTCACTGACATACTTATTGAAATATTTAGAATAGGTTATCTCATATCAAACCTTTGATACAACATGAATAATAAGACATTCTTTGTTGACTGTAGTATGGAGCCCTGGAGAGTGGACTCAAAATTAGTTTTACATGGATATTCATCTCTCTCTCTTTGTCTATGTGTCTGTGTATACATATGTATATATTCCTCAGTATTTTTCTTCATTCAGCCAAGGAAAATGTTTGTGAACTAATGGGTCTTTGAGTCAAAAACGAGTAGGAACAAAAACCCTTAGGCCATTAGTATTTTCAGATTGAATGTAAAAAATAGCAATATAATTCGAAATGCGAGTATACTTGTATACGCATGATTTATGACAAATTGGTTATGGAGATTTTTAATCTGTTGATATCTATTTCAACACTTCAGAATGAATGGTGTAGACGTGAGTTGTCCGGATGTACATGTAGAATGACCAAGATATAAATCCCCATATTTTTTGTTCAAACATGCACAACTTGACCTGTGTAGGATGTTGTGTGTATACAAATGTATGTGTTGAAATGAATGTGACGTGCATAGGATATCGTGTGTATACATGTGTATGTTGAAATGAATGTGACTTGTGTATGATATGGTGTGTATGTTGAGGTGAATGTGACTTGTGTAGGATATGGTGTGTATGTTGAGGTGAATGTGACTTGTGTAGGATATGGTGTGTATGTTGAGGTGAATGTGACTTGTGTAGGATATGGTGTGTATGTTGAGGTGAATGTGACTTGTGTAGGATATGGTGTGTATGTTGAGGTGAATGTGACTTGTGTAGGATATGGTGTGTATGTTGAGGTGAATGTGACATGTGTAGGATATGGTGTGTATGTTGAGGTGAATGTGACTTGTGTAGGATATGGTGTGTATGTTGAGGTGAATGTGACTTGTGTAGGATATGGTGTGTATGTTGAGGTGAATGTGACTTGTGTAGGATATGGTGTGTATGTTGAGGTGAATGTGACTTGTGTAGGATATGGTGTGTATGTTGAGGTGAATGTGACTTGTGTAGGATATGGTGTGTATGTTGAAATGAATGTGACATACTTTCATCTTACAAAATATGAAAATTAATAGTTATACAATACATTGTATGCATACATTTTGTTAAAAACTTTTAATCTACAATTATTCATTATTTGTCAATTCCTTTTACAGAATTTATTGATGTTGGCAAAAAGCAGCCAGCTTTGGATGCCTTGTATGATGTCATCAAAAGTAAAAAACATCGAACATGGCAAAAGATCCATGAGCCGATCATGGAGAAATACTTACAGTTATGTGTAGATCTACGTAAGAGTCACATTGCCAAGGAAGGACTGTACCAATACAAGAATATCTGTCAACAGGTATGTAGATTAGGTGTTCATAATAGTTTTTGTAAGATTCCAGTTCCATCAAATTATACAGTATTCTCTACGAGGGGGTTTTGAGGGGTGCACCACCCCTTCATTTGTGATGGTCACCCCTCTGTTTGAATTAAGCTATTTTTAAGTTTAAATTTTAGTGTATATCACGGTCCATCCCGTCCCAAAGGAATGCTGGTCAGGTATAGATATCATCATGTATATTCAGTAGGTACTGTACATGTACATCAATATCTAAATATGTCTGTTGCCATTTTTGATTGAATGCATTAGTTTACACTATTATACACTTAAACGTATTATTGCCTGGGTATGAGGACACTAGTAGACGTCTATCTTACCTCAACAGCTCTTATGTAGCAACTATTTTTTGAGGCTGAAAGACAAATAACAACATGAAGGGAAATAGGACATCTACTAGAGCCCAAATAAGGCCATGCAGTAAGTGTTTTATAACTCATCAAGTCTTGGGCACATGTTTTTTCCAGAGTTAAAACAAATCCCTGATAAGATTTCTGTACTGCGTGAATATTGCCCTAGGGAAAATAGAACGCAAATAGCGTCCCTATATGCAAATTGGGGTCACTATGGGTCAATAGTCCATACCACATGATGCAATCTAAGCCAATCACTGAAGGGTATTCCAGTATATGAACACAATGTAACACTTTGTTGGTTGGTGCCTGGTGCACAAAATGAATACCATACAATGTACATGTATATTTTTTTCATAGGTGAACATCAAGTCATTAGAAGATGTTGTAAGGAATTACTTGAAACTGGCTGAGGAGAAAACCGAGGCAGCCAAAGAAGAATCTCAACAAATGGTGGACGACATCGATGATTTAGATCAAATCACTACACCAGAAAGGTCAGGGTTTGAATTCAAGTTTGTTTTGTGTTCATAATTGTGCATTGTGACAGATGATTACTCATAGAGAAGACAATTACAGTTATAATGGAATTCATATAATGTCCAGTGAGCTCACAGTATAAAAAGACACATTGTTGTAGGTCAAGGTTAGTTTTCTTGTGAGTCACCACATACATGTAGTAAGGGATAGGATTTGATGGGTTACCAAAAAATGCTGGCCCAATAATGATAGATCTAAACTGATGAGAGGACATGTATGGTAATTTCAATAATGACAGTAATACTCACAGTAGAGTGCCTTTACTGACATGTAGTTTTAGACTTGTACATGTAGCAGCCATAGAAGACCCATGTACTGTATACTTATATTGACTTCCCATGTTTACACTATATTGACTTCCCATGTTTACACTATCTCAATATTATATCGACATCACCAAGAGACTATCACTCACTTATGCAATCTATTTCATGCTATAAATAATTCTAGTTAGTTCAAACTATTCTCACTAGTGTCATATGTAAATTACCAGTCTTGGTTTGTCATACAAAATCAATGAATATGTCATATTTTGATTTTTCAGTTTACTTCTGAGTGCTGTAAGTGGAGAGGTGACACAAGACCGAACTGACCGTGTCCTATTGACCCCATGGGTCAAGTTCTTATGGGAGTCCTACAGACAATGTTTGGATCTGTTGAGGAACAACACTAGAGTAGAACGCTTGTATCAAGATATTGCCCAACAAGGTATGATCTCATAGTTAGATAGATATTGTTCTCCAATATTTGTCTTTGTTTGGCCAACGAAAATACGAGTGACCCATGGGGCCTTGTCAATACGAGTTGAAAGACAAGCTGTGACAAAACCATTTGCGCCAATATTTTTTCTTTGTTCAGCCAAAGAAAATACGAGCGAATGAAGGGACCTTGTCACTATAAGTTGAAAGACAAGCTGTGACAAACCCTTTGCTCACAAGTATTTTTGGTGAATGAAATAAATATAATATAGGCAAATATACACATAAATATTATATAATTACAAAAATTGGTATCATTGATAATTGTGATTTTGAATGTTTTAATAATATTTGAGCACCATACATACATAACGTGAAATGACCAGGGGATAAATCCCATATTTCAGTTCTAACTTGTTCAACTTGGTTTGTGTGAGTTATGATATTGATCAATGAATTTCCAAGTACTCGTGCATATACAACTACAATAAAGTTCTTTTCTTCACATTGCAGCTTTCAAGTTCTGCCTGAAGTATACCAGAAAGACAGAATTCCGTAAATTATGTGAAAATGTAAGTTGAAAAGTTTAATGGAATGTGATCCCACTATGTAGGGGCAAGGGTAGTTACTAATCATGATCGCTGTCGTTTATCTTGCATTCAGATAGAGGAATTAGGTTCTTACCATTAAATAATTTTACCTCACAATCACCTTGATATGATACATCATAAGATAACGAAGTGCTCTGATTTCCAGCATAACATCAGTATTTCTGGACTTCCAAATCAGTGACAATGCACTTGATAAAATTAGTCAGTCATGTGACTCATGCCCTTGTATTTATGCATAAGAGTGTTACATTCTACAGCCTGCATAAGGTATTGGGAAGACGGAGGGGAGATTCTGCTAGATTTCATTACATGAGGTAAAGCAATGTATTCAATATGACCAGAATGAGGATTAACCCTTTGCTTCCTGTATAGGTGGCCCTATACAGGACCCCCTAGGGCCTGAATAAATTTTAGAGACTTACTTGTCAAGACATTATAACTTTCATATGCTTAGGACTTTGTTTCTATGACAACTGACCCAACTTAAATGTGGTTTATGTAAAGTTAACATGTTACAGTGTATCAAAGTGTATTGTTATGCAAATGATAGTATTGATTATTCTTCTTACTCACTGCTTTTTTAAAATAAAATCCATCCAAAACTATGAATGTAGTTTATTTTACTCACCCCTACTCTGTTTTTTCCCTGCAATTACCCTACTCTACAGTTTCCTCCTTTTCCTAGCTAAATCTCTACCTGCACACTCCGGATCATTATACTGGTAATCAGTCATATAATGATATCGTTGGAAGCAGGGTACTGGGCACATTCTAACTTTACATGATCCACAAATGTACTTAGTATCTTTCCTATTGGGTTTGTTCTTTATATACTGTTTAATTCCTAACCTTCCTTTAAACTTGATCATGGTCTCATCTAAAGCTAGTTGTCTCTCGGGAGTATACACTTCTCTAAACTTTCTGACAACGACATCAATTACAGGTTTTATTTTCTGAAGTTTGTCAAAGTTAGGGTCATTTCGATCAGTGGGTAGGGCTTCATTGTCAACAAAATGTAGATATCTTAAGATTTGACATTACATGTCACGAGGCATATGTTTTCCAAAAGCAGGGGTCTGCGTTAGCCAATATTCAGACCAATACTCCTTGAACGAGCCCTTCTTGTCAACTAATCCCATCGCTAAAGTTAGACCTAAAAACACTTCAAGATGATCGACGGATATACCTTCCCACGCAGACTTCCGGTTGTTTGGATCACGACGACATTGATCAGCGTAGCGGTTAGTTTCAGTTACTACTTTGGTCATAAGTTCCGGAGTGAAAAAACAATCAAAAACATCTTTCGCTGATTTATCATTGAAATCAAAATTTATTCCTGAATTTTCGTTAAATTCAAAGTCATCAACATCAGTTATGTCGCGCGACCACTCGATCGAGTCGTCGTCACTACTACTATCACTACTACTGGAGTCGCTGTCATCGGGTGACATATCTAATTCTGCCTCGTCATCTGAGTAACGTCGAACTAACCTGGCTAATGGTACGTCGTCCTCTATGTCAGACGGTGTAAATCCCTCAAATTCTGAGAATTCTGAAGAATCAAAAATATCAGCGATCATGTCACCCACTGACAGTTCGTTGTTTACTTCGGTCGCCATATTTAGATTTTCATTGATATATTTTCCGTGAACTACGAATTTTGACCGTTGACCTCTTCGTCGTGTTATGGTAAACAGCAATATACATATCAATGGACTTTTGGCGGCAATTTCTAGGCAATTGAATTACTAATACCCCCCTATAACGAACAATGACATCATACGTTCGAGTCAAAGGTTGCATTGCATACATACGCCTTTAGGCGCCTGTCGGCTGCAACGGAGTCTAGGGTGAAGTACGCCCTCAGGCGCCTGCCGGCCGCAAAGGGTTAATTAATATAGACTCCAGCATCCACTGATGTCTCTCGTACAGTAGTCTGTATGCTGAATCTTTACATGTTTGTTTCTCCGTTTGATTGACAGTTAAGAAATCATTTGGGGTTGATCACTAAATATCAGAACCAAGCATCGTCCATTAATCTCAACAATCCTGAAAGTCAGCAAATGCACTTGGAAACCAGACTGGTACAACTAGATAGTGCTATCAGTATGGAGTTATGGCAGGTATGTATAGGATGGCACGGCACACAATAGAGTAGTACAGCCCAACAGAGTACAGTCATCTTCATCACAGTACAGTACAACCCAACAGTACAGTATAGTACAGCCCAACACAGTACAGTCATCTACATCACAGTACAGTACAGTACAGTACAGTACAACCCAACAGTACAGTATAGTGCAGTACCACACAGTACAGCCCAACACAGTGTATCTACAGTACAATATAATGCACTACATTACCCTACAACACAGTACAGTACAGTACAGTACAGTGTAATATTAATAGTACTGTACACTATAGAATAGAATAGCATAGCATATGACTAGTAGAATACATTTGATGTCACCAGTCTGTGATTGACAGTTCAATTAGAATACATTTGATGTCACCAGTCTCTGATTGACAGTTCAATTAGAATACATTTGATGTCACCAGTCTGTGATTGACAGTTCAATTAGAATACATTTGATGTCATCAGTTTGATTGACAGTAAATTTGATGTTGTAAATCAGTTTGATTGACAGTAATTCCAAAACTATTACAGGAGGCATACAAGGCAATTGAAGATGTCCATGGACTAATGAACCTATCCAAGAAACCACCTAAACCTCAATTGATGGCAAATTACTATCATAAACTAGGCTTGGTCTTCTGGAAATCTGGTAATCCATTGTTCCACGCCTGTGCTCTTCACCGTCTCCTACAACTGTCTAGAGAACAGAGGAAAAACTTATCCCAAGATGAAATTCAAAGGTAAGCCCACGATACTTGTCACCCAAAATAGATTGTAGAAATAAATAACTTGTAGTGCATCAGTGACTAACTTTGTGAGTGCCATCAGATTGGCCCTTGAACTTTGTTTGTTTTCCCAACAGGATGGCATCACGAGTTCTCCTCGCCACCCTTTCCATTCAAGTCATCCAACCATGTAATGAGATCACCAACATTCTAGATATGAGGGAAGCTCACATAGAAAAACAACGCAAATTGGCAAATTTATTAGGATTACAGAGCCCACCAACTAGATCACAACTTATCAAGGATTTGGTAAGTCCAATATTGATATACTAGTAGCCTTGTTTCAGTACTGTCTTCCTCAAACCAATATTCAAGTACTACCCCTGGCATGGACCAAGGGTCAACAACCCTGTATTATCCTAAGGGAGCATAAAATTTATTGTAGCCTATGCAAACCCATAGTAACCTGTATCATGCCAGGACCATATTTTTATACTGTTGGGTTAACTGAGGCTTGGTCTCATAATAACAGCAGTGTTAATGCCGAGGTTTGCTTTCCAGTAACAAAAGGGAAAAATCTAGCAAAACTTGTGTAAGTTGGAGGGGAACCATACTTGAGAGGTCTCACACGGTAGGAATGACCGCCAAGACTAACGTCGTCAGTCTATCTATTTACCAAGACTAACCTCAGTCTATCTGTTTGCCTTGCAGGTCAAGCATAATGTGATACAGCATGTTTTACCTCAGTTGAAAGACCTATTCAAGTGGTTAGAAGTTGAGTTCCATCCATTACAACTATGTGAAAGAGTTACTAATGTCCTACAGTATATTAAAGACACCAATGAGTTAGATATGGTACAGTATGTACCTGCATTACAAGATGTTACTTTGACCAGACTTCTCAAACAGGTTAGTTACGCGTACTTCTACAAAATATGGTACACTTATGACAATGATTGGCATAATAATAGTGCTGTACATTATTACCTGTGGCCACAGACCAGTGGCCCTTCTAGTTTGTGACTTCCTCAATTCAGTGGGGAGCTTACAGTCATGTGCTGCCTCTGTACGTGAACCATTCAGCCCACCGTCATGAACTCCACTTTTCACTCAACGGTACTTTTAGCAAGCCATGATAACAAATTATGTCTATTGCCATGATTATTTGTTGCCATGGTTACTTGGTGATCAATTCTACTATTAATGAATACTGTATACTGCATTTCCAGGTATCTCAGGTATACCAAACTATACAGTTTACACGTTTAGCTGAGCTAGCCAAGTTCTCTCCTGCCTTCCACCTGGAGAAGATAATTGTTGAAGCTGCCAGAAGTCACACATTGCAGGTATATTGTCTTACTCTTATGATATGAATGTAAGGGGACTTCATTACTTTTTACAGTATAATCACCTGTCCTATATAATTCTTTCAAGTATTCTATATTGTATTAGACTGTGCTGCTGGATTTCATAGGTTGAAAATTAAGCTGACATTTTCAGTATCCGATTCCAATACATACAATTCACACTTATTTTGTTATGATCATAGATCACATACAGACATGAAAGATCCAGTCATTGTTGCCAAGGTAACCTAAGCTTCGATTACATAAGCAGAAAGAAGACTGGATCTTTCAGTTGGAGATCAGATACAGTGTATTTTTCAGGGCAATGTAACAATGGCCCATGTCAACAAGTTTCATTTTACAGCCTAGTTTTCTGTCATACATGCTATGTTACATACTTACCTAAAGTATGTGAAAAGTGAAATAAATATACAGTTTTCCAGAAATCCACACAGGCTTGTAATGTAAGGTGTATAAGTATATATTTATATTTGATCATACATATTAGGTGTATATATCGTACCTAAATCTTCTAATAATCATTCTTACTGTAATACTGGATAGTTCTTTAAAATATATCAATCAGCTTTCGTCTCACAAGAAGTTCAGTGAAGGCCGTTCTTCATGGGTTCTGTGTTAATGGTTTCTGTTTTTCTTATACAAACACTGTAGGTGCAGATAGATCATCGCACACGGTCTTTACATTTTGGAACTGATCTGGGTGTATCATCATATGATAGTGATGACAAAGAAGGGCCCAGCTTGCAAGCCATGCCATCAGAACAGATCCGAAATCAGCTATGCCAAATGTCTTCAGCATTACTGAAAGCTGTGTCTTTGATAAATCCACCTCATATCCAGGTGAGTTGACTTTACTCTTGTTGTTGAAGTAGCTGCTGTTAGTAGGCCCTCACAGTTCAAAGAGGGAAAAGGTGATGAATGATGTTGTCTGTCGTGCTGTAAATATTCATATCACAACTCCAGTCGGCAAACCAAGATGTAAAGGGTATATTCTTGCTTCTATAAAGCATTTCTAAAGTCCAACTTAAGAAGTCACTGGTAGTGGTACATGTATGTGACATGGAAAGCCAAAACAGTACCACAGTGACATTATAGCAAGTATGCAATATTAACCAATCATGTATTCTCAAAGCAAAACAAAACTATGCAGACTTGACGTATCTGTGTACATGTATTTGTATATCACACAAAACACAAAAACACATTAAAACAGTAACTTGTACATCTAGACAACGAGTTGACCTGTTCAATTCCTTATTCGTTTTATTTCTAGGTACTTTATCAGAGTTGTTAAGAAATCTACATAAAAATCATCCTACAAGGTATTTATTTCATTGATATTTACCTCACTTGTTTATTTCAGGCTAACCGATTGGAACAGAGACAACAGATTGCACAGAATTTTGCTCGCAGCGCCAAAAAGGAACATACTCGTATTCTTGCACGTAGACTAATAATTGAAGACAGAAAGGAACATCTGGAAAGTTTGAATACTCGCCGAGTAAGTTGAAAGATTTACACATGAACATTATGTGGTCTGTTCTTAATTCAGTCTGGGATTAAGGATGGGAAGGGAGATGTTAATCCTGTTGTGGTTAACAGGTAGAGATCTTTCACTCCTAACTTGTACTTGCTTGTAGTCAGGTCCCTGACAGACAATTTATCACTTTGCTGTAGTGGGAAAGTTAAGTTCTCCTACAATATTTGCTTGACTGACACCAAACTATTCCAGCAAAATAGAAGGATATTGACTGTTCTCCCAACTGAAGGGAGTGGTTGGTTTTCTTCCAAGGGAAACAACCTACTAAAGTGTATGTGTGTGGTCACTTACTGTACCATTGTGTACAAGACAGGACAGGGACAGTGTGATATTGCATTTATGGTATGCACTACAACTAACTACAAATTAAACAATAAAAGATTAAAATCATCTCTCTACTTGGGGATATTTTTACAAGTTGGAATGCTAATTGTGTTCAATTTGTATACAAAGTCCATTCCATGTGCAGTACGTTGGTGATTTATATATTTCCTATAAGCAAAGCTTCCATGATGTCTTTATGCTCATTGATGCAGTTTGATGAATTTCACAAATTAGGAATAAAGAAAGATAAAAGACAAGACAATTTTCACTTTTTTTCTATGCTTTGAAAATCCTGGTAACAGAAGCAAAAATCTGGTAAAATTTGCATAGATTTCTATACCTTATACCTTATAGTATAGGTAATATTAAGTGGGAAAACCTGTAAAATATCTGGAAACATAGACAGAGTTTATATGCATATCAACCGTAGCAAAACCAGTGATGTGGTGATGGTTCTTTTGGTTTCTGAATGTTTTCTGTTGTCTTTGGTTTATAGGAAAAAGAAGAACAAGAGCTGATAGAGCAACAAAAGCGTAAAGCTCTTGAAGCTGAACTACGTAGACTTGAGAGAGAAGCTGAGGAGAGAGAGAAACGTCGTCGAATGGAGGAACACAAACAAATACAACAGAAGCAAACCTTGGATCGAATTGAAAGCTTGAAGAAAACGGCAATTGGTGCTAGAACCTTGAAGAAGTTGGACATAGATGTAAGTCTTCACTGTGAACATTATGTCATGATTTACACAGTGAATCTCTCTTTCTAGTCATTTCTGAATGAACCATAGCACTTGATAAATGAAGGTCAACACTTTGGTTACGAGTGCCAATCTTAAGGCATTACATGAAGCAGTCAATAAAATATACTATAGAAATCATCCTATCTGCAACACCTAATTGCCACAGTATCAAATATTTAATAGCACTTTCTGTATGGGAGTATGATTGATAAGAGAGTCTTGTTATGTCTAGACAAGGAGTCATTTACAACAAACCGTTCTGAGAACAAGACTAGTGTCAGTCGAATCTATCAAAAAAAAAACATCTACACCATTCATGAAGGTTCACTTTGAAGTAACAGTTTTTGAAAGGGGCTACAACACTCAATTTCTAGGCCCTACTCTGATCAAAGTGCTGTTTTTGAACAACACTCCTTGTGGTCAAAAAATAGTCTTTTGTCTTTCTACCAAACTCTGTGTTTTCACAGAAATCTATGGTTGATATGATGATCAACTATGAACTGTAAATGTCATCTGAAATTGTTCTCAACCATTGTGACTGTTTTGGTCCGTTACAAATTTGTCAGAAACTATATTCCACATAATTGAGTCTGTTGTTTTACAATATGTATACCATTGTTACTTAAAGCCTATCAATCACATATTTGTGTGATTATCTTTCTTTCATGAAAAATATAAATATGTGTCTTAAGTGAAATAAAAAATTTAGAGTTTAATATATTTGTTTGTATCTGAGGTTATGATACTTACTACTTGTCTGTTTAAAAGTGACCATATGGATGAGGATTGGGTATTTATTTTGGTTTTGTAATATATAAAACAATTTTATCATAGCATCCTACTTGAAAAATCGATGTGAAACATAGACAAAGTCTGAGGTTATAACTCAATACGGTGCAATAAGCTAAAAAATGTATTTTTAAAAAAAGTTTCTTATTGTACATACAATAACAAACATTTTACATATTTATTACGTTATTTCAATTCATTGAGTTACAAACAAGGCGTTGGCATATGTTGTTTTGTATTGATTTTTCAAGCAGGATGCCATCATAAAATTTAATTGTTTTATAAATTAAAAATCCAAAATAAATACCCAATTCCCTCATCCATATGGTCACACTTAAAGTGATAGCTCAGTAGTGTCAACAAATGCAAAGACCTGTCAGAATGTAATATTGTTATCTTTTTAATATAACAGGAACTGAAGGATATGGATGCTGATGAAATCATGGCAAAACAGGTTCAACAACTCGAACAAGAGAAAAAAGAATTACAGACGAGATTAAAAACACAAGAAAAAAAGGTAAGTAGCACATTAAAAAAACACTTGCCTGCCTCAATTATTTGAGAGTTGCTTGATAAAAGTTTTATATGCCTGTATTTACAATTATACAGTACATAAACACCTAATATGATCACAAATTCAATTATTTGTAATGTTGTCCTCCAAAACAAGTCAATATAAACACCAAAACACAAACATAACATGTATAGTTTAGTTCTGATAAGAAAACCAAATTGGCAATGTCTACTCATAACATTTCATCACCTAATACAAGTGACAGTTTGGCAAAGACAGGTAAAATATGACTGGCAGGTATTATGAACTGTAATGTTTTTACAACCCGATGGAGAGACTCAAGGAAACCTTACCAGAGCAGAAAGTAAAGGAGTACATGTCGCATATCAAGAAGACATCATTCAGTGATTACCAAAAAGAGGCATGAAACACTATAAAAATTCAACCACAGTTTGTTCTTCCCAAATGTATTATTTCAAGGGTGAAACCAGTAACTTGCAGATTTGCAAGTTGGCCACTGTAAACCACACAACCATCATATTGGTGTAAGAATATCTATATGGACTAAAAGCCAGATGTTTAATGATTTGATCTGATCATTACAGGTTGACTTTGCTGCCAGGGCTCAAAGAGTTGAAGAAATACCATTATTGAAGATAGAAGCAGAAGAAAATGGTGTCGAAGAAAGGGAATTCTGGGAACAGCAAGAGGAAGAAAGGGTAAGGTTACAAAAAAGCAGTGATGTGTATTATGTAACAGTGATTACTTGCATCAGTACACACACACACACACACACACACACACACACAGTTTAGTAGGAATTGATTTTAAATGGCAATGTTTGGTGTGCTTGATTGTCTCCATGACAACATGTCTGATATTATATCTCTATGACAACAAACTGTTATATGTAGGATCTCCATGACAACATATCTAGTATATCTCAATGATGAAACTCATTAGAGTACTAGAAATGTGTAAACACTTCACCACAACTTTATAATTGTAGTGATGTATCATGATGCAATTTTGTTACAGATTAAGAAGTTGATATCAGAGCGAGAGATTGCCAAGAGAGAAAGAGACCGTCTGGCAAATATGAGGGACGAGAAGGACTTATTTATAAAGACTCTGACACAAGCAAGAATGTCAGTTTATGAGGTAAGTTGGTATTCACTCCTAGACTGCTGCTAATGTTGAGGACAGACAGACAAAGTAAACATTTACTGCTGCCATTGTTGTAAACTATAAATTACTTTGGTGTTGCTCTACTCTCACTGGCCTGCAGTGAAAGGAGTTGACCAATGTGTGAGGTTGCCCTGTCATGCTGTACCTTATAGACTAGGGGTTGACTGATGTGTGAGGGTGCCCTGTCATGGTGTACCTTATAGACTAGGGGTTGACTGATGTGTGAGGGTGCCCTGTCATGGTGTACCTTATAGACTAGGGGTTGACTGATGTGTGAGGGCGCCCTGTCATGGTGTACCTTATAGACTAGGGGTTGACTGATGTGTGAGGGCGCCCTGTCATGGTGTACCTTATAGACTAGGGGTTGACTGATGTGTGAGGGCGCCCTGTCATGGTGTACCTTATAGACTAGGTGTTGACTGATGTGTGAGGGCGCCCTGTCATGGTGTACCTTATAGACTAGGGGTTGACTGATGTGTGAGGGCGCCCTGTCATGGTGTACCTTATAGACTAGGGGTTGACTGATGTGTGAGGGCGCCCTGTCATGGTGTACCTTATAGACTAGGGGTTGACTGATGTGTGAGGGCGCCCTGTCATGGTGTACCTTATAGACTAGGGGTTGACTGATGTGTGAGGGCGCCCTGTCATGGTGTACCTTATAGACTAGGGGTTGACTGATGTGTGAGGGCGCCATTTAATTGTGTACCTTACAAACTACCACGGTTGAGGAAAGACAGATAAAGTAAACGTTTACTAACTTGTCATGATATGATCAAATTCATACATGTAGTCTGCTCAGTGATACAAATGAAATATGGTGTCCTCTGGTAAATAGGATGGCCACTTAGGTTTGTGAAAATTACACATGAATGTGCTGTAAAAAGGAATATACAAAACAGGCCCCTTAGGACAGTAGGAATACAAAGGAATATATCCATCCATTGCTGTTAGCTATGCATTACTGAAAGTAACATTTGCAAACATGTAGATCAATGTTTTTAAAGTGACATCTACATTTTGTAGGAAAAACGAGAAAACTTTGACAAAATGTTTGCTGAAGAAAGAGAAAAAAGATTGGAGCAACGAAAAGCCAATCGTGCTGAAGAGAGAAGACAGAAATGGATAAAGGAGAGAGAAGAAGAAAAACAACGTAAAATTGATGAAGAAATGATACGAGGTAAGAATACCATAACACTTGCTACAGCTCTTGATTAGAATTGTCGTGATTAGAACATCATTTTATCTGTTCAACAACTGTAAGGTTTTATGTTGTAACCTGTTACAAACTGTCAACCACATCTTAGTACTAACTTGACAACACCAATCTGGAATGCTATGTAGCATGCTAAGTGACAATTAACAGATTTCAGATATAAACATTAAACTGCACATTAGACCACAACAGAGTGAAAACAACGTCACCCTCTTTTCTCCCAAGGGGATATTGTTAGTACACACCAGAGTGAACACAACTTCACCCTCTTTTCTCCCAAGGGGATATTGTTAGTACACACCAGAGAGAACACAACTTCACCCTCTTTTCTCCCAAGGGGGATATTGTTAGTACACACCAGAGTGAACACAACGTCACCCTCTTTTCTCCCAAGGGGATATTGTTAGTACACACCAGAGTGAACACAACGTCACCCTCTTTTCTCCCAAGGGGATATTGTTGGTACACACCAGAGTGCACACAACTTCACCCTCTTTTCTCCCAAGGGGATATTGTTAGTACACACCAGAGTGAACACAACTTCACCCTCTTTTCTCCCAAGGGGATATTGTTAGTACACACCAGAGTGAACACAACTTCACCCTCTTTTCTCCCAAGGGGATATTGTTAGTACACACCAGAGTGAACACAACTTCACCCTCTTTTCTCCCAAGCGGATATTGTTAGTACACACCAGAGTGAACACAACTTCACCCTCTTTTCTCCCAAGGGGATATTGTTAGTACACACCAGAGTGAACACAACTTCACCCTCTTTTCTCCCAAGGGGATATTGTTAGTACACACCAGAGTGAACACAACTTCACCCTCTTTTCTCCCAAGCGGATATTGTTAGTACACACCAGAGTGGACACAACTTCACCCTCTTTTCTCCCAAGGGGATATTGTTAGTACACACCAGAGTGAACACAACGTCACCCTCTTTTCTCCCAAGGGGGATATTGTTAGTACACAAATAATTACTAGTTGGGTAAAAGAGTTTGAATTTTTGATGTTTGCCTCTACAGAAAGAGAAAGAGAAGAAAGGGAAAAGCGAGAAAAACAAGAAAGAGAAGAAGCGGAGTATCAAGAAAAATTAGCCAAGTTAGAAGAACAAGCTGCCAAGAGACGGGCAAGGTACATAGATCTGTAGACAAAAGTACAGTAGAGAGATCCTTTATGTATCAGACATTGGCAGAGGAATTTCTTGCATATGTTTATAGAGAGAATCAGAGATCCTATGTATATATCCTGTCACAAGCAATCCTATCCTATTTATTGCCCTGTATGACAACAAGATATAGTTTATGATCCCACACAAGGAATGAGAGATGCTACAATATTAATATTTTGACAGCCACAAGTAGACTGTCCATAGATAAGAGCCAAACATAAGAAGACATTTCTCTGAACTGATTTTACAGCTTGGTATGCAGTATGAATCAAAAGAAGTAATTTAAGCTTAGAAAGACAGTGTTTGTCACTTGAAACTAATCTAAGCTGGTAGCTATATACTGGAGTAGTCATTCTATGCTTTCTGTAAGCAGTTCAATATTTACACTAGATTGCTGGTCTATCATTTTACATGTGTTTATCACATTTCCTCTACACTTTCATTAATATTCTTTAATTAAAACAGAGAACAAGAAATTGAAGAGAAACTAGCCAGGGAGCAGCAAGATAGAGGTAGACAAGTGCCTGATAGAGAACCTGAAAGGAGAGATTGGGGACATGCTGATAGAGAACCTGAAAGGAGAGATTGGGGACATGCTGATAGAGAACGAGATGACTGGCGATCAGCACAGTAAGTGGATAAAATGTGCCATTAGTAGCCATGACTGCGCGAGGGGGCTAAGCAATGATCAATGTCCGTCCAGACATCTTTTTTGTGTATGCATGCATCTGTTCATAGACGTTCATATCTCTTACACTTGTAACTCATTTTCAACCAAACTGGCACAAATGTCAGAAACTATTAGGATACTTGTAGCAATGCCAGACAAATTTATTCTTGTCTGGATTTTTTTATCCAATACAAGATAGCCCTGACAGGAGTCTTTAATTGCCATCTTGTCATCGTGGTTAAATTTCTCTTTTTAAACTCAGACTTGGGATTATTTAAAGGGTATGAAAGATTGCTGATAGAACTATTCAAGTGACGCGCCCCTAAAATGATACCATAATCCTCGGTAATTGCCATTTCTTCACAAAGTCAACTTGGGGCCTGATGCTTTCAAGTTGCCCATTTTAAAGTTCTCATCTTCTTTTATGACATACATGTGTATTTGTTTTTGAGAAGTGCATGAAACCAGAGAAGCCAAACACTGTGTTATAGTATATTGAATATATGTGTCCCTGGTGAAGGTGGAAAAACACTTCATATGCTAACTCTTTCTGTTTACATTCTAGGAGTGATGAACCTAGTTCCAAAAGTTCTGCACCATGGAGGCCGAGTGCACGAGAAGGTGGCTGGAGAGAGAGAGAAAAAGGGAGAGGTGACGTATGGCGTCGTAAAGACGCACCAAGGGATGATAGAGATGATGACGTTGATGGACGAAGACTACCAGTTGATGATCACGACAGACGTGGTCCTCCAAGCGATGACCGATATAGACGACCAATGGATGATCCTGACAGGCGTGGACCTCCTAATGACGAGCGTGACAGACGTGGGCCTGCTTATGATGATCGTGACAGGCGTGGGCCAGCATACGATGATCTTGACAGGCGTGGACCAGCAGCATTTGATGATCGTGACAGGCGTGGACAAGATGACGGCAGTAGAGACTGGCGGGGACCACCACAAGATGACCGAGATTGGAGAAGACGTGAAGATCGAGGACCTCCAAGAGGACCCCCACCACGGGATGATAGAGACAGAGATGATTGGCGTGGTAGTAGACGTCCAAGAGATGACAATGAATGGAGACGAGATAGAGACGACAGGGGACCACCCAGTCGAGACAGAATGGAGAGAGATGACAGGGGGCCACCACCAAGACGTGATGACTGGCGTAGTAGTAGATCTGGTAGAGACGAAAATGATTGGAGGAGAGATCGCGACGACAGGGGACCTCCACCCAGTCGAGACCGAGGACTAGACAGGGACGACAGGGGACCACCAAGACGTGATGACTGGCGTAGCAGTAGACCAGCTAGGGATGACAATGAATGGAGGCGAGACAGGGATGACAGGGGACCACCACCCAGTCGAGACCGTGGACTTGATCGAGATGACAGACCACCAAGACATGAACCAGCACAGGATGGTGGTGGCAAATCGTGGAGACAACAGGATGCAGATGGTTGGACAACCGTTATAAAGCGTTGAAGATAAGGATGTGATGTGATGCTTCATTTCAATTATATTAAAAAGTGTCTCCAGCGATGTGACAGCTGTATATTTGATTAACAAACTGTGCAAATCACGTAGATTGTAGCATACACTTTAATTTCATAATTCTATTTTTCCTTTTGTTTATCAAATTAATTTTTGAATTCTCTGCCAAGTCGGTTATAAAAGACTACACTCTTGACAGATGGAGAAATATTTCAAATACAAAAAAAAGTCTTAGAATATCTTGTCATATTAAAAAAATCAGTTATTCTCAAACAAAACAAACAAATGACTTCTTTCATGTTATTGTATGAATTACAAAATGGCTCTACATCTATGTAGTATTAGACTTTAGTGTGCAAGTGTGGAACATTTGATTTCTACTCTATGCACTTTGTTGTGTCTCTCTCCTTAGTTTGTAGATTAAATTCTAGGATATTATTTTCAGTTAGTACAAGTAGATATTGTATTTCAGTCAGTGGTTATTTGTAGTCATATTTACCTGCAGTGTCTGTAAGATGAATAAGTAAAGGCACACACTCAGTGGTGGTATGCAATGACACTATATTACAGTGTATTTTAAATACCATACACTTTGTCATCTGGTCAGTATAAGAACATTTAGAGTCAGTGGTTTCAATATAAGGACTGGTTCAATACAGCAGTGTAGTGTCGTAAGAACACACAGTCGAGAACAGAAAATAATCAAATAAATAAAAATGAAATTACATGAATTATTCCTTTGTCAGTTATCAATAATCTCTTTCTCCTCTGGGTGTGTTTGTATCTACCTGTCTTGGTGTGTGAATGTACATGTGTCTGCCTGTCTTGGTGTGTGGATGTACCTGTATCTGCCTGTCTTGGTGTGTGGATGTACCTGTATCTGCCTGTCTCGGTGTGTTGATGTATGTGTTTATCCCTTCTCATCTTGAATTGCAAGCATTTGCTTCCAGCTTGCAATCACTTGATCAGTAGCAAGCCTAAATATTTGTTAATGCAGACATGAGGCAATTAATCAGTACTATGAAAAAAAAATTGCTTCTGATAAATAAAAAAAACGGAGTGTCTGGTGACAAGCGCTTGTCAGCAGCATATTGTTCTCGTGACAAGCGCCGAGCGTACGTGTGTACTACAGCCTGGTCGACGTCAACATGTGCGCTAGTACTGACCCGTACCTTTGACACAATTAAGTCCCGGAATGGAGTAATACCGCCACCGTGTCGTTTTCCTGTAGTAGTTTCAAGTTTCCCACCCCAGCTACTAGTACTTGAGATTTAATGTTTATTTCACGATTCGGCGTTTAACTTGCGCGGCCGGTGAGCTATCGTCAGCTGTTCAGGTCAAATGTCATTACTTTGAGGCCATCACTGCACATGGGATAAAACAAGTAAAAAGACCACGCAACACCACAAAAACTATACGCATTTTACCTGTCCTTCACAATAATGAATGTTATTGATGCAACAAACTTTAGTTGTTTTAGATTAATTACCTTTACTGTTTACACGTTGCACGTAGTACTACATCACATACGCGGCCATGGCCATGGAGCATATAGGCGGTGAAGTGTACATGTAATGTGTGTACGCGGCGGACTTCGCGGTTGTTGGAAAAAACTGGAGCTATCACACGTAAATTAACAGTTTTAAGAACTGATGGTGTTTGATAAAGTGATAAAGTGCAATCAATTTCAAGGGTAATAAGAACGTTTTACACTTGACGCCAAAACACATCATAATGGGTGTCAAAGGTCACGCTTGTCAGCAGCATATTGTTCTAGTGACAAGCGCTTGTCAGCAGACTCGGCCTAAAAAAAAGTATTTCACTTGGTTTGTCAGCTGTGTATCAAGTGTAATACAATGTTTACAATATCAGAAATGGTTATTTGTCAGCAAAGGTAAAGAATATTACAAGGATTGAGTCTTGTAAAGTAAATTTATCCCGAGAGAAGCAAATAAGTGATAAGTTTGTGACATAGGTTCAAATTTCCATACAAACCCTTGGAAGACCCTGGCATGATTTTTGTGTTTGTAGCATGCCCCACATGCCCCAAAATACTGTAATCCTACAATGTACAGACCAATCAGAATGGTCCTCCACCCCTAGACCTCTACTACAAGCCACTTTGGAAAACATGTAGCTTTGTATACACAACAAATGGACTCTGGCCATCTGTTCTGTAAATGGTTTCAGTAACAAACTGCCATACTGGACAATGCACCAGTCAGGTCAGCCAATTTGATCAGATTATTAGCCAATCAGGTTCAGCCATTTTGGTCAGGTTCAACCAATCAGGTTATAGCCACAACAATGTCTTCCAGGTTTTATATATAATTACAAAATCTGTTTACACTAAATCAAACACATTGGACTCGTAACTTTGACTTCTTGCACCTTTTATTGACCACTATATCCATAAAATATAGAACCTGCATAAAGCCTTTCGTTCATAACAAAACAATTTACATTAAAATCATGTGAATCTTAGACAAACAAGAAAATCATTAATTTTGCATTCTGTACATGATAAAACTTTAAAAAATAAAATATATATATATAGTATTTTGTTTATCTTTGACAATAATCCAGAAAAGATAGCCTTTGTAGAAGTCAACCTTAGCCTCTGTAGTAGGCCAGATAATCAACCTAGCCTCTGTAGTAGGTCAGAGCTAGGGTCAGCCTATCATGGCCATTATTTCCACACTGCCTACTAAATCTATGAAATTAAACAAATTTAATTCCTCATTATCTGCAATCAGACCAGCATAATATTAGCATAATATTAGCATAATATTAGCATATCACATGACATTGAAGGTTACTTCTATATCAATCTGATTAAAATCTGATGTGGTGACAACTATATATCTTAGTTTACCTCTATTTCCATTGTTTTGTATAGTTTGTTCCGGGTGATTCCCACATCTGACCCTGTGTAATTGTCTGCTGCATAAATTTCAATATCCTACATTTATAACTAATTGCATCATTGTTGAGTTTGTCTTCTACATACATTTTAATACTCTACTTTTCAAAAATATACTTTAATAGCCATATTTTTCCAGATTTGTCAATGCAATTATAGTACGTACTGAGAGTAAAACAAACAAAATGTAAATTAAAGTCAACTAAGTCTAAATCTGATTCACCATTTTGTGATTGCTGCTTTTTTGTGGACTGAAACTAGAGCTATGTGCTATTTGTTTATGGTCATTAATTGTCACTACAGTAATTCAGTCATAGCCATAATTAGACTACAAACATCTGAAATTCCTGATTAAAATCTGATGTAGTTATATAGTTGTATGATTCAAGTACCTTAATTCTTGCTTCATAACTGTCCTTTGTATCAATATTTATGTTTTCAATGATTGCTGCCCTCCATACATCTTACACATCAAAACTGAAAGTCACATTAAAATATTGCACATACAAGTAACCAATCAAATTGTACAGTGCAAATGGTTAACACTACAGGTGTGAGACAACTTCTGATTGGCTGAGTTGAGCAGTTATTGCTTTCATATTGGATTGTTTGATGGAATTGAAAAACTAATCTACATAGGGACGATCACATGATGTCACACAAGATCAATAAACAAACTTTGTTCCTTTAGGGGGAGAGGATCTGGCATCAATGTAATTGCTGAACTTCATTTTTGCACTGACCAAATTCCTCACACCTTCAATGATAACAGGTTCTGTATTTGCTACTGAGATGTTGATAAGCTGATAAACATTGACTTCTAATGTCAGATACAGTGCTGAGTTTCGAATTAATATTTTGATGTTTTACAATCATTGTATCGATCACAGTGGCTTGACTGCTTCAATTTACACCATGGTGTACATCGTATATAAACAAATCGATATCACACTTGTGAGCATTCATTTAGGGGAGGAGGAGGGGTAGGGTGTTTTGGCCTGAATGAACAAATTTAATTTTGTAATATTGTGTGACACTGCGATCATCCCTAACATTTACATGAAAACATACAGTCAAGTATATTATTTATATGCAAGAATAGGCCAGTATTTGTAACATGTTTACAACTTTGAGGGTAATGATGTGAACCCAAAAATGTACTATTAGGCAAAAAAGAATTTGTTCTGGTCAGCGTGTGCATCACTTAAATACCCCTGTGTTAGTCTTTTTTGTGTGTATTTGTCCCATGCAGTCTGCAGATCCGTGGGGAAACACAAAAATAACCCTCCCTACTTCAGTGAAGACAATTGTAGAGCCAATCATGAAAAGCAAATGACATCTGCCCCACATATACACAAGTACTAAACAAAGAACAGTAACTGTCATAAATACATGTAGTTGATTGAGTGACAGGTTTGTTGAGAATAAAAAAAAATTGCATCATAGCACCACTTTAAACAAAATGTCCTGACCAGAAACAATTTTTTTTTCGGCCTCATTATCTCATATCACTGTCGTGTTAATTTTAAGTACTAGAGTTTGGAGGCTTACTATTGTAACATTTTAAATCGAACTTTAAACTGTTCTTGTGGAAAATCATGATCCCAATGTCCAGCTATAATCATTCTAGCCGCCATTCTGCCAATTTCATCTCCTGACGTTGCTGCATAACCGTTGCCAGCGACAACAACACCCAGAGTTGGTGTAACCATATCACAGTATGGAAGACTAGTTGGTGTATGAGTTGTAACAGCACATTCACCATGTGTTGACACTGGGTTGATTCCTATGGGATATGTAAATATCAAAATTCAACATGTCAGTGTAGTAGATGAGATGTTGACAGTATGTAGATGAGATGTTGACAGTATGTAGATGAGATGTTGACAGTATGTAGATGAGATATTGACAGTATGTAGATGAGATGTTGACAGTATGTAGATGAGATGTTGACAGTATGTAGATGAGATGTTGACAGTATGTAGATGAGATGTTGACAGTATGTAGATGAGATGTTGACAGTATGTAGATGAGATGTTGACAGTATGTAGATGAGATGTTGACAGTATGTAGATGAGATGTTGACAGTATGTAGATGAGATGTTGACAGTATGTAGATGAGATGTTGACAGTATGTAGATGAGATATTGACAGTATGTAGATGAGATATTGACAGTATGTAGATGAGATGTTGACAGTATGTAGATGAGATGTTGACATTATGTAGATGAGATGTTGACAGTATGTAGATGAGATATTGACAGTATGTAGATGAGGTGTTCACAGTATGTAGATGAGATGTTGACAGTATGTAGATATGATGTTGACAGTATGTAGATGAGATGTTGACAGTATGTAGATGAGATATTGACAGTATGTAGATGAGATATTGACAGTATGTAGATGAGATGTTGACATTATGTAGATGAGATGTTGACAGTATGTAGATGAGATGTTGACAGCATGTAGATGAGATGTTGACAGTATGTAGATGAGATGTTGACAGCATGGAAGACTAGTTGGAGTATGGGTTAATGTAACACCATATTCACCATGGGTTGACACTGCTATTATATCTATAACACAATTTGAAAAAGCCACAACTGTAATTATTTGGTGAGTGACATACTCTCCTATATCTTTTATTGTGTCTATCAATCTGATAACAATCTGATGAGGTCAAACAATTATTTACTAGATTTATTTCCTTTTTTATGAAATCTATTTTGTCTGTATTTTTTGTGTTTGTACAATTTGCTTCCCAAAAGATATGAAATAGAGTAAAGCACTGTCATATAGAGTAGACATGAAATAGAGTAAAGCACTGTCATATAGAGTAGACATGAAATAGAGTAAAGCAGTCATATAGAGTAGACATGAAATAGAGTAAAGCAGTCATATAGAGTAGACATGAAATAGAGTAAAGCAGTCATATAGAGTAGACATGAAATAGAGTAAAGCACTGTCATATAGAGTAGACATGAAATAGAGTAAATCACTCATATAGAGTAGACATGAAATAGAGTAAAGCACTGTCACATAGAGTAGACATGAAATAGAGTAAAGCACTGTCATATAGAGTAGACATGAAATAGAGTAAAGCACTGTCATATAGAGTAGACATGAAATAGAGTAAATCACTCATATAGAGTAGACATGAAATAGAGTAAAGCAGTCATATAGAGTAGACATGAAATAGAGCAAAGCACTGTCATATAGAGTAGACATGAAATAGAGTAAAGCACTGTCATATAGAGTAGACATGAAATAGAGTAAAGCAGTCATATAGAGTAGACATGAAATAGAGTAAAGCACTGTCATATAGAGTAGACATGAAATAGAGTAAAGCAGTCATATAGAGTAGACATGAAATAGAGTAAAGCACTGTCATATAGAGTAGACATGAAATAGAGTAAAGCACTGTCATATAGAGTAGACATGAAATAGAGTAAAGCAATGTTATATAGAGTAGACATGAAATAGAGTAAAGCAATGTTATATAGAGTAGACATGAAATAGAGTAAAGCACTGTCATATAGAGTAGACATGAAATAGAGTAAATCACTCATATAGAGTAGACATGAAATAGAGTAAAGCACTGTCACATAGAGTAGACATGAAATAGAGTAAAGCACTGTCATATAGAGTAGACATGAAATAGAGTAAAGCACTGTCATATAGAGTAGACATGAAATAGAGTAAAGCACTGTCATATAGAGTAGACATGAAATAGAGTAAAGCACTGTCATATAGAGTAGACATGAAATAGAGTAAAGTACTGTCATATAGAGTAGACATGAAATAGAGTAAAGCACTGTCATATAGAGTAGACATGAAATAGAGTAAAGCACTGTCATATAGAGTAGACATGAAATAGAGTAAAGCAGTCATATAGAGTAGACATGAAATAGAGTAAAGCACTGTTATATAGAGTAGACATGAAATAGAGTAAAGCACTGTCATATAGAGTAGACATGCAATAGAGTAAAGCACTGTCATATAGAGTAGATATGAAATAGAGTAAAGTACTGTCATATAGAGTAGATATGAAATAGAGTAAAGTACTGTCATATAGAGTAGACATGAAATAGGGTAAAGCACTGTCATATAGAGCAGACATGAAATAGAGTAAAGCACTGTCATATAGAGTAGATATGAAATAGAGTAAAGCAACCATATAGAGTAGACATGAAATAGAGTAAAGCATTGTCATATAGAGTAGACATGAAATAGAGTAAAGCATTGTCATATAGAGTAGACATGAAATAGAGTAAAGCATTGTCATATAGAGTAGACATGAAATAGAGTAAAGCACTGTCATATAGAGTAGACATGAAATAGAGTAAAGTAGTCATATAGAGTAGACATGAAATAGAGTAAAGTACTGTCATATAGAGTAGACATGAAATAGAGTAAAGTAGTCATATAGAGTAGACATGAAATAGAGTAAAGCAGTCATATAGAGTAGACATGAAATAGAGTAAAGCACTGTCATATAGAGTAGACATGAAATAGAGTAAAGCACTGTCATATAGAGTAGACATGAAATAGAGTAAAGCACTGTCATATAGAGTAGACATGAAATAGAGTAAAGTACTGTCATATAGAGTAGACATGAAATAGAGTAAAGCATTGTCATATAGAGTAGACATGAAATAGAGTAAAACACTGTCATATAGAGTAGACATGAAATAGAGTAAAGCACTGTCATATAGAGTAGACATGAAATAGAGTAAAGCACTGTCATATGGTTGCTGTAAACAGTACCTGTAATATTCCACTTAATCAACAAGCTTTGCAACACTTGCTATTGCTATGGCAAAATCCAAACCTGGTATTCTGGCATTAATACATAAAAATGATTTGATTATAAATGTACTTTAGTATACCTAGTAAAGTATAAAGGAATCCCTATTATGCCATATCAACAGTGCTAAGCATACCTGAAGATCACTTTTAATACCAGTGAAGGCTTGTATCAACTGATTGACTTTTTACTACAACAGTTCAATAAAGAATTTGCATTATATTCAAAATAGAGCAGTTGGTCTAGCTTCCTTACCTTTGACAACATCAAACAGTATATCTAGCAATGGTTGATATGTGGATTTATTGCATTCCTTTTTATACAGGTCACCAACTTCAGCAGCTGTAAGAAGCTCAGTTTTTCCACGTACTCCAATTTTGATGTAATATTTACCTGTAAGAACATATATATAGTAATTTACTATATATTTGAAATTAAATTGATCACTGGTCTACAGTGTGCCCTCTATGCCAATTTGATGCACACAATTTGTAGCAATGCACCAAAATTTGGTGTTCCCCTATCTCTAACAATGTGGTACGTTTTTCTCTTTTTGACACATAACAACAAAATATGGCTATCATAAGAGTAAGACTATAGTGCTGGTCTAGATTTGTACAACAAGTCTTGCTTGCTTAAAAGTATGCACATATAGACAATAAGAAAAACGAAATCATGAATAGTTGACAAATGATTGAATGTGTATGAAATATCAACATTTCTTTCAATTCAGGTCATTACAAATGTATCTACAACATGGCTAATAATCATTCAATTGATCAATCATTCAACCAAATAATCAATCAATCAATCGATCAATCAATCACATGCTTGCTGCATCCTGTGAGTTGACAAATGATTGAATGTGCATGAAATGTCAACAACTTTGAATTCAATTTCTCTTCAGGTCATTATTTACAACATATGCTAATAATGTGATTGGTGAGAACAATTTACTGTCAAGGACCATGGTTTTTAATGTGGGTTTCATTTTAAAGACAGTATGTAAATTTCTTGTTACAGTTTCTCCTAAATAGATTTATTTAGTCCTGTTTCTGCCTTTCGGCGTGTGCTTCAGGCTGCGTGTTTGTAATAATTTTTCCTGTTTTGTTGTTTTTATTTCTGTGTTTGCCTTTTATGTCATGTCACTTCTTTCTGTTATTGCTACCCCTTGTTTTTATCTTTTTAGTGCTTGTTTTTCCTTATTTTTTCTAAAGGTGCCTGTAAATGGGCTTTATGCCCGTTGGTTTACCTGAATAAATAAATAAATAAATAAAATGACATGCACACTGTTTATTCAAAGGTTGAAATAAAGAGAAGGGAAACAAGATTAATAACCTCACTGTCATGCACAATGCAAGATGTCCACTAAAAGTTTGAACCTCACTGTCACACGCAATTCAAGATGTCCAGTAAAGGTTGGAACCTGTCATGCACAATTCTAGATGTCCACTAAAGGTTGGAACCTCACTGTCATGCACAATTCTAGATGTCCACTAAATGTTTGAACCTCACTGTCACACGCAATTCAAGATGTCCACTAAAGGTTAGAACCTCACTGTCATGCACAATTCTAGATGTCCACTAAAGGTTGGAACCTCACTGTCATGCACAATTCATGATGTCCACTAAAGGCTAGAACCTCACTGTCATGCACAATTCTAGATGTCCACTAAAGGTTAGAACCTCACTTTCCTGTACAATTCTAGATGTCCACTAAAGGTTGGAACCTCACTTTCCTGTACAATTCTAGATGTCCACTAAAGGTTGGAACCTCACTGTCATACACAATTCTAGATGTCCACTAAAGGTTAGAACCTCACTGTCATGCACAATTCTAGATGTCCACTAAAGGTTGGAACCTCACTGTCATGCACAATTCTAGATGTCCACTGGAACCTCACTGTCATGCACAATTCTAGATGTCCTCTAAAGGTTGAAACCTCAGTGTACATGTTACTAAGGTCTGATTATAGCTGAACTCATAAATCAGAACCCAAAAGTTGTGTTGGTGTCATCCAAAATGTACTATCTTCATTCATGTCCAAGGTTAGAGCAAACAGAAAACCACCAATCACATTGCACTTTTATCAAGGAATATTAAAAAAACATCCTGCTGCTTCAGAGAAAACTTGTTCAGGCTTAATACCTCAAATGAACGTATTTCTGGCTCAATATTGTCTGAAGCTGCATGTTGACAACCTAGATTGAAGACTTATTGTTGTTGGCAGCAGCCTCCTTTTCTAATCATGATGGACCACTAAACACATTACTAGTGATAAATGAAGTGTACACAACAGCAATTCTTTTCACTCTTAAGCTTTTATTGAGACCACAGATGGAGAAAAGTGTCCATGTAAACACAGAACATAAAGAAGACGTTGTTACTTACCATTGGGATACTTGATAGGTGGTAGTATATACCAATTAATTTCCTCAATGTATGGTTTCCAGCCTATTGATGGCATGTCTTTCAATCTCAACACATCCTCGTCAGTCACTTCAACAAATGCAACAGTCTGTGGAAGCAATTTTACATCAAGTTCTTTTCCTTGGGGAAGCAAATCCCTAAATGCAGTGAAAGCTCCAGGACTGAGTAACACTTTTCTGGCAAGGATGACCTGACCTTTGGCTGTTGTAACTTCCATGGATTTTGATCCATCTGATTGGCTCTTTTCTATCACCTGATCTACTACATCATCAATGATGTGACATCTGTGTAGATGAGCAGCTGTTTGTTGAGCAATCACCTCTGATCTGGAACTTACATGGCCACCTTCACCACTCAGAAGGAAACCCTCTAAGCCTGGTTTACTCGAGAGGAAAGGAAACACTTTGGAAATATCAATTATGGTTTCAAAATGAAATAGTGAGTTGTTTACATTCCTTCCATTTTCTTTTGCCTTTTGTAATGTTGGATCATTTGGACTTGCCACAAACAAAAATTTTCCCTCATGGTAGAATTTGACACCTGTGGAAAGATTGAAAACAAATTATTCTAGATGATATGTATGCTGACAACTACAAAAGTTGGCTCTGAATCTTCAGTTCAATTAGTATATTACATATTATTAAGAGCAACATATGTTATCCATTCATGCTTTGAAGCAGTTTTCAAAATGGGTAGACATTGTTGCTTCTGTGACTATGATCAACCCTATAATAATATATATACTGCTACTCTGACCCTCTACCCTATGACAGCACTGCAACTGTACCCTCCTTAACCCCATGACAACAACCCTGCTATAAATGACACCTTTGACTGTATGACAGCCCTGCAACTATGCCCTTTGACCATATAACAGCCCTGCAACTATGACCATTCACCATATGACAGCCCGGTGCATCTATGACCTTTGACCATATGACAGCCCTGCAACTATGACCAATGATCATATGACAGCCCTGCAACTACAACTCTTGACCATATGACAGCACTGCAACTATGACCCTTGACCATATGACAGCCCTGCAACTATGACCCTAATGAACATAAGTATGTATGCATACCAAAGATCAATAACTTGTCAATTATTACAACCTGCACACAAAAACAAATGTTTTTGGTTTATGAGTAATAACTGGTGTAAAATAACATATAATAACTGATAACTGGTGTGTACTTAGTAATAACATAATATATTAATAACTTATGATACCTGATATTTTTTCAACTTCTCTGTATCTTTGAATTGATCTTGCTGCCAACTCACTCCAGTAGTAATAGGGAGAAAATGGTGTAGCAATTCTTCCTTCATCATAGTGAGCTGAAAATATACCATGCTGGCATTCAGTCAGTATCTACAGAAGGAAGAATATGTCATTTATATTTCTCACTCAAATTTATTAGTAGATATATATAATGTCTGGTTGGAAAGACATAACTATGCACATCACAATTATTGTAAAAAACACACACTCATAAGACAGAACAAGTCCCCATGTTCAAAGACATGGGCCCAACATGAATGTGATGGTTGCATGCAAACTGGAAGTGGAGAATATAGCGCCCCTAGTGTTGAATACTGGTATATGGGGGAATAACATGTACTATCATATACCAAACACTGCATGTCCCTTGCAAGTTGGTGCTCCAGCAAATGGTTGGGAATGCAGGTCTACCCATCAATATTACTAAGTATTGAATTTGTATAGCTTTGGTTTGGGTTATAATGTAGAAACAAAAATATAATTTCCAGCATCCTAATTGCCAAAGTTCATTAATTATGCAAATGAACAATTAATTGACAGCACTAAATTTCATTAAGAACCATCATATCTCTGTATGATCAATATCTGTGACAAGTTTCATCAAATTTTATCAAGCCCTTCTAGATGCATAACCTGAGTTACAAACATTCATTAATTATGCAAATTAGCCCTTAATTAACTTGACACAAGTTAACGACTTTTAGTGCTTTTATATCTTTGTATGATACATAGATGTAGCAAATTTCATTGAATTTGATGTAGCCGTTCTGCATGTATAGCCCCATTTATACAATTATTAATTATGCAAATTAACACTAATTATGCAAGCCACTTCCACAAAAACTAATCAGTGCTAAGTTACAGCCTGACAATGCCACATAGTAAATTGCAGACCATTTGCTTCAGTACTTTTTTGAGATATCAGTGGAACAAAATATCTGCACAGACAGACAGACAGACAGACAGACAGACAGACAGACAGACAGACAGACAGACAGACATCGCCACAACATCAGTTCCCATATGGGAGCTAAAAAGAACATCAGCGACCCCCAATTACTTTTTGAAAAGGATGCTTTTTGCAATGCCATTCACACTGAATGACTACCTTCAAGATGAATATTGAGTCATTTTCCCAGTATATTATCTTAATATAGGGTGAAGATCGACATATACCTTTGGTTCCTTTGGTCCAATAAGACAGACTTTAAGACTGGGTGCTATCAGTGTTGTATGTCTAGCTGCAGCTGACCCCATTATACCAGCACCAACAATACAGATGTCATACAAGTCTTTACTGTCCTGTCCTTCCATGTTATTTTATGAAATCTACAGAATAATTCAAATTTGATTTCATGAATTCAAATGGCTCAGTCATGGAGGTCAAATGGTTAGAGTTGGTAGCCTTGCTGCTGTCAATTTATTGATGTTTCTGAATAGCTAATGTCCTTGGGCAAGATTTAAATCCCCATTGCACCCTAAGAGTTGTAAATTACTTTCCCCTAAATGTGTGCGCCAAAAAATTGTAGCACACCCTAAACCTTTGTGTGAAAAATATAGCGACCCACCCACTAAAAATACCACTCCCCACCCTGTAATTTCTATCCAATCTCTGAAGGACCACTGAACATCTGGCCAACTGGCAGTCAATTGCAAGATGGCGATGATTAATAGTAGGTGTCAGTGTATCTGTCATTTATTGGATTTCTTGTTTTTCTTCATTTTTCTGCAGTGTCTTCTTTTTTAATTTAGCTATTTAATATACTCCAAAGTGTGTTTATAATAACTTAGACCATATACTCACTAATACATCCATGCTTTTGAAGCACTGAAATAATTCTTTAATCTTACCCCTAAGGAGTCAGATCAACAGTTCAATGTAGGATTAAAAAACTCAATTCTTTCCATAATAGTTAGGCCAATTCAGACCCCACCAACCCCCTTCTAACTAAATTGATCAAAATACTGCAGACAGAACAATTCCAAATCAGTATGTAGGAGTATGTAGTGCTATCAGTATGAATACTGTAATGGACCCACCAAATATCATGGCAATTGATTCAGTGGTTTTTGACTTTAAGTTGTTTACACACACACACACACACACACACACACACACACACACACACACACACACACACACACACACACACACACACACACACACACACACACAAACACACACACACACACAGAGAGACAGACAGACAGACAGACAGACAGACAGACAGACAGACAGACATACAGACATACATACATACATACATACATACATACATACATACATACATACATACATACATACATACATACATACACACACACACACACACACATCCATCCATCCATCCACACAAACAGACAGACAGACAGACAGACAGACAGACAGACAGACAGACAGACAGACAGACAGACAGACATTGCCATGCCTATAGCACTACTGAACCTTATCAGTTCAGTTGTGCTAAAAAGGTACGAGTTCCAAAGGTTCCTTGGAACCACTGCACCACCCAAAACGTACTTCATATTTTGCTGCATCAGTAGAAATACGTGCTCTGGCTTGCTAGAATGACATTCTGCCAGTTCAATTCAATTACATTTTGTTTATTACATTAAAAACATAAAATGATATAGTTATGGCCGCCATAACTAGCTACGTAATTATAAAGGGCGATTCCTATAGCACTACAGTCTACTGAACTTCAGTTCAGTTGTGCTAAAAATAACCAATCCTCATCCATATGACCACTTTAATAAATGCCATGATTTACTGATATGCAATATTAAAGATTCATTGATAAATACTCATCTGTATGAGGACATGGGGACATACTGTCAGATGAGATAAATAATGGAGTGAAGTTGAAAGACCGCAGAGACAGGGACAAATATTTTACTGTGCATTGCAATCTCAGTGTACTATCTAAATTATCAAATTCTAAACCCCCGTTCTAAACTCACCTGCTGAGTACGTGTTACACTTGTTTCAACTAGATACGTATATTATCCACACTGCCACACACTCGTAGTCCTGCACGATGCACACACTTCACACGGAGCTAACAGTTTGCATCCGGAAGTACACACTAAAGTTTCATGTCTATTTAGAGGTTAAAGTATAAAGGTCGCGTATAACTTATAAGCTACCTGAGTATATGGGGACGACGCTATTTGCAATCGGGAGATTTCGGAAGAAAAAAAAATGCCAAATGGAAAATCCGGATATGAGTGGGTGATGGGAAAAAAAAGACGGACCACTGTTGCTAAAAAATGTCTTGGCAGGGAAATGATGCACAGGTTCGAGTATACTGTTCAACCTGCTCGTACCTCTCCAACCAGGACACTTGTCAAATCATGACAAACATTTTCAAACACATGTCAGGGACCAGCCAGTTTCGTCAGCCTGTGGTACACAATATATATATTTGAACACATATTGCCTGGCCATGCGGGCTATAGCACCCGTCTATTACACCCGAGGGACTGTGAATCAGACAACTCTGAGTTGTTATATATATATATATATATATATATATATATATATATATATATATATATATATATATATATATATATATATATATATATATATATATATATATATATATATATATATATATATATATATATATATATATATATATATATATATATATATATATATATATATATAACTCGGCGAGTATCAATCTGCTAAGACAGTGCTCTATACCGCAGTGGCAGAGCGCAATAGTTTTGATAGTTCTGGAACTCTTTCTTGGTTGTAACTCGGAGCAGGGGCATGAGGCAACAATTCTGGTGAAACCCGAAAATGATAATGATGTGATACAGGTGACAAAGGCCCAAGTTAGCTATGAGTCACATTTACATACTTATTTCTTTATATAAAGTATATTTTAATAAACTCATTATACACGTCTACACATATTTGTTATTTTGGGTATGAGGCCAGAAATGATTTGTACGTATGTATTTGTACACTTTCTGGAAACATTTTTAATAATCGCAGAAAAAGTTTATATAAATATGGAAGACTCTAAAAAAGAATAAAGGAAAAGAAAGTATATGGATAGATTTATGTAATGCTTTAATGGAACATGATCATGGTGCAAAATCGACGCTTAGTTCTCTCGCGACATCCGGCCCGACAGCTGACGCGTGACGCGCTGCTTGCCATGCTCGAGCTCCGAACGCATTCCTTGCTTATAACTTGTAATGAAATGTTTCCATAAAGTGTACAAATACATACGTACAGAACATGCCATGTAAGTGTTCGGCTGTTTCACAATCAGTGCTTCACTTATCTTGCACTTTGGGGCAAAAGTGAACTTTGAAGGTTTTGTTGTCGTAATCTTCATACTATTAGATAGTTTATAAAAGAACTTAATCTAAATTGTATAGTCTCTTCAGTATGAATTTGTCAGAAGGGATGAATATATTTCCTATTTCGGACACTACATGTATCGACACCACAATTCAAATTCAAGTTTCTATTGTACACTCGGCATTACCTCCTAAAGTGCTAACACATCAGTAACTTTACTATACATGCAATATCAATGCCCCTATACCAATGTTACAGGCCCACTTTTATGACATGGAAAACTTATTTTAAAAGTTATATTTACTTTAGCTTTTCGGGAGACCCCTAGGACCCCCCATAAGAGGTAGACATGTCCAAGCCTCAAATCAAAGTTCTTCCCTCCACCTCTTACTGTCAAGATGCTATGAAACTTTATTTCAAAAATGTTTCAACCATGTGTAGTTGCTTTTTACAATTGTTAGTGCTATCTTGTAAAGCTTGCAAATTATTGTCTGAAAGTGTCTGTGAATAGCCTGAAAATTGGCTTTAAGAGTAAAAATCCTCCAGGGCTTCTAGGGGGAAACCCCATAGAACCCCCCTCCCCCATAAGAGGTAGACATGTTCCAGTTTCAAATCAAAGTTCTTTCCTCCACCTCTTACTGTCAAGATGCTATGAAACTTTATTTCAAAAATATTTCAACCTTATATGTAGTTGCTTTTTACTTGTTAGAGCTGTCTTGTAAAGCTTGCACATTATTGTCTGAAAGTGTCTGTGAATAGCCTAAACATTGCCTTTAGAAGTAAAAAAAACCTCCAGGGCTTCTAGGGGGAGACCCCTAGAACAACCCCCCCCCCCCCCATAAGAGATAGACATGTTCCAGTTTCAAATCAAAGTTCTTTCCTCTACCTCTTACTGTCAAGATGCTATGAAACTTTATTTCAAAAATGTCTCAACCTCATGTAGTTGCTTTTTACATGTTAGAGTAGACTGTCGACAGTCGCTCGCGCCTTTTTTTCCTACGTTTTATCTAAACTCCGGTCCGGCGCAACACTAGTATAATCGCAAACTGATTTCGAGGGCCGAATTGCGAAGGCCCAAGCTCGGGCCTTCGGCCCTCGATCACTCTGGCATTCGGCCCTCGATATCAGTTTGCGATTAGACTAGTGTTGCGCCGGATCGGAGTTTAGATAAAACGTAGGGGGAAAAAAGGCGCGAGCGACTGTCGACAGTCTAATGTTAAAGCTGTCTTGTAAAGTTTGTAAATTATTGTCTGAAAGTGTCTGTAAATAGCCTAAACATTGCATTTAGAAGTAAAAATCCTCCAGGGCTTCTAGGGGAGACCCTAGAACCCCCCCCCCCCCCCCATTCACACACACTCACACAAGAGGTGGACATGACCCAGTCTAAGAGCTCTTCAGCTTACTGTCAGATGCTATGAAACTTTTATTCACGGCGGTCAGTGACTTTTTGTCCGCCCAATAGAAAAAAACACTGACACCCCCCCCCCCATCCCCCAGGCTGGAGAAACTGACCGGTCTATCTGAATGTTTGAGCTCACCAATCAAGTTTCCGATTTGTATTTTCAGTGTGTCATCATACCATGGCATAAAAACTGTCAATGGTGTTTATTTAATTGAAAATCAAACATGTATGAAATATGTAGTTTTCTAAATATAATCTGTGTGTATATAGAACAGCATCTTTTTACTCTCTGTAATTACCATGTGCGAAAACCAAACAGAAAATTGTGGCAACAAAAGTAGGTGTTCAACATTTAGAAACAAATCCGGATATCTCAAAGAAGCAAAGATAAAAAAGTTGCCAGCATAGGCGAAGGAGAAAAAAAATAATTCTCTGGCAAGCAGGTGGGGGAGGGGAATAATGACGTCCCACCAATCTTCCAAGCCCCCCCCCCCCCCCCCCGCCCCAGGATATCGAATGGTCTACCACTCAGAAGATCGACACTTGAACTAGAAGACCGATTTTTTGTCATCTTCGGCCACGGTACTGCCCTGGGTGTAGCGTTTTAGCGTGACATCGAACGTGACGTAGAACATGAGTGGAGTCAGGATAAATAGCTTCACCGGCGGGACATTTATGATTACGATATAATACATTTACATGTAAATATGCAAATAACATTTAACGGTAGAATTTTAAATATTCAAATATCGAACCGTTTGTATTCACCGTTCACGATATTTGTAAACACACATCGTATAAGTCCGATTACAAAATGTGGTCAGATTTGTTTGTGAGCAAATTTACATAACTACAGCGGGTATGTCAGCACATTTGAACAAGCCCTAGAAGTGATACGATCATTCGAAACAGAGACGGTCACTAAATATTCTATTGAAAAACGTATGAAATATTTCCGGTGACGAGACAGACAGCATTTTTTTTGGTAGGTAGTCAGGTGCAGCTGTACTATTAGTCCTGCTTGCATACGGAGTAATCCGGGACTCGATTCTTAGAGTCAAGTCAGTAATATAGACTCGTGCACCGTCTGTAAGCAGGAAACTGTAGTATGTGCATTACAGGTTGTACTATTAGATAGTTTACTTTAAATTTACTTGTTTTTACTTTTTTTTTGTAATTTTTCTAACAAAGTTTAATCGTTTTATCATTATGTTTTAACTGGTTTTGCATGTTGTTCATTTTTACATCCCGTAAGGGGGTGGAGTGAGTTATCACCTCTTTACAGAGACAGTACTTTCAATTAGATATACCAAATGAATTCAAAACAGAAGAACCACAATCACAACTGCTATAGTTTCCAAACAACAGTTCCGCTTCTGAAGCACCCCTTCTTCAACAGCCTAGACCAATACAGCCATCAACTGCACCCAAATACAACAAACTGAGGGTCTATTGCAGAGAAAAAATTGACAAAATCAGAGATGCAACATATCTCATCCAAGATCACAACATGCTGCATTTGTTGTCAAATAGCCTCGACGACGTTCTCAGCAATGTCATATGTGCCAAGAGATTGTGTGGGAGGTCTTCCAACCGGATTTTTTTTAATTTTTTAAATTTGGAATCAACTGTTCTAAAGAAAAGAAAAAGAGGAACAAAGTTGAGCCAAGGTACAGTGTCATGTACATAAAACTTTTTCTTTACATATCTCATGTAATATTTCTTTGCCATTATCTTTGGATATAATAAAATAGACATTACTACAACAATTTTTAGAAAAAAAATGTCTTCACTGGAACAACATAAGCTATGATTTCTCTGAAAAATACAAGTCTAATAGTCAATGTTGTCAAAGTAATTATCAATATTGATTTTACTAATGATATCTTGAAGCTGATATAGCTATGAATAATATGCAAGACAGTTACAAATTATCATTTGATAGACCAATAATTATCACATATTACAAACATAAATATAAATTTACATTTTGTTTCACTCTTCAGAAATAATACAAATGATAATGTAGCGACAACAAGACCAACACAGGAAAGGTTCATAATTTACCCATCTCTTATGTTTATGATCACCAATAATATTACATATTTACTACACTTTAACAATTTTACCAACCCAAAACTTCAGATATTCGAACTGAATTGAATGGGTTATATCAATGTCTGATGGTATCCAATACTTTGTATACCAAAGTCAATTTTTCAGTTACAAATGTAAGCTTGTAAAATTGTTTTAATTCTTGTCATAATTTGATACAACATTGGAAGGGTTGCTTACAACTGGGCAATGTGATATTATCATCATATTTATAATTTATACATGTTTGTATGTTGGTTATTACTATGGCAAGAATTACTGTCTGAAATATCAGATGAGGCCATTGCAACATTGGAACCAACTGAGTGGCTAAGTAGTGCAATAATTGATTTTGCACTTCAGTAAGTTTAAGGATCTAGTGTGCATGTACTCTGAATCATCAAGTCATTGCCACACATACACACACGTACATAAATCTGATTTGATGTGGTATGATGTTATACGTGATTATATTGACTTAGTCATTCTACTGATTTTAGTGATCTCCAAGTCTTGTCTTGAATGATGATGTCAAAGGAGATTTGATGACAGAAGGGACTAGTACATTCCAGTCAACGATTGTTCTTTTGAAAAATGTGTTCTTTAAAAAGTTAGTTTTTTAATCAAGGTGTTTATACCTGGCTGGATGGCATCGTATACTCTTAGTTGATGACAATTATTACATGTGCAAATAACTGTTTACATCCACCTGTTCTAAAGACAAATACTGTAGTTGTTGTTGTTGTTGTTGTTGTTGTAGAAAATGACAAGGTTCCATTATCTTATTCTTAGATACAATCACCATCTAGACTGTAAGATACGTCGTGACGTTTCGCCCTCACCGGCCTCCTCTCGTGTTAGGGGTTGGCCGATGTTTGAGGGCGCAACGTCACGGCGTACCTTACAGACTAAATCACCATCATGCACTACAAGACATGAAAGAGTGTACAATTATACTGATGACAACGTTCTACCAAGCTTTAAAAGCAAAAAAAAACCAAAGGTATGATTTACTAATAATATTTAAAACACAGCACATTCAACATGTTTTTAAAGTGAGCTTCATTTAATGTTTGCCCGGACTAGAGATATGGAATGGATACCATTATGACCAAAAACAATAACAGTAATTACTGGTAACCTTTACGGCTGGAAATATACAATACTCTGTGAAGTATATTTACAAATTATCACATAAAGTCATGCAAATCACCACTTTCTACTGCACATTTTCTTCAAACTGTTTAGAATGACTCGTTCCTCTTATTAAATAACATCTTAGTAATAACTACTGCAAATTCATGTAATTTAATAAATGTACCCGTTACTTTAGACACTTGAAAATCGCTGATCTGATAATTTTTATTTTGGGATTTGGCATATGTCACGTACACACACACACACACACACACACACACACACAGACAGACAGACACACACACACACATATCACACACATTTTGTGATGCCTTTAGCACTACTGAACTACTTTAGTGTTGAGTAGTGCTAAAAGAAATAGAGGAATTTGAAGTATTACGGGCTTAAAATCCAAAATAACCACGCATTTCTCATCCATATGGATACTTCACAAAAAGAGAAAGAAAGGACTTCAGAGATTTTAAGTGATGACTGGTTTCACAGGAGGGGGGGGGGATAAATAATTGAACTTGTCTTGAATAACTAGACGTCTTGGGAGATGGTTGTTTTCTGGTAGACATCTTGGGAGATGCACAGATGGTTGTTTTCTGTAGTTTTTGTTTTCCATATATTTCAATTTCAAGACAGCCCTTTATATAATATCAATTATACATATTATTAATGGAACAGTTTGTTAAAATCAACAATACACTTCTTTAAATCTATGAAATTGAATACATTGTTCCCTTATGATTGCAGCCCAGAAATCTACATGACATCACACTTTTTTTCTTATTTCATCAGCACACCACACCGTATATATCACAGTCAACAAAGGAAAACTTGGCAGACTTGAGTCATATAAAACACTTGTATTTGCAATTGACCTGATCTACAAAATGTATACTTTATTGAGAGAAAACAGAGTGTAGTATAATATATTGAAAAGAACTGTTTGGGTTTTTTTTAGTTTTTTCTTTTCCTTTTCACATTTTTCCTGATTCTGACGGTTTCTTCACTGTCATCAGCATCATCTCCCCTTCTTTTCCTTTTATCGTCTTTATCATTCATTTCCTAAAAAAAGTAATTAAAAAAAAGATTTAGGTAACAGAACAGTTATCTTTGATTCAGTTGCCTGTATATAGACAATCTCAGGGTATGAACAAGAACTCAATCAACAGTGTGTCCACTACTATCAACAGTGTCCACTACTACCAACAGTGTGTCCACTACTATCAACAGTGTCCACTACTATCAACAGTGTCCACTACTATCAACAGTGTGTCCACTACTATCAACAGTGTCCACTACTATCAAGAGTGTGTCCACTACTATCAACAGTGTGTCCACTACTACCAACAGTGTGTCCACTACTATCAACAGTGTGTCCACTACTATCAACAGTGTGTCCACTACTATCAACAGTGTCCACTACTATCAACAGTGTGTCCACTACTACCAACAGTGTGTCCACTACTATCAACAGTGTGTCCACTACTATCAACAGTGTGTCCACTACTATCAACAGTGTCCACTACTATCAACAGTGTCCACTACTATCAACAGTGTGTCCACTACTATCAACAGTGTGTCCACTACTATCAACAGTGTGTCCACTACTACCAACAGTGTGTCCACTACTATCAACAGTGTGTCCACTACTATCAACAGTGTGTCCACTACTATCAACAGTGTCCACTACTATCAACAGTGTGTCCACTACTACCAACAGTGTGTCCACTACTATCAACAGTGTGTCCACTACTATCAACAGTGTGTCCACTACTATCAACAGTGTGTCCACTACTATCAAGTGTCCACTACTATCAACAGTGTGTCCACTACTATCAACAGTGTGTCCACTACTACCAACAGTGTGTCCACTACTATCAACAGTGTGTCCACTACTATCAAGTGTCCACTACTATCAAGTGTCCACTACTATCAACAGTGTGTCCACTACTATCAAGTGTCCACTACTATCAACAGTGTGTCCACTACTACCAACAGTGTGTCCACTACTATCAACAGTGTGTCCACTACTATCAAGTGTCCACTACTATCAACAGTGTGTCCACTACTATCAACAGTGTGTCCACTACTATCAACAGTGTGTCCACTACTATCAAGTGTCCACTACTATCAACAGTGTGTCCACTACTATCAAGAGTGTGTCCACTACTATCAAGTGTCCACTACTATCAACAGTGTGTCCACTACTATCAACAGTGTGTCCACTACTATCAAGTGTCCACTACTATCAACAGTGTGTCCACTACTATCAACAGTGTGTCCACTACTATCAAGTGTCCACTACTATCAACAGTGTGTCCACTACTATCAACAGTGTGTCCACTACTACCAACAGTGTGTCCACTACTATCAACAGTGTGTCCACTACTATCAAGTGTCCACTACTATCAAGTGTCCACTACTATCAACAGTGTGTCCACTACTATCAACAGTGTGTCCACTACTACCAACAGTGTGTCCACTACTATCAAGTGTCCACTACTATCAACAGTGTGTCCACTACTATCAAGTGTCCACTACTATCAACAGTGTGTCCACTACTATCAACAGTGTGTCCACTACTATCAACAGTGTGTCCACTACTATCAACAGTGTTTCCACTACTATCAACAGTGTGTCCACTACTACCAACAATGTGTCCACTACTACCAACAGTGTGTCCACTACTACCAACAGTGTTTCCACTACTATCAACAGTGTGTCCACTACTATCAACAGTGTCCACTACTACAACAGTGTCCACTACTATCAACAGTGTGTCCACTACTATCAACAGTGTGTCCACTACTATCAACAGTGTGTCCACTACTACCAACAGTGTGTCCACTACTACCAACAGTGTTTCCACTACTATCAACAGTGTGTCCACTACTACCAACAATGTGTCCACTACTACCAACAGTGTGTCCACTACTACCAACAGTGTTTCCACTACTATCAACAGTGTTTCCACTACTATCAACAATGTGTCCACTACTACCAACAGTGTTTCCACTACTATCAACAGTGTGTCCACTACTACCAACAGTGTTTCCACTACTATCAACAGTGTGTCCACTACTACCAACAGTGTTTCCACTACTATCAACAGTGTGTCCACTACTATCAACAGTGTGTCCACTACTACCAACAGTGTGTCCACTACTATCAACAGTGTGTCCACTACTACCAACAATGTGTCCACTACTACCAACAGTGTGTCCACTACTACCAACAGTGTGTCCACTACTATCAACAGTGTGTCCACTACTATCAACAGTGTGTCCACTACTATCAACAGTGCATCCACTACTATCAACAGTGTGTCCACTACTACCAACAGTGTTTCCACTACTACCAACAGTGTGTCCACTACTATCAACAGCGTGTCCACTACTATCAACAGTGTGTCCACTACTATCAAGTGTCCACTACTATCAACAGTGTCCACTACTACAACAGTGTCCACTACTATGAACAGCGTGTCCACTACTATCAACAGTGTGTCCACTACTATCAAGTGTCCACTACTATCAACAGTGTCCACTACTACCAACAGTGTGTCCACTATGATCAAAAGTGTGTGTCCTCTACTATCGTTGATCAAGAGTGTGTCCTAAAGTTCTAAAAACCAAAGTTGTATGAGTGTCAATCCCTACCATTCTGGCATATCGCTGAGCTTCTGTAACTCTTTCCACAATCATCATCACTTCTTGTTCTTCTGTTTGAAAAAGTGGTAGTTTCTTTCCAATAAGCTGTTCAATTCTCTGGTATAATTCAACATCGTATCTGGTTTATAAAAACACAGATGAAAAGTTCACTATAACAAATGTAGTGTTTTAATAAACGTGTGTAGTATGTCAAATCCATCTAACTTCCAAATATGTCCAGATTCTGGTTATAGAATACTGAGAAACTCTTAATTCTACTGGAAATGGGGACCAGAACAGTTGAGATCTTCTCTAAGCTTAGACATTTCTTTAACACATCAAGAGTAGTTGAGATTGTGACATAACTTGAAAATAGTCAAAATCCAAAATTCTTCTACTGGAGATTGTTTCAGATACTGCCATCAATCTCCTACGCAGTGCTACCGTAAAAGTCGACCTCCACAACTTCCGGTCCAACTGGTCCAATCTGCATTCAGTGGGGGTCATATTGGATTTTGTCATAAAACCACAGTGTTCAATACTAGCAATAAACATCATATTTAAGGGCAGATTAGTTCATAAACAATACCAATATGTATTACTTTTTCTGTTCAGTGAAATTTCTATATCAATAGAACAATTTCTTGGAAGATATGTAAATGAACACTGGTCACTGGTTGACATACCAACTACTAACTTTGTATATATACACTGCACTACCTTTTGGTGGAATTGTACATAGTTGTAATTTAACGGAATATATTTTAGAATTGAGGCAGTTAATTTTATCAATAAACTAATTATTATTAACATCATGGAAGTTTTATGTTAAATATGCATTTTAAAAAGTAGCAAAGATGTGACGTATACTCTGTGCTGGACCAAAAAGTGGCCAGTGAAGACAGCAGTGTATATCACCGATGAATAGGAGCTTAATACTGCCAAGAAAGAGGAGTTCATTCTAACGCTGTTCCTAATCCTGGGGACCAGTGTATTTTAAAATGTAATAAACTTGAGTTTCAGTTTATGCTACTTGACATCCTTTGAGTTGAACAGATATACATGGATATACAGCTATTGCACTACTTAAGTACTGATGTGATTGAACTTACTGTGTAACAAATGTGACAGATTTTCCTGATCTGCCAGCCCTTGCTGTTCTACCAACTCTGTGAATGTAGTCCTAAGGAAAAATAACAAGTATGTATTTAGTCTATGTTTCCTCAAGAATTTTCCAGGGAAACAATTCTCTTTTCTATCTTCATAATTATGGGTTCTGGAGAGTCACTTCATGATTTGACATCACCGTTATTTATCGTTCACATAAAGTTTAGGCAATTGTCAAGAAACACCAAATCAAAACTATTTTTCACTGAATGATAAATATTCACAACTATTTATCTGCAGGATAATGTACACTTAGAGTCATCAATATTCAATATCATCTAAAACATGATGATACAGAAGACCATTGCTACTACAATGAAGGTGAAATGTAGTTTCAATTTGTTGTTTCTTAGCGACTGTACGAAATTTAGATGATGTGATATCAAGAAATGACTCCAGAAACCAAAGTTTACGAACATACTTTTATTTCTTGGAGTAGTAGTCCCCTTTAACAATCATACATATTATCATACACCTCTTTTCCACAAATAAAGTAGTCCTCACAGCACTTTACAGGTTAAAGGCCAGGGTTTTAGTCCCAGGTTCTCACCTCATATGATTACACGTTAAAGGCCAGGGTTTCGGTCCCAGCTCCTCACATTATTGTTATCTTATCAGCTGAGCTATAAGGGATTACATGGGATCATTCTTTTGTTCTGGACCATCTTTTTGTGCAAGACAACTGTTTTGCACATCTAACTTTAATCCTAATTTAACGTAAGCCTTTAAATCCTTCACATAGCAATCATCGTATTACAGGTTCACATTCATACAACTGTGTTTATTGAGGCACATCAACCTTCAAGACTTTGACTAATTGCCAGCAGAAGGGCAGACAATAATCAGTTATGTGCAAAATATACTAACCTTGGAATGAGTAGGTATATCAAAATTAATTACAACATCCACATGAGGTATGTCTAGACCTCTGCTTGCCACGTCAGTTGCTATGAGAATGGAACGACTTTTACTTTTAAATTTATTCAACATCCCCAGTCTCTTGTTCTGCAATTAAAAAATGAGAAATTGGGTGAAATTTCAACAATGGCACATTTACAGGTTGTGAAATGTTTGCTTAAAGGGAAAAGAATACCTCGTGAATTCACTATATGTTTAATAAAAACTTGAATGCTAAATGAAACAAAATGAGTTGGATTCATTCATTCTCAGTTATCAGTATGGAGCTGGCTTCGATTAGAACTTGAGCAGAAGAGACACATGGGCCTTGATAGTATTGATGACTCCTTGTATTGCTGAACAATTACAGGAAAGTGTAGATGGATTCAGGAAAATTTTGCATTTAACAAGAAATACTGTGATGTTAATCATGTCCTAGCTATTCTTTTCAAGAAATCATACTTTAGAACCCACTATTGTACTCTATGAAGCCCTGGGGGTCACTTTCAACAGAAGTGTCACAAGAAGGCTTGCCTCGCCCCAGATGAGGAAATAGGAGGGCTTATCACGACAGAACATGACTTCACTAAAACACACAGTGTGGCTACAACTACTTCATGAGTTCATGAAACAAATTTGACATAATTTTTTGGACTGGTTGAGAAAGCTGAACTTTTCCCCATAAAAATGTGGAATATGATATATTTTTTTTGAAGGCTTAGCTAGCTACACACTACTCAACTATCATGACCCTCACTTCCACGCAAAAGGTACTTTTGAACAGCACTGCTAGTGGCCAAACTATACAATCTTGTCTTTATGATAATTAGACTATGGTGAACAGCATGAAGACTATGGCTATGGTGAGCAATGAGTTCTGTTAAGGGTTGTCAGGAACACAGATATGACTGTTTTTCATCACACTTTTTTGACTTGTCATTTGAGCATGAAGTCACTAGAAGAGACGACTCAATTGAACTCGCACCAACCTGACTCATTTGTCCATGCAATGGTACAGCAGTCAAACCAAGATTACGCAGCATCAATGCTACTCTCTGTGTATTATTACAAGTACTACAAAACACCATAAATGAATTGCCTGCAAGTTCATTCAATATGTACACCAAGTAAACATCCTGCAAAAGAAAAAACTACATGTATGACAATAGTGTAGTCAAGGTACCATGACAACAGAATTCTCATGACATGAAATTTTACCATCTAGGTGCACCATAAAAATGACAACTATTAGATTTCTTATTGGCATCATGACTTGTGGGCTGTGGCTGTCAAGTGGGCAATACCTATTAAATTATCTATGCTTATGGTGTGGGCTGTGGCTGGCAAGTGGGCAATACCTATCAAATTAGCTATGCCTATGTTGTGGGCTGTGGCTGGCAAGTGGGTAATACCTATCATTGTCAAATTAGCTATGCTTATGGTATGGGCTGTGGCTGGCAAGTGGGTAATACCTATCAAATGAGCTATGCTTATGGTGTGGGCTGTGGCTGGCAAGTGGGCAATACCTATTAAATTAGCTATGTCTGTCATCTGGGTTATGCTTGTTATGTACATGTAAGCTATGCCTGTCATGTGGTCTGTGGCTGTCATATACATGCAGTACACATTTGTCTCTATCAGATTGTAACAAGGAATTGACACTGATGAACAGCTTCTTTAACCATAAACCTGTCATGGCCACTATCTTTTATACTGGCCTAACATGAAGAGAGGTTAATGTTGGTCAAGTCACAAAATCAAAATTGTTACAAAATCAAAACCATAATTTGAACTTGACACACCTTATATTAATTTATTTGAACTTGACACTCACCTTATATTTACTTGGAATAAAAAGATAGGATTGTTGTAATTTCTCAACAGTTTGATATTTTGTTGACACTTCAACTTTCACCGGATTTGACAGTGATGCTCTCTGTAGTTTTGCAACCTGAAGATAAAAATACCAAACTACAATGTTTACAGTGTACAGGGACAAAAGAACTTGACAGGGACTATTGTCTGTGACCTGCAATCTGCACTTTTCTATTTTTTTCGAAGGGGTGTCCAAGTCCAAAGTCACATAGAACAGACAGGGATACTTTCAAGTTCAAAAATTTATTATGGAAAGTTATACGATGAAAATCATGAAATGTGAAACAAAACTTTGCTTGGTTTGACAAAAATCTTACGAACATTACTAAATTTTATCATCTGGTTAGACAAATATCTCACAGACGTTGCTAAATCTTATCATCTGACTCGACAAAAAATCTCCACATCTTATAATTTGGCATGACAAGAATTGTTACATTTTAGTTAATTGACTGTCTCAAAATTATCAGCATGAACACGCCAACTTTACTTTTACCGTCATCTGTTGTCCTTGTAATTCAATACCTACACAAGGCAAGTGTAGTCAGGTTAAATTGTTAAAATGTATGTCACACAAGACCAGTAATAAAGAAGCAATGTTGTAAGATTTTTATCCAGTCAAGCAACATTCTGTTTCAGGTTTCAAGATTTTTGTTGTATTATCATACAATGAAAATTTACAGCAAACTTGAGAAATGAATCTAAATTATATTGGCTATGTCTAGGTTAGTAGTTATGACCACCAACTTTAGTACCACCAACTTTTGTACCACCAACTTTTGTACCTTTTTGGTCATTGTAGCTGAATATAAATAAGTTCTTCTTTCCTTTGGAATGACCTTCAAAATTTTCTGAACTTCAGTTTCAAAATCCATGTTGAGAATTCTGTCTGCTTCATCCATAACCTAAGTCAAATAAAAGTAAGAAAAAACAAAGGCACTATTAAAAAGACATATCAAATGTAACAATAACCAAGCAAAGGAGTTCCTAATTTGCTTCACACATTGTGTCACTATAAAGCACCAACTTATACTTCTAGAGTGTTGGTTGGTAAATTGGCTGTAGTCATAGTTATATCAAACACTAGATACAAGTACGGACATGTGTAGATCAAAATTTATGAATGGATGCTAGGTTTGATTTATAGTTAACATCACTATATTGTGTGTGTGTGTGTGTGTGTGTGTGTGTGTGTGTGTGTGTGTGTGTGTGTGTGTGTGTGTGTGTGTGTGTGCATGTATGTGTGCGTGTGCATGTGAGCATGTGCATGTATGTGTGGGTGTGAGGTGGAGGAGTGGATATGTTATTAGGTGTGTGTACATGTACTATTGATACACTACTGTTCCATTAAATGGGTTGGGTAGCTATGTTTTTCAAAGCTATGGTCATTCTAAATAGAGACACTTAGTTTGCACACGACAACAAAATATTTATCAGGACTCTGTGGAACTTGTACAGTCCATTTCCAAATTTGTGAAATCTACATGAAAAGAATTGACTCTTGATTTTGAGATTCAGATGAAAAACACTAAAGGCATTATACAGATAATTCCTAGAGCACAACCTCTGCTAATCAGAATCAACATTGGTATTGCTAGTTTTAAACTTACCAAATACTTAAGGGCTCTGAGATTAAATCCTTTAGTATTTTCTAGATGATCCACTAATCTACCTGGGGTTGCTATGACAATGTGTGGTTTCTTCGCCAGCTGTAGAGACTGTGACATCATGTCAATACCACCCACAATAACAACTGAAATAGAATACAACACAACCAAAGATGTTAACAATGTGTCAAAACAGTTTTACCAACATTACATGTAGAGAGGAAAAGAATTGATGGGAGCCAAGAAGAAGGGCAAGTTAAAACTGTCAGTCCCCTTTGAAAACTAGTAGGTTTTTCCTTAATTTAAACAACTTCAGATAGTTAAAATCAACGCTATGTTTACTTCAATGTGCTAAGTTTCCTGGCAAAAGCTCAACTCATTAGCTACATGTATGTCATGCCTCTCAACATTGTACTTTGCCTCAATAAGTTGGAGTTTTTAGCAAAAGTGTCAGTTTCATTGCAAATGAGTTGATCTTGGACTAACAGACCATCTTAAACTTTTCACCTGCTGACCAACACTTCACTATCATTTCAATTGAAAACTCTTAACTGTCATTTCATCTGATGACTTGCCAGACTCACTCACTCACTCACTCACTCACTCACTTACTAATTCCACTGATTGGCTTACCACCTTCACTTCAAGTTTTCATTCCCTGACTTACAACATTCACCAGTTAGCAGACTTACCACATTTCACTCCTATAGTTGAGCCAAGTGCTTCAAACTGTTCAGATATTTGAAAAGCTAACTCTCTGGTTGGTGTTAAAACCAATGCAAATAATCTCTGTGGATGTTCTAATAAATCCTGTAATATTGGTAATGCAAATGCTGCTGTCTTTCCTGATCCAGTCTCAGCTAGACCAATCACATCCTTTCCTGTTAAATTACAAAACAACAATTTCAGATTTTGGTATTGATGGAGGAAGTATCATACAAATTAATGAATCTGAATACTGCAGTATCAAAGTAACACTCACGCATGCACGCACCACACACACACATACATACGTACGTACGTACATACATACATACATACATACATACATACATACATACATACATACATACATACATACGTACGTACGTACGTACGTACGTACGTACGTACGTACGTACGTACGTACGTACGTACGTACGTACGTACGTACGTACGTACGTACGTACGTACGTACGTACGTACGTACGTACGTACGTACGTACGTACATACATACATACATACATACATACATACATACATACATACATACATACATACATACATACATACATACATACATACATACATACATACATACATACATACATACATACATACAGACATACATACATACATACATGCATACATGCATGCATACATACATACATACATACATACATACATACATACACACACACATACATACGTACGTACGTACATACATACATACATACATACATACATACACACACACATACATACATACATACATACATACATACATACATACATACATACACATACATACATACATACATACGTACGTACATACATACATACACACACACATACATACATACATACACACACACATACATACATACACACACACATACATACATACATACACACACACATACATACATACATACACACACACACACTCAGTCACGCACTCAAAATTGGCTTCTGCAATACCTTATGGCTATCTCACAAGAGACAACATGAAAAAATTAACAAATACATGGTACACCTTATACTCATTAGTTCACTTGAAACAAAATCAGACGAATTGGGTCTCATAGACTTGAGTAAGTTCATGCAGTTACAACAAATATTACAAATTGACTATTATATTTAGAATTAATTATCGTAAATACCTTCAAAAGCAACAGGCAATGCTTCCCTCTGAATCTTAGTTGGGTGTTTCCATTTGAGCTGTTCACAAGCTTCACAGAGGGAACTGACAACACCCTGAAGATAAATTATATAATAAAAATTTAAAATAACAAGACTGGCCGAGTGTGAAGCTACCATCATATTCATATTCATATTCACTGTGACTTTCAAAGTTGACCTCTACTCTCAATGTGAATATGATGATAGCTTCACACGTTCATCATCAGATTTGAAGTCTTCCGAATGGGTACAAACAAGCGTTCGGCAAATCACAAATCCTTCATTGGCAGGTTGAAATCATATGATTGCAGTTACTTTTCACTTGATTAGCGTGGATTTGCATGGTTTTTTCTTATTTTTGCTAGAGTATCCAATTTGCACCATGAATTATTGTTGTCATATAAAAAACTAATTTGAATGTTTAGTACGCCTTTCCCATATCTTTGAAAATGAAATATCAATATTTGGGTGTACAAAAAACCTGTATGAGTATGTAATAAAATACGGCCTGGCTGGGTGTGTTTTGATTTCCCACAGTGCTGCTATCTTTGAAACCCTACTTAACACTTACACTGGTGAAATTTACACAATATAGTGTTGTCAAGACCACAATTATCACAATGTGTGTAGTTCCCTTGATCAGGATCGGTCAACGCAATCGATTGTGAAAAATAATGGTCCATGCAACAATAATTCATGGTGCAAATTGGATACTCTGGCAAAAATAACAAGAGAGCATGCAAATCCAGGCAAATCAAGTGAAAAGTAATTACAATCACATGATTTCAACCTGCCAATGAAGGATATGTGATTTGCCGAACGCATATTCGTACCCATTCGGAAGTACTTCGAATCTGATGATGAATGTGTAAGCTATCATCATATTCACATTGATCGCAGAGGTCAACTTTTGAAAGTGAAGATGAATATGGATATGATGGTAGCTTCACACTCGTCAAGACTGGACATTTACATCTAAACCATGTGACCTCAGACTAGGAGACGTGGTTTTCCTCAACAGTTCAACACCTCACTGTCGTTGATTTTACAGCTGTTCTTGTTTATACTCCGTTTGGAAACACGACTTCCAGCCAACATGCACACAACGACGGATACGATACACCGGCAACACGTGTGCCATGTTATTGCACAACATTATTTTGCGAACGTCGGGTCAAGATATTAGAAGGTACAAGACCACGAGCGGGGAATATCAAAAAAATATCCATATACTGATCTAACACTTCAATAACCTTATTTATACATACCAATGATTCGAAAGTTACGGAAGATTCGGTGTCGTCGCCAACTGGGTTGTTATCGACAATACTTTCGTCAGCTTTACTGGGGGCAGCCATTTTGTAGCAGTTTCTCGCAATGAGTTATGGGAGCCAATGACTCACTTGCTGTCGCCCTCAACGTTGCAACTCTTTTTCCACTTGTACTTTTGTATTCTTGTATTCTTGCAGTCTACGCGTTGACCATAGATCTCAAAGATCTGAGTTGACATGGTCTATTATTCTTGAGTTTTAACATGAATTGTCTTAGAAATTTATATATTTTTGTTGCTTGTTTGTTTGTTTTAAAATTGCATATAAAAACATTTTGATAAAAAACACGTAGTTTTGGAATAAAGATCTTTGAACAAAAAGCGACATTTTGAGACCTAATATTTGCATATCACTGACAAAATCACCATGTCATAAACAATACTTAACTTTACACACCCCTAAGAACATCCTCATCAAATTTCAGGCATCTGCCTAGTAGTTTTTGAGTTTAAGTTTTTTTACCAAAAATCTTTGACCCAAAAACACTCATCTCCAATGCAATCAATTTCATTTGAACAATTTTTCATCAAAGAATTATTCCCATCAAATACCGAGGCAATTGGTCCAGCGGTTTTTGACTTTAAGTCACACACACACACACACACACACACACACACACACACACACACACATTCCATCAAGCCTACTGAACCTCAGTTCAGTTGTGCTAAAAACAATGACAGATCACTCAGTCTACTATCCCACAAATGACAAACAAAAAACATATATTATATTCATTTATCAATTTAGTTTTATTGAATCTAAGATCATAGGAATCCCATCAAACAAACCTTGCAAGAGTTTCACTGAATTTATGATGCAAATATCATATCATATCAGAAAACTCCATTATTGGTATAAGTGATGTCATCCAAATAAAAAATAATTGAAAACTTATGCATCTAACTTTCTGCATCACATAATACCTTCCTACACTTATGTAAATAGCTTTAGATAATTATACATTATATCTTTCTATATCTATTTATCATTATAATTTATAATCTCTCATTAAATATTTCATAAAAATATGGCATTTATTTACGAAAAGCATCAATTTTAAGAATAACTACAGCACACAATCAAATGTAATACAACTCTTCATAACAAGCCCACAAATAGTTATCAGCTTGTTAGATCATCAGCTAAGTAACTAAATTTGATGACGATCATCACCCAGGACTGATCACAAACACTGTGAGTGTTTTTTTACCTAAGTTTATCACTTTTATAGATCAATAACCTAACTTTGTAAATCATTTATATACACATGGTGAATCCATTGTGGAAGAGATCTGGAATTCATAAAAATCAAGGAACAGTATTTTCAATAGTACTTCAGAATGATTATGCCTTCAAAACCTATCATTACGGCAGTGTTTGTCCCAATAACTGCAGACTAAATGTCTATATTTCTATTTTTAAAAATATTGAATTTTTTCCTCATCACTGTCATGTATCTTTGCTAATTTTTTATAAACCTTATGATTGAAAGTAAATGATCATTTAAATTAATATTTGATGTTTTATCACTCGCCTACATGTGAATGAAAGTTGCTAAAACCAATGAAATGAAAAACGTTGTCACAGGCATGTCAACAGCTGTTAGCATTGTTTTAGTTCATGAGTGAATGCCTATTGTCACCTTCAACTTCAGACATCAGACTGTAGACGAACAGAATCTGTTATAAACAGGTAAAGTAAATAACTGAATTGGATTAATAACACTTGGCACAGTATGATGGAAGTACAAAGACTTCTATAGCATTCCATTATTTGATAAGAACAGTTGTATGGCCTCTTTACATAATAGTTCATATTCACAAACAAATTTCCAGTTCTCCTGGCATTTCATGTACACATAAAGAGGCCATAAAACTGTCCTTATCAAACCATGAAATGTAATACAAGTCTCTGCTGTTCCTACCTGCTGTGCCAAGTGTTATGAATCCCATTCAGTTGTTTACCTTCCCTGTTTGTAACATCTTCCATTCGTCCATGATGTGATGTCAGCAGTTGTAGTTGTATACTTGTAAGGGATATGGCCTATCACATATAATAAACTTGATTGATTGATTGATTGACTGATTGACTGACTGATTGACTGACTGATTGATTGAATATTTGAATGCAAAACTTGACAAATATAATGTCTTTGAAATTAAGCAGGAATTTACTAAGATGTACTTAACAAGGCAATTGACTCATTGACTCTGTATGATTCTTATAACTTGATTATCACTTTACCTGTGCCTTTATAATTCCCAATCTCTTTTTTAAAAATACCGCCAATGGCGTTGTAGCACAACTGTACAGTTTTTAAAAATGTTTATCCATATGGTAGTCCATGCTAACAATAAGTGTTCATTTGGTGAATGACTATCCAGTTGCCTATCCAACCATGTTGCTATCTTTACGATATATGCTATCATTTGGCTGTTGCTATGGGCGTGGTCATGTTGTTAGATATATTTGCATACATTTTTGTATGTTTTTGCTCACTTGTGTATGAATTCCTAATATTATCTTTGCAATATAAGTGATCATTTGGCTGTTGCTATGGGCGTGGTCTTGTTGCTAGGCATATTTACATAGATTTTTTGAATGTTTATTCAATTGTCTATTAATCCCCATTGTTATCTTTGCAATATATGTAATCATTTGGCTGTTGCTATGGGCGTGGTCTTGTTCGTAGGCACACTTGCATACATTTTTTGAATGTTTATTCATTTGTCTTTCTATTCCTGTTGTCATCTTTGCAATATACGTGATTATTTGGCTGTTGTTGTGGGCGTGGTCTTGTTGCTTGTCAAATTTACATACATTTTTTGAATGTATATTCAATTGTCTATCAATCCCTGTTGTTATCTTTGTGAAATACACGACCGTTTTGCCGTTGCTATGGGCGTGGTCATGGTTGCTAGGGTATTTGCAGACATTTTTTGAATGTTTACTCATTTGCCTACCAGATGATGTTGTTATTTGACCAAAATATACTGCCATTTTGGTTGTTGCTAAGGGCGTGGTCATGGTCGCTAGGGCCAATTTTGTCAAAATGTTTTGAAGAAAATGTGCAGAATAACACTTTCAGAAACATCTCACTAAGTTTCAGACTCGGTGACCAAGTACTTTTTGAGATATAAGTTTTTGACCAAAAATGAAGATTTTTACACCTAATTTGCATATCACTCATGGAATCATTGTATGCTTAAGATTTCTTTGTCCATACATCCCTAGATACATTCCCATTAAATTTCAGCCCAATCTGCTCAGTAGTTTTGGAATTATAGATTTTCAACCAAAAAGATACATTTTTAGCCCTAATTTGCATATCACTGATGGAATCATCATGTCATGAACAAATCTTACTTTACACCCCCTTAAGAATGTTCCCACCAAATGTCGCACCAATCTACCCAGTAGTTTCTGAGTTTAAGTTTTTTGACCCAAAATCACATTTTTAGACCCAAATCACACACCTGTGATGCGATCATTTTGATTTGAACAATTTCCCAACTGGACACCCAAGGTAATGGACCCACCAAATATCATGGCAATCGGTTCAGCGGTTTTTGACTTTAAGTTGTTTACACACACACACACACACACACACACACACACACACACACACACACACACACACACACACACACACACACACACACACACACACACACACACAGATAGACAGACAGACGCCGGGCGATCCCTATAGCACTACTGAACCTCAGTTCAGTTGTGCTAAAGTGCTAAAAAACCAGTAAATCTAATAATCTACCTTTACACAAAGTTTGAATATTTCTCTACAGTCTTGTTGGCTGAAGGTTCCATAGACAAATACTTGCAGACTTGTCATTAACAGAATATCACATGGGCACAATTAGTCTGTAACTTAAAGATTTTGGATGGTGTAACTTTTGGTTCATTTTACATGTTGACTCATGTGAGAATGAATATTCATGGACCCTTGGTTGATAGTATGAAATGAAAATTTCTACTCACAAAATCAAAACAAGTTTTGGTAGTAAATCCCAAACAACAGCTGTAGTAAACCCTGATGAGACGTCAGCAAAAATTTGGGATTCACTGCAAAAAAATGTTTTGATCTAAGAGTTGAAATTTTAATTTGAGGTTGAATCATATCTAGTGACTGATAGATGTTAAAAATGATATAACGTTACATTTAGACATACTTTTAGGGGAGCGAAAACAGAATAAAAACATCATATTTTTGGTTACTAAGTTAGAGCCTTGTGTATACTCCAGCATCTCAATCATGTCTTGCTGATGATGTATTTGTACATAAGCAAGTCTTAGTGTAATATGTGTGCACTGTTCTGTACAATGAATTTCACCAAAATGGGGTGTTTATACAATGCAGTTACAGACTTTTGTGTCCTTTTCACAATATTTTTCTTAGGTATTTTTGGCTTTAGATGTGATGCTCTCTATTTTGTCTCTGAGGATCTTCTCCAAATCATCTCCTCCTTTCACTTGGATGTACTTTGTTGGCATGGTGTCAAGGGCTGTCACTGCTGGTGTTGTCTGGGGAGTAAGTCCAGCTTCTACAACAACTTCAGGAAATTTGACAGGAGATGCCGTGGCTAGGCAAACACTTGGCATTGGTTCTTCATCAGGAAGTCTACAATGAAATGGACAAATGTATGATATCAGATTACTTAGGCTGATCAATTAAGTATCATTCATCCCCAGGTTATCCAATCTGATTAAAATCTGATGAGGTGAAAGTGGCTAAATGCTTTATTTACCTCTATTTCCATCGTTTTGTGATGTTTGTTTTTGTTCCGAGTGATCGCCAGGAAGGCGGCGATCACTCGGAACAAAAAAAAAGTCACAAAACTATGAAAATAGAGTTAAATAAAGCATTTAGCTGCTTTCACCACATCAGATTGCAGGATATCCTGCCCCAGATGTTCCTAGCTGAGGCTGATGAATTAAGTATCGTTCATCCCCAGGATATCCTGCCCCAGATGTTACTAGCTCATACAGGATAAATTATACCGATACGCCATACATTTTCAAACCATGTCATATTGTAATAGATAAAAAGTGAATACAATTTTTGACAAACAGATAACTTGATAACTATTCCATTCTTACCTTGTCTTTTCATGATGGTAACTAACTGCTATGGCAGTATGAGGACACAGCAGGTATTGGTTGTCATGCCAACACTTCTTCATTGTCTGCAGAATACCTTCGTCATTCAACATATAAGAGCTCAAAACAGTGTTCATCTGAAATGTACATGAGTATATATAACTACAATTTTCAAATTTGAAATGCTTGTGAATTAATAGTGAAAGGCAACAATCTTACAAGAAGGAAAAACCCATTCAGACATATTTCTGACTTTAGGACACTTGTATTGATTACTGCTAGACAAGGCACTTCTCTCATTTTCTGTCTTCTCTCTGTTTCTGAATGGCTTAAGTCCTTGAGTAAGATTTGAACCACGATTGTGTCGAGTAAACCCAGCTTTACAAATGGAGGACCTGGTAGGATAGAGGTTCATTTGTGAAGGATTTAATCCTATGCACTTACAGAGGCTGCAATGGATTGTATGATCTTCAGGGGTTTTACATATAAAAGGCCAGACTGTGTCATTAAATGTCAATGCAAGGGTTATATACGATAGTCATAAGGCACCAATGTGGAAAACGGCTATGACAACTTAAAAAACCACCAGGGTACATACTTTATAAATCTTCAAACTATTCAACATACCTTTTTCATTAATTCCACAGGAAGATCCATCCTTCCAGTGTCATAAAATGAATTCATGAGACCATCAACCAACTCTGTATTCTTATTGGAAAACAACCAAATAATTCTTTGAAAATTGTATGGACTCTGAAAGAAAGTGAAGGCCAAATTGATCACATATGTATCAAGACACAACCAAATTACTATTAAAAATTGTATGGACTCTAAAAGAATGTGAAAACCAAATAACATGGAACAATATTGCTTTTGTATTAAGGTTAATAAGTAGGTAAAATCTACCTGAGTTCCCAAGTCATTTTATCAAGGTTCCCAACCAGCGTATGTGTTAGGGCTGTAAGTAAGTAAAATCTACCAGACTTCCAAAGTCAGTTTACCAAGTGTACCAGACTGTGTATTTGTTAAGGGTGGTAAGTAGGTAAAATGTACCTGCTTTCCTAGTCACTTTCCTTAGGTTCCAAAAACAAATTTTGGTACAATGTACTGGAAACTATTCCGGTTTGATCTGGTTTCTCCCTCTCTATACCCAGGGTTCCAAAACCACAGAAATATCCAACAACCAAAATCTCATTGCTAAATTGTTCAGATTCACTGTAATGAAATTGCTGTTATACAGCACTATTTTGTTTTGGTCAAACTGGCTAACACTTTTTGTGCAATTAAGTTGTCAGTTATAACTAAGTTAACTGTTTACACTTGAAACCTTATGAAATTTTATATTTACAGACAGTTAACAATAAAATACCACAAAATACAAAATAAAAGTTTGTTATAAAATGGTAGATATATTCTTTCAAATTTCAAATGAAAATATTTCACAAATGAAATCGGTCAGCTATAATTTGAAGCTGAATGAGATATTTTTAATTTGTAAAATTATGCTTGTTATCATTGGAATAAATGGCCAGTACCAGTAACTTATGTCATGCTAGAGAAATATGACAACAAATAACATATCCACAGTTTGTTCAAATTTTACCGTTGTCATGAAATCAAAGGATGTGCATATCCGCAGTATGGTATGTCACCTGTGGGCTAAGTTTAAATGAAACAGGTTTGTGATATGTCAGAGATGTGGTTGGCCATGGACAGACAGACACACAATCAGAAGAACCCATTCCACTAGCTCTCCTCTGTACTTCGTCTATTGGGTTAATAGTTAAATGTCACTACATTATATTCTGGTTATCAGAAAGACAAAAGATTGTATAGTTTGCCCACTAGGAGTGCTGTTTGTAAGCAGCTACTAGACCAGAAAGACAAAAGATTGTATAGTTTGGCCACTAGGAGTGCTGTTTGGAACAGCTTTTGGCATAGAAGTGAGGGTCATGAGTACTACAACCTAGCTCCTTTGAAAGAATCATCATTTCAAGTTGGTGCCAATTTCAAGAAGCCAAAATTTCTATTTTGTGTGCTTTTTACTGCCATGCGATCTTAGCCCTAATTTTTCATGTGGGGTGCACAATTGTGACATTTATTTTAAAACTGACTGCCGGGTGGTTAACTGGATTATGGTACTTAGTGATACAATACTTTGATATACATTTGTTGTGATAAAACACAATACATATTGAGATAGAGTCACATGTGATTCAGTGTCCTTTGTGATATTTTTCTATTTTTACCTGTATGTCCATTGCTGGTGCATAGGTAGGGACAACGTGTTCAGCCAATGAGTGATCTCCACTTTCCAGAGTGCGGAACATAATATCATTTGTGTTGACAGCAGCAACAATTTTAATTGGTAGGCCCATGAACTTGGCAATAGAACCAGCTATGATAATCAAACAAAACAAATAACAAGCCTTTATTACTAATGGCACAGTTCCCACTATATATATGTATGTTTCACAGTCAAAGTTAATCTCATTGAACTCAGTACTAGACACTTATACCATACTTGTACCATAATTCAGTACTAGACACTTAAACCATAATTCAGTACTAGACACTAATACCATAATTCAGTACTAGACACTTATACCATACTTATCCCACAATTCAGTACTAGACACTTGTACCATAATTCAGTACTAGACACTTGTACCATACTTATACCACAATTCAGTACTGGACACTTATACCACAATTCAGTACTAGACACTTGTACCATACTTATACCCTAATTCAGTACTAGACACTTATACCATACTTGTACCATAATTCAGTACTAGACACTTATACCATACTTGTACCATAATTCAGTACTAGACACTTGTACCATACTTATACCCTAATTCAGTACTAGACACTTGTACCATACTTATACCCTAATTCAGTACTAGACACTTATACCATACTTATACCACAATTCAGTACTAGACACTTATACCCCAATTCAGTACTAGACACTTGTACCATACTTATACCACAATTCAGTACTGGACACTTATACCACAATTCAGTACTAGACACTTGTACCATACTTATACCCTAATTCAGTACTAGACACTTGTATCATACTTATACCACAATTCAGTACTAGACACTTATACCCCAATTCAGTACTAGACACTTGTACCATACTTATACCACAATTCAGTACTGGACACTTATACCACAATTCAGTACTAGACACTTGTACCATACTTATACCCTAATTCAGTACTAGACACTTGTACCATACTTATACCACAATTCAGTACTAGACACTTATACCCCAATTCAGTACTAGACACTTGTACCATACTTATACCACAATTCAGTACTGGACACTTATACCACAATTCAGTACTAGACACTTGTACCATACTTATACCCTAATTCAGTACTAGACACTTGTACCATACTTATACCACAATTCAGTACTAGACACTTATACCACAATTCAGTACTAGACACTTGTACCATACTTATACCCTAATTCAGTACTAGACACTTATACCATACTTATACCACAATTCAGTACTGGACACTTATACCCCAATTCAGTACTAGACACTTGTACCATACTTATACCACAATTCAGTACTGGACACTTATACCCCAATTCAGTACTAGACACTTGTACCATAATTCAGTACTAGACACTTGTACCATACTTATACCACAATTCAGTACTGGACACTTATACCACAATTCAGTACTAGACACTTGTACCATACTTATACCCTAATTCAGTACTAGACACTTATACCATACTTATACCCTAATTCAGTACTAGACACTTATACCATACTTATACCACAATTCAGTACTGGACACTTATACCACAATTCAGTACTAGACACTTGTACCATACTTATACCACAATTCAGTACTGGACACTTATACCACTATACGCCGTATTCTGGTTATCGAAGAAGCCCCGAAAAGATAAATGATATGATTGTTTGGCCACTAGGGGCGCTGTTTTAGAACCGGAAGTGAGGGCCAGAATTGTAGCGCATTGTTGCAAAGCATAGAGTCTATATGATCGTAACCACTGACTAAAGATTTTCTGTCATTCCCCGTAACTTTACGCTATAATATTGCATTATCGCCCATCAAATAACGAAATAGCAAATTAACCTCTTGTTCTCCTAATATTTCGCGTAAGTTTGGCTCTGCAATTCGACGGTGAGGAAAACCCAAAAGTAGCAACATTTTGAAACGGGTAGTACACTGACATCTCACTCACGTTTTCAGTGTGACCTCGTCCATTTGCGTTACCGTTGGAGAAATTGTAGCGATTGCTTCCAGTCAAACATCGGAACGGAAAAAGGTACAAAAACAGAGGAAAGAACCCTCAAAATCACAATATACGCTACAGTTATTGCAGCTTGTATAAAACCAATCTGATTAAAATCCGATGTAGATGTCGGCTAATCGTTCATTGCTATTTTACTTTCGTTATTGTGCCTGAATTGACCTTCGTGGTACATGTTTGATCGCCTCCTCTACCGATCAGGACAAAAACGTAAACATGTATGATGTACCACGAAGGTCAATTCAGGCAAAATAACGAAGGTAAAATAGCAATGAACGATCAGCCGACATCTACATCGGATTTTAATCAGATCGGTATAAGACATGGTATGATGAGTGAACCACGTAAACGTTACATGGAAGGCCGATTCATTGAAGGGGTGGGCGGTGTGGTACATCAATCACAATAACAATATTTATGATTCGTTGCCGACTTCAATGGGTTTTTTTATACACTGATGGTCCTGAATGTAGAATAGCAAGCTAACCAAAGTGTGATAGTAAAGATGAGTATATCAATACAAATATGTTTATGCCAACTTATAACCAGTACATGAAATGTTTTTTTCCGGACAAAGTTTTATGATTTCACCCGTGGTGCTACACCACTGTTCTAATAAACAAGAAAGGCCTAAGTATGCGTCGACATCAGTTACAATATAAACATGTGGCTTGGTAATTGTCGACCGAACTCTCAATATTGCAATGACTGTAGCTGGAAGCTGTTCAATCTGATTAAAACCCGATGTAGATGTCGGCTAATCGTTCATTGCTATTTTACCTTCGTTATTTTGCCTGATATTATTTTTCTTGGTACATGTTTACATTTTTTAGCCTGATCGTAGAGGAGGCGATCAGGCAAGCTAAAAAATGTAAACATGTACCAAGAAGGTCAATTCAGGCAAAATAACGAAGGTAAAATAGCAATGAACGATCAGCCAACATCTACATCGGATTTTAATCAGATTGGAAGCTGTTGTCAGATTTGTAATTTTCTAATCGTTCTTTTGTCAAGCAACAGACACCAGTAAGGTAAAGAAATATGTTTATCATGTCTACATCGGGTATATTTCGAAGGTCCTCCGTCCAACTTTCAATGTTTCCGCTGTCGATTAGTTCTATCTTTTGATGCTTGACATCCACTATTCGTCTCCTCTTCCGTTCTCTCAGAAACTTATCATTTTCTAGTGTTTCAAGACCAAGGTTGACAGCATTTCTGGCGATATCTAGTAGATTTAGAAGTAGTAATTTTCCACTCTTTTATGAATGAGTTCTTTTACGCCCATTTTGTTGACAGCTTCATACATCGCCATACTATTAGATGCCATGACGAAAATTCTGGCCCTCACTTTGTCAGATATAATGCGCCCTCTCGCGATACTTTCCTGCGAAACAACCGGAAGTTCGATAACCGGAATACGCCGTATTCAGTACTAGACACTTGTACCATAATTCAGTACTAGACACTTATACCATACTTGTACCATAATTCAGTACTAGACACTTATACCATACTTATCCCACAATTCAGTACTGGACACTTATACCACAATTCAGTACTAGACACTTACACCATAATTCAGTACTAGACACTTACACCATAATTCTGTACTAGACACTTATACCATACTTGTACCATAATTCAGTACTAGACACTTGTACCATAATTCAGTACTAGACACTTGTACCATAATTCAGTACTAGACACTTATACCATACTTATACCACAATTCAGTACTGGACACTTATACCACAATTCAGTACTATACACTTGTACCATACTTATACCACAATTCAGTACTAGACACTTATACCATACTTGTACCATAATTCAGTACTAGACACTTGTACCATACTTATACCACAATTCAGTACTAGACACTTGTACCATAATTCAGTACTAGACACTTATACCATAATTCAGTACTAGACACTTATACATACGGTAGCACGTGGAGAATGCATGTAGAATTTGCACGAAGTATAGGGAAGGCACATGCATAGTCACTGTGCGCCGCAATGCATCTCTGGGAGAACCACCAATTTTTTCCGCATAGTATATACGACACACATGCGTACTAGTCATTCAGCTTTCCTGCCGCTGCGCAAGCTAATATGACTGGATTATTTGGCAATCAAGTGTGTCTGATATACAATTAGTGTTCATTGGACTAAGTAATCACAGAGTGTCTGAAACAGCTAGACACCAATATACAAATTGTAGTGTCACTGCAGGGAGGTAGAATTTACCTGTTATGTTGCCTGCTGCACCAGTAGGTACAATAACTTCAACGGTTTGGTTCACTGACTTACAGACTTGGAAGTAGGAATAGAAATAGTGTGCAGTTTGAACCATGACACGAGCCCAATTTATGGAATTAATTGTGCATAAATCATGTATCTTTTTAAACTCTTCATCCCTGTATAAACTTGTCAGTATTTCATCCAAACCATCTGATGTTGTATCTTCAACTGAAAAAAAAATCAGAAAAATGGTAGCAGCTTGACAACAATACACAAACTTGAAATGATTCTTTTATTTCACCTGACGTGAAGTACACCATATTTCAGTTATCAGAGAGATAAGAGATTTTATGGCTTCAAGTTGACATTGTTCACAAGCAGTTTTGGAGCAAGAAGTGAGGGTCAGAATAGTGTTGAGAGTATTATTACATAAAGAGTGCAAATATCTCTAATAAAAACATGCCTAACCACTACCACAATGCTTTTTTTTTTAAACTTTTAAAAACTCAAATCTCTTTTAGACACATTTTGTTCATGGCTTGCATGGTCATATGATCAGTGACAATGACCAAATTTTAGCCTTCACCTTGCAAAATCTGGGGTGACCTCTTGCAATCCTTGTGTGTGAAATGGCCAGAATGTAGCTACCTGGAATATTGCATCACTGTGTAGCATATCTGACACGATTTGAATCAATTATGTGTGGAATTGCTGTGTTGTGGTATATTTGCCAGTGGCAAGATGGCATGTAGTAGTATTACTAATAACTCTTAAAGTTTGCTGTTGAAGTTAACTTTATCGTGGTTGCTTGGTATTTCAGGAATTGGATTTTTTAGTCACAATGGTGATACACTTTTACTATGATAATTATCATTATTTTGAGTTGATTTTTAATGATCATAATTTTTTCACAAAACTAACAACAGTATAGTCTTGTTCTACTAGATATTCACACACCTGCCATCACAATCATTAGCAATGGGTTTACATTCCTAATTATATTCACACCTGCCATCACATTAGCAATGGGTTTACATTCCTAATGATATTCACACACCTGCCATAACATTAGCAATGGGTTTACATTCCTAATAATATCCAAATACCTGCCATCATATTAGCAATGGGTTTACATTCCTAATGATATTCACACACCTGCCATCATATTCCTAATGATATTCACACACCTGCCATCATATTCCTAATGATATTCACACACCTGCCATCATATTCCTAATGATATTCACACACCTGCCATCATATTCCTAATGATATTCACACACCTGCCATCATATTCCTAATGATATTCACACACACCTGCCATCACATGCACATTGTCATCCAGAACTGTTGTCATCATTAATTCTTGTATCTTTGTGATTCTCCCCTTTGGTAGAAGTACAATGATGTCAACCCATTCTAAGCCACGTATGCCCTCTATGGCAGAACTACCTGTATCTCCTGATGTAGCTGAAAATGATGAAAAAGATACACAGATCAAACACTAGTACTTGAAAACAAAGTATCGACACACAGATCAGTTAAAATCTGCCAGTTTCATTCACAAATGTTTAATTTTGACTGAAACCATTCTATCAGCTATCATATATTTCAATTCAATAACAAAGAATTACTCCAAAATCCAAAAACTGGATCTGCCATTTTGATTTACACAATCATTTTTTAAAGTTTGAGAAAAACTCATCTCTAACAAAAAAAAACTCATGTCACTTGCATTTTTCTTGCCTGAACATAGAAAACTATTGGGGAACAATATACAAAACCTTCCTTCAAGAAGAACAGATATAAACACATCATAAAGATAACAAACCTCTCTAGATGTAACATGTACTTACCAACTGTTATGGTGATGTGTTTTTTCAATTTATTGAGGAAAAACTCGAGAAACTGTCCAACACAAGAGAGTGCTAAATCTTTGAATGCTAATGTCTTCCCATGCCATAACTCAGCTACATTCAAACCATCTCCTAGTTTGGCAACTTTCACAACTTCTTTCAATGAGAACTTAGAAAAGGCTTTGTCCAGTAGTTCTAGCAAGAAATTGAAAAAAAATAACACCAATGACATTGTGGTCCAAATGATTATTGAAATTAATATGTCATATATAATAATTAATAACTGTTTCTATAAAATTTGTCATTTTACAGATTACAATGGTTTCAGGCCAATCTATCCATTATCTTTTTAGCTGATCTGCTGTTTTTGTCGTCTTTAAAGATATACCATGCTATTGTCAAGTTTAGTTCTTTTGACCAATAGCTCCTCAAAAAAATTATAGCATCAACAAAATCATATCAGAGTGGTCATTGGTCAAGGGCCATGAACAAATATGAGACAAATCTGAATATATCTTTATTTTAATTTGGTTTCATATGGAATTGTACATGTAACATTTTAACATTCCTGAGATCTGTATAGCATACCAGTTAACCTAAGCAAACTGAACTCAAAGACGTAACTTTTGTGTACATCCAAAAACTGCTTTTGATATCAGAGTTATTGAGAAACTGCATGTGCTTAAACCTATCAATACTTTATAGCGATGTCTGTAAAAGTATTTTCGATACTTCAAGACACAGATCAATATAAATACAATACTCCTTCCATTGCTAAACAGATTTTATATAATTCTTAGTACCGTACTGCAATCAAATTTTTTCACCTAGGTGCATCATAAAAATAATCTTCATTTGATTTTTTGGGTCGACATCATTACTTCTGCTCCATAAGCTATATCATGCATTCCTGTTGGTGCAAATCTTTGTGATATCACTATCTTATTGTTACGTACCGTTCATATCCTGTCTTGGTATCTCATCCTCACTTACAAACAAAGGAACAATCTCCTTACAAAGCTCTGGATAGGATAAATCCTTCCACTTCAGCAATGTATCCTGGTTTACATGTGGAATGGTTTCAGGCATAAGAAGACCTCCACCTTCTACAAATCCTGTTGAAAACAGTGCCTGTTCAAAACTCCATCCTGAGATTCCTCCACGAGTGCTGCAATATTTCATTATGGACAAGGATTTCCAATTCTTTAGTCAAATATTTTTGCTGATGAAAGGAAAAATAAAAGAGTGTGAAAGGTTTTGACATAGCTGCACCTATACAAAATGTAGATGTACCTCCCTTCATTCTGCTAACTCAGTTTTGACATAGCTGTACCTACATGTACCTCCCTTTATTCTGCTAACTCAGTTTTGACATAACTGTACCTACATGTACCTCCCTTCATTCTGCTAACTCAGTTTTGACATAGCTGTACCTACATGCACCTCCCTTCATTCTGCTAACTCAGTTTTGACATAGCTGTACCTACATGCACCTCCCTTCATTCTGCTAACTCAGTTTTGACATAGCTGTACCTACATGTACCTCCCTTCATTCTGCTAACTCAGTTTTGACATAGCTGTACCTACATGCACCTCCCTTCATTCTGCTAACTCAGTTTTGACATAGCTGTACCTACATGCACCTCCCTTCATTCTGCTAACTCAGTTTTGACATAGCTGTACCTACATGTACCTCCCTTCATTCTGCTAACTCAGTTTTTGATTCATTTGATTGATTGATTAATTGATTGATTGATATCGTTCAATATCGTTTCCTCTATTCAATGAATAAACAAACAATTCTCACCCTAATTAATAAAATATAACATATTTTATGGAACAATCTGCATTTATTACTAGGACTTGGTTACATGTAATAAGTTATGTTCATTACCGTAATTATGAATTAATGCATACTAACCATTATTACTCTCTTTTTGTGAAATTTGTTACCCGAACCCAAAGACGATTACATTTTTTAATACGATTTTCAATCCTATTTTGTAGACAACTTCAGCATCATAACAATGTATCCATTTATGGCAAAACTTGGCATTAAATCTATGCTTACTAGTCAGACATCTTTGAGATACAGACGTTGTTTCAGTTTACGAATTACACCACTAAGTCTTGTTTACTAATGACATCACTGGACTTCATCAATATCGCTAAGTTATCGGTATCAAATATCACACTAAATATTTCCGAAACATGTTGATTCCCATCAGAACATAATTCAGTCCTGAATTCATCAAGTTTCTGACAATTTCTAACAGTTATTATGGTGATTACAGGCCTAGAACATGTGGAAACCTGCTAAACAGCATAATAAAGTTAGCTATTTTAATAGGTGATCACCATTATTGCCCACTTTGCATAATCTAATGCATGGTGTGATACTTCTAGTTTGTCTTTCAGTGTCACATTCACCAACGCTTTGCTTCATCTCTTCAGTTTTCTCAGATGTTTTAAGAATTTGAAAACTTTCTTTCTGATAGACAGAATTTCTTTTCAACCGAAGTTTAGACAACATTCTTGTCATGTAAACATTGTTGTCTCATGCATGAGAAGTCAGATGTGACAGTACCCTCTGATAAAGTTAGGTCACCAAGTGAGGGCGTTATCACCTACTAAGTAGATTATAATTTATAGTCAACTCTGAGTCGACATAGCCATTCATACTGGAATAAGATATGTCAACACAAAAGATATATGGCGTCTGAAACACAGTATTACACCCAGCGTAAATATCCCGACACAGAGGTGACATAAATCATTCACATTTATTTTGTATTTCAGATTACGACTAGAGTCACCTCACAGTAGACACATCTTTTTGTAATCTGAACCCTAGATAATCTCATAAGATTTAGTGTAACTTCAACAATGTCTGTCACTGTTTTGAGACAAGACAAAGTTGGAAACCAATTCTAGTACTCAAACAATATCTATTGTTGTTCTTTATTTGGTCAAATTAGCTGTAACATATGCTCTCAGAACTGAACAGTCATGAACTTTTATTGGTAGCATAACGAATTATCATGATAAGGAACATTTTTATTTGCATTAAAAATCATAAACATTGTCATTCAATAACACTGATGACTATATATTTTAACACAACATTTATAACAATGAATGCTGATAAGAATGAAAGTTTCATACATGTATATATAAAATTCAACTTTTTGCTAATCAATGTCACACCCTGGGAATATGAGGGTATATATGGAATAATTTTTACCTACAAATATAGCTACTGTTCAGATAAATTTGCATATCCCATATTATATTTTACCTTAAATTTGTGCATGATTTGAAAGAAATCTGATATTGCACGTCTGAGAAATGACAATTACAGATGGATGGATGGGCAGACAAATTGATGTACAGTAGAGTCAGAGCCCTCAGGCCCTCTTTAATTTTCATCTCGAGGGGGGAGGCTAAAACTAGTATCGCATTGTTTTAGGTCGGTGACGACAGAACTACACGACGTATCTAACAGACTCTGTCCATTTTACCGTAGATTGTACCAATGTACCAATGCAATATGTACCAATGTACCAATGCAATATGATAGAAGATTGAAATACACTTCATCACAACATGCAACAACTATAACATTGAGAGACAACAACCGTATACCTGACTAAGTACAATCAGTGGTCTAGGCAATAAAGAACTAGACAATGAAACAAAATTTAGTACATGTACTCTGATCAAATACACATACTTTTGGCACTGACAACTTTCATATTAAATATCAGCACTTATACCAAAAGGAAAGACATAAATCAAAGAGTTAAAAGAATACATTACATTTATCTCACCTAAAGTCTACGCTTTCATATAAACCTTGTTTTGTTATTTTTTGTTAACTAATGTTATTCTAGATCCAGTTTATATACTTACTACGTTTGTTTTAGCACCAAACACTTATTGCAGAAAATCCAATGAAGAAATGTAGCAACAAAGAATTTCTATTCTATACTGTATCAATCAATCAATCATAGACCGATGCACATGTAAATGTAAACTGTTTTTTTCACAACAGGTAGATAGTATACCACGTGTAGTAACACCTCCAAAGCCCTCCTTCTGCCAACCCCCTCACTGAAAGCTCCCTAGAACTATACACCTGTGGCATGATTACACAGTGATTAGCACATGCAAATACCCTGTCACGAACAAGGGTCTGCAGTGCACGCATGCATGCAAGTCTGCTCGAGTTGTATACTAAATCAAGCTAGCACGGTACCTAGCTCTGGATATATACGCTACTAGGTTCGACACATCTTCTATGTCAAAACCCCGCAGCGTATACATCCAGAGCTATATAGCCCGGCACCGTAGTACGTACCTTCGGGCATGGATGTATTAGTGAGATACATCCATGCTTCGGGGTACCTTTCCAAGTCGTATAGTATTACCGTATAGTGTAGATTATTATACCTAGCCTTCGAAGCTCCAACCGCGACACTCTTTATGATCAGACGATTTAGGGCTATAAACACGAAAACAAAGCATCCATACACTATACTCACGCTGATTGGTCACAGAACAATGGGGAAAATTACATTAAATTTCCATTGTTAGATTATTACCTGGTGTCAACGTATTGTGATGCTTATTATCTTCCAGTGCAATCAGTGGTTTTCCAATGCAGTGCGCATGTGCATCGTCAATCGAGATGTTTTCTACTCAGCATGTACATGTGTGTTGCTCCCACAGTCACTTGTGAACTAATATTTCATTCCAGGATGGTAATATATTCTAGTCTAGGATGATCATAATACAAAATAATGACGTTATATCAGTGATATGCAAATTAGGTGTAAAAATGTGAATTTTGGTCAAAAACATATCTCAAAAAGTACTTGGTCATTGAGACTGAAACTTGGTGAGATGTTTCTAGAAGTGTTATTCTGCAGATTTTCTTCAAAACATTTTGACGCAATTGCCCTAGCAACCATAACCACGGCCTTAGCAACAACCAAATAGCAGTATATGTTGGTCAAATAACAACATCACCTGGTAGGCAAGTGAGTAAACATTCAAAAAATGTATGCAAAAACCCCTAGCAACCATGACCATGCCCATAGCGACAGTCAAACAGTGGTGTATTTCGCAAAGATAACAACAGGGATTCTTAGACAAGTTAACAAATATTCAAACATTTATGTAAATATGCCTAGCAACAAAACCATGCCCAGGGCAACGGCCAAATGATCACATATATTGCAAAGATAACACCAGGGATTCATAGACAAGTGAATAAACATTTATAAAAATGTAAATGTGCTTAGCAACAAGACCACGCCCATAGCAACAGCCAAATGGTCATGTATATTGCAAAAGATAACAACAGGGTTGGATAGACAACTGGATAATCAATCAGCGAATGAACACCTATACCTAGCATGGATCAGCATATGGGTAAACATTTTTAAAAACTGTACAGTTGTGCTACAAGACCATTGACGCTATTTTATTTTTATATAGCACTTTCCCACTCTGTGCTCAAAGCCCTATATACCCCTAACCCTGATCTATACCCGGATCTACAGTAGCACAACGACCCTTTGCTCCCTCAACTCCCTGGGGAGCATACAATCCATTGCAGCCTCTATCAGCGCATATGATTAAAACATTCACGTACATTACAACCTCTATCCTACCAGGTCCCCAGCTGGGTTGACTGAGGTACAATCGTGGTTCACATCTTGCCCAAGAACTTTAGCCATTCAGAAACAAACGGCAGCAATGAGGCTCAAACGTGCAATTACAACCTGTAGATTCCAACCACTCTAACCATTCGCCCATCATGACTCCACATTCTCTTCCCACCCCATTCCCGCAAACCAGAGCAGTGTACGTCATCTGTATGTATATTTCTCCTGAAGTAACGAAATATGTATGAAATATGTCTTAGACGGTGCCGTAAAAGAGGTTATGGTTTACGACGATGTTCCCATCCCATATAGTTTAAGGGGGTGGCACAGACAGGGTATAATATTCAGTGACAAGTCAAGATGGGCGTCCGTTTCTAACCCGACCATAAATAACGGATCGGTCGGGCGGCAGTCGTTGATGAAGTAGTCGAATCCAACTTTATTACTCCAAGCTGTTCCATCCTTACTAGAAGAGATTACAGTAAACTGTGCACATGGACTATAATATATAAATTTGTTTACATGACTGAAGTAATGAACAGTATCCACAACTTTCATTTATCGACTCATCATCATTGACAACAAAATGAAATAGCCGTTTTACGCATACGTAGCAAATGGATAATTGATCAAAGTATATTGATCGAAAAAGGTGGACTATGGCGTTGAATGCCTGCCAATATTCGAAAATGCAATACTGCAATGACTATATGCAATACTGCAATGACTCTATGCAATACTGCAATGACTATATGCAATACTGCAATGACTATATGCGATATGACTACATGAGATGATTACATGCGATATGACTACATGCGATGTGACTACATGAGATGACTACATGCGATATGACTACATGAGATGACTACATGCGATGCGACTACATTAGATGACTATATGAGATGACTACATGCGATATGACTATATGAGATGACTACATGCGATATGACTACATGAGGTGACTACATGCGATGTGACTACATGAGATGACTACATGCGATATGACTACATGAGATGACTACATGCTATACTGCGATGCGAGATGATGACATGATATGCGGCGATTTTGTAATGACGTTATGCCATTCGTAGATTATTCAATATGCATAAGGGGTAGACCATTCGATATCCTGGGGGGCTTTGAAGATTGGTGGAGAGTCATTATTTTTTTCCCCACCTGCTTGCCTGAGAATTATTTTTTTCTCCTTCGCCTATGCTGGCAACTTTTTTTTTCTTTGCTTTTCTGAGATATCCGTATTTTTTTTTTACGTCAATGTTGAACACCTACATTTGTTGCCACAATTTTCTGTTTGGTTTTGGCACACGGTAATAGAGAGAGTAAAAAGATGTTCTATGACACACATATTATATTTAGAAAACTACATATTTCATACATGTTTGATTTTCAATTAAATAAACATCGTTGACAGTTTTTATGCCATGGTATGGTGACACACTGAAAATACAAATCGGAAACTTGATTGGTGAGCTCAAACATTCAGATAGACCAGTCAGTTTCTCAAGCTTGGGGGATGGGGGGTGTCAGTGTTTTTTTTCCATTGGGCCGACAAAAAGTCACTGACCCCCCTGACTAAAGTTTCATAGCATCTGACAGTAAGTTGTAGAGGGAAGAGCTTTGAGACTGGGATATGTCCACCTCTTGTGTGTTATTGTGTGTGTGAATGGGGGGGGGGTTCTAGGGTTCTACAAAACGGCCTGGAGGATTTTTACTTCTAAAGGCAATGTTTAGGCTATTCACAGACACTTTCAGACAATAATTTACAAGCTTTACAAGGCAGCTCTAACATGTAAAAAGCAACTACATAAGGTTGAAACATGTTTGAAATAAAGTTCCATAGCATCTTGACAGTAAGAGGTGGAGGGAAGAACTTTGATTTGATTTTGGTGAATCTTATTGTTGGTTTAACGAATGAGTGGCCTCTGGGGTGATGGAGTGCAAGGGGTCCCCCCGCCAGATCTGCAGTTTTTTGTTTCTATTTAGGCAATTTTTAGGTTATGCATAGCCTCTGAGATATATATTGCCAAGCATCGAAAAGCTAAAGTAAATATAACTTTTTACCTAAGTTTTCCATGTTATAAAAGTGGGCCTGTAACATTGGTATAGGGGCATTGATATTGCATGTATAGTAAAGTTACTGATGTGTTAGAGCACTTTTGGAGGTCATACCTAGTGTACAATAGAAACTTGAATTTGAGTTGTGGTGTCGATACATGTAGTGTCTGAAATAGGAAGTATAGCATCCCTTTTGACAAATTCATACTGAAGAGACTAGAACAATTTAGATTAAGTTCTTTTATAAACTATCCAATAGTATGAAGGTTACCATTACAAAACCTTCAAGTTCACTTTTGCCCCAAAGTGTAAGATAAGTGAAGCACTGATTGTGAAACAGCCAAACACTTACATGGCATGTTCTGTAACTAGTGTGGTAGCTAGGTAATACATGTATTATATGTATAATGTTATGTATAGTTATTTATGAACCCTTACATGAAGTAATATTTAAACCATTTACGAAAGAAACAGAGAAAAGAACAAATATATATATATGTACCACATGCTAACGAAACTGACTGGTACCTGACATGTGTTTGAAACTGTTTGTCATGATTTGACAAGTGTCCTGGTTGGAGAGGTACGAGCAAGTTGAACAGTATACTCGAACCTGTGCATCATTTCCCTGCCAAGACATTTTTTTTCTAGCAGTAGTGGTCCGTCTTTTTTTTCCATCACCCTCTCATATCCGGATTTTTTTTCAAGCAAATCCATTTGGCATCTTTTTTTCTCCGAAATCTTCCAAGCCCCCCCCCCCCCCGGATATCAAATGGTCCACCTCTTACCACGTGCAACGGTGCAACATGCTGAGGAGTACTCCCTAGCCTGTTTCATATCAATACTCGTATTATGCGTATTGAATAATCTACGAATGGCATAACGTCATTACAAAATCGCCGCATATCATGTCATCATCTCGCATCGCAGTATTGCATATAGTCATCTCATGTAGTCATGTCGCATGTAGTCATCTCATGTAGTCATATCGCATGTAGTCATCTCATGTAGTCATATCGCATGTAGTCACCTCATGTAGTCATATCGCATGTAGTCATCTCATGTAGTCACATCGCATGTAGTCATATCGCATGTAGTCACCTCATGTAGTCATATCGCATATAGTCATCTCATGTAGTCATATCGCATATAGTCATTGCAGTATTGCATATAGTCATTGCAGTATTGCATATAGTCATTGCAGTATTGTATTTTCGAATATTGGCAGGCATTCTACGCTATAGTACGTGTACGTTACAGAATGACTGGTACAGTGATGTCAATGAATGTCTTCAACATTTGTGCAGAAGTCACCAAAGTATTAATGTAAGAATCTCTAGTTAATCGATTCATTTTTTCTTGTTCAGCACATATTCAAGTCTTTATTCAGACGTGAGGTATATTTGTTTACTTGATAAATGTAGTAAGAACAGTTTGAATTCTAAAGGTACTAGCATTAATATTCCATTTTATGTTAGCTCAGAAGAAAAAACAATTATACATTTGCATGTACCAAAATAAAATGACACTGCCAAACATGGTTTGTACTTTTGACTTCCTTTATCAGGACGTATCTGGACTTTATATGCGTATAAAGATACTTCTGTGTGTCCCACTTGGATGTAGCACAGGGGCGGGTCAGTGTCTCAATGAAATTATATTTTCATATACCAAAGCAATCAGTTCACGTGACACGTTTGATTGACAGTTGTCATTGGTATATATTGTTGGATTGATAGTTATATGTTTACTCGAGTGTGCTATCTTCATAAAAATCGTCTTAAACACTTCTAAATTAAATCCTCCTCACATAAAGAAAGAAGCGACCAAATATTTGACTGCTCATATCATACAATTTGGCTAAGAAAAACTACTACACCAATAAAATTTCAAATGCCTCTGGCAACACCAACAAAACTTGGCTTATTATTAAAGAGATGTTGAACAAAACACATACCAAATGTACTCCCGATAAATTAACTACAAACAACCCTGGAAACACATGCTTAACAGATACAAGAGATATTGCTCAAGAATTCAATAATTATTTCACTAGTATTGGGCCCAATCTTGCTCAAAAGATTACAAGCAACAAAGACTTTAGACAATACCTGGATGGGAACTACCTCAACTCCTTTTTCTTTCACCCCGTGTCTGAAGAAGACGTCCTGGGAGAAATATTCAAGCTTGATCCCCGCAAAGCTACCGGTCAGGACACAATTAATCCCCTCTTAGTTATACACGCTGCTCACATTATTGCATGCCCTCTCACACATATAATTAACTGTTCTCTCAACAATGGTATTTTTCCAAGTCTACTTAAGATTGCCAAGGTAATACCTATTTATAAAAAAGGTTCGCCATGCGATGTTGGCAATTATCGCCCCATTTCAATTTTGCCCGTAATCAGTAAAGTGTTTGAATCTATTGTCAATCATCAACTTGTTAAATATCTTGAAAAATACAACATCCTCATCAAAACTCAGTTTGGTTTCAGGAAAAAACACAGTACTAAGCTTGCCCTGGTTGACCTGATCACTGGTATTGCTAATAAGCTGGACAATGGATATCTGACATGTGGTATTTTCATTGATTTGCGGAAAGCCTTTGACACAATAGACCATAGTATTCTTCTTCAGAAACTGAGTCACTATGGTGTCAGAGGCTTGCCTTTACTTTGGTTTAAAAGTTATCTCTCCCAGCGTAAGCAGTGTGTCTGTATAAATAATGTTACCTCGCCATATAGCGAAATACAATGCGGAGTACCACAAGGCTCAATTTTAGGCCCCCTTCTCTTTCTGATTTACATCAATGATATTGTGAACGCTACTGATGCATTTGAATTTCGATTATTTGCCGACGACACAAACTTGTTTCAATTTATCAACAATCCCTCAAATATAATTCAGCTTGATCAACTCCATTTCGACTTCAGGAAAGTCTGTGACTGGTGCGACGCCAATAGGCTCACTATCAATGTAGAAAAAACTAATTTCATGATTATTAAGACTTCGCAAAGATTGGTGAAAACGGAGGGAAGTCTGGGCATCGATCGCTCACAAATTTCACAAGTAACGTCAACCAATTATCTTGGCGTGTGTTTAGATCAAAATATGCTTTGGACATCACACATTGAAAAAGTTAGGAAAGCAATTTCTCCAATTATTGGCATAATTTCCAAAATTCGCTATTACGTACCTAAATCTACTCTTCTTCTGCTGTATAACTCTATGATCTTGCCCCATATCTCATATTGTATAGAGATATGGGGCAATACATACAATACATTTCTCAAGCCTATCTTAAACCTTCAAAAGAAAGTTATTCGCTTTATAACTTTTTCAAATATTGATGCTCCCTCCTCCCCTCTTTTTCAGCAACTAGGAATTCTAAATGTCCACCAGCAATGCAAATTTAATACTTCTTTATTTATTTTTGATTTGAGGGCCGGTCACTTCCCGCAAACAGTTAACGACTACTTCAGCACACCACCAAATACGTATCACACTCGGAATACAACGAGAGATAACTTTTACATTCCAAAAGTAAATCTTACTTTGACGCAACACAATTTTCAGTATGCAGCTGCAAAACATTGGAACTCCTTACCTGAAGAATTGAAAAAAATACAATCCAGGACTACTTTTAAATCTCAGTTAAAACAGTATTTGTTACAAAATTAATTCAGCTTTTTCTACCTTACATTGCATTTAATGCCAGTTGTTATATATTTTTTGATGAACGCGTTTTGTTTGTTTTTTGTTTGTTTTTGTTTTAATTTCAAATTTGTTTTTGTTTTTGCTTTGATTATTTTGTTTAATCAATTGTAGTATGGGCCACAAACTTGACTAGTTTGTTTCAAACTATTTTTGTGGTCCAGCCATAAACTCTGTATTCATCCATCAGTTTATGTGTAATATTTATTCCACTGTCTTTTTTACTTTCTCTCTTGTTATATTGATATGATTTTGAGTTTGTGGCAAATAAAATACTATATATAATTGAATCCCGAGAAATCAACTGTCTTATGAAGCTTTCAACAGTTAATAAACTAGTTGTCTTGCCATTTCTTGCCCTAATATGTGGATAATGTTGTTCCACCTATTTTAGACAGAGAGTATATCTGGCCTGAATTACATTTCCGCGCAAATGCAAACCGAGGGAACGAACAGCACTTAGGGAAGGGGTGGGGGCTGATGAGAAAATATTTTGTACAAATTGTTTCCCAGTTCCCTCTTCCCTTCAAACTCACAAAAAAACGTTGTCGCTGATTTTCATTTGTGCAGTTATATGGCATACTTCCCGTATTCTGGAGATGTGCAAATGTATGATACACTAGTATAAAATAACAGTGGTAATCGACTTCAGTGTTCATACATAATAAGAGATTTCTTTATAAGTGTGGGATTTGCAAGGAGAGGTTGGATCGTAATCTATATTTGGAGATACTTAGCCAACCCCATTCAATTGTGGTTTGGCGCAGGAACAGCATACCTTGATCACCCATGGGGAGTATTCTGGAATAGGGCTCAATCATTTGGTAACCTTGCCAAAATAAACCACAGGCTAGCATTGAAAGGGTTCTGGAAAATTCATTAAACGGAATAATTTTTAACCGACACAATATGCACATTATGCAAGTTTTTCGATTTGCCAATCCCCTCTCAGCGCAACGGAGGATGTTTTTAGACATGGTATTTTTTACAAGTGTGTAAGTAATGTTTATGATAGTCCATATATGCTTTTCAAGTTACATTTTAAAGTTCCACAGATGCCGGATCGGAGAACTAGAAAGTTTACAAACCTGATGCCAGTAAATTTAATGTTTTTAAACACTGTGCCGTTCACAGATGTACATGTATAACAACGTATAGTGGTCTTTGTTGTAGTATTTTGAATATTGACTTTAATTTATCAAATTTAATTTTCCAGATTGTCCACCTGACAATATTGATTTTATATATTTGCCTCATAATGTATTTTAGATATAGTATTTTATTTGCCACAAACTCAAAATCATATCAACATAACAAGAGAGAAAGTACAAAAGACAGTGGAATAAATATTACAATTAAACTGATGGATGAATACAGAGTTTATGGCTGGACCACAGAAATAGTTTGAAACAAACTAGTCAAGTTTGTGGCCCATACTACAATTGATTAAACAAATAAAATAATCAAAGCAAAAACAAAAACAAATTTGAAATTAAAACAAAAACAAACAAAAAACAAACAAAACAAAACGCGTTCTCATCAAAAAAATATATATAACAACTGGCATTAAATGCAATGTAAGGTAGAAAAAGCTGAATTAATTTTGTAACAAATACTGTTTTAACTGAGATTTAAAAGTAGTCCTGGATTGTATTTTTTTCAATTCTTCAGGTAAGGAGTTCCAATGTTTTGCAGCTGCATACTGAAAATTGTGTTGCGTCAAAGTAAGATTTACTTTTGGAATGTAAAAGTTATCTCTCGTTGTATTCCGAGTGTGATACGTATTTGGTGGTGTGTTGAAATAGTCGTTAACTGTTTGCGGGAAGTGACCGGCCCTCAAATCAAAAATAAATAAAGAAGTATTAAATTTGCATTGCTGGTGGACACTTAGAATTCCTAGTTGCTGAAAAAGAGGGGAGGAGGGAGCACCAATATTTGAAAAAGTTATAAAGCGAATAACTTTCTTTTGAAGGTTTAAGATAGGCTTGAGAAATGTATTGTATGTATTGCCCCATATCTCTATACAATATGAGATATGGGGCAAGATCATAGAGTTATACAGCAGAAGAAGAGTAGATTTAGGTACGTAATAGCGAATTTTGGAAATTATGCCATTAATTGGAGAAATTGCTTTCCTAACTTTTTCAATGTGTGATGTCCAAAGCATATTTTGATCTAAACACACGCCAAGATAATTGGTTGACGTTACTTGTGAAATTTGTGAGCGATTGATGCCCAGACTTCCCTCCGTTTTCACCAATCTTTGCGAAGTCTTAATAATCATGAAATTAGTTTTTTCTACATTGATAGTGAGCCTATTGGCGTCGCACCAGTCACAGACTTTCCTGAAGTCGAAATGGAGTTGATCAAGCTGAATTATATTTGAGGGATTGTTGATAAATTGAAACAAGTTTGTGTCGTCGGCAAATAATCGAAATTCAAATGCATCAGTAGCGTTCACAATATCATTGATGTAAATCAGAAAGAGAAGGGGGCTAAAAATTGAGCCTTGTGGTACTCCACATTGTATTTCGCTATATGGCGAGGTAACATTATTTATACAGACACACTGCTTACGCTGGGAGAGATAATTAAACCAAAGTAAAGGCAAGCCTCTGACACTGTAGAAGAATACTATGGTCTATTGTGTCAAAGGCTTTCCGCAAATCAATGAATATACCACATGTCAGATATCCATTGTCCAGCTTATTAGCAATACCAGTGATCAGGTCAACCAGGGCAAGCTTAGTACTGTGTTTTTTCCTGAAACCAAACTGAGTTTTGATGAGGATGTTGTATTTTTCAAAATATATAACAAGTTAATGATTGACAATAGATTCAAACACTTTACTGATTACGGACAAAATTGAAATGGGGCGATAATTGCCAACATCGCATGGCGAACCTTTTTTATAAATAGGTATTACACCTTGGCAATCTTAAGTAGACTTGGAAAAATACCATTGTTGAGAGAACAGTTAATTATATGTGTGAGGGGGCATGCAATAATGTGAGCAGCGTGTATAACTAAGAGGGGATTAATTGTGTCCTGACCGGTAGCTTTGCGGGGATCAAGCTTGAATATTTCTCCAAGGACGTCTTCTTCAGACACGGGGTGAAAGAAAAAGGAGTTGAGGTAGTTCCCATCCAGGTATTGTCTAATGTCTTTGTTGCTTGTAATCTTTTGAGCAAGATTGGGCCCAATACCAGTGAAATAATTATTGAATTCTTGAGTAATATCTCTTGTATCTGTTAAGCATGTGTTTCCAGGGTTGTTTGTAGTTAATTTATCGGGAGAACATTTGGTATGTGTTTTGTTCAACATCTCTTTAATAATAAGCCAAGTTCTGTTGGTGTTGCCAGAGGCATTTGAAATTTTATTGGTGTAGTAGTTTTTCTTAGCCAACCTAAGGAGCTTCGTCAATGTATTCCTGTACCTAGTATACATATTTTTAATTTGGTTATTCCTTGGGTGATTTTTCATTTTCGAGAAAAGTTTATGTTTTGTATGTATGGATGTAAATAAGCCCTTTGTGATCCAGGGTCTTTTAATTGACTTTTGTGTTCTTGTAAATGTTTTTATTCGAAGATGTCTTCTGATAACAGTATGAAATAAATCATTAAAAATATTGTATGCTTCAGACGGATCTTCGCACATGTGGACTGGTTGCCAGGATACATTGCTTAGGTCAGCTAAGAAGGCCTCTTTGTTGTAATTCCAGAAATCGTAGGTGTGTGTTTTGGTACTGTTTTCAAAAACGTGATGCAGACTTTTAATAATGCCGAAAATTGGATAGTGGTCTGAAATGTCTGTTTCCATTGTACCGGACTCAATAAAGTGGTCAGTAATATTTGTGAGGTGTTAGTAACTCTGGTAGGGGTGTTAATTAATTGTGTCATATTGTATGTATTCAGGAGAGTATTGTAATGAGTAACGGGTGGGCTATCTAAAGATGTGTCAATATTCATATCGCCAAGGAGAATACAATCACGCCCGTTCACTGACACCTGATCAAGGCATGCTTCTAAACTGTCAATGAATTCATTAAAAGGTGTGTTGGGTCTTCTGTAGATAACGCCTATAACAATCTTTTTGTTGTTGATCATAGTTTCCCCAAAGATGGATTCGCAGTGATTAATTTTACATGTGTTAATGCGAGAGAAGGACAACGAGTTGTGAAAATACAGAGCGAATCCACCACCTTGTGAGGCTTCACGATTACAAGTAACGAAAGTATAGGAAGGCAAATCATAAAGACAGCAATTTGAATCGGGATGTAACCATGTTTCCGTTAGAGCTATAAAAAGAAAATTTTGATCTAACATGCTTAGAAAGTTAACAAAGCTATCAAAGTTTTTTGTAAGGGATCTGACATTGCAATGTAGGAAAGAACATGAACTGTTTAAAATATTTCTATCAGAATTGAACTGGTTGACGGTGCAAGACTTACAGCTGTATTTGACTATGACTTCTTCGTTCATCATGAAATGACTGACATACTTAGAGAATAAGTAATCGAAAAATGTGTTTTTAATGTGCATTAAGTTAGTTTTGTTTGTTTGATATGCTTGTGTGTTTTGTATTCTTGAATTTTTCATTTTTAGGAGCCTGTAAATGGGACTTGCCGGCCTTCCGTGAAATAAATAAATAAACTGTATGTCAACGAGTTGAGTAATTGGTAACAAAATACAACACCTTATTATTCCAAGACAATAGCCCCCGTCACCACGTCCTGGTTTTCACACAATTTTATACATTACACTTTCATTCAAACGGGGGTCGACACATACATTCATAATTCATCAACAATACCGGTGCTTATCCGTCATTGCACGCATTTAGCGAGGAACGCTAGTCTATACCTTCATTACACAGTGTTCACCCCTGTGCACGTTACATAAGTTTGTATTCCTGTAAAATAAAAGAATGTGGAGAAATCAACTCCGGACTTTTGATTGGTTGTTTGTCAAATGTAACACGTGTACTCCCTGTCAAGTGATTGACCAATTTGAAACAAACAACACCTAACTAGTCTTACAAACACAATAGTTTTCCCTGCCACCACCTTTAAAGTGCACCTGGAGGGGAAGAGGAAAATTTTGATCCTCTAGGTCTGATTGGTTCATGGTTCTCGACAGGAATCTAACATCTTGGGTTGGGTATATAAATGACGCGTGATACATTTTCAAACTGTCTTTGCGACTCCAGCAAACGATAAACAAAGATGGATACTGGTATTGTGCTGCTCACCCTGGTCTATGTCGTCATAGTATATGTCCGAAGCCTTGTACTGCTGAGAGTGGATGATAGAAGAATATTCCGATGTTTGGTATGGGTCCTGGATGCTGTATGCTGTCTACTTCGCTCACTGGTCGAAAAGAGGAAGTTGGAAGGAAAAATTGCAATGTGTATCACCGTATGGATGCTGTGTTTGCTTCAGATGTTTGTTCGCTGTACAATAGAGACTGTTCGAGAATGGAAGTCAATGGTTTGCGTATTGGTTCGTCAATTTATCATGGTTTGGTCCCTGCGAGAACGTCGAAGGATGGTATATGAGATAAGTCGGTTTGCTATGTTTGTTCTTTCTGCTGCATTTGGGCCCGTTGTATGGGAATGGGGGCCATGGTGGCAATTTCGGCGCGGTACCTTTTTTGGCGGGAAGGTGGCGGCCCGGGTTGACAGGTTAGGATTTAGACGGTTTTGTCAGGAGGAAAGTTTGTCATTGGTTGTTCAAGTGGCACAGACTGTAATATTCCCCATTTTCGAAAACATTAAGAACGCAAAATACATATCAAAATTTATCTACGAATAAAAAATACAAATCAAAATTTATCGACAAACAAATTTGAATAGATACGTCATACATAGTCATGTACACAAAGTTGTTCTCGGGTATCCAGATTCCTATAAATTCAGCCACCTCCGGTATACACATTTCTTTCACAACCGAAACAATGTTCATGTTCAAATGAAAAATCATTGATGTTTATATTAGACTATTTACGAAACACAAACTTGAAAACCATAATTGCCTATAACCACAGAAAACCACTTCTATTTAGGGTCCCATACTAAAGTTACCCCAAAACTAGTAAACCAAATGTAAACTTAAAATAGGTTGTTCCTAGAAATACAGACTGTGCCACTTCTAATTAGGGTTCCCATTCTAAAATTAACAACTTTCGCAAAAACTAGTTAACTAAATGTAAACTTAAAATAGATTGTTTCTAGAAATACTGACTGTGCCACTTCTAATTAGGGTTAGTTTTCGCAAAATCTAGTTAGTTAGTTTTTTTTCAAGAAATACAAAGTTGAATCGAAATATTTCTTTCATTAAAATGCTAATCATACAAAATTAAAACCCGTGTATTTTGCTCTGCAGCGCATATTTTTTTCATTCATGTTACAAATTTAAGAGTTATTTCCGTAAAGACATTCTTCTTTGAAGATGATGAAAAAGATAAGTTTGTTTACAATATTACAAATATAGCTAATAACCACATAACAACCAACAATGTGAACCAAATTTATTTTTCGTTTTGTGATGGTCAGAACATTCATAAATTACAATACAAAATAATGTCACCGCTTCAGTTATACCCATGGTATAGTGATCAAATATATGTGTCTCAAAACCAAATTAAGGCTTATGATCTCATCTTTTTGGTCAAAGATCTATCATTATATTAAGATGCATTCTGGATGTGTTTATCTCATCAGTGATATGCAAATTAGGGCTAAAAAGACTCAAACTAAGTCTATATTTACAAAGTCTATAACAAGATGATCCAATCAGTAATATGCAAATTAGTGCCTAATAACGTGTCTTTTTGGTCAAAAGTCTATCATTAGATTAAGATGTATTCTTGATGTGTTTATCTCATCAGTAATATGCAAATTAGTGCCTAATAATGTGTCTTTTTGGTCAAAAATCTATCATTAGATTTAGATGTACTCTTGATGTGTTTATCTCATCAGTGATATGCAAATTAGAGCTAAAAACACTAAGACTAAAAGTCTATATTTACAAAATGTCTAAGATAATCCAATCAGTAATATGCAAATTAGTGCCTAATAATGTGTCTTTTTGGTCAAAAATCTATTATTAGATTAAGATGTATTCTTGATGTGTTTATCTCATCAGTGATATTCAAATTAGGGCTTAAAAGACAAAATAAAGGAAAGTCTATAACAAGATGATCCAATCAGTAATATGCAAATTAGTGCCTAAAATGTGTCTTTTTGGTCAAAAATCTATCATTAGATTAATATGCATTCTTGATGTGTTTATCTCATCAGTGATATGCAAATTAGGGCTAAGAAGGCTAAAAATAAAAGAAAGTCTATAACAAGATGATCCAATCAGTAATATGCAAATTAGTGCCTAATAATATGTCTTTTTGGTCAAAATTCTATCATTAGATTCAGATGTATTCTTGATGTGTTTATCTCATCACTTATATGCAAATTAGGGCTAAAAAGACTAAAATTAAAAGTCTATATTTACAAAAAGTCTATAACAAGATGATCCAATCAGTAATATGCAAATTAGTGCCTAATAATGAGTCTTTTTGATCAAAAGTCTATCATTAGATTAAGATGTTTCTTGATGTGTTTATCTCATCAGTGATATGCAAATTAGGGCTAAAAAGACTAACAATAAAATAGTCTATAACAAGATGATCCAATCAGTAATATGCAAATTAGTGCCTAATAATGAGTCTTTTTGATCAAAAATCTATCATTAAATTAAGATGTATTCTTGATGTGTTTATCTCATCAGTGATATGCAAATTAAGGCTAAAAAGACTAACAATAAAATAGTCTATAACAAGATGATCCAATCAGTAATATGCAAATTAGTGCCTAATAATGTGTCTTTTTGGTCAAAATTCTATCATTAGATTAAGATGTATTCTTGATGTGTTTATCTCATCACTGATATGCAAATTAGGGCTAAAAAGACTCAAACTAAAAGAAAGTCTATAACAAGATGATCCAATCAGTAATATGCAAATTAGTGCCTAATAATGTGTCTTTTTGGTCAAGTCTATCATTAGATTAAGATGTACTCTTGATGTGTTTATCTCATCAGTGATATGCAAATTAGGGCTAAAAAGACTCAAACTAAAAGAAAGTCTATAACAAGATGATCCAATCAGTAATATGCAAATTAGTGCCTAATAATATGTCTTTTTGGTCAAAATTCTATCATTAGATTAAGATGTATTCTTGACGTGTTTATCTCATTAGTGATATGCAAATTAGGGCTAAAAAGACTAAAACTAAGTCTATATTTACAAAGTCTATAACAAGATGATCCAATCAGTAATATGCAAATTAGTGCCTAATAACGTGTCTTTTTGGTCAAAAGTCTATCATTAGATTAAGATGTATTCTTGATGTGTTTATCTCATCACTGATATGCAAATTAGGGCTAAAAAGACTCAAACTAAAAGAAAGTCTATAACAAGATGATCCAATCAGTAATATGCAAATTAGTGTCTAATAATGTGTCTTTTTGGTCAAAAGTCTATCATTAGATTAAGATGTACTCTTGATGTGTTTATCTCATCAGTGATATGCAAATTAGGCCTAAAAAGACTCAAACTAAAAGAAAGTCTATAACAAGATGATCCAATCAGTAATATGCAAATTAGTGCCTAATAATATGTCTTTTTGGTCAAAATTCTATCATTAGATTAAGATGTAATTTTGATGTGTTTATCTCATTAGTGATATGCAAATTAGGGCTACAAAGACTAAAACTAAAAGTCTATATTTATAAAGTCTATAACAAGATGATCCAATCAGTAATATGCAAATTAGTGCCTAATAACGTGTCTTTTTGGTCAAAAGTCTATCATTAGATTAAGATGTATTCTTGATGTGTTTATCTCATCACTGATATGCAAATTAGGGCTAAAAAGACTCAAACTAAAAGAAAGTCTATAACAAGATGATCCAATCAGTAATATGCAAATTAGTGTCTAATAATGTGTCTTTTTGGTCAAAAGTCTATCGTTAGATTAAGATGTACTCTTGATGTGTTTATCTCATCAGTGATATGCAAATTAGGCCTAAAAAGACTCAAACTAAAAGAAAGTCTATAACAAGATGATCCAATCAGTAATATGCAAATTAGTGCCTAATAATATGTCTTTTTGGTCAAAATTCTATCATTAGATTAAGATGTAATTTTGATGTGTTTATCTCATTAGTGATATGCAAATTAGGGCTACAAAGACTAAAACTAAGTCTATATTTATAAAGTCTATAACAAGATGATCCAATCAGTAATATGCAAATTAGTGCCTAATAACGTGTCTTTTTGGTCAAAAGTCTATCATTAGATTAAGATGTATTCTTAATACCATGATCTCATCGGTGATATGCAAATTAGGGCTAAAAAGCCTCAAACTAAAAGTCTATATTTACAAAACGTCTATAACAAGATGATCTCTTCAGTGATATGCAAATTAGGGGCTAATAATGTGGCTTTTTGGTCAAAAGTCTATCATTAGTTTAAGATGTATTCTTAATACTATGATCTCATCGATGATATGCAAATTAGGGCTAAAAAGCCTAAAACTAAAGGTCTTTATTTAAAAAAGTCTATAATAAGATGATCCAATCAGTAATATGCAAATTAGTGCCTAAAAATGTGTCTTTATGGTAAAAAATCTATCATTAGTTTAAGATGTATTCTTGATGTGTTTATCTCATCAGTGATATGCAAATTAGGGCTATAAAGACTAAAACTAAGTCTATATTTACAAAAGGTCTATAACACGATCCAATCAGTGATATGTAAATTATGATCTAAAAATGTCTTTTTGGTTGTCTATAATTAGATTAAGATGTATTCTTGATATGATAATTTCATCAGTGATATGCAAATTAGGACTAAAAATCTGTAATTACAAAAAGTCTATAACATGATGATCCCCGAGCACTGAGCAAGGACCATTAGTTTTTCACCATTAGAGTAGTTTTTGTTACATGGGAGGAGTTTTAAAAAAAAGTTATTATAAGAGAACTACCGTCTCCCTCATTAACCTCTGTAAAAAATAAATAAAATAAAAGCTGTAAAAATAAAACTGGTGTAAACCAAAATGCTCCTGTAGGTTGCAATTGGTTTTGCTAAATTAAAACTGAATCATAAAAGTTTTGATTCAATATTTATCAATTGAAATTTTGAACAAAAATATTATGGTTTACCACACTTGTGTTTCTCTCTCAATCAGAGATCACAATGTTTAGAAAAGGGAATAGAATTCATCCCCCAAAGTGAGTGACTATTACAATGGGCTCAGACTTCCAATATCTGATTTCTTTCAAAACTGGCACAAAGGTGACATGTCATTCGGAAAATATGCCATATTTGTCATCAAAAATCAATATTTTCTGCATAATTAATCATAAAACAAGCTTTATTTTGAAACCTGGCCTTGAGCTCCCATGGACTATACGGGGAAGGTCTGCTGTAAACTCTGTATGCATATGTCATAAGGTACATGTACATGTATGATATAGGGTATATACTTTTCTAGGCGAGAAGATTTTGGATAACCCTGCCCATCTAGACTGGTTGATTTTATTTTAATTGTAGTTCAAAATATTGATATATTTTTCAAAATAATTCTTACAATTGCTAAAAGTAAGATTTCATTTCTCAAAAAATTAATTATTTTTGATCAGTTTTTAGGTATTACATCATATGAACTACCGTCTGCATGAATTATAGACCTGTATAGTATGTATTTTGAGTGATACAGTTGGTATAAGAAAGAGTCAGACCATTTTTAGGGTGTGTAGTATGACAACAGTTTGGTTTTTGGGGGTTTCAACATAGCCTCCCTATGTCATTTCACAAAGAGTTGCCCACCTCATCCTGGGATATATGGTCATGTGAACAAAATTAATGAAAGTGGTTTATTTTGCCAATACTAGTTCAAAGAAGCACACTTTAGATAAATTTTCTTTGCCGGCCCTACTATTAAATTCTATCATAATAACAATAATGAAATAATAATAATAATAACTTTAGGGTAATAATAATAACATATAATAAATAATCACTAATAAGTAATAAGTACTAATATAATAAATACTAATGTATGATAAATACTAATATATAATAAATACTAATATATAGTAAATAAGCACATAATTAGGCACCAATGACTGTTAATTTCTAATTCTCCTTTCATAATTAATTGCACTTAAAGTTGAAATAGTATTGGCATTATGGATTACTCTCATTAAACATGTTCATATGACAGGACAACTCTGTGTGAAATGATACTAGGAGGCTTTGCTAAGATTACCAAGCCCTTACTGTTGTCATACTACATACCCAAAAATGGAGACACTTTCTAATACCAACTTTATAGCACAAAATAGATACTCTACAGATCTATGATAGATACAGGCGGCAGTTTGTACGATGAAATAGCTAAAAACTGACCAAATTAATTGTCTTTTGGAAAATGAAATCTCACTTTTAAGAATTGTAATAATGTTTTGAAATTTATAGATTTATTCTAAGCTGCAACTGAAGCAAAATCTATCAGTCCAGCTGAGCAGGGTTTTCCAAAGTTTTCCAGCCCAGAAAAGTATACAAAAAAACACTGCTTTCCAGCAGACCTTTCCCACCTATGGGAGTTGTGCACCCCCCCCCCCCCTCCCATATTACTTCTGCAAAAAAAATTTAATTCTCTGAGATAGGACAAAAATACACATTTTGATAACACATACAAATTCTACCCACTTTATGCAACTTTAGTCAGTTATTATTTCATAATCAATTTAATAGTATAAAAATGTTTTTGCTTGACTTATTCTCATTGGCTTTTCTAACCATTGGGGTCGATTTTTCAGGGAGAAACAGTAGAACAATAAAAAATCAATTAATTATACTGTATTTGCAAATTTATACACACAGTTCTTTCTTTATAGTGGTTTCCCAAACCTGGGCAAGTTTACCTTCGTCAAGATTTGATTTCTTCCTTTCACCCCATTTCATAAAAAAATATTGTCTACAAATTATAACCTTGAAAATTTAATATCAACCATATGGGAGCACTTTGGTAAATGTAATTTATATTGAATGTATTTTTTCATTATTTTATTAAATAAAACACAATATATTAACCAAACTGTATTAATACAATTTCCATGCAAGTTTATTTTCAGGAAGCCAGGCTCGACAAAGATGGACAAATGATGGAAAATGTGAGTCAAAAAACTATCTTTTTAATATTTAATATGTTTATACATTGAAAGTTAGATTTAGAAACTTTATTTCTATTTGATTGTCATGTCTGCAATATAAAATAAATTTAGAAAATAATATAATTGCATTGTGAGTGAATACTTCAATTCTTATACTATTTCTTAAATTTCTTTCTTTTAGCCTGTGGTGATAAGAAGACCCAAGACTGATCGATGTATTTGATTATTACGATACTGATGTGTATTTTGCATTTATGTATATCTATTAAAATGTAATTTATGTATTGAAATGTATTTTTAAGTTATTTTATTAGTAGAACTTTTGGAGGAGTTTAGAAGAACAGAAAAACAGTTTCAGACATCAGAACCAAGTAAGTTTTTTGAGTTTTTTTTAGTTTGTATGGCTGCATGAATGATTGCTCTTTTAACTATCCCACCTCACCCCTTCCAACATACGTACATCAAATACACTATCATTTTTGCGTCTCCGGCACCAATTGTCATATCTGCGCCATCATCTACCTCGCGTTTCAGTCCGCAGTCTTCGCTGCACATGATCATATATTACATATTGACATACACAAACAGCACTCCTCGATTTTTGTTATCCCTTTCCGTACGTCTGGTTTCTTGTGGATTTTGGTTTTCTCTGACTAGGTGGGTCTCTAGGGTTGATTACTTTGTTGTTTGGTTGGTTGGCGTTGGTTGGTTGGTTGGTCGGTTGGTCGGTTGGTTGGTTGGTTGGCAATGGTTCGTTGGTTAGTCCTTTGTAGGTTTTACATATTTTTCACTTGCTGTCTATGGCCTTAATCTCTCATACCAACACACATAAACCTCACAAACCTCCGCCGTGTCGCCGCCATCTCTATTACTGCCGTGTCGCCATCTTTATTTGCCATCACCGTTGTGCGTCATATTCATTACAACAATACAATAAAGTCCCCCATTCATTTTAACTTTCTGTATGTATGTTTGTATGGTTTAGAGTTATAATGGCACATTCCATTACAACTCTTCATATTCGCAGTAAAGCATGTGCATGTATGTTAACCCTCTCCCCCCCCAAAAAAAACAAAAAGTATGTGTCCTTGTATGGTGATTCAAATTGGCAACAAAGAATTGCTTGGCAGCGATGACACCCCTAGCATTGACTAGATAATATGGATTTTAGAGTAATCAATTTCCAATGCGGCCTAAATTCAACTGCATACAGAGCTCAGTAGAGCTATCAAACATTTAATCCTCTTTTTATCAGGGGGGTGGGTTGGTCAATTTCACTACAAACATTCAAATTAAACTCTCAAATCCAGGGGACCATATAGCCAGAATTACCATACGAGTATGACTACATTCTCAGTCTAAATAATTGTTGGCATAAAAATGCTACTAATGACTGAGTGAATTTAAGGTACTGTCGTCTTTAGTGTATCCATGGCAGTGTATTTCAAGGCAATATCTATTATATGGTACGTCTACAGAATATCAAGTATACATCACTTACACCTAAAAGCTATGAATGGTAAGCGTCATCTAGAAGTTCTTTACTTATCTTTGCTGTTCATCTACAATTGATCTGTGCTGTCATGAACACAGATGAAAAGTGATGTAGCCTCAAATATTCATCTGAAAGTTGTTCATAAACTGATAAATTTTCATCAAGTCTTCATCAAAGACAGTCTTCAATATTTCAACTTACTAGCCAAGTCAAATTCAGAATTTTTTATGACAAATATGGCCAATATTTTGTCATCATTGCAAAGGTCACAAAACAAAGCAATGACAAGGTCTCAAAGCTCATTATAAATAAAATGGGTCTTAAGTCATTTAATTTAGGTTTCTATGTATTAAGCTACCAGACTGAGCTTGTGCACAAAATGTGCCAGGCTTGGTTGAAATTGGTCTATGCATCTCTGCTGTATACTGTGCACTATGATTAATGTTTGGCTATTTGACCTTGAAGATACAGGTCGAGGTCAAAGGTCGAGGTCTCAGAAAGACCATTATCAATAATATGGATATGGATAATATAACACTCAAAGTGGGTCACTATTACACACTTCAATAATAGCACTCGGTATTAAATAGCACTATTGCAAGAAATGTGGGAATTGAATACTAGCATCCATTATTAAATAGCACTATTGCAAGACATGTGGGAATTGAATACTAGCACTCGATATTAAATAGCACTATTGCAAGAAATGTGGGAATTGAATACTAGCACTCGGTATTAAATAGCACTATTGCAAGACATGTGGGAATTGAATACCAGCACCTGGTATTAAATAGCACTATTGCAAGACATGTGTGAATTGAATAATAGCACCCGGTATTAAATAGCACTATTGCAAGAAATGTGGGAATTGAATACTAGCACCCGGTATTAAATAGCACTATTGCAAGAAATGTGGGAATTGAATAATAGCACCCGGTATTAAATAGCACTATTGCAAGAAATGTGGGAATTGAATACTAGCACCCGGTATTAAATAGCACTATTGCAAGAAATGTGGGAATTGAATAATAGCACCCGGTATTAAATAGCACTATTGCAAGAAATGTGGGAATTGAATACCAGCAACCGGTATTAAATAGCACTATTGCAAGACATGTGGGAATTGAATACTAGCACCAAGTATTAAATAGCACTATTGCAAGAAATGTGGGAATTGAATACTAGCAACCGGTATTAAATAGCACTATTGCAAGAAATGTGGGAATTGAATACTAGCACCCGGTATTAAATAGCACTATTGCAAGAAATGTGGGAATTGAATACTAGCACCCGGTATTAAATAGCACTATTGCAAGAAATGTGGGAATTGAATACTAGCAACCGGTATTAAATAGCACTATTGCAAGAAATGTGGGAATTGAATACTAGCACCCGGTATTAAATAGCACTATTGCAAGAAATGTGGGAATTGAATACTAGCACCCGTTATTAAATAGCACTATTGCAAGAAATGTGGGAATTGAATACTAGCAACCGGTATTAAATAGCACTATTGCAAGAAATGTGGGAATTGAATACTAGCACCCGGTATTAAATAGCACTATTGCAAGAAATGTGGGAATTGAATACTAGCAACCGGTATTAAATAGCACTATTGCAAGAAATGTGGGAATTGAATACTAGCAACCGTTCATGTTGTACTTAAAAATAGTGACCCCCCCCCTGCAATTCATCCACAAAACAATCCCCCCCCCCTGACAAATATAAAAACACAATGTCCTGCCCATCTGTTGACAGGAAACACTCTTTTTGTTCACGCACACTGCATATATAGTTAATTTTACATGTTACATTTTCAGTAATTTTAATTTTTATACTATTTTTTTATAACATTAGCATGGAACTATAACAAAACAATAGATGGTTACAAAGGCCAAAGAAAATGATTATCAAAATCTTGTGAAATTAAAATGCTTTTACTTTTCTAAGTATGAATGAATGAATGAGTGACTGTTGTTCTTATAACCCCCTCTCCAACCTACACATTTCAAATACTACCCGTATTTTCATCATCATCGCCATCAACTACCTCACGCCTCGGTCCTTTTTTGCCATCACTACGCATGACCACATATTACATATACACAAACGGTTCATCTTTTTTCTTTTTCTTCTCATTTTGGGTTGTCCTCAGGTTAGGTTAGGTCAAAGGGTCGGTAGTTTGGATTATTTTCACTTGCCTGGCTATGGACTTTCTCTCATACTTAACATCCACAGACACAAATTTCGCACTTCCACCACTGTCACCAATTTCACCACGTCTCCGTTTGCATTCATCATCTTCGCTGCGTCTTCATCTGCATTCGCCATCCTTCCCGCGTCTCCACCTGCATTCGTCATGTTCGCCCTGTGTCATATTCAAGTTATTTTTACACCAACACCAACACAAACTATAGGTTTTCATGTTTGAGAGTTATAATGGCACCATACCCTCATAACTCCTCACTATTGGCTGTCAAGCATTGTGAGTGTGTGTATTAAACTTGCCCCCCCCAAAAAAATAAATAAATAAATAAATAAAAGTAATAAATAAAAATAAAGGAAAAACTGTGGCCTATTGTATATAAAAGGGTATGTATGGCAACTCAAAGGAAGCGACAAAGAATTGCTTGGCAGCAATGATACCCCTAGCATTGACTAGATAATATGGACGTTAGATTCAATATTTCATGCACCACATTTCAACAGAGCTCAGTGAAGTTCTACCAACCCTGTACATCATATCATTGGGATTAGGAATGGACAATAAAAATATCAAGGATCTAACGTTCAGGGGACTTTTTTGCCCGACTTGCCATATCATAACGGTACTCGGTATATACCAGTTAATCTAGATGAATGAAATAAATGAAATAAAATATACCATAAGTTCTATAAATAGTCTATACATATAATGACCAACTGAAAGTACTATTGTCTGGCTTTTGTGGCTGTCATTCAAGGCAATTTCTATTACATCTACAAGATATCAAGTGTACATCACCTACATCTGACGGCTTAGAGTGTTAAGTGTCTTCTCTAGGGTACTTACTTTTTTATTATTCGTCTACATTTGATCATGATGTGTGATGATGATGAACGTAAGTGTAGTCTGTAAGGTACGCCGTGATGGGGCGCCCTCACACTTCAGCCAACCCCTCCCACGCCGGTGAGGGCGGAACGTCAGGACGTATCTTAGAGTCTAGTCTGGTCCCCTGCCCCCTTTCTACCGCTGCTGGCGCTACACTCACGAAAGGAGTCAGGTATGGGCCACTTAATGCATGGCTGTGATTGGCCATTACTATCGAGTGTGCTAATTGGTCAAAAAGTTTATTGACAAAAAAAAAAAAAAAATTAAGCGAAGTCCGTCACTCCCACAAACTACACATGTTGCTGTGTTTATTTTCACTGGGTTTTACTGACAGTGACAGCCATGTTGCTACGACTCACCAAATTGAACTTTACGCGTATACGAGCGTCTGTACTGTTGATTGGCTAGTGATGTCACGTGGTAGTCCGACATTTTTGTCAAGATCCTGACAAAAATGGTGGCCCATACCTGACTCCTTTCGTGAGTGTAGCGCCAGCAGCGGTAGAAAGGGGGCAGGGGACCAGACTACTTAGAGTCTAACGTAAGTGACACACAAAATTAATTATGTATGATTAAGAGCAAATGACACACATCTTATGGCAAATGACTAGCGTATGGAAATAAATGACACACATAAGGCAAGTAATGCACGTATGACCACAGGGGCGTGTAATATTTCTTAGATTGTTGTTTTCCTGGTCTACAGACTAGATATAACAACCTTTTGACTATATATTCCTACCTGTAAGTAAGGAAAAAACATTTCCGCTACTTTAGAGATTGACACATTTGTAGCAGCAGGATTCGTACGATATTTTCCTAAGAAAACGGCGATCCAGGGCGGCAATCTAAGCAATAATACGTGCCCTGTGCTCGTGACTATAAATGACGCACACACAAGGCGAATGATGCACACATGACAATAAATCTAAATGACACACATGACTACATGAGATGACTACATGCGATATGACTACATGAGGTGACTACATGCGATGTGACTACATGAGATGACTACATGCGATATGACTACAACAACAAGACAGCTCTAGTCATCTCATGTAGTCATATCGCATGTAGTCATCTCATGTAGTCACATCGCATGTAGTCATATCGCATGTAGTCACCTCATGTAGTCATATCGCATATAGTCATCTCATATAGTCATATCGCATATAGTCATTGCAGTATTGCATATAGTCATTGTAGTATTGCATATAGTCATTGCAGTATTGCATATAGTCATTGCAGTATTGTATTTTCGAATATTGGCAGGCATTCTACGCCATAGGTGGACCTTAACCTTAACTTTAAATGTCTTGGTGGTTGTGAGATAGAAGGCAATTATTGAACTACCGATCTGTTGACCATATTGATGACATCGGATACATATTTAATAATAAGTCTATGATTGTATATTCATTATACAAAAACAACTTGCAGTTGAAAGGGGTAACAATTTAAGAACTCACAAGTCTGTTATATGTAAACTAATTAGTTGCAACTCGATGATCATATTGAATGGTGAAATCAAATAAATAGTAATAAGTGTACATCGTAGTGTGTCAGCATACCAAAACTTATCGACTTATGTAGGACATTTACAGTGTATTTTTCGTTAGATGCTATCAAATGCATGTAAATACTGCTCCCTAGTAGGTCCGTCCAAGTTGCGCAAAATTAAGACTGCTTTCACAAAAACTTGTTAGGGGGGTCGGGAGATTTTAGGGGGGGGGGACTTGAAAATATATGGATAGTGTGTGGGGGGGTACCTGAAAAAATGTTATGGGTTGTAGGGGGGTACCTGAAAATAAATTGACATCATGACTTTTCAAACACGGGAAAATAAGCTTTTAAAATGTTGGTCTTCCTTTTTCGACGACAACAACAACAACAACAACAACAACAACAACAACGGCGGTGTCGGCGGCTACAAACAACAGTTGCTCACAAGTTAGTAAAATGAAAAACAGTCAAATTTCAATTTTCTTTTAATAAACTGTTAATGTAATGATAAATTGAAATGGGCGAATTGAGTGGTACAGATTGTTTTTTGTCTGAAAATACCAGTGTCTTTCATGTACACTACTATCTACTGAAATTTGGTTAATTTAATGTGTGAAATTACCTTTACACTGTACTGAAAATATTCTTTGTGACATGACTGTGTTTTGGTTTGTGGTTATCACAATGATATGTAACTTTTTCAGGTTCATCTCAGCCTGCCATCAAAATGTAAAAGATGCACCTGCACTAAAACATACTTGACAAGTACATGTATCAAAAACTTCTGTGCAAGGTATTTTTTTCATCCTATAGATATAACTATAATTTTCAACACAAACTTTTAATAACACATTCTAAATATTTCCTAAAATTAACATATTGGCAACGTCTGCTACATGTGAAACAGAAGACAATATCTCACAAGCTGAGTTAACAGAGAAAAAGTAAAATAAGTTTTTTGGACATACTTTTCAACTTTGCATGAATATACTATTACTTGTAAATATAAAGATAAATAAATAAATAAACTTTAAATTTGACACTATATGGATGTATTCTCAACACCATTAACAAGAGATGATGGTAGTGAAAGACCACCAGATGACTTCCAACCCCGTGCACAACTAAAACACCTGTATAGTAAAGGGTTAGTGTCAAGTAAAAATGTTGAGAAACTTGACGAATTGAGCAAGAAACTGAGTGTCAAGAAAGAGATATTAAAGGGAGCAATCCTTCATTTAGAACAACAGAGAACACTTGCCTCTATGAGGGAAAGAAAACGAATGAAAGAAAGGGAGCAACGTGCTGAAAAAAATTTGATGAATATGACTGGGATGCGCTTGTCAGAAACGGTGACATTTCCAAATTGAAAGTGAAAGAACTTGATAAGTACCTTTCCAACTATGAAATTCCAGCTGTGGCAGGAATGCACAAAATGGACAAAGTTGAGGCTGTAAGATGCCACTATTATCAATCTAAAGAAAGTGAGAGTGATTTGTCATCTGATGACAGTGACAGTGAGAATGATGATACAGCTAGTTCCAACTCTGATGAAGTTGAAGGAGAAATTGGGTCTGATGATGATGTTGATGATGACAATGCCATGTTTATATACACAAGATCTGGAAGGAGAGCTACCACTTGGAAATCAAAAATTTAAATAAACACATTCTGAGACTTTGTTTAAAATCCTGCATTCACCTTTGTAACCTAACGTCAAAACCAGTCCAATAATCAGGCTCTTACAAGGTAAATGTATTACCAGGTTCATTAAGATATACAATTACTATGATAATAGGGCCATCTTAATTATCATTACCACTAATATATATCACTTGATTCCTATTCTGTTAGATGAAATGTGGCTGGCATTTTTGAGTCATACATTTATTTTCTTTTGACATTATATTGAACTAATTTACATCAAACAAGAACGGGCCGGGATACATGGCAATGCATTTTATTAAGAGTTTTTTCAGTGTTATTTAGACCAATTTGATTTCTTTTAGCACACATTTAGGAAACTGAACTGGAACAATACAGTATAAAACTCTCTTTAGATAACATGTGCATCACAATATTTGCAAATACAACTAAAATGACATTCAACTGTAAAACTACTAGTATAATGTACTAAAAATACAATATTGAACAGAAAACAAAGACTCGCTTGGTCTGCTGATCATTTTACAAGAGTTATAAAAAGTGTAATTCATTTACAAGTATATGTTGTTTTTTGGAAAGGCAATGCACTGGTTAACATAACATTTTGTTTTAACTGGTGTTTGTGTATATGTATACACACAATATACAAATTGATTATATATATAATGGACAAAGTTGGTATTAAGTGTATTATGTACAGTTTTGTACTTGGTATGGAATGTTAACGCACAGGAAGAGTATTCCCAAAAAAAATTTATTCGGGTGGGGTACTTGAAAATGTATTCGGGTGGGGAGGGGGGGGTACTTGAAATATTTGGGGCTTTGGCAGGGGGGTACTTGAAAAATTTTGGAATATGGCAGGGGGGTACTTGAAAAAAATTAGGGTTTTACAAAAAATCTCCCGACCCCCCCCCCCCCCCCCAACAAGTTTTTGTGAAAGCAGCCTAGGGGTATTTAACAGGTACCTGGATGTATATGTTGTGTAATGTTCCGTCTATTTCCTTTCTTTTCCGTGGGTTAAAGTGATGTTTTATGGAACAACTTGGAAATTCATCACATAACTACAATCTCGATCGCGTACGCTTTTTACAGCCGTGAGAATAATGCGAGATTTCCTGAGTTCATATATATTGTCCGTAGAAACGATTTATGGAATATGACGTGACAACACATGATAGTAAAAAAAATAGAACATTCTCAAAAGTTGTAGTCGTCGAAGCAGTTTCGCTGATACATCGCCACGCCTTGTATTATCGTTTATCGAGCGTCTTTTCCGAGTGATATCACTAGAAATTCCCGTGACATGGGTGCCAATATGTCCAAGGGCATGAGGGTTGTTGAAGTCGATGATTCTGTGGTAGAATCCATCACCAGCGATCCTGACGGTGTTTTGTCAAGATGGTGCAGCTCTCAGGCAATTTGGAAGTCATCCAACTTTCCCCTGTCACATCACATGAAAATATTAGTATCAACTCTGCCGTACGTGTCAATGGTAAGCCCAGGAATGAAAGCACAAGTCCTGACATCGAAGCCACCATAAGAAATGGAGTGAAAGTGCAGAACTGGATCAAGAAGAAGCAGAAGGGTAAAGGTAAGAAACGGGCACCGAAGAAGAAGCCTGATGAGGCAAAAAAAAACAAGAAGAACAAGAGTGGAGGGGAAGAAAAAACTTCTCGTTAATTGGAAGAAGATGCGTAATTTCTTTCAGCATTTGAACTGTGCACGCAATGTAAAGGTCGTTCCTAAAGTAACACGTAATGGTGACGATGATGACGAACTTATCATCGAACGAGTTGTCAGCCGAGAAAGTGATTCTCTGCCAGCAGTGCCTCCCCCATCCCGAGCGCAGCACCAACGCCTAGCAACCTTGATGCCATCAAGCAGGCGTTCATCACCTTTCCAGGATGACACCTTCCGTGCCCACGAAAGGCCACCGCGAAGACCCAGAACACCCCTTCCTACCCATGCAACATCAACTATACTTCCCAATATGATTGTATACGATGAAATTGAAGAGGAAGAGGAGAGTGAGCCAGTGGCGGCTGCCGCTCAGCGGCTGCTCCTAAAAAGTCGAGTCGGTCTGACGTTAATAACAAAATGGGCCAGAAATCGCAAGATAATAGGCAGACAAAGAGCTCAACTGCTGCTTCTGGAAAAGTTAAATCTAGTCATAAAGAAGAGAAACATAATAAGAAGTATTCGTCCAACAAGGTGGTTCCTGATCTGAGAAGTCCACAACTTCTGGCTCGTCAAAGTCAAAGACCAACCGCTAGCTACGGGCGTCGTTCTCCACGGGGAAATAAGCTGCCAATGATTTGCTCTTTAGAGCTAAACCCACCGTCGATGCAAGATTGGTTGGTCGTATGCTTGACCAGGTTTTGAAGCAAAACCCCGACTTAGAGGATGACTTCGAGTAAGGAGCAGCAGTTTTCACGTCGTCTCTGGGTTTTTTTTCAACTTTTTTTATTTGAAGACCGGATAACATCTTATAATCAGAAGCAGGCACCCATTCTATATCAATCGAGGTTTCCAGATTATTCGAAAAAGAAGATAATATCGCCATGGTTAGATGAATGTTAAGGTTATTCTGTAAAGTCAAAAGGCACGTATCCCATACTTCGTGCTGTATCATAACAAGAAGAGAGTAAACAGGGACTGCTTGGAGACAAGATGTCGGGTGTGGTAAATGAGATAGAGAAATAAAAAAAAAAACAATAAAAACAAAACACAAAAAAATATTTAAAACAAAACTGAAAAAAATAAGCAAGTGATCGTACACCAGCACATGTTCGGGCACTATCAGAGGAGCGTCTTGTAGACGTAACATGTATTTTATACGACCTTCGCTAAAGTTATATCGTATTGGAGAATGCAAAATATGTCATCAGAGTTAGAGATCGAGGAAGAAGAAAACGTGTCACTCGTACATCGGTTATACACCAGAAAGAATACGACAATTTTGCAGCCGCTATAAGCAATTTAGGCTGATATTAATGATGAAAGTGATGCTGTGACAGACAACTGAAATATACAAGAATTAAGGTGATACAGACCTATAGGATATTACCCTGTCGTATAAATTTGCCTATCAAAATAGTAATTGAAAGGAAAATGGAAGAAATAGATCACAATGCATTACCTACCAAAGGAAAACAAAAATGGAAGAAATTCGACATGTACATGCACATGTATCACCGGAATATACTAACGACCGCGGAAGAAACACAACGTTCTTGGATAATATATATATGCCATGACCATCTGAAGATAAAAATGAGAAGTTGCCATTGGAAGAAATGAACGTTTAATTTGCTATAGAAAGAACGGAAGAAATAAATGTGTCATCAGAGAAGAGGGTGAAACTGGAAGAATTGCAACATAATGGCGAAAGGAGAACATGCAATGACAACACGGGAGAAGTAGTGAAAGACAAAAGAAAAAAAGTAAAATGTATCGAACCTACGGTGGCGTCCTTCAAAATGGCGCCCTACTGATCTGTCGCCGGGAATGTTCACCGTTGGTCCTGCACGTCTTTGGAAACCATTTGTGATAGAAGTAACCAAGTGTATATCATATCTGTCAGTCCCAAGGAGAACCATATCTACAAATATTCACCAGTGGCCACATTTTAGGAGGTGAGAACATTTTGTAAATATCGAATATTCCGTAAAGAGTGTTACCCTTAGGAACGGTCCCACCTTCGAAAGGTCACTCACTCAGGACCCTGCTGACCATGATCCGAGTCACAACCTAAATACCTGTCATACTTTTTATAATGTTGATTTCACTTGTACTTAATATGTGCTGATTTGTCAATTCAATATACCAGCTGTAATTATATGTATAATGTCTATGATGTCACCGACTTCCCTGTAACATATGTTTATAAAGAGAAATAAATCTACATGTAATGATGTATGTAAATTATTTTGTACGTACACCACTCAGTGACCTATATTTAGTATATGGATATTAATGATAATAATATTAGAAGCAAGACTAAACAAATCTGGTTACACAGCTTCTGCGTTTATCTCCCCCCCCCCCCCCTGGCCCCCAGAGTTGATGACTCATATTTGGATTATACTTATTACAATATGACAATATGAATATTTATACCAACATTATAAAACAAACAGAGTTCGATCTGTGTTTATAAAATTTCCCCAAAGATTTTTTAAAAATTGATATTTGTCAGTGTACAAGTGAAATTTTAAATGAAATAATTGTTCTCATGTACTGTTAAAATACATCATTATAAGTATACATAATGAAACAACGTGTAAATATAAATTGATATTAATGAAAATTTTTACTTTCAGAGAAGTATTTAATTTAGTGAATCCCAAATTTTTGGGTGATGAAATTTTCGTCAGCCAAATTTTGGGATTTGTTTTCAAGAATTGTTTTTTGAATCTGTGAGTAGAAATGTTCATTTTAAAGTTTGAACCCAGAGTACATGAACATAATCATTGTTACAACATCATGTAAATATGTAGAAATTTAGACAGATATCTGATAAGTCCTTGCCTGGCCTGGGTATGCGCTATTCCTTGCACTTTTTTGTGAGAGCAGTTCAACAACATTGTCAGTACCTCTGGTGCAACTAAAAGAGAGCTGTGGTTAATATGATGATTTTCATTTAGTAATTATAATAAATATGATAATGTAAATTAACCCACAAGCTGTAAGCAAGTACATTGGACAGTTATCACATAATTGTTCATATTGAAATCCATAAACAAGTATTTAGATATGCCATAATTTGTAGACCTCTCATTTATAAGCAAATCACCAAAGAATGCAGGAGACCATGGCATCTAAGACCAAATTGATTTTGCAACCATCATGTCTTCGGTACAAATTTGGCTTAATACCCAATCATGCTTCCAGACAGAGGGGCTACAGTACGAGGGTAACCATGGCAACATCGGAAGACAAAGTGCTGAGTGTGTATGACAACATTATAAAGTCAGCCGAGGACAAGAGAGAATACAGGGGCCTTCTACTGAAGAACAAAATGAAAGTTATGTTGATTACTGATCCAACAACAGAGAAAGCTTCAGCTGCAATTGATGTTAACATCGGTAAGCACATCCTACAAAATGTTGGCATACAAGTACAATTTCTGAAGTTCCATTATTTGTGTGTTTATGTGATATATATTTGACTTATGTAAGTACATTATAATTAGTAATTTGAATTGCTCATGATACTGGTAGTATGAATGCCAGTGGTTCTGCTATTATATTTGACCATGATTGGTTGATATATTACGCTGAATTGGTATAATATCATTTGTATACATTTCATACAAATGAATATTACAATAACAACAATAGACAGTGAGATAGAAAGTTTGCATTTAATTATGCTGTCATCCAGACAGCTAAATTATATAACGTCTAATGCTAAAAATATTTTTTCATTTTAACATAAATTTCCAAGGCTTACCAGTTTTATCACATACATGAAATTAATTAATTAAGACACACTGTAGATATAAAGACAACTTATACATGTATGTATCACTATGCAGTGATCATTGTGAAACAAGAGTGATATAATTGTAAAAAAAGGAAGCAAAATAAAAACAAATGACTTTTTTGGTTGAAATTGTAGGATGTATGTCTGATCCTGACCATATACCAGGTCTTGCACATTTCTGTGAACACATGCTATTCCTAGGGACCAAAAAGGTAATGTACTTTAGATTATTTTTATTTCTAAGTTTATACTAGGGTGGGGGTTGGGGTGACGTTGGGTTGGGGTAATCTTATAAAAAATGCAGCTTATGCCATTTTAAAGTTTGTGGTGTTGATTAAATAGTGTGCATAGATTTGTTAAGTTACATACATTAGATTTAGTGTGCATACATTTGTTAAGTTACATACATTAGATTTAGTGTGCATACATTTGTTAAGTTACATACATTAGATTTAGTGTGCATACATTTGGTAATAGTTACATACATTAGATTCAGTGTGCATAGATTTGTTAAGTTACATACATTAGATTTAGTGTGCATACATTTGTTAAGTTACATACATTAGATTTAGTGTGCATACATTTGGTAATAGTTACATACATTAGATTTAGTGTGCATACATTTGTTAAGTTACATACATTAGATTTAGTGTGCATACATTTGTTAAGTTACATACATTAGATTTAGTGTGCATAGATTTGGTAATAGTTACATACATTAGATTTAGTGTGCATAGATTTGTTAAGTTACATACATTAGATTTAGTGTGCATACATTTGTTAAGTTACATACATTAGATTTAGTGTGCATAGATTTGGTAATAGTTACATACATTAGATTCAGTGTGCATAGATTTGTTAAGTTACATACATTAGATTTAGTGTGCATACATTTGTTAAGTTACATACATTAGATTTAGTGTGCATACATTTGGTAATAGTTACATACATTAGATTTAGTGTGCATACATTTGTTAAGTTACATACATTAGATTTAGTGTGCATACATTTGTTAAGTTACATACATTAGATTTAGTGTGCATAGATTTGGTAATAGTTACATACATTAGATTTAGTGTGCATAGATTTGTTAAGTTACATACATTAGATTGTGGTATATTGTTACAAGACATGCAATCATTGGTGACCAAATATATTAAAAAAGAGAGATTTCATAATTGTCAAAACAAGAAATCTGAAAATAGCTTATGACATGTAGGGATGGGTTTGCAATATGTAACTCCATTTTGACTAGTCGTGTTACACCCTGGATGATGTACAAACAACTAATCCACAAAGTTCCAATGGTGGGCACACACTTCGTTCTTATTTTATATTTTATTTATTTTATATTTACCTGTATTTATTACATCATTTATAGAGCAATAGTTTTTATAATGATCAAATTTACTTAATTGCAGTTCAAATTCATTAATGTTTGAATGATATTTGTGAGAAAGAAAAACAGCATCATGCATCTCACAAGATCTCACCTTTACACAACCCATCAGGAAAATATGTTAAATATTAGTTTATGTCCGATATGTAAATTTTAATTATGAAGATATGCAAATTGTGTGTTTCAAAAATAAGGAATGGAAGTGACTGTGTATGCAAACACACTTCTGTAAAATGTAGTGTGTAAAATCTGAACCATTTCAATAGTGTTACTGTGACTCATTACTTGTCTGTGTGTAAATTTTATATACTATGTAGTAGTAATTCAGTACAAAATGGCCAGAATTTTCATCTAGTTTCACACTTCAGATAGCTATTTCAAGGAGTTTGATTTGAAATAAATGGAATTGTAAAAATTCTATGAATTAAAAAGAATGTTTACAAAGTTAGGTATGTAAATTAGATGTAAAACATCAGAATGTATGACTTAGAATGACGTAAGGAAATAAAATATTAATAAAACAAGTATAACAAATAAAATAAAACTGACAAGTGTAATACTACTTCTACTAATGATAAAAATATTTTAGTATGATCGGAACTAATTTCTCTCCTTAGCAGATTTTGTCAAGACATTTGATTATTATATATTAATGTAAATTACAACGATATCTAACAATCTAATAAACTGTGGTCATTGTTCTTTCAGTATCCATCAGAAAACGAATACACCCAGGTGAGTGATTATTCAATATTATTTCCCAATATTTTTCTTTGTTTAGGGGAGGAAAATATGAATGACAAATGAAATTTTGTTGAGTTGTGAGGGTAGTATAACAACAACAAAAAAACCATGTTATGAGTATTTGAATGAAAAATAATCTAAATTTGTTTGGAGTCATTTTTCAGTGAATAAGGCAAGGAGAAAGTAAATAAACAAAAAACATCTAATTTGATATAAATTCAGATGGGCTGAAATCATAATGGTATTGTGCAAAACAGTTTGAAAGTGAAAATTTGTAATCTTCCTAATTAAAGTGGACAATTTGAGATCATTGATAAATAATGTATTTTCTTTACAGTTTCTGAGTGAGCATGGTGGATTTTCAAATGCATTTACTGGAGCCGAGAATACAAACTATTATTTTGATGTGTCACATGAACACTTGACTGGTGCACTAGACAGGTAGATATCCTAACCATAGTTTAAGTAAAGTCAGTTGTGACTAGCTGTGTTAAAGATAACAAGGTGACTGGCTGTCTGTCTGTCTCTGTCTGTCTGTCTGTCTGTCTGTCTGTCTGTCTCTGTCTGTCTGACTGTCTCTGTCTGTCAATCTGTTGGTCTTATCTGTGTTTTGTTTGTCTTTTGTGTGTGTGTGTGTGTGTGTGTGTGTGTGTGTCTGTCTGTCTGTCTGTCTGTCGGTCTTATCTGTCTCGTTTATATGTCTGTCCCTGTCTGTCTGTCTGTCTATCTGTCTGTCTGTTTGTCTGTCTGTTTGTCTGTCCCTGTCTGATTTCTGTGCATCTGTATGTCTGTATTTTTGTCTTGTCACTTTCTTTGGAGTATAAACCTCGCTAAAAATATGTCATCAAATATTAAAAGTAGATATTGCACAATCAAGACTTCACTGACAAATGATGTTTTGATAAATTCCACACATTGTTTTCAGTGTTAACTCCATCCATGTCATTTACCAGGCCTATTATTTCCTCCACATTACAAATCTCACTACTTTCATGTCAGTGATCTTGATTTTCATCATGAAACTGCTGTAAAAAAAAAATATAAAAAATGACCTTAATATCGTATTTCTGAAATTTCAGATTTGCCCAATTCTTTTTATGCCCACTATTCAATGAAGATTCAAAGGGAAGAGAAGTTAATGCCGTGGAGTCAGAAAATGATAAAAATCTTATGTCAGATACCTGGAGACTCTTCCAGTTGGAGAAAGCCACAGCAGACCCAAAACATCCATACAGTAAATTTGGAACAGGTGAGTATTTACTACCATGAAATTCCTAATAGAAGCCGCGGCTAATGTTATCAAATCTATTTTTTAAATGAGTGTCGATAGACAGCTTCTATGGAGAACTTTTTGGCAAACTTGATAGAGCCTGCCTATGTTTTGCTAATTAATTATTCATGAGGTTGTCTCACTCCCATTCCATGTAAATCATTTGGAATATACTTTGGCTTTGCATCATGTATTCATATCTAAATACTACCCACTACACATGCTTTTTCCAAAGTACTCCGATTATGTAGCAATCATAATAGTAGGGGTCCTTCTTCAGTGTCTAATTGGATCTGACAGAATGATCCAAATTTGGTGGAGATGTTGAATAAACTGAAGGTGTCTGATCCAGTTTAGACACTGAAGAAGGACTCCTACTATTATGATTGCTACATAATCGGAGTACTTTGGAAAAAGCATGTGTAGTGAGTAGTATTGTGTTTTGTTATTTGTTCAAAATATGTCTGTTTCCCAATAAAAAGTGCAAGAAGAGAACTTGTGTATGAATTTATTAACATGGGTGGTCAATGAAAATGTTGAAAATAAATACATTATTGGCACTGAAATATTATATATGCTATGATGCAACAAGTTCCAAATATTATTCTCAATATGTCATTGCAATATATTCATTGAATAACGATGATAGTTTTCACTTTTTATCTTACTAGGTAATAAGTATACATTGGAAACCAAGCCACTAGAGGACGGTATTGATACAAGGGAGGAACTATTACAATTCCATTCCAAGTTCTACTCATCAAATCTCATGGGACTTAGTGTTATAGGACGAGGTATGGCATGCAATACACTACATACTTTCATTAATGGAAAGACAAAATTATATAGTTTAGCCACTAAGTGGTAGTGTCTCAGAAATAGACACTATACAAGGTCCAGAATAGTTGAGTACTGAAATAGTGTACTTTGACAATCAGCTGTTCCCAGCATTCATGGCAAAAGTCTGTGGCATTCTCGACAAATTACATTGCTTGGCGTAATTTTTTATGTATTGTTTTTGTATGACTATTTGAAGTGACCTCAATTATGAAAATTATAACTAGTCTTCTCTATTCTCTGATGTCCTCATATTACACATTTACAGAAAATGATTACAAAGTGACGTGAGTAGTAATATGTAATATAGGTAAAGTAATACTAATACCATGGGGGGGGGGGGCTTTGTGTGTGTGTGTGTGTGTGTGTGTGTGTGTGTGTGTGTGTGCGTGAGTGCGCGCGTGTACATGTGTGTCTATGTCTGTGTGATGTTTTGTTTTGTTTCATTTTTTTCTTTGTTTCTTTTACTTTATTAGAAATAATTGTTGATAGAGAACCAGTTAGGGGAACCGTTGCACATAATAATTTAGGAACAATTAGGAGAACCACTTAATTTATGTAAGAACCAATCAGGAGAATCACTGCACTTATGTAAGAAGCAATCAGGAGAACCCCTTAGGGACAAATTAATAAAAAAAAAGTGAAAAAAAGTGAAAAAAAGTGAAAAAAAGTGAAAAAAAAAAAAAAAAAAAAAAAACCCACACAAAAATGCAGGGACATGGTATTTTACGAGTGAGCTAGTGAACAATGAGTAGTCCTATTCAAGACATGATATTCTACGAGTGAGCTAGTGAACAATGAGTAGTCCTATTCAAGACATGGTATTCTACAAGTGAGCTAGTGAACAATGAGTAGTCCTATTCAAGACATGGTATTCTACGAGTGAGCTAGTGAACAATGAGTAGTCCTATTCAAGACATGGTATTCTACAAGTGAGCTAGTAAACAATGAGTAGTCCTATTCAAGACATGGTATTCTAGGAGTGAGCTAGTGAACAATGAGTAGTTCTATTCAAGACATGGTATTCTAGGAGTGAGCTAGTGAACAATGAGTAGTCCTATTCAAGACATGGTATTCTAGGAGTGAGCTAGTGAACAATGAGTAGTCCTATTCAAGACATGGTATTCTACGAGTGAGCTAGTGAACAATGAGTAGTTCTGTTCAAGACATGGTATTCTAGGAGTGAGCTAGTGAACAATGAGTAGTCCTGTTCAAGACATGGTATTCTAGGAGTGAGCTAGTGAACAATGAGTAGTCCTGTTCAAGACATGGTATTCTACAAGTGAGCTAATGAACAATGAGTATTCCTATTCAAGACATGGTATTCTAGGAGTGAGCTAGTGAACAATGAGTAGTCCTATTCAAGACATGGTATTTTACGAGTGAGCTAGTGAACAATGAGTAGTCCTTTTCAAGAAAATGTTTGTAAAGATTTAAAAAAAAAAAAAAATTAGGGACAGTGAACATATTACTTCTCTAAGTGGCCAAATCCATCCATTCAGTAGTAACATCAAAGTGACAGATTCTCGAAAAGTAACTTCTGTCAAGCAATAACATCAAGGTGTCAGATTCTCCAAAAGTAACAGTAACATCAACCTGACTGATTTTCTAAAAGTAAAACCAATCCAGCAGTAACATCAAGCTGGCAATTGGCAGATTGCTTCCAAATGGCAAAATTTGACAGGAACACCAAACTGATAATCTTTTATTGAACTTTGTGTCACTTTTGTTGAAACCTTGCTGTTGTAATTTGAACCTGTAGCAGTTATTAATAAGTTAGTTTAGTCATATCTACTGTAGTAGTGTCCATATTTTCATCAAATCATTTGTTTTTCTTTATCTTAACCCTGAAATAAAATTATTGAAAAAGGGATGGCTTAGCTCATGATATCTTTCTCTTCTGTAAATGACTAAATGTAGAAATGGCACATGTACAGTGTGTTTGGTAAGGTTTTTGAACCCTGGTAATAGAGTAACAATGTATGTAAGTGTACAACTCATAACACCAAAGTAAAGCATTTTCTGTATGTACCACGATCGTTTACAGCATCCATATCAAGTGTAAAAGTATACTGTTTCATTTGCTAATTGACCACATTACAAAGGCCACATGCTAGGCTTGTAAATAAACCAATTGCAACACACAGTATATTTTTAACACTATGAATGCTGTAAACGAGTGTAGCACATAAAGGAAGTGCTTTACTTCAATGTTACTCTTTGTATAATTCTAGGATTATAATATACATGTATGCTGATACATAAATCAGCTGGGTAAGTTTATGAGTTTACTGTGGGCGATAGCTGGTATGCATTCAAAGCATAGAATATGGCTCTCCATGTACTGGTAATGTTGATGTATGTATTACAGTCTGTAACTGAGACTGTACACATTTTTGCCTAAATGTGGTGTAAAAGAAAGACAAAAATAATACACAGACTGTGAAAATTTATTTATGAACAAATCAGCTTTGAGACATTTTGAAATATGAACAAACAGGATTGATAAGAAAGACTTGTGTTTTTAAGAATTCTTTGGTAACCATCATATAATAGTGTCATATTAGTTTCATACAGAAAATGCTTTACTTTGGTGCTATGAGTTGTACACTTACATACACTGTTACTCTATTGCAATGTGTGTTCTACATGTATCCATGGGGCATGCATTCTCTTGGCTAGCTAGGCTATACAGTGAGACTCCTTGTTTTAACTTTTACAACGTTTATATGACAATCTACTTTTGCATTTTGAGGAATCTCTGTGTGTAATCTCAGCTCTGAAACCTTTCAAGATTACCTTTGTGTACATTGTTGTTGGGGGGTTTGTGTCTTCCATGGAGACTTGTATTTTGATAATGTCTGTAACTTTTATGTTTTACTTTCAGAGTCCTTGGATGAATTGCAAGATATGGCTGTAACATTATTTGGTGATGTTGAAAATAAAAATATACCAGCCCCCGAATGGATAGAGCATCCATTCCAAGACAAAAATTTACAGGTGTGTATGTGTGTGTATGTGTGTGTGTGTGTGTGTGTGTGTGTGTGTGTGTGTGTGTGTGTGTGTATATACTGTATATGTATGACATCAGTTAAAACAGGATTCTTTCTCTTTGTACCTAAACCTAAAGGGACTGCAGTATGTGTTCTCTACATACTAATATAAGCAACGAAGCCCTTAGAGTGCGATATACTTTTATTTTTAACTTATCCACACACAATATTTAATGTTAAACTTTTTAAAACATCGACAAAAAAGTATTTGAGAATTGGGCTTTAAAAACTTTATATAGTTACAATGTGTTGTAACAGTGGATAGGCTTGGGTTAGCTAAGACTTCAGTACCATGGTTGTGTTGATGATAACAGAAAGTAGGAAAATAATGAAATATTTGGATGGGAATATTTTTATGTCAAGAAAAGTCATTCTCATCTATGTATTTTGTTCTTTTGGTGAAAGTATAGTGTTAAGCAGTGTGCACTCTAAGCTAAGCCAATTTGTCATGTCACCGACACAATTTCTAGTGACAGACCCAGATTTGGTGTACTCCTGTCTCTCACTATGTGGTGACTCACAAGAAATCCAAACATTGCCATTTTGACTCATCAACAACAACATTTGGCTATCATTAGAGGGCACACTGATGTTAAGAAGAGAATGTTAAAAGTAACATATCTCCCCCCCCCTTCTTAATTTGAGCTACTAGGCATCTCTCTGTCTCTCTGTCTGCCTGTCTGTCTGTCATCAGTCTGTGTCATCAATATCTCAAAAACCTTAGCTCTTTTGAAATGAAAGCAGAGAAAAAGATTGCTGTCCTGAAAAAGACTAACTTTTCTTGTTTTCTTGATTTCAGCTGCGATGTGATGTAGTACCTGTGAAAGATATAAGAAATTTGCATGTGACATTTCCAATTCCTGATCTTCAACCATACTATGAATCCAAGGTAAATGTCTATGGTTATGTTTGAATTGAAATCTTCAGTTATAGAGTATTACCTCAACTTTAATAAACACAATCATTTCTGCATGAAATTACTATTTCCTTGCAGCTTTGTGACAAACATAAACAAATTATGCATTTCCATGCTTGAGGTATGTGAGAATGACCTATCCTTTATAGCCTCTTGCAATATTTCATGTCAGGAAATGACTATTTTATTTTTGTAATTTCTTGCTAAGCTGCAAGGAAATAGTAATTTCTCACAGAAATAGTTGCCTCGTGATATAATTAAAGCTAAGTCTCATGTCTGCACAGAACAAGGTTTTTTTGTTTTCTACCAATTGATTTTAATAACAGACTGGAAAATCACAAATATGAAATCATTGTAGACTTAAATGAAGCTCATGTGTCATTCTGATAACGACAATGTGGCAACATGCAGTAAATAAGAAAACTACATGAAGTTTATCACTACTTACACATCTTATAAAGTGTTTTGAATCTGTCATGTTGTATTCCACAGCCTGGACATTACCTTGGTCATTTAATAGGTCATGAAGGACCAGGTAGTTTATTGTCAGAATTAAAGAAGAAAGGATGGGTTAATACTTTATGTGGTGGTCAGAAAGACGGAGCTAAAGGTTTTATGTTCTTTATAGTCAATGTGGACCTGACAGAGGAAGGACTTGGTGAGTAGGTGTTTTTTTTGGAATTGAACCCCCATGAAATACTTGCATGTTATTATTATAATGAAAACAATATGTGTAATATGTAAATGAATCAGAGTAAAAAAAGAACCCATTGCCTTGGTATTTGGTAGTAGGTGGAGATGTTCCATAGGGTGTCACTGAACCATTGCCTTGGTATTTGTTAGTTGGGGGAGATGTTCCATAGGGTGTCTAGATAGTAAATATCATTATGAGATAAAACCCAATTCAATATGTATTCCATAACATTGGTTTTACAGAACATGTTGATGACATTGTCACCCATATATTCCAATACCTAAACTTGTTAAGGAAGGAAGGACCTCAACAATGGGTGCATGATGAATGCCGGGACTTGGATGCAATGACGTTTCGTTTCAAAGATAAAGAACGCCCAAGTAGTTATACTTCAAGAGTGGCTGCTTTGTTGCATGTAAGTTTCATTCATTTTATTCACTGTCTGTGTATGTAAGTTTCATTCATTTTATTCACTGTCTGTGCATAAATTGTCAACTATAGACTTGAACAACCAACGATTTCTCAGAAACACATTGTCATAAAAGCCACATGCCCCTTTATGTCACTGTAATCTGTAAACCTTAGATATTTTCACTACTAGAAATTTTGTGATTGTACAGTCATCAGCTAGTTTTCAAAGACTAATTTTAACTAATTACCAGACTGGTACATTGTATTCATGTACAAGAAGGAAGTTTAGTCACTATTTATTTTTGCATTTTTGTTTGCCAGCGAAATATAAAGCAAATATAAATTTTTGGTGAAAATTTCCAGGTTTACATCATTTTTAATTGCATCAGTGGAAATATATGCCCTGGCTTGATATTACACAGTTTAGGTAGGAGCAACTTTTTAATTGATTGTGGTATGTTTATCCATGTAGGAGTTTCCCTGTCAACAAGTCTTGAGTGGTGGATACTTAATGAAAGAATTCAGACCAGATCTAATTGAAATGTTGTTGAGTAAATTGATACCAGAGAAAATAAGGTAAAAGAAAAAGAATTTCTGCTGTTTAGATACTATTAATAGGGGACCGTAGTCCCAAAGGGAATGTTCATGTAATATGTCTGTCTGTCTGTCTGTATTAACTGTATGCCTGTATGTCTGTGTCTCTATGTTTCAGCTGCTGTCTATCTGTCTGTCTCTGTCTGTCTGTCTGTCTGTCTGTCTGTCTCTGTCTGTCTGTCTGTCTGTCTGTCTGTCTGTCTGTATGTTTGCATGTATGTCTGTCTGTCTGTATGTATGTCTGTCTGTATGTATGTATGTATGTTTGCATGTATGTCTGTCTGTCTGTATGTATGTATGTATGTATGTCTGTCTGTCTGTATGTATGTATGTTTGCATGTATGTCTGTCTGTCTGTCTGTATGTATGTATGTTGGTCTGTCTGTCTGTATCTATCTGTCTGTCTGTCTGTCTGTCTGTCTGTCTATCTATCTATCTGTCTGTCTGTCTATCTATCTATCTATCTATCTATCTGTCTGTCTGTCTGTCTGTCTATCTATCTATCTATCTATCTATCTGTCTGTCTGTATCTGTCTGTCTGTCTGTCTGTCTGTCTGTCTGTCTATCTATCTATCTGTCTGTCTATCTATCTATCTATCTATCTGTCTGTCTGTCTGTCTGTCTGTCTGTCTGTCTGTCTGTCTATCTATCTATCTATCTATGTAGAAAGGAATGAGTTATACAGTCGAAATAAATAAATACAATCCAACGTTTTGAATCAAAACTCTTTATCAAGGATATCAAGGCATGACATATACATGAGTAGGTTACCACCTGACTATATATCTAAATGTTATGGAATAGAACTTGAGGACTACTGCATGAGTATTTATCAATGGTAAGATACACGCAAAAAGATTTTAACATGTGCACCAAAAACAACCCTATAGAGCATGCCTGAAAGATAGAATAAGCATAGTTAGATATTGGGGAATGATGTAAATAATCATGGGGTTCCAGTGTTCCGAGACGGAAATTGATTTCCTCCTTCAACCTCAATTGATCATCATCACCAAAAACCTTACAAATTCCTGAAATAAACATATCTGATACACTATGATCATATGTATGTGTGTGTGTATGATATTACATTGTGTACATGTGTGTGTGTGCAAGTATGTCATGCATTTGTGTGTGCATGTATGTGTATTTGTGTGCATGTGTGTGAGTACATGTGCATGTCAGTCTGTGTCTTCAGTTTATACATCACTATGTTTGTTAGAGTTTGTCACTGACATAATGACTCTAAAAAACAATGGTTTGTTCGACTACAGAATTGCTGTCATCTCCAAAATATTTGAAGGGAAGACAGATGAATCAGAAAAATGGTATGGCACATCCTACAAAATAACACCTATAACCAAGGACAAACTAAAGGTACAAAGCCTCGACTTTTTTCATTTATATTTTGTAGATATTCCATGTGTTGAAAAAACTGATAAACTTTTAATTCAGATCTTGCACATTGTATATTAATTATTATGTTCTTGCGTAAGATCTAAGTTGTAGACTATACTAACTATTTCATGCCATTTTACGGTGTTCTCCCACTATGGAGAAAGCACATTGTTATTACCAGCAATGTCCTTACCACCCTGGCTTATATGCTTGGCAGGATTTCTGCTATGTTTCATGTGTTCTACCATTCTGTAGCTTTAGTGATCTTTGACTGACAACTTTACAAATCCTGTTCATCAAAACAAATGACCTTTCCCTGACAGGCACTATCACTTTTTATAATGCTGTCAGAATTTGATTTGTATCAATAGCAAATATTTTTGTTTACAGAGATGGAAAAATGCTGGGTTGAATGATAAATTTGCTCTTCCTCCAAGGAATGAGTTTATACCCACAAACTTTGAGATTACACCCAGAGAGGAAGACATGTCACCTATACCAGTATTGATTAAAGATACTCCAATGACCAAGTTATGGTTTAAACAGGATGATACATTCCGTTTACCTAAAGCATGTCTTTTCCTTGAATTTACCAGGTAGGTACAGAGTGCCTTACCATTGTGGTCCAAAGATAGATGTGGCAACAAGTTGAGTTTGAGTACATTTAAAAAGTGCAATAAATAATTACAAACACTATTTAAAAATTGAGTGTGATACCCAAATTCACAGTATTCCCACTAAATACAAATTAATGCATATTTTTAGAATAATAAACTTCTATCAGTACTCCTCAGTCTTACTTCCGACACCATCCCAATGTTTCATTCCCACTGACCATTTAATGTTACAAATTCATTTCAAGTTGTCAGAAACCTTCAGTTTTGTGAAAATACCTATAAACAGGTGATATTAGGTTGTAATGAGCATACACACATTATGACCTTACCTGCAGGTTTTAATATTCCCTGTTTAACGTTATGAATATCCAGCAGAAAGTCAACTATTTCTGAATGGGGTTGTAAAACTGGTGGTAAGTCTACAATTTGAAGTGGATTTATCTCCTAATTCATTGTACTTTGTCTTTGCAGTCCTATGGCCTATTTGGATCCATTACACTGTAACCTGGCATTCATGTACAACCAGCTAATCAAAGACAGTTTGGTAGAATACTCCTATGCTGCAGAGATAGCTGGTCTAGGCTATAACCTAGAAAATACCATCTATGGACTCTATGTAAGTAGCAAATTGTCATTGTTATCATGCAGTTTGTATCATTTCAAGCTTTTATTTATACCTGCCTTGGATTTGATTAGGATCTCTACTTTTCATTTTTGTTGTGTTTTGAATGGTTTAAAGTGTGTGTTCTAGTTGTTTCTCATTACCCGACCGACCCAAATTTTCAGCTCCAACATCAAAAAGAAATTTATTTACACCCACCCTTAATATTTTGCGGAACAGTAAGAATAAGCAAGTGTTTGGACTGTTGATGTAATCTACAGTCTTAGTGGTGATGACGACACTTCTTCATGAACAAGCATTTTTTTTCATGACGGAAGTTATTCAAGTAGGGGCCAGAGAACATGGCAATTGTGTAGAGAAGCTGGGAAAGGGCTTGTTACCAGAACTCCAATAAAAAGAAGATGGAGAGGAGGAAAAAGAGATGCAGAGAAATATGAAGAAGATGAATTTTTTTTATCAACCACCTAACCCATAGTTGCCATGAAAAAGTAATGAGAAACATTTAAAAAATAGGGTCACTCTTACTGAAAATCACAAAGTGACAAACATATTTAGTAATCAAAAACTTCAGTGAAGTCAATACCATGGATGGTTCAAGATGACTAACAGGGCATATCTCTATTCATTTGGCTACATTTCTTGTTGATCAAACAACACTGCCAAAAGATCTAAATCTCAAAGTTCCGTTATCGTACCTCATATTTTCTGTGCATGTTGTCATAAAGACTTATTTTTTCTCATTATTGATTGGTCAGTGGATTGTCAATCAACTTGGGTGGATGTTAAAGATTGATATGAGTTGGTTGTTGTTTTTACTGTAGCTTGGCATCAAAGGCTATAATGACAAACAACCGATCCTACTGACAAAAGTCCTGGAGAAGATGACGGCATTTCAGATTGATGAAAAGAGATTTAATATAATAAAGGAGGCTGTAAGTATATCAATATTTGTCACACTATTCTTACCTTGAAACTCAATGACCAGTAATCTTTAACAATGAGCCGCTGTCTAGCTGAAATGTGAAGTATTAGGTATCAAATCATTCTTTTTAACCAACTGAGAAGATCTGTATATCTATTAGAAATGTATGCGTGATTACTTGCATGTGTGTGTGTGTGTGTGTGTGTGTGTGTGTGTGTGTGTGTGTGTGTATGTATGTAAGGATTAGGTGGAATTGTATTGTTCCTGATTCCTGATAACTTGCTTGTAAAATTTTGTAAAACTTATAATTATTTTCTCATATTGGTTCCCAAAGTACACAAGAAATTTACATAACTTCAAGGCTGAACAACCACATCAACATGCCTTGTACTATACATCTGTGTTGATGGCAGAGCATGCATGGACTAAGGATGAATTGTTAGACTGTCTGGATGGTAAGTGAATTGTTAGATTGTCTAGATGGTAAGTGAATTGTTAAACTGTCTAGATGGTAAGTGAATTGTTAAACTGTCTAGATGATAAGTGAATTGTTAGACTGTCTAGAGGGTAAGTGAATTGTTAGACTCTAGATGGTAAATGAATTGTTAGACTGTCTAGACGGTAAGTGAATTGTTGGGCTGTCTAGATGGTAAGTGAATTGTTAGACTGTCTAGATGGTAAGTGAATTGTTAGACTGTCTAGATGGTAAGTGAATTGTTAGACTGTCTAGACAATAAGTGAATTGTTAGACTGTCTAGACGATAAGTGAATCGTTAGACTAAGTATGTTTTAATGTTTTATTACTGTTTTGTTTGACAGAAGTAACAATGGATGCACTCAAAGCATTTATTCCACAGCTTCTGGGCAAGTTACACATTGAAGCTTTATTTCATGGTAACATGACAAAGAAGGTAAGTATCAGTGGTTTAGTTGTAGGATGGAAATAACTAACAGTGGCTAGATAGATCTCTTGAGTCATGAAATAACAACTTGCCCTTTTCTTTCATAGCCTGCAATATTTTTATCCAAACAACTTTCTTTCCTGTAATGATACAACACTATATTAATCTAATCTTATATAATCTAAGCTAATCTAATCTGATCTAATCTAATCAAAATAATTTATAACGTGCTGACCAGAATCCAGAACCAAAGTACTGTTCATGGGTAAATTCACACAAAATGCTCTGAAGTTTGTTGTTTGAAAGTGTTCAGATTTGATGATTGTTGTATATCCATATATGGTAAAGAATTCCTTAGTCTAGGAGTGCAGTTTGAAAATGCATGGCTACCGTTTGTCTAGGTCTTAAATTGTGTTGGAAGTAGGAGACTTTTTATCATATCAGTGCTTGTAGGGTATATATAAACAAAACAGATAGACCACTGACAAACACAATGTCATAAATGTCAACAGCCTCACAAAGCAGTTTTTTAAAACATCAAAATCAGTACTCATCAACACCACAGACAAGGTCTGTGTCAACACTTATATAGAACTCTTGACAAAGGCTTGTTTTTTTGTTATTCTTTTATGATTGAGAGAGCTGCAACTGGAGTATTTTTTTGAAAATGTTACAATATCTTACTTGTAATATCATACACAAATGGTCCATCAACAGTATTGCATCACCAGTGGGTAAACATATATTTGTAAGATGTAAATAAGGTAATCAAATCAAATTGATCGTTGGGTCTGCACCCAAAATCAGCTCCCTTGGCGGTGATCTCAATGTCAACCTGTTTCTGTACAGTATATGAATAATATCAACCACTGATTAATTAGTCTGTAAGGTACGCCGTGACGGGGCACCCTCAAACATCGGCCAACCCCTAACACCGGTGAGGGCGAAACGTCACGACGTATCTTACAGTCTACTGATTAATATGTACAATGTCTAATTATTGGTATTTTAACACTTTTCAGTGAATATGTTGTGGTTGTCTGAGTGAAAAATGATACTATAGTTACAAAGTAGTACAGTTTTAACATAGTAACAGATTCAAAACCAAACTTTCTCTCAAGATTTAAACTTGTCACTACACTACCTACAGATAATATTGACCACTAATTTACAGATACAATAACCTTTTATAAGTAACTGACCAACTTTTAGTGAATATATCTTTTTGCTTGTTTGAAAAAATTGTCCTATTTGCAGGTAGTGTAGTTTTTAAAATACTAGTGATTTTGTTAATAGTATACATAGATTATTCTATCTGTTTTCTTTCAGCTTGCTTTAGAGATGATGAATGAAGTGGAAATAGCACTGAAGAACAATACAAAATGTAAACCATTACTAGCAAGTCAACTTGTACGACACAGAGAACTACAACTACCTGATGGTAAGTTTTGCTACAATTCAGGAATGATTGATCCTCAAATCAAACACACTTTAGTGACATGAAAGGGTGTCACTGGTAATTTTATCAGTAGTATTCAGTACAAATATGGCTTGAATCTTTGACTTATTTCACACCATTAACTAACTAACAAGCTTATTTCAAGAAATTTGAATTTGAATGGAACCAAATATTCTATGTTTCTGGTTCTTTCGAAGTCATTACAGAAATTTGATTGTTCACTATTTTGTTTTCTTGGTAGTCATCAATCTATTATTAGCCCCAAAAGGGCACAGGCCAGAGGGAGGCTATAGGAGTGGATCCATCTTTCACCCGTTATCAACCCTGTGTCTGACACCCACAGTTCAATTTCAGCCAAACCTGGCACAAATGTCAGACACTAATCATAAATATAATCTTGCATAGAGTCAACATGGTTTTTATAGTTTTATCAGATCTTCTCTCTCCATTACCATGTTTCCTACATAAAACATAGGAACAAAACACCACTGTAAATCATAAATGACTTTATAAAAATGTGTTTTTTTCCCAGGTTGTTACTATGTTTATCAGAAAGAAAATGAAGTACATAGTAATTCCTGTATAGAAGTGTATTACCAAACAGACCTACAGGCTACAAGGAGTAATATGCTATTAGAATTATTTTGTCAAATCATCAGTGAACCCTGCTTTGATACTTTAAGAACCAAAGAACAACTAGGTGAGTTACTATACTTACAGACTGGCTGGCTGGTTGGCTGGCTGGCTGGCTGGCTGGTTGGTTGGCTGGCTGGCAGGCTGACTGGCTGGCTGGCTGGCAGGCTGGCTGGCTGGCTGGCTGGCTGACAGGCTGGCTGGCAGGCTGGCTGGTTGGCTTACAGACTGTCTGACTGACTGGCTGGCTGGCTGGCAGGTTGGTTGGTTGGCTTACAGACTAACTGACAAATAGTTGAATAGATGAACTGACTGCCTGGCTGATATCAGGACTAACTGACTGACTGACTGACTCTTAACAGCTGCTGGACTCAATAGATTTATATAGTGATAGTACCTATCAACACATTGAGTGGCTGTATATCAACACATTGAGTGACTGTGTTTATCAACACATTGAGTGACTGTATATCAACACATTGAGTGAGTGTGTCTATCAACACATTGAGTGACTGTATATCAACACATTGAGTGACTGTATATCAACACATTGAGTGACTGTGTCTATCAACACATTGAGTGACTGTATATCAACACATTGAGTGACTGTATATCAACACATTGAGTGACTGTATATCAACACATTGAGTGGCTGTATATCAACACATTGAGTGACTGTGTCTATCAACACATTGAGTGACTGTCTATCAACACATTGAGTGACTGTGTCTATCAACACATTGAGTGACTGTGTCTATCAACACATTGAGTGACTGTGTCTATCAACACATTGAGTGACTGTGTCTATCATCACATTGAGTGGCTGTATATCAACACATTGAGTGACTGTGTCTATCAACACATTGAGTGGCTGTATATCAACACATTGAGTGACTGTGTTTATCAACACATTGAGTGACTGTATATCAACACATTGAGTGACTGTATTTATCAACACATTGAGTGGCTGTATATCAACACATTGAGTGACTGCCTATCAACACATTGAGTGACTGTATATCAACACATTGAGTGACTGTATATCAACACATTGAGTGACTGTATATCAACACATTGAGTGACTGTATATCAACACATTGAGTGACTGTCTATCAACACATTGAGTGACTGTGTATATCAACACATTGAGTGACTGTGTATCAACACATTGAGTGACTGTCTATCAACACATTGAGTGACTGTGTATATCAACACATTGAGTGACTGCCTATCAACACATTGAGTGACTGTGTATATCAACACATTGAGTGACTGTGTCTATCAACACATTGAGTGACTGTCTCTCAGCACATTGAGTGACTGTGTATATCAACACATTGAGTGACTGTCTATCAACACATTGAGTGACTGTGTCTATCAACACATTGAGTGACTGTGTATATCAACACATTGAGTGACTGTGTATATCAACACATTGAGTGACTGTATATCAACACATTGAGTGACTGTGTATATCAACACATTGAGTGACTGTATATCAACACATTGAGTGACTGTCTATCAACACATTGAGTGACTGTATATCAACACATTGAGTGACTGTGTCTATCAACACATTGAGTGACTGTGTATCAACACATTGAGTGACTGTATATCAACACATTGAGTGACTGTGTCTATCAACACATTGAGTGGCTGTGTCTATCATCACATTGAGTGGCTGTATATCAACACATTGAGTGACTGTGTCTATCAACACATTGAGTGGCTGTATATCAACACATTGAGTGACTGTGTTTATCAACACATTGAGTGACTGTATATCAACACATTGAGTGACTGTATTTATCAACACATTGAGTGGCTGTATATCAACACATTGAGTGACTGTGTTTATCAACACATTGAGTGACTGTATATCAACACATTGAGTGACTGTATTTATCAACACATTGAGTGACTGTATATCAGCACATTGAGTGACTGTGTCTATCATCACATTGAGTGACTGTCTATCAACACATTGAGTGACTGTGTCTATCAACACATTGAGTGACTGTGTCTATCATCACATTGAGTGGCTGTATATCAACACATTGAGTGACTGTGTCTATCAACACATTGAGTGGCTGTATATCAACACATTGAGTGACTGTGTTTATCAACACATTGAGTGACTGTATATCAACACATTGAGTGACTGTATTTATCAACACATTGAGTGGCTGTATATCAACACATTGAGTGACTGCCTATCAACACATTGAGTGACTGTATATCAACACATTGAGTGACTGTATATCAACACATTGAGTGACTGTATATCAACACATTGAGTGACTGTATATCAACACATTGAGTGACTGTGTATATCAACACATTGAGTGACTGTGTATCAACACATTGAGTGACTGTATATCAACACATTGAGTGACTGTGTATATCAACACATTGAGTGACTGTGTCTATCAACACATTGAGTGACTGTATATCAACACATTGAGTGACTGTCTATCAACACATTGAGTGACTGTGTATATCAACACATTGAGTGACTGTGTATCAACACATTGAGTGACTGTCTATCAACACATTGAGTGACTGTGTATATCAACACATTGAGTGACTGTGTATATCAACACATTGAGTGACTGTGTCTATCAACACATTGAGTGACTGTCTCTCAGCACATTGAGTGACTGTGTATATCAACACATTGAGTGACTGTCTATCAACACATTGAGTGACTGTGTATATCAACACATTGAGTGACTGTATATCAACACATTGAGTGACTGTGTATATCAACACATTGAGTGACTGTATATCAACACATTGAGTGACTGTCTATCAACACATTGAGTGACTGTCTATCAACACATTGAGTGACTGTATATCAACACATTGAGTGACTGTGTATCAACACATTGAGTGACTGTCTATCAACACATTGAGTGACTGTATATCAACACATTGAGTGACTGTCTATCAACACATTGAGTGACTGTGTATATCAACACATTGAGTGACTGTATATCAACACATTGAGTGACTGTGTATATCAACACATTGAGTGACTGTATATCAACACATTGAGTGACTGTCTATCAACACATTGAGTGACTGTGTATATCAACACATTGAGTGACTGTGTATATCAACACATTGAGTGACTGTGTCTATCAACACATTGATACAGTGTTGTGTATTATAAACAGTAAAAGTTACAACATTGTAAATGATGATTCAACATGATAATCTCATTTTCAAACTTTAATATTCATTCCTTTTTTTGTAGGATATATTGTTGTAAGTGGTGTAAGGAGAGCCAATGGTGTACAGGGTCTTAGATTTATTATACAGTCTGACAAAGCACCTGATTTCCTAGAATCAAGAGTTGAAGTATTTCTCCAAGGCATGGAGGTATGTAAATAATAGGCCCAGTGTGTAAGCAAAGGGCAGTATTAAAGTAGGTAAAATGTACCCTAAGTTCCCCAATCACTGTACTGGGGTTCCCTACCAGTGTTTGTATGCTAAGAGTAGTAGATAAAATGTACCCTAAGTTCCCCAGTTACTGTACTGGGGTTCCCTATTGGTGTTCATAAACTAGGCAGTAAGTAGTTAGAATGTACCAGTCACTGGGTTACACACCAAAATGATGGTTTGGTTTATTATAATACAAGTTTAATCTGACTGGCCTGTCTTTTACTGGGTGTCCCCAACCTTATCAGATTAATGAAAATTTCTACTCACACATTCAAAACTTTTCTTGGACGTCAATCCCAAATTGTTGCCATCATCAACAGCATTGTCAGGGGGTGTACTACTATGGCCTATTGTCACATGTCTCATCAGCATTGTCAGGGGGTGTACTACTATGGTCTATTGTCACATTTCTCATCAGCATTGTCAGGGGGTGTACTACTATGGTCTTTTGTCATGTGTCTCACAAAAGACATGTGAAATGAGCTTGCAGTAGTCAGTTTACAGATGTTAGTTGTCTCAACAGAAAGTCATTGGATGACATTGCACTGACTTTAGATTGTGTTTAGAAAGAGGTGTAGATAGAACTAGGGATCATGATCACTGGCCTTCCTTACTTTTTGACTGTTCTTTTACTAAAAGAGTAATACTAGCCCACTCATTGTGAGGGATCAAGAAACTACGTACAGTCCGATATTAAATGTTGAACTTCAACATATGGGACCTTATTTTTCAGGGCCTTTCCCCGACACTCTCCAACAAAATATATAAAGACATGAGGCACATTACATGTAAATGTTGTATCAACAAAAACAAAGCATAGCAAAAGTGTGAACAATTTTCTGTCCATATTCCCAGTTACATTATACCCAATTAAAATTGCATATGGTACATATGTACCATATGACAAGCCTATTACATTCTGTGAGGGTCATGCACATACCAAAACATTCTAATCAAAGTTCTTTAGAAAGCCTGTCGTAAAGTGAGACCTGTCACAGATTCTAGCCATTTTTAAACTCATAAACTGCTAACACATACTGAAACATAAGCATTGTTATTGATAGACCATACATGGTACATTGTGTTTGACTTACAGAAATATATTGAGAATCTATCAGAAGAAGCATTTCTAAAACACATCATGGCGGTTGCTCTCAGGAGACTGGAGAAGCCCAAAAAGTTGTCATCAGAATGTGCCAAGCATTGGATGGAGATCATATCCAAACAATATAATTTTGACAGGGGTGAGTTACTTCAATGTTTGATTGTTTTAGCAGTAAAATTTGTGAATGATGGTCATTTGTAAACAGCACAATGGGGATTAATGGTAGTGTAGACATGTATGGGTTTCTGCATGTATGTACTTAAGTTTTTACATGTCTATGTGTGTGCCTATATGTATATATGTCTACATTGTATATATGTATAATAGTATGTATGTATGTACGTATGTGCGTGTGTATGTATGTATGTATGTATGTATGTATGTATGTATGTATGTATGTATGTATGTATGTATGTATGTATGTATGTATGAATGTATGTATGTATGTATGTATGTATGTATGTATGTGTGTATGTGTGTATGTATGTATGTATGTATGTATGTATGTGTGTATGTATGTATGTATTTATGTATGTATGTGTGTATGTATGTATGTATGTATGTATGTGTGTGTATGTATGTATGTATTTATGTATGTGTGTATGTATGTATGTATTTATGTATGTATGTATGTATGTGTGTATGTATGTATGCATGTATTTATGTATGTGTGTATGTATGTATGTATGTATGTATGTATGTATGTATGTGTGTGTATGTATGTATGTATTTATGTATGTGTGTATGTATGTATGTGTGTATGTATGTATGTATGTATTTATGTATGTATTTATGTATGTATGTATGTATGTATGTATGTATGTGTATGTGTATGTGTGTATGTATGTATTTATGTATGTGTATATGTATGTATGTATGTATGTGTGTGTGTGTATATTAGTGTGTGTCTGAGAGAAAGAGGGACAGCTGGACAGTCAGAGACAATGGGTGAGAAATGAAATATATGTTTAACTTGATTTTTCTTGTTTATTTTACTTGACTAGATAACATAGAGGTGTCATACCTGAAAACATTGAAGAAAAGTGATGTATTGAAATTCTACCATGAAATGTTAGCAGTGAAAGCCCCAAAGAGACACAAGTTGTCAGTACACATAGTATCTAAGGCAGACAACAGTATAAAGGATGTGTTGGCTGGCCTGGATCATGTAGATGCAGCTAAAGTGACTGAAACTATGGCAGCACTGTCTATGGATACACCTAAAGACAATACTGATAGTGATCTCACATCAACACCTGAAATAGACGAGGTAAGTCACTTTGAAACAACTATACTGGAAGTGTACTGATAGTGATCTCACATCAACACCTGAAATAGACGAGGTAAGTCACTTTGAAACAACTATACTGGAAGTGGGTAAACAAATAAAATGTGTTGATAGTAAATTATATTTTAACAGGACGCTATTTTTTAGAATATTTGTAGAATTTTTCATATTACCTTGATGTGGGTTCTCAGGCCAGCAAAAAGGTAGCTGTATTTTGTTTGCGCTTCACCAGTCTTGCCACGTTTCTAAACTTCATAACACAAAATTAGTCTAGTTTAGTTTAAACTGTTGTTTTCTTACTACTTACCAACTAAATTCTCTATATACTAAGCCTATCTTGGTATATTGCTGGTTATATTATACCAGATTATTGATGGTGCAAATCGAGAGATGTGATTGGTCAAGACAACAAACTAACAAGTCTAAAATACTGATAATGCACAGTTAGTTACTCAGTTAGTTAGTTAGTTAGTTAGTTAGTTAGTTAGTTAGTTAGTTAGTTAGTTAGTTAGTTAGTTCTAATACCCAACTGTTTAGAAAATTGAACTTTTTGATGTGAAGGTGGTTGGTGAATTTTCACTTGCATATAAAGTAGCCAGATTGCTATACACCTGATATGTAAATTAGTTGTAATACAGTTTGTCCAATAAATACTTTCCAACATGTTTTTGAATTTCAATAATTTTGATGTAAATTTTTTACCAATGTTTTGTTTTCAGGCAACCTTTATATCAGACATCACAACTTTCAAGAGTGGTCTCCCTCTCTTTCCACTTGTCAAACCGTACAATGGCCAGAAGTCCAAATTGTAAAAGAAGACAAAGCTACTCAGTACTCTGATGCCCAAATAATGATCTAAATACTTGAAGAAGAACATGGTTGCACCCTGGGATAGGGATTGGGGGGTGGGGGGGGGTGGAGTATCCATTTTCTTGGAAAATCTCTAAAAATGGGTACACTTTTCTGTCTAAAAATGCTCCAAAACATGGGGTCAGTCTAGTCAGTAGATTTTGATATTTTTTCATGCTCATAAAAATACATGATGTAAAATTTATACTGTAATGTATGTTATGCCTACTACCAAGTATAAAGGTTAGTAATTATCCCAACTAATAACCACAATACAGTATTGCTCCATCTATAGACTAAAACCTCTAATCATGATGCCCCTCTTTGCCCCTCTCCAAAAAAATAAAAATAAAAACACTAAATAATTGAATAGGTGTTTTATAATGTAGATCCCACATCATATCTATAATTTTTGAGGCATAATTACCCACAGTGAAGTAGTTGGGTTGCCTATATGATACTAGCAATAGGAGAAAGTGTTGAAAAAATTCTTTCACTGCAGGGTTGCCCTATAGGGATGCCCTGTAGGATTGCCCTGTAGGGGTGATCAATATTGAGATGTTAGGATCCTTGTCTGTATCGTCGTTGTGTGTGAAAATTTGAACTTGTTTAGAATGTGATGTGAACAAGTTATAAAGTGATTGTATTCAGTGTCTTTGTTAAGGTTTGGCATGCAATCCTTGTAATAGAAGTAGCTAATCTGATAAAACTTGCACTGATTTCCACAACTTGTGCCATAATTTGAGTGGAAAACTGATTGAACTTTAGGTATATTTTACCTACTTTACCACACTTGGATCACATTCTTACAAAAGATGGTGTTGTCAGGGAAGCTATTATGTCATTCTCTTTTCAAGCTTCATTGTATCAGTGTTCTCAAAAAAAAGTAAAATGGATCTCTGTAAATTTCAAAGAATAAAAGATTGGTGGGTGGGGGGGGGGGGGGCATTTGTTGTTGTATATTTTGATGTATGGATAGTAATAGTCTAGCTGCCATAGTGGATGGTCAAACTGGCATGTGTTCTCTCCGCATAGCCTGTGTACTGGGTATTGAAAACTCAGTGATATTCATGGATACCATGGATAGAAGCTGATTGGTCGATTAATTCACATGATGCCTATATTATATTGATTGTGTCAAATTACCCAGAAGTGACCTAGCTTAGTAGTTGGCCATATACAGAAATGGTACTTTTGTATAATTTAACTTTGAATATCAATATTTCATATGCTAATTTTATGCTGAGTTTTTCTAATGGTGAATGGTTATTACTGCATTTGAATTACTGAGTTGACAGGCCTTGTAGAGAGAATGGTTGCAAGATTGACCATCAAAATTACTGCATTTGAATTACTGAGTTGACAGGCCTTGTAGAGAGAATGGTTGCAAGATTGACTGCCAAAATTACTGCATTTGAATTACTGAGTTGACAGGCCTTGTAGAGAGAATGGTTGCAAGATTGACCATCAAAATTACTGCATTTGAATTACTGAGTTGACAGGCCTTGTAGAGAGAATGGTTGCAAGATTGACCATCAAAATTACTGCATTTGAATTACTGAGTTGACAGGCCTTGTAGAGAGAATGGTTGCAAGATTGACCATCAAAATTACTGCATTTGAATTACTGAGTTGACAGGCCTTGTAGAGAGCATGGTTGCAAGATTGACCATCAAAATTACTGCATTTGAATTACTGAGTTGACAGGCCTTGTAGGGAGAATGGGTGCAAGATTGACCATCAAAATTACTGCATTTGAATTACTGAGTTGACAGGCCTTGTAGAGAGAATGGTTGCAAGATTGACCATCAAAATTACTGCATTTGAATTACTGAGTTGACAGGCCTTGTAGAGAGAATGGTTGCAAGATTGACCATCAAAATTACTGCATTTGAATTACTGAGTTGACAGGCCTTGTAGAGAGAATGGTTGCAAGATTGACCATCAAAATTACTGCATTTGAATTACTGAGTTGACAGGCCTTGTAGAGAGAATGGTTGCAAGATTGACCATCAAAATTACTGCATTTGAATTACTGAGTTGACAGGCCTTGTAGAGAGAATGGTTGCAAGATTGACCATCAAAATTACTGCATTTGAATTACTGAGTTGACAGGCCTTGTAGAGAGAATGGTTGCAAGATTGACCATCAAAATTACTGCATTTGAATTACTGAGGTGACAGGCCTTGTAGAGAGAATGGGTGCAAGATTGACCACCAAACCCTGTATGATATCTAGGTATAGTAACTATCCCAATTATAATGATTGTAAAGGAAATGTAACACTCTCAAAAAACAACAAAGATATATTCATTCAGAATATACCAAATAATCCTGATACTTTTCATATGAAATATATGTGTCAACAACAGTGTATGTAATATTTGAACTTGACTTTGATCTTAGACTAGCAATGTATACATGTAGGTGTTGAATTGTTTTTTGGGGGGTTTTTTCTTGGGGGGGGGGGTGATGGGTTTTAGTGCAATACATAACTGCACTCTCAGAGTCCACTTAATAACTATATTAGAGATATAACTGTCAACAGACCTACTACTTGTAGTTTTCAATTCCAAGAAATGTACACAATTTTATAAAATGTAATCATGGAAATAAACATTAGAATGTTGTACTGTCTTTTAATTCAAATGATCATTTTTATCAGTTCAATAAATGGGGTGATTCTTCTTCAAATGAATGGCATGTCTGTTATTTCTGATTTGTTTGTTTGTTTGTTTAACTGTTCATGTTTTTGAGTAGCAAATCATTGAATGAGTTGCCAGTGAATGAATGAATTTATTTATTTGTTTCACTAGACTGGGAAAAACGTACATGCAAAATAAGAGATAACAATAAACATGTACGGTGACCATTTTGCATTGGAGATTAGGTAACTTACTGAATATGCAAATTATATCATGTGCCTGTCTAGTGATCTACTGGCATTAATGTGTATGCATACTATTGGTATTTACAAAAATGTTATTGCATGCCTGTATGGAATCCAGTCATTCCATGGACACAGAATCTGATAACTGCAAACTAGCCAGGGAAAGAAGAAAAACAGTTTTATATCACCACAAAAATCAATCAGCATATTTGATGAATATCACACACACAAAAAAGTTTTATTTCACCACAAAAATTTAGTAATTCAATCAATTACATGCTCACTGCCCCCTGTGGAAATACTAGTTCCATGTATTTTTGAATGATGTGGCTGCTACAATTGTAAGTAATTCTACTTTAAATGTGTGCAATCGTTCATAGTTATAATTGGCAGGTACTATTTACATGGACTCATTCAAACACAAAATTGATTAGCATATATCTCTGAAAAGAAAGCAAGACTTAGTCAAGGAAAAGCAGAAAACTCCTTGTATAAAGTTGTTGATTCATTCATTCAGGCAAATCCATTGACTGCTTATTAGTATCCAATTGAGATAGGTCATAAAATCTTCAAGTACTTTACTGTACTCTTCAACACAAGTGACGTAAACTTGGAGACTAACGTTGAAAACAATACTAGTAATCAATATCTATGTATACACTAAACATTTTCGTTTGAGGCTAGATCAAATCAGCTGTGAGGACTGGAGTCAGTATGGTACAATGTGTGGTGTGGTTATAAAACAGATGGTGTAATTGTCTCATGTTCTTTATAAAGCACAACATTAAAGAGAGAAGCCATTGTTATTGAAATAACTATCACCACCATTACCAAAATGAATCATTGACCATGATAACACAGCTTTCACGATGAAAAGAGATAATGTGACATCTGTTACCTAGAGGGGGCGCTCTTCAAAGCAACACTGGTGTAACACATGCTACCACCATTTCATGGACACCTGTTGATTGTCTGGCTTGGCCAGACAGTGTCACTATACAGTTTAACAGCCATTCTTCATTCAAATGTTAAAATAATAAATTTCTAGTCCGATGATCGATAAATGCAACATTAATTTCGATTCAATGAAACCCGTTTGGCAAAAGTTTACCAAAAAGTCACGATTTCAACACCAGTTAGTCAACAGGGTAAAAACTGTGAACTTTGGTGATAGGATGGATGCAAAACACGGCAGGGGAATGTGTTTTTATTTGCTTTGCAGTAAATAGCTCAAGACGGACTCTTGATAGCATATATTGGAAAGATCAAAGTGAAAGTGAAAATTTCCACCAACATGCATGGATGACGTAGCTATCTAGAATCATCGACATTGCCGTTGGAGGGCTCCCCAATGTGAATGCTAGAATCTATCCACGTATTACCAGTACACTTGACTGTATTTAATATATTATGAAATTTCAACAGTTTCAAAAAAGACGACGAAATTCATTTTTATTAAGGTTCCGTCGACGTTCGAATATTTTGTATAAATTCTTCACAGTACTATGGTTTTAAAACATTCTGATAACAATTTTATGAAATTCTGATGCAACACAACTTTTTATTCTTTCCTTTACGAATATACACACGTGCTGCTTGTTTTTATACGTGATAAAACCGTAATTTCTGGATAAGTGATATAGACATGTACAAAAACATCGTGGATACTGAGAGACCAAAACCGGAAATTGCCGTACGGTATGTTGTGTATTTATTTTTGAAATCTATGCCAATCTAAACATATGGTACTTTAATATTGGATTTATTGATCATTCACTGCTAACCTTTTTAATCGCTTGAGATACAATTTGGAAATGTAGACCTAATGAAAAATCTATTGAAATGGAAACCTTGTCAATTTATTGCACTTCAAAATAGCCTTGTCAGGTAATTTCCTTTCTAAAATTAGATAAATATCAAAGCAACCGGAAATTACGCATCATGTTCACAATAATTTTATGGATATATCGGCTGTGACGAAATATGAAGATTTGCCTTCATGAGCTGTGAGCCCTCAGTGTCCGTTATTCCACCTCCACTATCTATGGTTATCATTATCAAAAGGGCATTCTCAAAACTTCACAAGCTACATTTTTGTAAGACAGTGTATTTTTCCGCTGATGCCGAGTACAGTTTTTACGACGATGGCAAACCAGAGCATATTTTCTGCATGCTTTCTCTCTTCGGAGAGCTTGTTCTGCGATGACTATGGACATAATACATATCTGTTACTTTTGCTTATTTATTTATTTATTTATTTATTTATTTATTTATTTATTTATTTATTTATTTATCTATTTATTTATTTATTTATTTATTTATTTATTTATTTATTTATCTATTTCCAAGGATGACCTATGGGACTAGTCCCATTTACAGGCTCCAACAATAAAATTGTACAAAACAACACCACAACATGCTCAAAATAAAAGTGCACTTAAATGGGAAGACACAAAAAATTAACACTTAAAATAAAAACAACGTATCACATTACAGTTTTAACATTTAAATAAATAAACAATTGTTCATAGATACACACACGGGGCACCAACCTACCTAAACCTACCTAAACTTACCTACCGACCAACAAATCAAGCAACCTATATACCCTTCCATGTTTTGCTCTATCGGACCTTGTTAACCCAACTGCCTTACCTCCACCTACCTACCTAGTTGAATCGACACTTCGCTAATTTTATTTGGCTTTAGGGACTGTCTTATGTATAACTTTTGAATCATTTTACCTACCTACCTACCTACCTACCTACCTACCTATTAGCTACCTACCTACCTACCTATTAGCTACCTACCCACCTACCTACCTACCTATTACCTACCTACCTACCTACCTACCTACCCGCCTATTACCTACCTACATACCTACCTACCTATCTATCTACCTACCTACCCACCTACCTACCTATTACCTACCTACCTACCTACCTGCCTATTACCTACCTACCTACCCACCTACCTACCTATTACCTACCTACATACCTACCTACCTACCCACCTACCTACCTATTACCTACCTACCTACCTGCCTATTACCTACCTACATACCTGCCTATTACCTACCTACCTACCTACCTACCTACCTATTACCTACCTACCTACCTACCTATTACCTACCTACCCACCTACCTGCCTATTACCTACCTACCTACCTACCTACCTACCTACCTGCCTATTGCCTACCTACCTACCTACCTACCTACCTGTCTATTACCTACCTACCTACCTACCTATTACCTACCTTCCTAAACCTACCTACCCGGTATCCACCTACCTTACCTATCTACACACGTCTATTTATCTACTACACGCTCGTGTGTGTACCCACTGTCACGGTATCATTTCACTCTAGATATACAATATAGCAAAATTTTGATGAAAATATGCGAAATAGGGGATTTCAGCAATATTTTTTCACTGATTGCTTCATTGTCGTTACTACATATAATAGAACTCACACACAGTATACTATTTCCGGTAGAATAAACAAAAAAGTGTATTCAATGTATTAACTTTGGATTAGATTACAGTGCAGTATTGTATAAATGTCATCCCTCACATATGGCATGACCACATTGGATCTCATCAACCAGATATTGATTATGCTTGAACAAGATTCCGAAAAATTGGGTCAAATAGAGATTCATGTAGAAGTATCTATCCTCATCTATCTAATTATGTATGCAAAGATAACTTGTTGACAATATTGAATTTTGATGCAATCTATAACTATTTCTCCTACAACTGGAGTAGTTGTCATAGCAACTCGTTAGTTTAATATTTAAACTGTATCCAGATTATACAGCTTTACAAGGTATTTGACATATTGTTGGGGGTGAATAAAACACACATGTGACAGGAAATGATTTGTAACAGCTGCGATTCATGTTTGTAACAACCACTCACTAGCTTTATAATCTGATTTCAATAGTGGTACATACAATCCATATATGTATGTATGTATGTATGTATGTATGTATGTATGTATGTATGTATGTATGTATGTATGTATGTATGTATGTATGTATGTATGTATGTATGTATGTATGTATGTATGTGTGTATGTATGTATGTATGTATGTATGTATGTATGTATGTATGTATGTATGTATGTATGTATGTATGTATGTATGTATGTATGTATGTGTGTGTAACTGGGTGTCAGTTTGTTATAGTACAAAGTGTCGTTTAATGTAATTGTAGATGTTTCCATTTATCTTGTATTGCATCTGTAGTTTTTGACGGTTGTCTGTTATTTTTATGTATATTTGTTTTGGGGTCCACGTTTATAGGTGTTCGTCACCTGTGTGGTCTGCCTGACTTTTAAATAAACAAACAAACAAACAAACAAACAAACAAATAAATAAATAAATGTGTGTGTATGCATAGCGCACGCGTGTTGTCTGTCTGTCCATTGCATGATGTGTGTGCATAAGTAAGGTGGGTGGGTAGGTATATGTGGGTAGGTAGGTATATGTGGGTGGGTAGGTATGTTTGTAGGTAGATAGACAAGTTATGTTTTATATGTTACGATTTTGACTACAAATAATTAGATTAAATATGATAGGTCAACATACTGTTGACACTTTCCCCAAAAGTTCATATGTTTATTGTCACTTACAATATCCATCCATCCGGTGAATAGTCAGGAATAAGTCAATATATTATCTGAACTACTTTCCTGTATTGGAACGAAGTGACGTCAGTAATATATACTCTGGTTTTATCAGCGGTTCAGAGTGACGTCATTTGACTAATAGCATCTGTACTTTGGTCTTCAATTCAAAGGGACCCAGGCTTAAATGTATCATTGCATGCATTGTGTTTACAATAAACAGACAGGGAAATATTTCCATTAACAAACGTATTAACAAAAACACGTGTGTGCATGATGTACAAAACACAACAAGATTGAAAATTTACAATGGCTAATAAAGTCACCCTTTCCTGTCAGCAAATATTTCCTATTAATCTTTAACATCAATTTTGAAGATTTAAAGTTTATAAATATAGAGAAAATACTGTATACTGTACATCTAATATACGTATATTCATAGACACATATCCATACCGCCAACGTCCATTATATTTCAAGCTCATCACATAAAAACCGGAATACATCACTCGACATTCTCTGCAATTACCCTAGCTTGGGCACATCTACCACAATGTTTAATAACTAATAATTATTCATCCATTCATTCATTCATTCATTCATTCATTCATTCATTCATTCATTCATTCATTCATTCATTCATTCATTCATTCATTCATTCGGTTCTTTAAATTACCGTTTGCATCATTTCGTACATGTAATTCCCGTATTCCTGTTTATTATCACCAGCATGATATAACGAATTCTTTGCATTATTAGCCTCGTTCTTGGCTTTTTACATTCGGTCAGGAACTGCATTTCCCACATAGATATACAGAATATTGAAACTACAATTCTGTACCACTAATATCAAGAGTTTAAAGTTCAATGGTTGTCTGATGCGCATGTCTGGGTAATATATTTTTTTATGGACGCTCTTTATATCATAGTCATTCCAAGTTCCGATCATTATACTGATTTTAGCTAATATGCATGACACCAGTATTCACTTTTTGAAAAGGTCGTGAATTCCTGCTCAAAACGCATTTTTTTGAGCGTCAATAGTATACTGACTTGTTAGGTTTCGGTAGCGTGGGACCCCAATCGAGGTGTACGTGTTTGCGAATCAGACAACTGTTGGCAGTGTTGCACTTCAATGTCTTCAACCAACCAACTGGCAAACAAACGAACATACATTTACGCGATCCGTCTTGTAGTTACTCAACTTGGGGAAAAATGCAATAAAAATAAAAAGTGGGGTTGATGTGAACAATATACATAGCTACGAAACTTTTAATAACATGTATATGATTCATTTATTATAATTTATTTACATTTAAGTAAGGTTACTTTGCCGGGAAGACCTAGTACCTGTAACCTGTATCATAGTACTCATAAAGCAAAGAGTGTTGTGACTGTGACGTCAGATCGTCTCAGCCGACGTCCTACAACGATTTATCTATAAGAGTAAGTTATAGTAACTATTTGTTGAACACATCTAGTCTTTACTTTTAGGCAGAACATAAACATGTTACATAGACTCAATAATAACAAAAAACTTAGGTACATTCCTCTCTTGACTCAATATGAAGAAGTAGCACTTTGAAAAGGTACACCTGAAGTGTAGAAAACTAAGGATATTTTTAGTAAATCACTCCCCAAACAGCAGTGCATGGTATTTTAAGCTGCAGCACAGCTACATAGTTTAGGCATGTATGATGGTAGCTAGGTTAATTTGTAACAGAAACTGTTATCTTTGCAAACGATATTGTTGTTTTGGTTGCTGCTATATGGGCTTAGACATGGTTGCTATGCACATTTGTGTTTATTGTTTTGATGCCTAATCACTTGCCCACCCATCTGTTGTTATCTGTACACATTACATTGGCATTTGGCTATAGTTGTGGTCATGATTGCTATAGATGTACATGAAACATGTATGTTTATTTTTTAGTGCATGTTCACTTCTGGATCAGTCATGTTACCTTTATATGACACTGGCATTTTTGCTGTTGCTATGGGCAAGATCTTCAAAAGTTACTAGACACATTTATGTTGTATTTTTTTTACTTGACAACCCACTACTTTTGATCTTTGCAAATATGACATTCATGTGTTGTGAAGAATATATTGTCACTTTGTCTTTAACTAAGTCTTCATATATCAGTTAAACACCTCTACAAACATCCTAACCAAATTGTAGCCCCATTCTTATTAATTAGAGTTTTTGGTTTGGACCTACAAATCACATGTTTGAGCTAATTTGCATGTCATTTGTGAGGTCATCTTGTGCTCAACAATTCTCCACCTAGACACCCCTAGAAACATCCCAACAAAATCTCAGACTGATCCACAACTTCTTAAGACCTAATTTGGATAGCTGTAATGAACCTTCAGAGCAGGTATACCTGCAAGAGCTTTTCACTTCATGCTAGGGGGTCAAACTAGAGTATGGTCAACTTATTGTCATGTGTGCCTGTGGTAATCCTATACTAATGCATAATACATGTATGTAGTGTGTGTGTGGAGCACAGGTCATTGTGTTGACCAAGAAATTCATTGAGTTGAGTAATATTTCTCTGAAGTGACTTAGAGTAAAACTTTATTTCAGGTAATTAGACTTTCATTTGCATTTGACATTTCAAGGACAATAAAAAGTTATTTTTCTAAATTTAGAACCAAAATACACCATATTCTAATTCTTTACGTGTTACCACATGGTCGAGCAGCAAAATTAAAACCAAATTGTTAAATTTCCTGCTCAACCCTATAGTGTTACAACAAGCTCTGTGTCAACTGCACAGGTAGAAATATTGGGAAACAAGCTTTCAATTGAAGACACAGCCCAACTGATGTTTTATGGAGAAGTTATTTTGCAAATCTTAATGATGTCTGTAGATACAAAACTTGATAATTTATTGTCCAATTTGGTATTTGACCTTGAATATGGAGGTCACAGGTCAAGGTATAAAAAGAATTTTATTCTTTTATTCTTTCTGATTTTTAAGGTATAGACATTAAATGGAGTCTTTGTGTATTAAATTTCTTGAGTTAATGTTGCAAGAAAAATTTGGTCATTTTACCTTGAAAATGTTTCTAGGTCAAGGTCTCACCAGAAAGCTCATCATTAATAATGTGAGGGTAGACACTTGAACAGTGTCCTTATGTATCAAACCTTTGGAGATAAGACAAAAAGTGCTTTTCTATCACAAATATGGCTGCCTTTTTGCTATACAGGTCAAGGTTACGAAATTAAGTGACTTGCATATGCCTCACATGGTGAAACCCTAGTCATGATGAAGAAAACCCAAATTTGGCTATTTGACCTTGAACACTGCAAGGTCAAAGTCTTACAAGCAAGCTAATTGATAATATGGGCGTAGGCACTTGAATGGAGTCACTACGTATTACACCTACAAACATATTGCAAAATTTAACAACCAATATGGCCACCATTCAGCCATATTTGATATTTAGACAAGGTAAAATTTCCTGCTTGTGATAAAATTACCTTTATATATGCAATATTTTAGTTTTAAAGAAACACAGCGAAGGTCATCATGTTTCAAAATTTTCTGTTTATTCACAAGTCTTAATTTACCCATTTTTAACATAACACTTTGGTGTCAGAATACTTGGTGATACATTAACTCAACTATGATACATTACAAATCAAAACTGTAGGATCTATCAAAATCTGATATGAACATAAATGAACAGCTGCATATAACAGACAAGATAAATCAACACATTGCAGTCAAGTTTTGTCTAAAATCTATAACTCAAAACTTTGAAAACTTGAACAAAGAAATGTTACTGACTATACCCCCTTCCCCTCTTTCCATCCCAGTTCTGCTGTAAAAAAACCAAGCTATCGATTACATTCATATGGTTCTTGTTGCAGCATGAACTTATAGAAATAAGTTGGCTTTCTATGAGGATCAGTTGCCATGGTAATATAACAATAAAAGTAATTATGTCTTTAAAAAATAGGTTTTTATGGCAATTAAAGAAATGTGTAATGAAGGCAGACATGTCATAGCGCGAAAGGCTGCAAGATTCTACTTTAACTGCTAGGTACGTCCAAATTTGTCCAAATAAACTGTGAATATGAATATGAGAGTGTAACTATGACTAAAATTACAATGAAAATAGTAAATACCACAAACTACAAATCTGCCTTTGGGTAAAATTCATGTCATTGAGTACCAAAATATGTGAATAAATCGACAACAGCTGCAAATGCCTGCATTGTCGCAGTGTACAAAAAACCCATTTACCAAAAACTTTGCAATAACCATACAGAAATAGAACTATACAACTTTCCTGATCGAGATGTTTCAGCATAGATTTTATGAAACAAAGTGTAACCTTGGGAATTAAATGAAATTGTGTTTAATAGCAAATGTAATTTTAATGCATATGGTGGCAACTAATTGACAATAAGGTTTTAATAAAACACAAACATTGAAAAAGGAAGTTATTACACACTCTTTATAAGCACTCTAAATGTCATCATATGGAAGATATCAACAGCATTATTTCTTCCATGGCATAAATATGATGTGTGTTTCACCACTTGAAATATTTAATATTATTAAACAAAATACATCAAAATAATTGCACTTCTAATATAAATTAGGAAAATGAAGCCAATGGCTCTGAACATGGATGAAAATATCTCATAAAATGGTTCTATAAGATTGAAACCTATATGAACGATCAAAACATCCTATGTGTAAAAAATGACCGAAAAAATTTGAAATCCTGAATTAACTTGTATGCTGGTAATAGTCAGTACGACCTCATTACCAACATATCATAGTAATCCTTTTTTTGTAGTTTTTAAACAAAAGAGAGAGAGAGAGAGAGAGGATTTAGAACTACTGCTGTTCTTTGTGGCAATTGATAAAACAATTCCTAAGAACTTTATACAGAATACCCTGTTTCATGACAACAGTGTAAATAGTAACACTACATCAAATATGGCTGCTGACAGTTCCTTGCTTCTTTTCAACGATTACATTGTATTTGTTGAGGATTTTAGGATAGAAAGAAACACGACTGCCATTTAAACTGTACAAGTTACTGAACAATAACAGCTTATGAATGTAAACCATGTAATGAATGTTATTTGGATACCAATATTCTACAGGGGCACAGTCTGAGTCAGGTGGGAATATTTTTATGCATTTATTTTCTGTTTCATATAAAGAATTTCACTCTCCTATTCAATGTACTGAAACATACTGAGTCATCACTAGTAACTGAGACATTTATAGCATCACACTTAGGCATACTAAATAAATGAAACATTCAAGAAGTTAAACGTAATTTTCAAATGCATCCAGGCATTGCCATTGACATCAGGATATAGAGAAACTGGTCATGTGTAAAACTGTTTTAATACACTCGTGTATTGTAGACGCATATTATACACTTATAGGGAGAATAACACAAGTCATTCTTCATATGTACACAACAACAGAAAATACAGTAAAACATTCAGGAGTAGAGTGTGTCAATTTACAAGCATGGACAGTTGTCAGGGTTTTGTGTTTTGCATTTCTAAATATACTCATTATTCTGACATCATTATCACTATGAAAACAATGCCTACAAATTCTTGGCAAAAAAACAAACAATTTGCATTGAAATGCTAATTTGTTACTACTAGTGATACAAATTTGTAAACACAGACTACCTATCCCCTTGTAGATCAGTAAGCACACTTTCATTTGCAAGGATCACTTTTCTTTTTCTTTAAAGTGTCCTTGCAGATTTAAAGAAATAACTAATAATCCTTCTAAAAGTCATTGTAAATACTTATTTAGTATGCTATGTAACTTTTGTACACACCATGAAACAGTGTTTGTTAACATTTGGTTAGGTAAAATACTTCATAATTCATTTAGTACAAATCAACACTGAGTACATAAGATTACTAGCTTATTTTAGCTGGAAAACATATTCAAAGAACACAGATGTCATTTTGATGTGCATGATACACAGAGAATACAGACAGCATTTTGATGTGCAGGATACAGAGAGAATAAAGATGTCATTTTGATGTGCAGGATACAGAGAGAATACAGATGTCATTTTGATGTGCAGGATAGAGAGAATACAGATGTCATTTGATGGGCAGGATACAGCGAGAAAACAGATGTCATTTTGATGGGCAGGATACAGAGAGAATACAGGCAGCATTTTGATGTGCAGGATAGAGAGAATACAGATGTCATTTGATGGGCAGGATACAGTGAGAATACAGATGTCATTTTGATGGGCAGGATACAGAGAGAATACAGATGTCATTTTGATGGGCAGGATACAGAGAGAATACAGGCAGCATTTTGATGTGCAGGATAGAGAGAATATAGATGTCATTTGATGGGCAGGATACAGCGAGAATACATATGTCATTTTGATGGACAGGATACACAGAGAATACAGATGTCATTTTGATGGACAGGATACAGAGAGAATTCAGATGTTATTTTGATGGGCAGGATTACAGAGGGTCATTTTGATGGGCAGGATACACAGAGAATACAGATGTCATTTTGATGGGCAGGGTACACAGAGAATACAGATGTCATTTTGATGGGCAGGGTACACAGAGAATACAGATGTCATTTTGATAGACATGCAGGTAATACTGAATGAACAGAACACAAGTAGGTCTTTTGCTGGTAATGTCTTTCCTATCGTATGAGGAATGTTATAAGGGAGAGTTTAACATGAAACACAACCTGGTAACAGATCTAACAGAAGGGTCATTATGCTACAGTCAAAATAACTATTTTCATATGATTTTACATTATTTTGCAAATGTTGACTTGATTTCACTTTTAATATAGTGTGCAATACTTCAGTGCATAATACTAACATTTTAGGCAAAATGAATGGTGTAGAGGAAAAAATATAACATATTGTACATTAATTCCATCCACAAAATGGAATTCATTAACCATTGAATGCTTAAATAATTACTTGTAGTTGTTGCCAAATTTTATATTTATATTCAGGGTTCTAATCAACATTTACTGGTATATGTCAGATGTTCAACCAACATTTATATAGTAGATATTCATCGGTGGTTCTACAAGTTTGCATAGTGGTGCTATAAAGCCACTAGATAGTCTACAGTTTTATTGGGAGTTCTATAATTTCTAGTAACTTTAATTTCTATGTTCCTTTTATAATGATTTATCCAATGAGAAAACGTTTGCTACATTACAATCAAAATACACATGATGAAATGTATCATAGTAAATAACATTCAAAACCTCTGTTTTTTCTCTTTTGTTTTTGCATTCACTATTTCTAAACTTTCTCATTTGGATTACTATGAAATGGGTGAATTGTGTAAGAATTCATGTTGACTGTACTGTGTTAGAGAGTCTGTTGTTAGGTCCAGTATTGAGTTAGCATGTCTATTTCTCTTGTCTGAGACAAATGAGAGGGGTTGTCTTCTTGCTATCTGTGATGACTTAGGGAGTCCATTTTTCTTTTAGCATATATTGACTTATGGGGTCTGTGTTCCTGTGGCTTGTGTTGTCTGTCCTTCTTCTGGATAATCTTGGATCTTTCGGTGCACCTGTCGTAGATATTGTTGCTGTTTGTAGTAGATTTTCAGTGCACCCTTGATTGCAACAAATGCAATACCTCCCTGAAAATTACAACCATACAGAATGTTAAGAGTCAGCAAAAAAATTGCAATGACATGTTTCTCTGTAACCACACATGACATAATGTAAGTGAAGCAAATTATAAATCCCCCTGACTCATTCATTTAGCTGTATTATCAATAATGTCACTGTCATCATCATTGTCGTCGTCGTTGTTGTTGTTGTTGTTGTTGTTGTTGTTGCCATTGTCATCATCATCATCATCATCATCATCATCATCATCATCATCATTATCATTGCCAGCTGTCAGATATATGGCTGTCATTGCTATGATTGTTTAAAGGTAGAAGAGCAATAAGATTGGTAATTTTACACACAAAACTATAAAAATAAACCACAGACACAGACACAGACACAGACACAGACACAGACACAGACACAGACACAGACACAAAAACAGACACAAAAACACAAAAATTGGAGATGGTCTCTTTATGCCATTTATACTACTGAGAAACATTAATGATTAGATATCATGCAGCTTTGTCTTCTAGGGTAATTGCCTTTCTGAACACTAATTTCTCCCTAGTTTCCAGAAAAAGACATTACTTTTTCAAATTTAACAGTCCAAAGTACTTTATTATGTATCTCCTACTAAGGTACATGTAACCCATATGTATGATGTTTCAATACAGCTGTATTTTACATGTTTATACTTGGCTGTCATATTGCATGGCTATCATAGCATAGTAATAATAATAATAATAATAATATAATGATAATAAACTTTATTGTAACCTTATCTATATTTCCAGATATCAGTACAATACAATACAATAAAGTAAAAAGAAAAATACCTGTATTGACCACACACAAAAAAGAGTAATTTCACAATGTGAAAATCAACACAGCATATTGGTTATACAGATAGTGATGAGCCTCTGAGGCCAGATGTAGTCAGAGGGCCTGAAAAGTAGTAAATGTATTTGTCGAATGTATATCACAAGGCAGCTGGTATATTTTTGTTCAAATGATATTCTCGAATTTTGAATCCATGTTGAATAAATTTGCTTTTATCAACTAATGTATTTTTGTCTTTTACTTTAAGAATCTTTATGAGATTCTCATTATCCATGCTTGTACCAGAACATATATTTAATTTGTTAAAGAGTTCTTTCCTTTCATTTTGATATCTGTATAGCGTAATAAAAAATGCTCCTCATCTTCTATTTCACCTTGTTTACATACAGGGCATGTCCTGCTTGATAAGGTGGTGTTTGTGTATATTCCAGTTTCTATATGTACAATATGCGCACTAATTCTAAGTTATATATCTAGTACTGGTATATGGCATGCTGTACTTGGCTGTCACATTGCACAGCTATCATAGCATACTATACGGCATGTTGTACTTAGCTGTCACATTGCATGGCTATCATAGCATAGTATATGGCATGTTGTACTTGGCTGTCACGTGGCATGGCTACAGTATAGTATATGGCATGTTGTACTGGGCTGTCACGTAGCATGGCTTTCATGGCATAGTATATGGCATTTGTACTGGGCTGTCACGTGGCATGGCTTTCATAGCATAGTATATGGCATTTGTACTGGGCTGTCACGTGGCATGGCTTTCATAGCATAGTATATGGCATTTGTACTGGGCTGTCACATAGCAAGTTTTATTGCCTGTCACATAGCACATTTTACTGGACTGTCACATGGCAAGTTTTACTTGGTTGTCACATTACATGATTTACTAGGCTGTCACAAGGCATGGTTTACTGGAGTGTCACAGACATACCATGTTTTACTGGGCTGTCACATAACATGATTAACTTTCATTAATTTTTTGTGTGAAATCGCAATATCAATATCAATATCAATGTCAATTTCTCCATCCAAGGTCTTCGTAGTGGGAAAATATGTGGCTGCATAAATGTACTAAAATCGTTCTCTACACACACTAAATACCACATCTCTCTCTAATTAACAGATCAAGTCAGTATTACAGCAAACTATACAATTCTGACCAAAGATCCAATGAACAAGTTACAAATAGTGATTGACATGTTAGATTCTTGCTATAGCACAGTACACTCAATTAAACTTCTTTCCTTTGCTGACCCGGTTCTAATCAACTGACATCTGCTGTGTATCACAAATCTAAGCTCAAACTTAAAGTGAGGATACTGGCATTATTTTTGCTACTTTTGTGACAACAGTATATGTTCAACTTGTCTCCTAGGAATCAGAGTGATTGGTAGTACCTAAGACCTGGTCTGTAACTAGGGATTCCAATCACAATCGATGAGAAACCAAACATCTGGACTACTCATCTGACATTTATCAATGTTACTCTCGGAGGAATAGCAGTATAAATGTTAATACCTGACCTAGGAATGAATTTCAAACTAACAGTGTGTACACTTAGATTGATCATGACTAATTATATCTCTCCACGACTATAAATATTTTACTTGAAAATACATTATTGTCAGGTAGATAAATATCAGGGTGTTTAGATATGCGTGCAAAATCTCTGATAAATTGATCTTTTCCCTGGGGTTGTTAAGATTTACATTTCATGAACACTGTATGATAAATGTTTGCACACTTGGACAATTTTATTTTCTCAGAAAATACTGACTCTGTGACAGCTCACATATCAGAAGGAATATGACAATTTGATCGCTGGCTTTGAGTCTTCAGATCTATAGACAATGTATGTTAAGAATTCCATTCATTGTGATATCGGTATTAAAATGTGTATAAATGAAAAGATGTATCTACTACAACTTAGCAATGCATGTTCTAGACACAAGAAGCTAGTTTATAAATCTGAATTACTATGTCATCCCTAGACGACATCAGAATTGATCAAATTCTAGAAATAATGACACAGTAGAGATGTGATGATGCTACAAGTGTCTAAGTATTCTATTTACATCTACTGATCTGATGATGCTTTTCAGACCCAGGGTTCAAAATTTTCTCATACAATTTAATACCAATAGTTGGAATACTAGTTTATTTATTTCGGTGGTCCACAACATAATGTTGGTGGTTCACTTATGTCATATTAGCCATGGCTGTTAAGTACATTTTATCTGCATATTTCCCTCGTATCATTTGTTGTATTTCTATGTTCATTTTTCTTCTAAAGCTTTCCATAAATCAACCTCTAACATAACCATAACACTTCTTAGGATGAAGTAGCTTACATCTGATATGACAAAATAAAGACCAACAATGTTTACATCTAGATAATGTTTTATAGATTACTAGAATTCCTTTCTGTCTTTGTCTCTAATTTGCTACAACTGTGACAGACATTGTTGAAGTTACACTAAAACTTAGAGATAATATCACAACTAAACACCAGGGTGCACACACTGAGTACTTGCCTTGTTTGGAAATTAGGACTCCATTGTGATAAAACAGTGCCATGTTCAATGTGCAAGGTAATCCTCACTTCATGTGTATCTTTTTTTTGTTTTAAATCATCAGATATTGCATTTGACATCAGTCGAGGTCAAAATGAAGATTCAACTGGAAAAGCTTATGCTTGAAATATGGTGAAGTACATGTTGTATAATGAAATAGGAACTGTTTATTTGATGAAATGGAAATTGTTTATTTGCCCATGTTTGATAATAAATGTAACAAACAAGAAAAGAAGTAGTTATGTACCACGTGTCATCATTGTGCAATGTTTAAATCAAATCACATACAGCAGAGGAACAACTTTCTTCTGAATTTGTACAGGTAATTATCAACTTGAGAGTTGACACATCCTTTCTATGACATTTGATAAGAGACATGTATCTATGAGATATAGACACTATGTCTTCAATATCTACCCACACAGGAAATGCTGAGGCTAACATGTAATCAATACAACTTGAGTATTTGTACTTGTATGTGATTCATACATATATATATATATACTGGGTAAGTCTGACAGGGCAGCATTAATTTCAACAATACCTGTCATATGTCATGTCATTTTCTGAAACTGACCAGGTACATTTAACTCCATTGATTAAATCTGCTTCCCTATTTTGCAATGTAAGTGCGTTTGCATAGAAAAACATGACATATACACGTTTCACCTGCTTAGATCTCTTTACTTTAGATAGCACTACATCTCACTTCTTGATACTGTTCAGTTCAATCATACCTGTCAAATGTCATCTCATTTTCTGAAACTCTTCACGTACAACTGATTGAAAACTGTTTCCCTGTTTTGCAATGTAAGAAGGCATTTTGCACAAAAAACATGATGTGTGTTCTTCACTTGCCTAGATCTATTTAAAGCAATCTTTATATGACACTACTTTTCACCACTTGATGTTGTTTATTTAATCTGTTTTGTATCTTTATGAAGAGCTTTTTTTTCAAGCCTGAGTAGCAAGTGTTACATGTGGGCTACTATAAAAACTAATTATAACAGTGACTTCATCCTTGAATGCTATCCAAACTAATTGAAGGGGAGCTCCTCATGTGGAGAATTCAATCATGAAATATCTAATGAAATCTGCCTTGACCTTTTGGACAGGAGTTCAAGAGATATATTAAGTATTTCATGGTATATGTTAGATGGTGATTTCAATACTCTTTGTAACATGTATGCAATAGACATTAGTAGTCAAATTGTGTACATGTAACTTTCAATACTTCATAAAACCCTTACGTTATGAGAATTTCTCACTTAAGGAAAAAAATAAATATTACAGAATAATATTACCTGTGCCAGCATAATTTATGTGAAATTGAAATAACAAGCCTTCAATCAAAGACATAGCTCCCAACTTGTGTGTTTTATGGCAACCTTATTGTGCAAATTCAATGGTGACTCTAGATACAAAACGTCATAATTTATTGACCAATTTGGTATTTGACCTTGAATCTGGACATCAAAGCCAAAGGTCAAGGTACAAAAATAAAGCTGACCTTTGAGGTACATAGACATTTAAAAGGAGTCATTGTTTATTCAACTTCTTGAGTTAACATAGAAAGAAAAATTTGGTCATTTCACCTTGAAAATGCATGTCAAATGTGAGGGTAGAGACTTGAATGGTGTCCATATGTATCAAACTTTTATTTTGGAGATAGGCAAAATATGCTTTTCTATCACAAATATGGCAGCCAGCGGCTATACAGGTGAAGATCACTAAATTAAGTGACTTGTACATGTCTCACATGGTCAAAATCCAAGTCATGATTAAATATGTTTGATTCGAAAAGTTTTGAGGATAACCAAATTCGGCTATTTGACCTTGAAGAAGACTGTCAAGGTCAAATTTCAAGGTCTTAAAAGAAAGCTCACATTTGGTAAGATGGGTGTTGGCACTTGAATGGAGTCACTATGTATTATGCCTACAATGTTATGATGCATATTGTGAAATTTAGAAATAAATATAGCTGTCATTCACCTATGTTTGATTTGGTCACAATACAAAGTGACGTGCATACAAGAATGTATCTCTCACATAGCATGTTACAATTGTGCCAGGTTTGGATGAAATCGGTTGATGCGTGCCACAGATATGAGGTTGCATGCATGCATGCACGATCGCAAGCATGCACAGACAGACAGACTAGCCCCCTCTGAGTGGTGCCTGTTGGGGCTAAAAATGGATGATTTTGAATATCTTGACTCATGTTGATGTATCAGACTCAGAGTGCCAGTTATGTAAAACATATTTTTATTAAAGATAAAATGTGCCTTGGGAAATCAAAGTTCTTCAATTCTATCCAAACTTTGCCATAGGAAAGCTTGTTCCTGGTTCTTTTGAGACAATAAAAGACATTTGGGGTTTCACGGTCTTGTTTTCAAGGAAACTGACAATATCTTATTTTTCTGTAGACAATATTTAGTGGTCATACTGGATTCTAAAATTAGTAAATTTTGATATCATTTTGATCTCTATATATTTAAATAATTTCTATGGGGACAGCAGATTTTGTCCACTGGTTGTAACTGACAATAGGTTGGAGTTTTCTTGAACAAAGTAACAGCAAAATTTTAAGGAGTTTATTTCCAAGGCACAGGTTTTTTTTTGGAATCTACACATCTTTTTCTAGATTCCCTTCCATTTTTGTATCTGAATTCCTACACCTTAGCAAAAACACAGAACATAATTTAGATTGTATACACTGTAGTTATCCAATACAAAACTGCATGACAAAAAACTGTTTTGAAAATTCGAGTGAACATACAGCAAATTTTCTGTATATATACATGTATGCACATATACACATACACACACAACCACACACACCCACACCCATACCCACCCACACACACACACACACACACACACACACACACACACACACACACACACACACACACACACACACACACACACACAAATACTTAAAGAACAATAAGTAAAATAGGCAACTTTTGATATCTATACTGACTGGTTTGTTATAATGAGACCAAAGTGTAACAAACTAAATGTGCAATGAAAGTGAACATTTCAACAAAAATATCTAAAAGGACTTACCAGAATTGTTCTCTGCAGATTGGAATTGAGTGATCCAAACATGACTTTTCCACAAATAGTTGCTATGGTAGGGAAGATCAAGGCACCGCATAATATTCTGGTGGCAGACACTGGATCATTTGATGGAACTGTCTCAGCTGGGATGCGGAAACCAGGCGCCATATCAGGAAAGAGATAACTGAGAAATGGAATCTTAGTCGAATGTTTTCTCCAGAGCTTCAAGATATAGTCCTCCCATCGGATCATCTTTCCAAGGATCAACATCACTGGAATAGTGGGTAGTCCTATAAGCAGGAATAATGGATCAGCTCGTTCCATCACATCAAGTCCCTCTTTATGTCCCAGCACCTGCATGACAGTCACTGCACCATACGTTACTGCAGTCCAGTAGATGGACCCAACTACAACCCCTGCAGCTGCAAAGGGGCACACTTTGTAGATGATCTTATCCACTGTGTCAAGTATATACACAAATGAACCTGGCAACAAAACAAAATTCAAAATATACCCTTTACCATTTTGCTGATAAATAATCTATCATTTTCTCAAAACAACTTCCTTAGGTACACAATTCATAACAAATGAGTCATTTTTGTAATCATTTGCTACAGAACAAAGAAAAATACATCAAACTGTCCATGTTATTCCTCAAACTGGATGTGACTTCTCAAATTTTCAGTTGCATGTATCAGAGGAAGGACTCATGGCTAGATATGGTGAGTGGTAGGTAATAACCCTTGATCTTGTCCTGTACTCACTTCAAATATTAAATATAGTAGAGTAGATATATGCCCTAGATTTTTTCAAAAAGAGGGCTTTGAGGTTGATATTAAACCACTTTTGTAGTAAAATGCTAGTTGGAGACAAAGAAAAGACCTTCTTGGATCTAGTGGCTGGTGTACTGATACAATTTTGGCACAAAATGAATAATTTGGAGTATGATTTTCATTTTATCAACAGAGCACTCAGGGAGTTTGGTGCCCTTGTTACCTTGCTCAGGGTGAAAACTGTATGGTACAACATCTCTGTTTCAAAAATATTCATCAGAAATATTCTTCAGATAGGACAAAATCAAGGTGTGTTCTCTTGACAAGACATGGGCATGAATAAAGGGCTGAGACAATAACCTCTAACAGGTTAAATTGCTAGAAGGGCTCAAAAACTGCACAATGCTGCTACTTGCTTCTTATTGGCTAAACTTTTTGTGCCCGGAGTTAACCAACTGATTATAAATGGGGCCCTGGTAAGACAGATTATTAAGTGAAGGATTTAACTCTGTTATGGTTGTGTGGTTAGTGGCAGCATGGGTAACTTGTATGTTGCCAAGGTAGCTGAGAAAGTGTTGTAACATTATAGGTCTGTGCCTATAATGATGCAACCAATATAATTTTTTTAGCACTATTCTGAAAGTCTGATATACATAGATGTATTTGTGATTTACCTAGTTTTGGATATACGATAAGATACTCTGTGTTGCATTGTGGGCAAGCTACTTTGGTTGTGCTATTTCCTTTCTGTTTCTCATCAATCCATCTCTGTAGACATGATTGATGTACCCATTTTGTTGTTCCTTTGCACTTGCATGGCCTTGTCCAAGGTGCTGATCTGTCATCTTCTTCTGTAGCAAAACACACCCAGCATGTACGCCTGCAAGTCAAACATAACCAAGTATGTGAAAAACCACTAACTATCCATCATTATGAATCTATCATCTTAACATCAAGGAGGTCACAGCAAACCATTCTTTTATGCCTCACTTCCCTGTCACTGCTATAACTTTTGCTATATCCATGATATCACAAAAGTTATAGCAGACAGTTCAAAGAATATATGCAAGTCATTTCAAACATAGAAATATGAATACATGCAGACCAACAGATTTGTTGCTAGCAACTGACTGACACAAAAGAAAATCCACAATAATAAATATTTCAGTTTAACATGGAAATGGCCTTTTATATTTGGAGTCTCAAGTTGAAAATACATGTACTAAATTTCACTGAAAATAGATTGTGAGTAGTAGCTTCAGTTTATAATGGGGTGTGTATAATTTAGTCCTCAGATGACATACCAATAACTATTGTGTATCAACCACATAGTGTACAATTTAGTCCTCAGATGACATACCAATAACTATTGTGTATCAACCACATAGTGTACAATTTAGTCCTCAGATGACATACCAATAACTATTGTGTATCAACCACATAGTGTACAATTTAGTCCTCAGATGACATACCAATAACTATTGTGTATCAACCACATAGTGTATAATTTAGTCCTCAGATGACATACCAATAACTATTGTGTATCAACCACATAGTGTACAATTTAGTCCTCAGATGACATACCAATAACTATTGTGTATCAACCACATAGTGTATAATTTAGTCCTCAGATAACATACCAATAACTATTGTGTATCAACCACATAGTGTACAATTTAGTCCTCAGATGACATACCAATAACTATTGTGTATCAACCACATAGTGTACAATTTAGTCATCAGATGACATACCAATAACTATTGTGTATCAACCACATAGTGTATAATTTAGTCCTCAGATGACATACCAATAACTATTGTGTATCAACCACATAGTGTACAATTTAGTCCTCAGATAACATACCAATAACTATTGTGTATCAACCACATAGTGTACAATTTAGTCATCAGATAACATACCAATAACTATTGTGTATCAACCACATAGTGTACAATTTAGTCCTCAGATGACATACCAATAACTATTGTGTATCAACCACATAGTGTACAATTTAGTCCTCAGATGACATACCAATAACTATTGTGTATCAACCACATAGTGTATAATTTAGTCCTCAGATAACATACCAATAACTATTGTGTATCAACCACATATCATAAAGTAGCAGTACTGATTTATTCTTGTGCTAAAGATTATTATTGTTTCCATTATTTAAAGGGTCACAAGTTTATAAGTTTTTTACTCAAGTGGAAATATATACTATACAACCTTGTTTAAACTACACTAGTATAAATTATAATGTTAATGTTTAATGTTTGGGTGCTGCCTGTTGGGGGCAAAAATCATTCAGATCATTCTGACCCTTGTATTTTCTAATCTTGTCTTGCCAGTGTTTCTTATGATTATGAGCCCTAGAAAAGTCATTTCACCATTCCTGCATTGTGTGACCTCTCCAAAAGAATAAGGTTGTATGTTAGGAATCATGGGAAGGAAACAATGTTAGGAATCATGGGAAGGAAATTAAAGTTTATTAATAGGAATCATGGAAAGGAAACAATGTTAGGAATTATGGGAAGGAAAACATAGTTAGAAATCATGGGAAGGAAACAATGTTATGAATCATGGGAAGTAGACAATGTTAGGAATCATGGGAAGGAAAACAAAGTTAGGAATCATGGGAAGGAAAACAAAGTTAGGAATCATGGGAAGGAAAATAAAGTTAGGAATCATGGGAAGGAAAATAAAGTTAGGAATCATGGGAAGGAAAACAAAGTTAGGAATCATGGGAAGGAAAACAAAGTTAGGATCAATGGGAAGGAAAACAAAGTTACACATCATAGGAAGGAAAGTTTATAGTAGCTTCACATCTCTTGAAATCATTGTTTAGTCAAGGGTTCAGGAAATGTGAAGTTTGTAACATTGTTTACTTCCCATGATGCCTTGCCTAAGTGTACAGTAGGTCTCTTTTCAACCACCTGATTTGATAATTTTAATAATTTCTCTATATTAGAGAGGCTGTATGATGCATGGTTTGTAAAAATGACTTTTCTGACTTTTTCTGACTTTCTCTGACATCACAATGCAGCTAAGATAAATTCAGCCTCACTTGTGTTCTCCTTTACATGATAAGTCATCCCCTGTACAACTATTCTTTGTAACATGCATCATCATTCCACTGTTCCACTGTTGCTAAGGGCATGGTCATGGTTGCTATGACCAATTGTGTCAAAATGTTTTCAACAATATGCAAAATAACACCTCCAGAAACACCCCGCTATGTTTCAACCCCAATCACCATGCAGACAGACAGACAGACTGTTGTGACTGTTACCATACCATTGTGATATAGTCAATTAAAGAACACATCCTTTGAAAGAACTTTTGATTTCATCAGCAGATGATCACTTTATCAGAGGGTTTTACATCTCTGTTACTTTGTGTATTAAAAGGGAAGACTACACCCACAGACACTGTTTTAATACAAAGCATCTGTTTTTCAAAGAAACTCTCAAATAATTACCCACAAGCATGACAGAACACACACAATCTTGAAGGCAAATATTAACAAGTATCACTGGAACCAATTAAGAGGACAAACATGATATTTGAGATTAAGGATGGATGTATCCTTAGAGAGAAGTCCTGTCAGTCAATATCTCTTCTCTAATATCATTATTCCACTGTTATGACAATGGATGACTTCAAGCATTGAGTACATCCATGACAAGGTCACATCCACGGAGCACTACTAAGACTAGATCCTATTTATGGAGATATTGTATATGTTACATCTATATTACAAGATGTATATGAATTTCTAATAAAAGCTTTAACTGAAATATACTGATCTAGGGATCTGATAATCCTTAAATTTGGGTCACTGTTTAATCATTAATTAAATGCTTGTAGTCAACTCTATGTTGCTCATGTTAGTATTTTATCACTTGCGCAGTTGCTATGGGTATGGTTATTGTTGCTATCTGTCTGTCTGTCCTATCTATCTATCTATCTATCTATCTATCTATCTATCTATCTATCTATCTATCTATCTATCTATCTATCTATCTATCTATCTACCTATCTATCTATCTATCTATCTATATATTATCTATCTATCATTCTAGCTGTCTATCCATCATAACACACCGATCCATCATATCCATCCACTGCCACCCATCCATCCATCCATCCAGCCAGCCAGCTATCCATCCATCCATCTATCTATCCAGCCAGCCAGCTATCCATCCATCCATCTATCCATCCATCCATCCATCCATCCATCCATCCATCTACCCACCCACCCACCCATCCATCCATCCATCCATCCATCTATCCAGCTATCCATCCGTCAATCCATCTATCCAGCCAGCCAGCCAGCCAGCCACCCATCCAGCCATCCATCCATCCATCCATCCAGCCAGCCAGCCAGCCAGCCTGCCAGCCTGCCAGCCAGCCAGCCAGCCAGCCAGCCAGCCAGCCAGCCAGCCAGCCAGCCAACCAGCCAGCCAGCCATCTTAACAGACAGACAGACAGACTATATTAGATCTAAATGGATTAAAAGAGATCACATAGAGAGATATAACAGATAAATAAATAATGATTAAATTGACTGACATTTAATTAGAAATAAAACGTTAGCTCAAAATATAAACATATTGCATGTTCCCTCTTTGTGGTCAAATAACATAATGCTTTATGAGTGTCTTGTTGACAGGTTCAAGTTAAAGTAACACCTTGGTGACACCTGTCTTTAATAAAACTACTGAGTGAACTATTTGTAGTTGGCCACCTGCTGAATACTAAGTGTATATACTATTGTAATGAATCATAAATATCATGCTGGTGCATATCGACAGGGTACAAATTATTTAGTATATAATTTATATACTACTAAATTAAGTCTATAAAAGTTCATTTTTTGATCATATTCAAGTTTTCTAAATGCAAATATACTGCAAACATAGAAAACCGTTTTTTCAGATTTGAACATTCATTTTCATGACTGAATAATACATGTATACAGAATCAGCTGAGATGTCAGATTATGTATGTACTCTCACACCTAATCAGACATCATCAAGGCCTTCCAAGTCACAACCAGTACATTATTTCACCAACAGTCAATCATCACCAAAGTAAACCTTATTGAACTCTATCCTTTAAGACTGTAACACACCGACTACATTTCCTGTGTTGTGATTCGTCAAACATGGTCATGTGGTATGTAGAGTGACTGTAAATGACATTTATCATATCATATCATAATAACAGCTAGGTAAGGCTAATAGCCTATGAGCTGGTCCACAAAACAAATTACATTTAAAATAGTGTCAATCCATGTCCTTATGGCCGTAGTGAGAAGTCAATGTTCGTAGAATATTTCCAGTGTTCCCAGAGAGAGTCTAGATTGTTCTTAAAACAGTTAAGTGAATTTGATGTGACAAGCGTAGCAGGTAAACTATTCCATGTGTTGATGACTCTGTTTCCGAAGAAGTGAGCACGCACAGATTTGGAAAATCCAAGTTTCTTTAGTTTCAATGGATGACCTCTTGTGATCCCAGTAGTGTCAAGTTGTATGAAATGGTGATTTGCGTTATATTTTCCATGAGTGTATTTCCATAATTCTATCATGTCTCCTCTGGCCCTCCTGTATACCATACTGTGTAAATCAAGGTATGCAAGGCGGTCTTCATAATCTAAATTCCGTAATTTAGCAAGTAACTTGGTAGCTCTCCTTTGTACACTTTCAATTAAATTGATGTCTTTGATGAATCTGGGTGACCATACTGTGTTAGCATATTCAAGATGTGGACGAACTAGGGCTATGAACAGTTTTTTCAGCGACTCTTCCTCGAGGTAAATGAATGACCGACGTATCAGACCTAAGATCTGGTTTGCTTTGTTGACCTGTTTCTCCACATGACTTGAGAACTTTAGTTCAGGGTCCACATGTACACCAAGGTCTTTTTCAAGTTCTGTTACCTGAAGGGGTTCTTGTACATTATCGCTATTCATGGTGTACTCTGTATTTGTATTTGTATATCCAATATGCATGATTTTACACTTGGTTGCATTAAATTTCAATTGCCAGAGATCGGACCAGTTTGTTAAGTTATCAATGTCTTCCTGTAGTAGTTGACAGTCTTGTACTGATTCCACGGTTCTGTACAGTTTGGTATCATCTGCGAACATTAGACAAATGCTGTGCATAATTGAATCAGGAAGGTCATTAATGAAGCAGATAAACAAAGCTGGACCAAGAACACTGCCTTGTGGGATTCCACTTAATACTTGAGACCACTCTGATTTTGATCCATTTACTATAACTCGTTGTTTTCTGTTTGATAAAAATGAATGTATCCATGTTAAAACCTTGCCATCAATTCCATATGCCTTTAACTTAATGAGCAATCTGGTATGTGGTACTGTGTCAAATGCCTTGGCAAAGTCCAGGTAAACAACATCTACTGGTTTATTTTCATCAATTGCTAGTGTCCATTGATCGAGTGCTTCCAGCAGGTTAGTAGTACATGAACGTCCAGATAGGAAACCATGTTGGTATGGAGACAATAAGCTACTATTAGTCATGTGGTTGATAAGACTGTCTCGGATAATTTTCTCCATTACTTTACACACAACACTAGTGAGGCTTACTGGTCTATAGTTACTTGCTTCTGTTTTCTTTCCTTTTTTGAATATTGGAGTTACATGGGCTTCCCTCCAGGCAGTGGGGACTATACCTGAATCCAGTGAACTTTTAAATATCATATATAGTGGATAGCTGATTTCATAGGCCAGTTCCTTTAGAATTCTAGGATGAAGTCCATCTGGGCCTGCTGCCTTGCTGCTGTTGAGCTTAATCAGTTCCTTGTAAATAGTGTCCTGTGTAAAGTGAATGTCAGTGAGCCTGGTATTTAAAAGTTTATCTGGTACATTAGGTACACTGGAAAAGTTCTCTTTGGTGAACACGCTGCAGAAGAAGTTATTTAATTCCTCGGCTTTTTCATTGTCACTAGAGACAATACCCTTGGCTGTGTTTATATTACTAATACTTTCCTTAGTTTTCATCCTGCTGTTTGCATACTTGTAAAATACTTTGGGGTTAAGCTTTACCTCATGTGCAATATTTCTTTCAAAGTCTCTAACTGCTTGTCGACATGCCCATTTAGCCTGGTTTCTTGCTTTTGCAAACACTCTGTAGTCTTTACCATCCCTAGTAGTGATATACTTCTTGAATGCTCTATGTTTTTCTTTAACTTTGTCCCTTGCTGTCCCATTAAACCAGACTGGCTTGTTGTGAGAACTTGTATTTTTGGGCTTTGTCCTTGGTATACATGATTTAATGGATTTGTTCAAGTGATACATAAACAGATTCCAAGCCTCATCTGTAACTTTATCATTTAGTTCTTGGTCCCATTGGATTTCTTTCATTTGTTGTCTCATGGTATCATAGTTTGCTTTGTCATAGAGTAAATGTTCCTGGCCTGCTGGTGATACATATGGGTAACAGGTAAAATTGAATTTGATGACAACATGATGACTTTTACCAATCGGTTGTAGATATTGGATATTTTTTACCATGTCCTCTTCATTGCTGAGTACCAGGTCTAAAATGTTGGACTGTGTGTTAGGTCTGTAATGTGTAGGTTCTTTCACATGTTGATACAGGAAACTGTCTCTCACTGACTCAAGGAATGATAAAGTCTGATTGTTTGAACCTGGTAGAGTTGTGTAGTCGTTCCAATTTATACCTGGGGTGTTAAAGTCTCCTACAATTAGTATATGTGAAGCTGAAGTTGCTGAGCATAGTCTTTCAAGTGACGAATGGAGTAGACTGTTGTTTTCATGATCACTATTCGGGGAACGATACACACAGCCAAGTAAAAGTCTATCATTGTCTTTGAGTTTGATGTCACACCATACACTCTCTGCAAAATTTACGTACACCTGGTCATTGCTACAGACAGCATTCCATTTTTTCTTTACATTTACTGGTCAACAATTACTAGTGCTGTTGCCTGTATGGGTAACAGCACTAGCAGCTGTTGACTGATGCTGTCATATGCACATGCGCACATGTTTTCAGAACAAACAAACCTGGCATCTTCTGTTGGCTCTGAGTCACATGAGCATATAAACGTCATGTTTTTAAAATAAATTTCTGAAGACACACTTGCTACCCTTGTGCCAAAAAAGGATTTGGAATGAACACATTTGGTAATTATTAAAGAAGTATGGGTTTCCATGTTCCTGTGTTGTTTTCTGAACTATTGTCACTGTTGTCATGTGTTACCTTGTATAGAACAGTGCTGAGAGAGTGACAATGTAGTAGGTGTGTTACAAAACACATGTTGACTGATCGTGCTCGTGCAACATCATACGTCAGTCTCCCTCAGGCCTGTGGGTCACCCCAACACACACACTGTTTCCCTCGAGACTTTGTCGTCAACGCACTAAGGTCATAACTAACATATAAATTATATCAGGTACATGTATGACTTGATTTCACTGACCAGATGTTATATTGACTGCAAGAACTACTTAGGTTTTGATAAACATCTAACAATTATTATTTGTATAAACAACAATTTTTGGTAATTGCTCAATAATGTTGTGAGTGCACTGCCACTTTTTGATGACAGAGCCATTGAACAACATTGTTGGACTGCATGCTTGAATTATTGCAAGCTAGCCTGGCCTTGAGCATCCCTACTTGTATATGATCTTGTGCAACTATCGTAAATTGTCCCTTATGAGCGGCATTCAGTTCACATGTGTTTTTGCTTGTAAGTTTTAGAGGAAGTCTTGGTTGTCTACCAGTACTAGCCTGTCCTCTATAGCAGGCAGGTTTGTACTAGCCTACCCTCTGTAGCAGGCAGGTTTGTACTAGCCTACCCTCTATAGCAGGCAGGTTTGTACCAGCCTACCCTCTATAGCAGGCAGGTTTGTACTAGCCTACCCTCTGTAGCAGGCAGGTTTGTACTTGCCTACCCTCTATAGCAGGCAGGTTTGTACTAGCCTACCCTCTATAGCAGGCAGGTTTGTACTAGCCTACCCTCTGTAGCAGGCAGGTTTGTACTTGCCTACCCTCTGTAGCAGGCAGGTTAGTACTAGCCTACCCTCTATAGCAGGCAGGTTTGTACAAGCCTACCCTCTGTAGCAGGCAGGTTTGTACTTGCCTACCCTCTATAGCAGGCAGGTTAGTACTAGCCTACCCTCTGTAGCAGGCAGGTTTGTACTTGCCTACCCTCTATAGCAGGCAGGTTAGTACTAGCCTACCCTCTGTAGCAGGCAGGTTTGTACTTGCCTACCCTCTATAGCAGGCAGGTTAGTATTAGCCTACCCTCTATAGCAGGCAGGTTTGTACTAGCCTACCCTCTATAGCAGGCAGGTTTGTACAAGCCTACCCTCTATAGCAGGCAGGTTTGTACAAGCCTACCCTCTATAGCAGGCAGGTTTGTACTAGCCTACCCTCTATAGCAGGCAGGTTTGTACAAGCCTACCCTCTATAGCAGGCAGGTTTGTACAAGCCTACCCTCTATAGCAGGCAGGTTTGTACAAGCCTACCCTCTATAGCAGGCAGGTTTGTACTAGCCTGTCCTCTATAGCAGGCAGGTTTGTACAAGCCTACCCTCTATAGCAGGCAGGTTTGTACTAGCCTACCCTCTATAGCAGGCAGGTTTGTACTAGCCTACCCTCTATAGCAGGCAGGTTTGTACTAGCCTACCCTCTATAGCAGGCAGGTTTGTACTAGCCTACCCTCTATAGCAGGCAGGTTTGTACTTGCCTACCCTCTATAGCAGGCAGGTTTGTACTAGCCTACCCTCTATAGCAGGCAGGTTTGTACAAGCCTACCCTCTATAGCAGGCAGGTTTGTACTTGCCTACCCTCTATAGCAGGCAGGTTTGTACTAGCCTACCCTCTATAGCAGGCAGGTTTGTACTAGCCTACCCTCTATAGCAGGCAGGTTTGTACTAGCCTACCCTCTATAGCAGGCAGGTTTGTACAAGCCTACCCTCTGTAGCAGACAGGTTTGTACAAGCCTACCCTCTGTAGCAGGCAGGTTAGTACTAGCCTACCCTCTGTAGCAGGCAGGTTTGTACCAGCCTACCCTCTGTAGCAGGCAGGTTTGTACAAGCCTACCCTCTGTAGCAGGCAGGTTTGTACTTGCCTACCCTCTGTAGCAGGCAGGTTTGTACTAGCCTACCCTCTGTAGCAGGCAGGTTAGTATTAGCCTACCCTCTGTAGCAGGCAGGTTTGTACTAGCCTACCCTCTGTAGCAGGCAGGTTTGTACTTGCCTACCCTCTATAGCAGGCAGATTTGTACTAGCCTACCCTCTGTAGCAGGCAGGTTTGTACAAGCCTACCCTCTGTAGCAGGCAGGTTTGTACTTGCCTACCCTCTGTAGCAGGCAGGTTTGTACTAGCCTACCCTCTGTAGCAGGCAGGTTAGTATTAGCCTACCCTCTGTAGCAGGCAGGTTTGTACTAGCCTACCCTCTGTAGCAGGCAGGTTTGTACTAGCCTACCCTCTGTAGCAGGCAGGTTTGTACTAGCCTACCCTCTATAGCAGGCAGGTTTGTACTAGCCTACCCTCTATAGCAGGCAGGTTTGTACTTGCCTACCCTCTATAGCAGGCAGGTTTGTACAAGCCTACCCTCTATAGCAGGCAGGTTTGTACTTGCCTACCCTCTATAGCAGGCAGGTTTGTACTTGCCTACCCTCTATAGCAGGCAGGTTTGTACTTGCCTACCCTCTATAGCAGGCAGGTTTGTACTTGCCTACCCTCTATAGCAGGCAGGTTTGTACAAGCCTACCCTCTATAGCAGGCAGGTTTGTACAAGCCTACCCTCTATAGCAGGCAGGTTTGTACTTGCCTACCCTCTATAGCAGGCAGGTTTGTACAAGCCTACCCTCTGTAGCAGGCAGGTTTGTACTAGCCTACCCTCTGTAGCAGGCAGGTTTGTACTAGCCTACCCTCTATAGCAGGCAGGTTTGTACTAGCCTACCCTCTGTAGCAGGCAGGTTAGTATTAGCCTACCCTCTGTAGCAGGCAGGTTTGTACAAGCCTACCCTCTATAGCAGGCAGGTTTGTACTTGCCTACCCTCTATAGCAGGCAGGTTTGTACTTGCCTACCCTCTATAGCAGGCAGGTTTGTACTTGCCTACCCTCTATAGCAGGCAGGTTTGTACTTGCCTACCCTCTATAGCAGGCAGGTTTGTACAAGCCTACCCTCTATAGCAGGCAGGTTTGTACAAGCCTACCCTCTATAGCAGGCAGGTTTGTACTTGCCTACCCTCTATAGCAGGCAGGTTTGTACAAGCCTACCCTCTGTAGCAGGCAGGTTTGTACTAGCCTACCCTCTGTAGCAGGCAGGTTTGTACAAGCCTACCCTCTATAGCAGGCAGGTTTGTACAAGCCTACCCTCTATAGCAGGCAGGTTTGTACAAGCCTACCCTCTATAGCAGGCAGGTTTGTACTAGCCTACCCTCTATAGCAGGCAGGTTTGTACAAGCCTACCCTCTATAGCAGGCAGGTTTGTACTTGCCTACCCTCTATAGCAGGCAGGTTTGTACAAGCCTACCCTCTGTAGCAGGCAGGTTTGCACTAGCCTACCCTCTGTAGCAGGCAGGTTTGTACTTGCCTACCCTCTATAGCAGGCAGGTTTGTACTAGCCTACCCTCTGTAGCAGGCAGGTTTGTACAAGCCTACCCTCTATAGCAGGCAGGTTTGTACAAGCCTACCCTCTATAGCAGGCAGGTTTGTACTTGCCTACCCTCTATAGCAGGCAGGTTTGTACAAGCCTACCCTCTGTAGCAGACAGGTTTGTACTAGCCTACCCTCTGTAGCAGGCAGGTTTGTACTAGCCTACCCTCTGTAGCAGGCAGGTTTGTACTAGCCTACCCTCTGTAGCAGGCAGGTTTGTACTAGCCTACCCTCTGTAGCAGGCAGGTTAGTATTAGCCTACCCTCTGTAGCAGGCAGGTTAGTATTAGCCTACCCTCTGTAGCAGGCAGGTTTGTATTAGCCTACCCTCTGTAGCAGGCAGGTTTGTACTAGCCTACCCTCTATAGCAGGCAGGTTTGTACAAGCCTACCCTCTGTAGCAGACAGGTTTGTACTAGCCTACCCTCTGTAGCAGGCAGGTTTGTACTAGCCTACCCTCTATAGCAGGCAGGTTTGTACTTGCCTACCCTCTATAGCAGGCAGGTTTGTACTTGCCTACCCTCTATAGCAGGCAGGTTTGTACTAGCCTACCCTCTGTAGCAGGCAGGTTTGTACTAGCCTACCCTCTGTAGCAGGCAGGCTTGTTATTTTATGACAATTATTCTTGCCACCGTGTCTACAAACTCAGTTAATTTAGAGTTGACACACAAGTTTTTTAAAATTTTGGACTAAAGGAAGGTGAACAGCTATTGACGTATCTCCAATCTAAAAAGTAACTAAATATAAACAAAAGTAATGAATTCTCAGAAAATCCTTTCAATGGAAGATTGAGGGATACAACCTGAAAATGCTTGGCATTGTCTGAAAAATTGACAGCTTGGTAGAAGTGCTAGGTCTTGTTATGGAGAGTTGTTGTTTGCCTTTAAACAGGTCCACTGTACTTTTATAAATATGATGTTACCGTTATTCTTGAATATGTTATATAAGTCTAGTGCCATCATAAAGGGTTGACTACAAAATGTACTATTTGATATATTTTGTTATTTTTGATATTTTGGAGTGTTACAATATCAAGGTCAAAGGTCAGGGTAGAAAGACTAATAAAAGTACATGAGAACACATTTTCCATGACAAATAATTATAAAAATTTACAGCCTAAAGGGTACATGTTCGTATTGGCAGTGAGTTATTCTGCCTGTTAATAATTTATTTCACAATAAATGGATCATTTCATGTGGAAATGTCACCTGTAAGATCGATATCAAAAAGATATTCAGGCATGCCAAATACATATGTTACATAAAGATCCAAAGTTGAAATCAGTCAGGTAATGACGTATATACAATAAGTACTATGCTATCGGTAAATGTAAAGGCATTTTTTCAGTCCATTATTCCTTACGTCAGCAACTTCCTGGAAATTGCTCCATGTCTTATCCAATCAACTGGCTGCCATGGCAACCATTTGATAAAAACCTTGCATATTTGACACAAGGGCATCATTTATTGGAATTGAATACTGGAAACAACTATTGAATCCTTAGAAATTAATCCATTATATATTTTTATGGCACAAATTTCAATTTCACTGAGTTATGGACCATAGATGAGAGAGTAGAAAAAAGTAAAATATGCAACCTGTGGCAGGCCTTTCACCTTTCAATCATCCAAATATCATGATATCTTTTTATCCTGATTATATCAATAATCCTTATATACTAGCTTTAGTAATTACTACTGCAATTTTTCAAGGAATGTTTGTTCCACATAACAATTTAGGTTTTTGATTCTATGCACATGCACTAGACATGTGATTGAGTTCAACACAATATACAAATGTATAACGTAGCCCAATACATCCATACATACATACATACATATACATCCATCCATCCATCCATCCATCCATCCATCCATCCATCCATCCATCCATACATACATACATACATACATACATACATACATACATACATACATACATACATACATACATACATACATACATACATACATACATACATACATACATACACAGACATACATACATACATACATACATACATACATACATACATACATACATACATACATACATACAGACAGACAGAGACTCAACCCTACTTTAATATATGTCTACATGTAAGTCCATAATAAAATCTATCTCTGTGATTGGCTGACTCTGTTTTCTAATGGCGATTGAGTCACATAGTTCCATCCTCCTTGTTGATTCTTATCACATGGTGATGCCATTGACATCATCTAGCACAGTGGGTGGATGTAAAACCCTGTATCAATTTCTTCCTGTTTTCTGGCTCATGCTTCATTAAAGTAAAAGCCTATGTCTTTGTGGAGAAGACAAAATCCACACCAGTGAGGGTCTATTAAGCTAGGTGAAGCCAAGGAGTCCCGGACTTTGTCAGTCCAATATACATCATTACAGACAAGAAAAACAATATGTGACATTATGAATGACATTTTCTGAATACATATAGTGATGAAGCTTGAGGACTGAGATTAAGTCTATCTACGGTTAAGAAATGTCTCAAATCCTAAATTAAACGGTTAAATGACGTTCAGATATTCATAGAAATCATACCCATCATGTGTCTAGCATGGCAATTATGGTCATTCCAGGGTAATGACCTCCAGAAGTCACAGTACATGTATAGCACCCCAACGGCTAAAAATCCTTATTCATGGATGATCCCTGTATCACCGAAAAAAAAACACAGGTAGATAAATTTGAACCTGGGTAGCACACCAAAGTCTAAAATTTGTCAAAGTACATGTACACTTTCCTTTCCACTCCTGATCATGTAACCTGATCATGTGCTCCATGACTGCCAACCACTATCTGTTCCGAAAGAAATATTAATACTTTTAAGTAAAATCTTAAGACCCATCTTTTTAATTAAATGTTTTTACAATTCTATGTTCAATGTGGTGACTTTTACTGACTGTTTTAAAGAATTTTTGTTTTTTGTGATTTTATTAAGAGTTCTTGTCAAATGCTTTGAGATGTGATTTTACATGGAAAGCATTTTTAAGAAATAAATATTATTCATCAATCTCATTATTCTGATTAGTCATCAGAGCTATTGATATTATCTATATCTTCTAGTAGACATATATGTGAACATTGTTTTATCACTTTTATCACCATGTATACTGCTAGGCTAACACCGTAGCTGATACAGGTGTGGAGTCATAATGGTTGAATGGCTGACTTACAACCTGCAAGTTGCCAGTTCAAACCTCGCTGCTTCCATTTGTTTCAGAATGGCTACATGTACAGTTCTTGGGCACTATTTGAACCATGATTGTGTCTCTGTCTACAACTGTATACATGTATAACGGGACTTGGTAGGATAGAGGTTGCTATGGGAAGGATTTATGCAGCTGAAATGGATTGATCCCAAGGGATTTGAGGAAAGTACAAGAGTACTTGGAGTAATGGGTGATTGGGCCATTAAAGGTTCGTGCCAAAGGTACTAATTACAAAGTGTTTTGAGCACAGTATGTGTGGGGAAGCATAATCTAAAAGTGGTGCAGCTTAATTTTATATTCTGTAATTCATTTATTGTATTCATAAAGAAAACTTAAGATTCTGCATAAGATAACATTAATCAGATCATCTGACTTTGCATAAGATATCATTTATACATCCTAGGAACATCACTACCAACTATCAATCAACTTTATAGTATGGGGGGGGGGGGTTATGATAAAAAAATGCAATCACATCAATTTTTTTAGTTTATTGCTATTTTTATAAAAAATGCATAATCTTTACCACATTTGCATATCATTGATCACAATCATCCTGTATTAAATATAATTCACCATCTAGACATCCATAGAAATATCGCCAAATACAAACATGACCCACACTTTCAATGTTTAAGATTTTTGACAGAAAATCACATTTTTGGAGCAAATTTAGATATCAACAAGGTCATAATGTCATGAATAATTCTTTATTTAGACATCCCTAGAAACTATTGAACCTTATAGTTAAACCATATCATGCTAATTACTTACTTCATCATGTTCTGCTTCATCTCTGTAGACAGGCTCATAATCTCTCTACATACATGTATTTCCAAATAAAAAATCTCTATCTATCATTTTAATGCCAGACTTTCAACAGTGACCTTCCATCATTATCGGTTCTTTTGAGATATCACTTGTCCTGAACTTCCTAAATTTTGAGAGGATATCACCAGTGTCACCTGATCAAACTGTCTATCTTGAACAGCCACACAGAATTTTCTTTATGTTGCACAATCACAATAGACCATAATGAATTCAATAGTTTGCAATTTAAAAGAACAAATCTGAACACAAGTCTAAAATTATGACAGTAATTTAGAATATCAGTGACTTTGATGTGATGGATTTTTTTTTCATTAGATGATGACAATATCATACCTCTCAATCAAATTATGAAAAATGTTCGTAATAAAAGTAGATACTAGGTTTAATTTCATTTTATTTTTACACTAAACTTACTAGGAAAATCCACTGGAGATTTACACAAGATCCAAAAGTAACAGCTCAGAAACACAACACAAATCTAACACAGACATTTCATTTAACCTGTATGTGTATTCATAGAGATGTGACTGATGGTTCTATTAATAACCCAGTTCAGATTAGGATCAAAATTTAGGAGTAAAAATAAGTTGTCTGGCACAGCTGTACAAAATTTTGTTTCAGAACAAAAAAAATTGATCCTATGTAATCCTTATGCCTCCATTGATAAGATAACACTGATGCAAGAATCTGGGATGGAATCCCTGGCTTTTAAATCAATAGACTTTCTGGAATTGAGATGTGTGTGAAACAAAGGATAAAATAAAGCTGGTACTATTTCCTGACTCAAACAGGAAGGACACAGTGTTTAATACTCAATATACACCATGGCTGGGAAAACAACCTTGAAGTCTAAAATGAATAATTCTCTAGGGATAGATAACATTTCAGGTGATGACATGTGCAATTTTGTAATTTTGAATTGATGTACATGAATGCCTAAACATGTCTGCTGTCTGAATCTGTAACTGCCATACTCATTCACAATTAGTATTGGATCTATGATTCTATGACACTCATTCATTATTTCCATGTACTAGAGAATTCACATTTTAGACTTCAAGGTTGCTTCCCCATCTATGTTGAATACAGTGTATTATGTATACCTAGCACAAGCCAAGTTGAACAACAAAAAATATGGAATTTATACCTTGGTCATCACGACATGTGTCTATGTCACTGGTTCACCTGTGTTCAAAATATAAGTCAAATCGTTCAAAATTGCCATTTTAAAACTGAATACTATTTTCAAAATAAAAATAACATAATAATATATGTTTATTGCTTTACAAGGCCTCTAGCCCATATACAACGTAAGAGATTTACAACAAAATCAAAGTCAAAGTCAAAGTCACATATCATTGGTTGGAATAAATACACTTGTAAGCGTCTCTCTTTGTTTAAATGCATTGTATACAAATTTACATAATGATGTTACCAATTCAGGTTTGTTTGTTCTCATCAGTCTTATGAATTTATTAAAATTTGGCTCAGCTGAGCCAAATAAAAATACCACTCATTAGCAAATTGTGCCCCAACATGGTGAATCAGAGAAAACTGGTATGTGACTTACGGATTTTAAGGAGATGATTCCTGATTTGTTAGTATCTGATTTAATCAATATTTGACTCCTGTCTCTATCTTACCCCTATGTCATAAACTCTTCATTTGTATCATTAGTATTAAGTATCAAACTATGGAAGTATTGCCAATATACCAGACCAGTAAGGAGTACTGATCTTACTTTAATATAGCCATCATTATTGACATTCTGGTAGATCCTCAGTACTTTTAGCCTACAAATTTTGCTACATGTATCTGGCTTAACATTCTCACTCAACAGAAGTTGTTCAGGTAAATGAAATCACCAAGCATTGAAGATAGCCAAATACGTCTCTTGGCTACAGCACCTTGGTATTTATAGAACTAGCTATTTCACTAAAGTTGTAGACAACTCCATGGATCCCTGAGTGTTAGATTTAAAAGAACTAGCTATTTCACTAAAATTGTAGACAACTCCATGGATCCCTGATTGTTAGATTTACAGAACTAGCTATTTCACTGAAGTTGTAGACAACTCCATGGATCCCTGAGTGTTAGATTTACAGAACTAGCTATTTCACTGAAGTTGTAGACAACTCCATGGATCCCTGATTGTTCTGATAGTTTCCTTTTGTCAAGATGTTGTCATACAGAAACAAATTCAGAATCTGCATATAAATCAATGAGGTTGATATCTTTTATTATCTGTAAAAGGTGCAGTTTTCATCAGGATTCAAATCTAGGTGTGAAAAACACTTCACTAGCAGAGCTTTAGAAAAAATTAGTCCAGAACAGAATGATCTTGTGTCATTCTTACTGATGCAAGGACCTGGGGAAAGTATCCCTGGCCTTTAATGCATGTCTCCTCAGGTTTTAAAGTCTACTGATGTGGCAGTAATAAAATGACATAAGAAATCTTGCTAGCAGGTTAGTATCTGTCAATTATTACCTTCGTGATTATGTCTATGATATTTAGAGACCTTTGCTGTGTTGTTTTGCACTGGTCACATGTAGTGAGGAAGTGTCTAGCTATTACATTTTGTCTTCATTTTCTTGGAATGACATTAAGATACAGGTGATGTGCATAGGTCAGTCTTCATTACTCACCAACACTTTGATCACAACATAATGTGTAAGTAAACTCTTCAGGAATACCTGTGTACTCAAATGACATACTAAACGTGATTTTCAAATGTCAAAGTGGCATGGATGAGGATAAATACTTTCATATTTACATACAAATTCGTTCAGTGGAAAAGTTACCCTCTATGGTAAACACTAACATACAGTAATTCAATTCTATATATGATTTCTGATTAAGATTGTGATTATCAGATGACTGGTTCAACAGCTGACTACACCTCCTAAATAAATTGTGGTACATATTTACAATCAGAATATATCAGGTACTTCGTTTTTGTCTATGTTGTGTAGGAGTGATGGTTCAATTGATGGCACATTAAACCTCTACATTTATAAAATATCAAACTAACGTCTTTATCATTTTGAGTCTAGGAGGATAACTGTGGAGGCTTAAAATAAAAATAAATAAATAAAATAAAACATTTAAAACAATTTGAAACTAAAACGGAAAATTCTAAGTATTTCTTATGACAATCTAAAAATATTCACGGTGAAGTGTTTTTGCCTACTTAGATAAATCTTTCTACACAACTGACAGACCAACTTCCAGTCATTTTTTGTTGTAAATCATATAAGAAATACACAATATTTTCATACACACCATATCAGCCATCTACATGTGTATTATAACCCTATATCTACAGACCTTAACACCTGGTCCATTTCACAAAGGAACTAATTTATTAACATTAACAAGAATCTACAGATCACCTGCAGACTTGGCAGACAGACTCCATGGTATACCTGTGTGTTGATGCTGGTGACAGCAGGATACAAAATATTAACACTTTACATACATATATAGAGTCTGAAAATAAACAAGTGATATTGAAGCTGGAGGGCTGAGATTTAAAGACTATAAAATATATAAACATACACTTTACAATTTTTAGGTTTAGATAAGAATACATATCCATGGCATACATTTCAAATCATCTAAATATGCCTATATATAATATAGTCAGCAGCTGTATGAAAGTCCTTGTAATAATAGCGCCCCCCCCCCCCCACAGTATGAAAGTCCTTGTAATAATAGCCCCCCATAGTATGGAAGTCCTTGTAATAATAGCCCCCCACAGTATGAAAGTCCTTGTAATAATAGCCCCCCACAGTATGAAAGTCCTTGTAATAATAGCCCCCCACAGTATGAAAGTCCTTGTAATAATAGCCCCCCACAGTATGAAAGTCCTTGTAATAATAGCCCCCCATAGCATGAAGTCCTTGTAATAATAGCCCCCCCATACCATGAAGTCCTTGTAATAATAGCCCCCCCCCCCCCCATACCATGAAGTCCTTGTAATGATAGCCCCCATAGTATAAAGTCCTGGTAATAATAGCCCCCCACCACATAGTATGAAAGTCCTTGTAATAATAGCCCCCCACAGTATGAAAGTCCTTGTAATAATAGCCCCCCATAGTATGAAAGTCCTTGTAATAATAGCCCCCCATAGTATGAAAGTCCTTGTAATAATAGCCCCCCATAGTATGAAAGTCCTTGTAATAATAGCCCCCCATAGTATGAAAGTCCTTGTAATAATAGCCCCCCCATAGCATGAAGTCCTTGTAATAATAGCCCCCCATAGTATGAAAGTCCTTGTAATAATAGCCCCCCCATAGCATGAAGTCCTTGTAATAATATCCCCCCACAGTATGAAAGTCCTTGTAATAATAGCCCCCCATAGTATGAAAGTCCTTGTAATAATAGCCCCCAATAGTATGAAAGTCCTTGTAATAATAGCCCCCAAAGTATGAAAGTCCTTGTAATAATAGCCCCCCCATACCATGAAGTCCTTGTAATAATAGCCCCCAATAGTATGAAAGTCCTTGTAATAATAGCCCCCCCATACCATGAAGTCCTTGTAATAATAGCCCCCCATAGTATGAAAGTCCTTGTAATAATAGCCCCCATAGTATGAGTCCTTGTAATAATAGCCCCCACAGTATGAAAGTCCTTGTAATAATAGCCCCCATAGTATGAAAGTCCATGTAATAATAGCCCCCCACAGTATGAAAGTCCTTGTAATAATAGCCCCCCATAGTATGAAAGTCCTTGTAATAATAGCCCCCCATAGCATGAAGTCCTTGTAATAATAGCCCCCCATAGTATGAAAGTCAATGTAATAATAGCCCCCCTCCCCATAGCATGAAGTCCTTGTAATAATAGCCCCCCAAAGTATGAAAGTCCTTGTAATAATAGCCCCCCATAGTATGAAAGTCCTTGTAATAATAGCCCCCCTCCCCATAGCATGAAGTCCTTGTAATAATAGCCCCCCAAAGTATGAAAGTCCTTGTAATGATAGCCCCCCATAGTATGAAAGTCCTTGTAATAATAGCCCCCCCCCCCATAGTATGAAAGTCAATGTAATAATAGCCCCCCTCCCCATAGCATGAAGTCCTTGTAATAATAGCCCCCCAAAGTATGAAAGTCCTTGTAATAATATCCCCCCAAAGTATGAAAGTCCTTGTAATAATAGCCGCCCATAGTATGAAAGTCCTTGTAATAATAGCCCCCCACAGTATGAAAGTCCTTGTAATAATAGCCCCTCCCCCATACCATGAAGTCCTTGTAATGATAGCCCCCCCCATAGTATGAAAGTCAATGTAATAATAGCCCCCACCACATAGTATGAAAGTCCTTGTAATAATAGCCCCCCATAGTATGAAAGTCAATGTAATAATAGCCCCCCTCCCCATAGCATGAAGTCCTTGTAATAATAGCCCCCCACAGTATGAAAGTCCTTGTAATAATAGCCCCCCATAGTATGAAAGTCCTTGTAATAATAGCCCCCCATAGTATGAAAGTCCTTGTAATAATAGCCCCCCACAGTATGAAAGTCCTTGTAATAATAGCCCCCCATAGTATGAAAGTCCTTGTAATAATAGCCCCCCATAGTATGAAAGTCCTTGTAATAATAGCCCCCACAGTATGAAAGTCCTTGTAATAATAGCCCCCCATAGTATGAAAGTCCTTGTAATAATAGCCCCCACAGTATGAAAGTCCTTGTAATAATAGCCCCCCATAGCATGAAGTCCTTGCAATAATAGCCCCCCATAGTATGAAAGTCAATGTAATAATAGCCCCCTCCCCATAGCATGAAGTCCTTGCAATAATAGCCCCCCAAAGTATGAAAGTCCTTGTAATGATAGCCCCCCATAGTATGAAAGTCCTTGTAATAATAGCCGCCCATAGTATGAAAGTCCTTGTAATAATAGCCCCCCACAGTATGAAAGTCCTTGTAATAATAGCCCCCCCCCATAGCATGAAGTCCTTGTAATAATAGCCCCCCATAGTATGAAAGTCAGTGTAATAATAGCCCCCCCCCCTCCCCATAGCATGAAGTCCTTGTAATAATAGCCCCCCATAATGTGAAAGTCCTTGTAATAATAGCCCCCCACCCCAAAGTATGAAAGTCCTTGTAATAGCCCTCCACCCATGGTATGAAAGCTCTTGTAATAATAGCCCCCCCCCCCATAGTATAAAGTCCTTGTAATAATAGCCCCCCATAGTATGAAGTCCTTGTAATAGCCCCCCACCCATGGTATGAAAGCTCTTGTAATAATAGCCCCCCCCCCATAGTATGAAGTCCTTGTAATAATAGCCCCCCCCCAACCATAGTATGAAGTCCTTGTAACAATAGCCCCCCCCCCCCCATAGTATGAAGACCTTGTAATAATCGCCCCCCCCCCCATAGTAAGAAGTCCTTGTAATAATGGTCCCCAAAGTATGAAAGTCCTTGTAATAATAGCCCCCCATAGTATGAAGTCCTTGTAAAAGCCCCCCACCCAGAGTATAAAAGACCTTGTAAAAATAGCCCCCCCCCCATAGTATGAAGTCCTTGTAATTATAGCCCCCCCCCCCACCCATGGTATGAAAGTCCTTGTATTAAAAGCCCCCCATTAATAGCCCCCCCCCCCCCATAGCATGAAGTCCTTGTAATAATAACCCCCTCCCCCCAAGTATTTGTAATAATAGCCCCCCTCCCATAGAATGAAAGTCCTTGTTATAATAGCCCCCCCACCCAGAGTATTTGTAATAATAGCCCCCTCCCCCATAGTATGAAAGTCCTTGTAATAACAGCCCCCCACCCCATATAGAGTATCTAATGATAAAAGGTAAAGATAGAGGTAACCACAATGTGATACCAAAGACAGAGGTAACCACAATGTGATACCAAAGTTAAATCAGCAATGACAGGATGTTACAGTACTTATGCAAATACAATAATTTATAGTCCTTATTTTATAATTTGGCAGCTTAAACCTGCACTAACTGCAACTGGGATATTCTTTTCATCAATTAACCAAAGATATACTCATTAAAAATGGGTCAATTACTAATAAAAAGACACTGTATACTAGTGGTTAATATTATCTGCAAGTAGTGTAATCTTGAGAGAAAGCTTGGTTTTGTATCTGTTACTACAGTATGTTAAAACTGTACTGGTGTAACTAGAGTGTCATTTTTTGATCAGACAACCACAATATATTCACTGAAAATTGTTAAATAATTAGACATTGTATATGTTAACCAGTGGTCGATATTATTTATAAGCAGTACAGAAACAGGTTGAAATTGTGATCGCTCCTGAGTTTACTGATTTCGGGGTTCAGATCCAAAAATCAATTTGAATTGTTTATTGTGTATAGTATACAGTACAACTACAAAAATATGTGTATCCACAGACGATGCAATACTGTTCACAGTGTATGATATTACAAGCTAGATATTGTACCTAACAAAACATATTCCAGTTGCAGTTAGTACAGCTTCAATATTTAGGGGATCTTTTATATTAGTACACGTACATACTAGTACTACAGGTATGTGCACAGAGACTAAACAAAGATAATGAGTCTTGAATGAAATCTGAATTTTATTCTGTTAAGGTAGAAAGGATCAATTTCCTTGAAAATCAAAGTTCATAAAATCTTCCTAAACTTTGTCATATGAAAGCTTATTCCTGGTTCTTTTGAAATCTGGGTTGACTGCCTTCTTTTCAAGTACATATAGTTGGCAGCCATATTGGAATCTAAAATGGCTAAGTTTCATATTTTACATCTTTATTAAATAATTTGTATGGTGACTTCTCATTTTTTTTTTGCTTTTAACTGAGATGGGTTAGAGTTTTCTTGTCCAAAGTAACAACATAAGTTTATTTCAAAGGTGCATTCTATGCATATGACAGAATTCCATGACATATACAAGTGCAAGTTTAGCATACTTGCGGTATTCACATTCGTGCTTGCAGTGTTCACTGCTGTTGTACATTCACGAGTATAGCGAGTGAAAGCGGAGCAGGAAATACTGCGAGCACAGGTAATAGTACAAATACTCTTGAGTACCCACACTGGCATTTACATTTACATGGCATGGTTCTATTATTATTACATATGTTTATGCGAAACAGCAAATTTCCATAGAACTGACGCTATGTGATCACACAGTTTTGTGTAGAATGAATGATCGCAACCTCATTTGCATGCAGATATACAATAATGTTTTTGGTATTGCGCTGCAGTACAAATATCACTAGTAATAGTATGTGCACACATCGGTGTAAGTAATCATTAGTACATATTTAATAATATATGAAAATCTACATACATGTACAGTGTATGTATAAAAACTTCCCTGTGACTTTTAACAAAGACCATCATAGGTTACACATTTTGATATTGGAAATCTAAATTCAATCAAAGTCAAACTACATGTAAGAAGTAGTCAAGATGTCACATGACTTGATATCAATGACGCAGACAAAACTACCTACAATTTTGTGTTATCAAAACTAAAGTATATCCACTAAGCCAATGCATACCTATTCCTATCAATATCAACCAAAGTTGTTTTGATTGCTGTATGTACATGTATACTTCTGTGTTCAAATGATGTTGTGAATCAAGGTGGTACCATACAGTGTAATAGTCACGAATCAGCAAGGTGGCTTGATGTCGTGATTACTTAAGGTAGACACCTGTCACTGAAATCATCTTTAATTCAGAAATGTCAATCTGTTTGTGAGGATACAAATGTAGCCTGGAGTGGGTGTGTGCTGATGATGTCCTACTCCATACTGTGTTTGTCATTTATTTATCTTTCCAATCCCAAATGCATCTTCATGCAAACATAATGGTTCACAGTACTTTTAATATTGAACACTGCATGGTGAAGAACTGCAACACATGTACAATACTGATCTTATATTGCTGCACTGATGTAGATTTGGCCATTGTTATCACAATATTGTCACATGTAGTACTTATGCCCTCTAATGACAGAAAAATAATTTTATTTATTTCTGGGTCAAAATGATAAATGGCGAATGTTGGTGCATCATATAATAAGACATTGCAGTGCGTCACTGACACATCAAATTGGTTTTACTGAGGGCACACTGTACCAAGATAGTGGATAATGGATCATGAATAAATGTGTTCTGACCCATCATCTATGTACCTGAAAGCAATACTGTTTTAATTAATCTTTATTATTTGACTTATAAACATCTCTGTGTACATGAGGCATAGTTAGCATTAGATTATCAATGGTTTTCAATAGCATCTCTGTGTACATGAGGCATAGTTAGCATTAGATTATCAATGGTTTTCAATAGCATCTCTGTGTACGTGAGGCATAGTTAGCATTAGATTATCGATGGTTTTCAATAGCATCTCTGTGTACGTGAGGCATAGTTAGCATTAGATTATCGATGGTTTTCAATAGCATCTCTGTGTACTTGAGGCATAGTTAGCATTAGATTATCAATGGTTTTCAATAGCATCTCTGTGTACATGAGGCATAGTTAGCATTAGATTATCAATGGTTTTCAATAGCATCTCTGTGTACATGAGGCATAGTTAGCATTAGATTATCAATGGTTTTCAATAGCATCTCTGTGTACATGAGGCATAGTTAGCATTAGATTATCAATGGTTTTCAATAGCATCTCTGTGTACATGAGGCATAGTTAGCATTAGATTATCAATGGTTTTCAATAGCATCTCTGTGTACATGAGGCATAGTTAGCATTAGATTATCAATGGTTTTCAATAGCATCTCTGTGTACATGAGGCATAGTTAGCATTAGATTATCAATGGTTTTCAATAGCATCTCTGTGTACGTGAGGCATAGTTAGCATTAGATTATCGATGGTTTTCAATAGCATCTCTGTGTACGTGAGGCATAGTTAGCATTAGATTATCGATGGTTTTCAATAGCATCTCTGTGTACTTGAGGCATAGTTAGCATTAGATTATCAATGGTTTTCAATAGCATCTCTGTGTACATGAGGCATAGTTAGCATTAGATTATCAATGGTTTTCAATAGCATCTCTGTGTACATGAGGCATAGTTAGCATTAGATTATCAATGGTTTTCAATAGCATCTCTGTGTACATGAGGCATAGTTAGCATTAGATTATCAATGGTTTTCAATAGCATCTCTGTGTACATGAGGCATAGTTAGCATTAGATTATCAATGGTTTTCAATAGCATCTCTGTGTACATGAGGCATAGTTAGCATTAGATTATCAATGGTTTTCAATAGCATCTCTGTGTACATGAGGCATAGTTAGCATTAGATTATCAATGGTTTTCAATAGCATCTCTGTGTACGTGAGGCATAGTTAGCATTAGATTATCGATGGTTTTCAATAGCATCTCTGTGTACGTGAGGCATAGTTAGCATTAGATTATCGATGGTTTTCAATAGCATCTCTGTGTACATGAGGCATAGTTAGCATTAGATTATCAATGGTTTTCAATAGCATCTCTGTGTACATGAGGCATAGTTAGCATTAGATTATCAATGGTTTTCAATAGCATCTCTGTGTACATGAGGCATAGTTAGCATTAGATTATCAATGGTTTTCAATAGCATCTCTGTGTACATGAGGCATAGTTAGCATTAGATTATCAATGGTTTTCAATAGCATCTCTGTGTACATGAGGCATAGTTAGCATTAGATTATCAATGGTTTTCAATAGCATCTCTGTGTACATGAGGCATAGTTAGCATTAGATTATCAATGGTTTTCAATAGCATCTCTGTGTACATGAGGCATAGTTAGCATTAGATTATCAATGGTTTTCAATAGCATCTCTGTGTACATGAGGCATAGTTAGCATTAGATTATCAATGGTTTTCAATAGCATCTCTGTGTACATGAGGCATAGTTAGCATTAGATTATCAATGGTTTTCAATAGCATCTCTGTGTACATGAGGCATACTTAGCATTAGATTATCAATGGTTTTCAATAGCATCTCTGTGTACATGAGGCATACTTAGCATTAGATTATCAATGGTTTTCAATAGCATCTCTGTGTACATGAGGCATAGTTAGCATTAGATTACATATGTGCATACATACATACATACATGCATGTAATGATGTATATACATACCCCCACCCACACCCCCACACTTCACTATACTACACCTATAACATTACTGAACATTTATTAGTTCAATCATTCTAACAATACCAACTATGAACTTTCATTTTTTTGCTGCGTCAGAATATTACATATTTTGTATGCAATGCATGTCATACTTGCTGGCTGTTGTGGATATTTCCAGTCTACACTGAAATAGAAGCAGAAACATTAGCTGACGTGTGTAGAATTACATTTATAGTTGTTGACATCAAACAATATGGCCTAGTTCTCTGATGACGTCTTTTTATATTGTAATATTCTCCCCACACTATCGTAGGACAGTCACGGATTGTAAATCCTCTAATTAACTTCACTCATGAAACTACAGCAACAAAGAATACAGCTAACAGTGTCCACTTGATTGTAAATAACTTAAAGTACATGTACACCTGATTGGCACTAGTGCATCATGGGGTTTAACAGTTACAGATATGTGATATTACTTGTTTACAATGGTGCCATACTTGTATACATACATGTAATATGTTTTTGCTATCATTAAAACTTGCATATAATTTCCACACCTTTCAGAGAACTTAAGGAAAAGGAGTAGGTTTGACTTTCTACACTGAGTGAGAGGCATATACTAAACACATTACTCTAAAAATAGCGCCAATGTCATTGTAGCACAACTGTATTTGGCTGTTGCTCTGGACATGGTCTTGTTGCTAGGGATATTTCAAACATTTTTGGAATCTTTATTACCTTGCCTGCCCTTCCCACTTTTCATCTTTGCAATATAAACCATCATTTAACTGTTGCTATGGGTGTGGTCCTGTTGCTAGGCATATTTGCATACATTTTTTAAAATCTTTAGTCGCTTACCTACCCATTCCTGTTATCTTGTAATATGCATCATTTCACTGTTGCGAAGTGCATGGTCATGATTGCTAGGACCATTTGTGTCGAAATGTTTTCAATGATAACTGCAAAATAATAATACTTCCAGAAACATCCCCACCAAGTTTCAACCCATTCACGATGCAGTTTCAAGATATGTTTTTGACCAAAAAGACATTTTTAGCCCTACTTTGCATATCACTGATGAGATCATCATGTCATGAACAATTCTTAATCTAAACTCCACTAAGAATGCACCCCATCAAATTTCAACCCAATCTGCTCCATAATTTTGGAATTATAGATTTTTGACCAAAAAGACACATTTTAGCGCTAATTTACATATCACTGATGGGATCTTCATGTCATAAACAATTTTTAATATAAACACCTTGAAGAACGTTCTGACCAAATTTCAGCCTAATCTGCTGGGTAGTTTTGGAATTAAAGATTTTTTACCAAAAAGGTAACATTTTTATACATAATTTGCATATCTATAATTTGATCATCATGTTGTGAAAAATTCTTAATCTAAACACCACTGAATGCCAGGATGTGATCAAGTTAGTCCTACACTAGTTATCCCACACTCTCTGAATGCCAGGATGTGATCAAGTTAGTCCTACACTAGTTATCCCACACTCTCTGAATGCCAGGATGTGATCAAGTTAGTCCCACACTCTCTGAATGCCAGGATGTGATCAAGTTAGTCCCACACTCTCAGAATGCCAGGATGTTATCAAGTTAGTCCCACACTCTCAGAATGCCAGGATGTGATCAAGTTAGTCCCACACTCTCAGAATGCCAGGATGTTATCAAGTTAGTCCTACACTTGTTATCTAATACTCTCTGAATGCCAGGATGTGATCAAGTTAGTCGTACACTTGTTATCCCACACTCTCTGAATGCCAGGATGTGATCAAGTTAGTCCTACACTTGTTATCCCACACTCTCTGAATCCCAGGATGTGATCAAGTTAGTTGTACACTTGTTATCCCACACTCTCTGAATGCCAGGATGTGATCAAGTTAGTCCTACACTTGTTATCCAATACTTTCTGAATCCCAGGATGTGATCAAGTTAGTCGTACACTTGTTATCCCACACTCTCTGAATGCCAGGATGTGATCAAGTTAGTCGTACACTTGTTATCCCACACTCTCTGAATGCCAGGATGTGATCAAGTTAGTCCTATGTACACTAGTTATCCAATACTTTCTGAATGCCAGGATGTGATCAAGTTAGTCGTACACTTGTTATCCCACACTCTCTGAATGCCAGGATGTGATCAAGTTAGTCCTATGTACACTAGTTATCCAATACTTTCTGAATCCCAGGATGTGATCAAGTTAGTCGTACACTTGTTATCCCACACTCTCTGAATGCCAGGATGTGATCAAGTTAGTCGTACACTTGTTATCCCACACTCTCTGAATCCCAGGATGTGATCAAGTTAGTCGTACACTAGTTATCCCACACTTTCTGAATGCCAGGATGTGATCAAGTTAGTCGTACACTTGTTATCCCACACTTTCTGAATGCCAGGATGTGATCAAGTTAGTCCTACACTAGTTATCCCACACTCTCTGAATGCCAGGATGTGATCAAGTTAGTCGTACACTAGTTATCCAATACTTTCTGAATGCCAGGATGTGATCAAGTTAGTCCCATACTCTCAGAATGCCAGGACGTGATCAAGTTTAATAGTCCTACACCAGTTATCCCACTCTCTCAGAATGCCAGGATGTGATCAAGTTAGTCCTACACTAGTTATCCAATATTTTCTGAATGCCAGGATGTGACAAAGATAGTCAGGTGTACGATATTTTCTATTTTTGTTCTTCCAATTAAACTATAATTTTATGCAAAACCCCTCAAGGGTCTACAACTACTACAAGTTCCAACTCTTTCTGGATTTCAACCTTGGACTTATTACATAACTTAGATCTATATCAAAAACAAACAGGTAAGCATGACACTGCTGGGTTATTTACCTGGTCACAACATAAGTAACCAAATTTTTGATATAGCAGTTTCAAGTTTAGGCCTTTTTACCAAAACTTCTATTGTTTGACCAAATTCACATACAAAGGATTACAAACATCACATTTTTATTTACATAACTCTGGGGAACATCCCTGCCAAATATCAAAAACAAAATCAACAATTTTTCAATTCCTAAACCAAAATTCACATTTTAAAGCCAATTTGCATACTTATAATGATTTCATTTTGTTTCAAACAATTTCATGACTAGACATCCACACAGCAATACCACATTCATAAGAATATAGTTCAATTGAATTTGACCCTAAAGTAATACAAACATGTAGCACCTTTACTTTAGTACTACTGAACCTTAGTTTTAATTAGTTTGGCAAAAAAATCACATGCATACGCACATACATACACACACACACACACACACACACACACACACACACACACACACACACACACACAAATAAATCAGTCACAAAGATACATTGTACATACATACATACATACACACATACATACATACACACATACATACATACACACACATACATACATACATACATACATACATACATACACACACATACATACATACACATACATATACATACATACATACATACATACATACATACATAGATACACAAATGACAAACAAAACAGACACAGATAGACAGACAGACAGACAGACACACACACACACACACACACACACACACACATACACATACACCGTCACACTTAAAAGCTACAATATACTTCTATAGTCATTTGATGTTTCTGTTGAACTTTCCTGCCCATTAGCCCTTATTCAAAGTAAAATAACAGATAATCATAACCTATATATACTCACGACTGGCGGATAAAGTCTTAAAATAGTTCAAATCATTATCTCATGCAAATACAGGCAATTATTTATGCCCTATTTTATGATAACAATCCAATTGCTACTACTACTCAAGTTCTTCAGGTTAAAAGATAGTGAGTTTCAATCCTATTTTATCTGATAGATATGTACTGGCATGTATTATTTACAAGTAGTAAGCATTTCATTATTACATTGTGTATCTAATGGATGGGTACAGATACCTACCTGCCACTGCTCACAATAACATAAGCAACTTCTACAACCATTTTATTGTACAATTTTGATACATTACGGTGTACTGGCCTGTGTATTGGTATCATAGCTGACAGTAACTTTACTTATCTTTACCCTTACCAACTGTCTTTTCTGAAATCTAATGTTCTTCTCATTCTATTCTAATAATAATAATAATAATAATAATATTGGTCTTTATATGGTGTCTTCCCACTCTGTGTCAAAGTGCTTTACAACTGCATTACCCCTTGTACAGATATATTATAGCACAACAGCCTTCCTCAACTCCCTGGGGAGCATATAATCCATTGCAGTATTTATAAGTACATAGGATTAAAGCCTTCACATTACAACCTTTATCCTACCAGGTCCCCAATTACATGTATACAACTGGGTTGACTGAGGCATAATCAAAGTTGAAATCTTAACCAAGGATTGTAGCCGTTCAGAAACAAACAGCAGTGATGTAGCTTGAACCTGTAGCCTGCAGATTCCAAGCACTTTAACCACTTAACCATCAAGACTCCATCAGACAGGCTAAATTTTTAGTAATAACTAGTTAGGAGCTTTTGGATTGTATTCATGAACTCAACATTATCTTTCTTTCTAACTGTTCAAACTGCACTAGCTGCAACTGGAACATTTCTTGAAATTGTTTTGTTAGATATATAAATTATAATGACTTCATCATAATATCATACACGGTATATTGAATCACCTGTTGGTAAACTTAATTATGTAGTACTCAGTATGATGCAATATGTCCAATCAAATTGATTTTTGGGTCTGCACACAAAAATCAGTACCCCAATGAATCATGATTTCAACTTATTACTATACTACCTATCAATAAAACATGGCTTTAATTAACGTTACAGTGTTTAATTGGTGGTATTTTAACAATTTACAGTGAGTCTGATTGAAAAAATAGTACCCACGTTACAGCTTGTGCATGTTTAAAACAGTTTATATTTTTCTTTTAAAAGCCTACTCTGCATATACATGATGTAAACAGGGGTTGGCTTAACACGACGCTCATTATGCTAGATAACTTTGAACTTTAGTTTACTGGGTTGTGCTAGTACATGTATGCGGTTTTCTGGTCAATCATTTGTTTGTACTGGGTTATCTAATCAATGCTTGGTGTTACATGTTATGTTATTGTTAACTGATTCCATCCATACATAATATCAAATCTATCCAGTAGAAAACAAAATTACAAAATAACTCAGTTGGTTGATGTGATGTGTTTTATTTACCCTCTACCCCAGCCCCCTCCTTATAATGAGTTGTTTTTTGCTCCTCGTTATCATTCTTTGTTTTCCATTCACCATCTGCCCCAGCCCCCTTCCTTTGATCTCAGACCACTAGATAGATTTAGTGGTCTGAGCTTTGATGCATTGTTTGCCATTAATTTCAGATTCTACAGAAGCTCTTCCTTATGGTCTTTTGTTTTAATTTACCATCTGCCCTAATCCCTTCCTTATTAATATTATACATGAATTATGTATATATATTTTTTCAAATAACCCTTCTGATTCTTTGATGCATTGCTGTTTTCAATTCACCCTGTGTTGTTTTCAGGTAACCCTCGGTCGTTAAACCCCTCCTTTTGATAAATTACTGTTTTCATCAATCTCTTTCAGTAAATTATAATTATACAGGTACAAGGTTGATGAATTGATTTACATGTAGAAAGGTAAAGCTGGCCAGGGTGTTAATTACTGTATACATTGTATTTGGAAATAAGTTAAAGCTACCACTAAACTTCATACAAAAATTACACATACATTACACAAGTAGTACATATGCAAAAAAAAACTCAAACAGAAGTAGGCTATCATTCCAACAAATAGTTGGATAACTTTTTAGATAACTTGTGAACACATTGTATTAAGATGTACAGTGTACAAACATTTTTCAGCATGAAAATCTTAAAACACAATTAATTAGCCAAAATGAGACAAACAATCAAGCCATCATAACCATAATGTAATCAACTCACTAGATTGTCTTCAGGACTAAGGCACTGGCTAAAATTTGTCATCAGGTTACTTTGTATGTAACACCAGGGTACATATAATTAGTATCAGTAAGCAGAGTCTGTAGATTAACTTTACATTCACATGAAGTCATGATAACACCTTTTTTGATTGTTTTATATGTTTACACAGCCACTTAATTTGTATTTTCTAAATTAACATTCTCTGAGTCAAATTATTAAGCTTCCCCATACATGTAGGTCATGGAGTAGCCACTGGAGCTCGAGGGCCTCTGAGTTCCCACCAAAATAAGCCATCTATTACAGTAACTATAACTTACACTGATGTAGGAAGCTATTGTAGTGCATAACCTTCTCTCTTTTACTAGGGATCAAAAATCTGTAATCAGTAATTGGGTTGATTGCCATGTGTGACACTAGAAGCATGACCTGGAATATGGCTTTAGAGAGGTCATTATTTCACTAGACTGTTTGTACAAGATTATGTGCATTATCAATGTTTGTATTACACAGTGAACAATACAGGTGTTTCCCAATACATTGACATCAACATTTAGAAATTAGAGGTGTGGCATCATGTGATGTGGTCCCAGACAGTAAGTACATCACAAGATCAAACATATACCAAGGGAACAAGTCACAACACACATAAATTTGGAATTTACTAAAATGTACACACTGCAAGTCTGAACAGAGCAAGTTGAAAGAAAGGCTATAATAACACCCAATTTCTTGAAAAATCCTGTTGATGTACAAAACTAGCTGAAGATTCAAACCATTATTGTATTCAATTTATACTACTGATTATACCAATTATGGCAGTAGTCTGAAAGGTCCACGCCATTGCGCCACTATGTAATACGCCTGACCCTGAGAGAATGAGACAGCACATTATATAGGGGGTATACCATTTGATTTCAGGGGGGAAGCTGGAGGATTTTCGAAGAACAAAAATTTGTCGCCAGCCAAAAGTAGGAAAAAAAAGTTGCTGACCAACTCAAGACAGAAAAAAATTTGTTTCCAGGGTATGAGCTAAAAAAAAATCTGCTAAAAAATATGTGTTGTTCGGCAAGTGCATACACTAGCTACAATGTCATATTCCCAGGTAAATGTGTTTCTGGCGATACTGCCTACGGTGACAGAAATATCTTGTCAAAGGTTTATACTAAGGCGTAACAAAAAAAATTGTGTGGTTCCGATTACATTCAATTTTAAAATAGGTAGATTTTTTATTTTATCTTATTTTATTATATATTTTTTTTCATGTGTGAGTGTCTAGTTCAAGTTTTCCATTCTTTTCCAAATGGTCTCTGTGTTGTTTATTTCTTCCTGTCAGATGTACAGCCATTACAGATTGGAAGAATAGTTTAATGAAATGGTTTACCTGGCTATCATGGCATGACAACGCTTTATTTCTTTATTTTTCTTGAACTACATGTAAAGATTCTGTTTGTTTCTGACTCTGAGCATGCTGAGGGAGTATGTGTGGTATGTAAGTGTGTGCATGCATGTGTGTGGTATGTATGAATGTGTGTATGTATGTATGTATGTATGTGTGTGTGTGTGTGTGTGTGTGTGTGTGTGTGTGTGTGTGTGTGTGTACATATGTAGTAGGTGATGAGTGATACTTTCACGGTATATGTGAGGTGTATGTGTGTGTGTGGTATACAGGGATGTAGATAAGGACTGGTACTAGTAGTTGGCAAAAACATGGAGGTATAAGAGGAGCTATACCTCCATGGCAAAAAAAACTGGTTACTCTTCAATTTCTTGTCGGCTACTTTTTCAGGAATTTTCTAAATTCAGATTCCATTGTGATCAAGAGCTCAACTTGTAAAAATGCAATGTGCATATTCAGAATGCACACTTACATAAGTTACAAATGTACATCCTTGCATTTCACAAAAACTCCAGAGATTGTAGTGGGAAACCCCCTCCCATATGAGGTATGCCCATACCCATCCTCACTCAGCTCCTTGGTAACTACTAGTATTACTGCTCACTTTTCCAATTTTTAACTGCTTCTTTTGAAATTAGCTACATCCCTGGATGAAATATATTAAGGTGTAATATATTTCAAAATTTGAAAAGTGCAAAGTAAATTAAATTGAGTTTATCAACTTTTAGTGATGAATCACGTAACTATGCTATGCATCATCAGTGTGTCTGTCCTCTATTAGCAAAGTAACACTGCTGTGCATTACTACATAGTCAGGGCCTTTGACTGGCCCCCTTCATGAATTCAAAAACATTTGTAGAAAATATTGAACTTCTGAAGGTTAATTATTTGAATTGGTTAATTGTATCTGGACTTGTGGACATTGCAAAGTTGGGACACAGTGGAAGATAGCTGTGGGATTTCATGAATAGCTGACTGACAAATGTCAACTTTGAGTAATCTATCCCTCAGGTGATAGTGTAATTATAAGTATGATGGTATGACATTTACAGGTAATGATAAATTAATGAAGTACTCTGTCAAGAGTTGACGCAAGTAAAAACATGAATCTTTAAACAGATTTTAATCAGAATTTTGAATATACATATGCTGAAAGGTGAAGGAACACTTAATGACATAAATGTCCTGTACAGTATGCAAATTTGATGGAATCAATAATCAATGTTGATTTCTCACTCAAAAGTGGCACAAACTGAATTTGTACACTTTTTTTTTTCTAAAGTTCTAAACATTCTTATATAACCCTTGATTAAACTATATTAGTATTATACTGTTAAAAGTCAATATTGCAATGCATGCCATTGATGGCTTTAAAACACAAAACTACTTGAATCGCATTATCACAATCGCATTTTGTAGTTTGTATCTTGAGTTTAAAGCACAGATTTCCTGTCAAGTAATTTATTCAAGGTGGCTATATATCGGGGAATATGTATGTATATATATGGATTACCTTTAATACTTTAAGTCTTTCAAAGTGTCACGTTCACATCAAACTGCAAATTTCATTAACTAGAAGAAGTTTTCTGTTCAATTTATTTTACACTGAAGTTCATATTCTTCACATTTTCTTGATAATTTAAATGTTCTACATTGTCTTCAATTGCCTTTCCTGTTTGAAATATAAGCAGATAGATGTTCCAATTTTCTAACTAAAACTCTAGTTCCATACATGTACTTTTTCAATACTTACGAACCCCTTGAAATGATTATATGACAGTAAAATATTTCCACATGATCTATGGTTTCATTATAGAAATCAGTCAATTTGTATATTATGAAATAATAACAACTAAATCCTACACATAACAACTCCTATCCTACCAGATTCCAAATTGTGAAGCTGGGTTGACCCAGGCATGTTAGTGGTTCAAATCTTGCCCCTGGATTTTAGCCAAGTATGTACAGCATTTTAGCCAAGTATGTATAAAAGTAATGTTAATTTACCCTGCATTTTAAAACTGTAATATTATTCATTATAAATTTCACCACTTCACCAATATACTTCTTTTTATCTTTTAGAAGTTTTACATTATGCTACTGATGAATTCTAATTTCAACTCTGTTTATGAACTTTTCCACTCCTTTGCAAGATTTGATGAAATTACTGCATGTAGATGTATCACTGAAGGTTACTCAAGGTCATACAGTGCCAACTGATGGTAAGTTGAGCAAGAAGTTAAAGTAACCATCATTCAAATGCTGATTGACTTCAAATTTACTTTCTCCATATTTGTGTATACACTTTCTCACTAAATCTCATGATTTGATATCGTTATCTCTTTACTGGATGCACCACCAGAGATCTCTCATGGTCATTCAATGCAGCTACTCCTGAGGTTAGAGAAAGGTCAAAATATCCAGTGAGTTAGGGTACAAATAATTCTGGTCTTTTTAGGTAAATTTGAATTTTCCTTTTTGAAAATCAGCCAAACACGTCAGCTGGTATATGTAGTTACATGAAATCTACCTGAGTTCCTGGAGTATAATGAGTTCTCCATCCAAATTATGGTACTACAATGTATGTATATGTATGTATGGATGTCAATGCAAGTTTTACAAGATATCTCTCCTCTGTTCTTTGGTTTTCAAAACTTTATTAAAAGCACTAGCAGCATACAATCCCTGTTTTGCATATGATTAAATCCTGTACATAACCTCTGTCCTACCAGGTGACCAGTATAAATTATACATATACTAGTAGATTGATTTGCTCTCAAGTATGATTCAAATTTTGGCCAAGGATTGCAGCCATTCATAGCAATGATGAGGCTTAAACCAGCAACTTGCAAATTCATACTATAGCCAGCCATTGTTATTATTTGACTATCATAACTCCATAGTGGGCCTGGGCTGGTAGTTCAGCTTCCATACACTATACATATACATGTACTATACATGTCCTACCTGCAGAAGGAATGTGCAGGGACTTGAGTTTGGCTGTTGTCAACCAGGGACAAAAGTCATAATCAAGTACTGCACACTCCATCTGTAAGCAGATGTTGCATAGAAAAGCATGGTAAAAGGCTTGTGATAATTTACAGAAACTGTACCAGTGTCTAGTTGAATTCCCATCATGTATTCTCTTCATTAAATTCATTGACTTTATTTCGGAGTTGCTGTTTCTGTCATAGAGAGATCTTCTAAACATTTTCTTTTCAGCATAACATACATGTACTTAGTAGAAAGCACCATACATTGTATGAGAACTACATGTAAAAGTCATTCTAAAGTAATAAACACTTGAAAACACTTGAATGTATGTATGTATGTATGTATGTATGTATGTATGTATGTATGTATGTATGTATGTATGTATGTATGTATGTATGTATGTATGTATGTATGTATGTATGCATGCATGCATGCATGCATGCATGCATGCATGTATGTATTATGTATGTATGTATGTATGTATGTATGTATGTATGTATGTATGTATGTATGTATGTATGTATGTATGTATGATTGTATGTATGATTGTCTATGATTTTGTAACTGGTTGAGACAAAAAATACTGTAATTGTGTAAGGTACCAATATAATATAAGAATTGGTAGTCAGATCAAATACAAATTGTAATGTACATTTGTGTTGCCTACATTTGTAAATTACTATCCTGTGTAGCTATACATATATTTGTTTATCCAGATTCCTAAACACCATAATCACTCCCCAGGGATGACTCCAGTCATTTGATATACTTATTAGTTTTGCTTGGTAATGCATGTCAATGTTTATACTGTAGACAGTTTATATAACAAATTGACAACCAGATATCTGACCTTATGAATATACCAACCTTTACAGGAGTCGTTTATACAACTTTGGAAATAACAGCGTTGCGGTTGCTTGCTTGTGGCAATGAAGAATGAGACAAGTTTCAAGCAAAGACATACAATATAATCAGTGTCGGTAACTTTTCAAAGTATAAACACCACAGGATCCCCGGTGACACACTCTGTTTACTGATTAGGACACTGCATGTGATAATGATCAAATGGGACAGTGTGGCTCAAACCAGAGGCTCATGATCATACCATTATGAAGTATAATATTAAATACAATTTCGTATACAACAACAACAACAACAACAACAACAACAACAACAACAGTAACAACTTCATCTTATTATAATTCAAGCTACATACAACATGTTATTTGTTGATCACTGAAATCAGTATTGAAATGGATTTATTATTTTGTCTATTCATGTACTTCGAATGATTTATTTTGTTATCCAGCAGGCGCACACGTAGCATTACTTTACAAAATGAAGTCATCCCTCGGAAAATGGTTCATGTAAATTTACGCTCAAAAGTTGTGAGAGTTGGAACAAAAATACTCGACATGTTATCAATTTATCATTATTTCAAACCCAACTGCTTGTCCGACATGTAGATAATTGACTTTGGCTTTCCCATCGGCATGCAAGGGTAAACAATGCCTTCTGTAAACATGCTATACCAAATCATGTACTGTTGTCCTCGCTTGGTACATGTAATTCCGACATCTTTGCTACCTCTGATTTGCAAAAAGATGACTTCAATTCTGGTCGACACATTATGTGACTGTACAAACACGTGTGTGGTGTACGGGCCTTAGTTTGCTGTCAGTACACGTAAGTTATATCTCTCTTCCCATCGCTCATTCCATTTTGGCTGTGTGTTGTGTCGGCATTGATAACACTAATGTACGTGTATCTAAGTAATAAATGCTATTTCTTGCCAATTATTTTGTAATAGACTAAACATTACATAATCAAAAATACACACCACTCGGTTTCATTTCACCAACATTAAGATGTAACATTTCAAAATTCAAAGACCAACCCTACCGAGAAATGGTATGTGCTATGGTGCGTCTTGTACAATCTAATCTAATGTTATCAGCAGTAAAGGAAGTCACGTTGACGGCATGAACAGTCCTAGAACACCGTGGGAGTTTATTTTAGAACATGACAGATATAAACAAAATCATAAAGCTTTCCGTCAACCGACATCAGAGGCACCGGCTGTTGTTTTGTGTCACTTATCTTGTTGTCTTTACCTAAATTGTCTCTGCTTGAAGCTCACTTCATGCAAGCAACCGCAACGCTCTATATTCCATAGTTGTATATAGAAAACATGTATCTACTTTCATTATGTAAATGATGTGTTGTGACAGGTCAATGATCTCTCTTACTGACTTACATGTATAATAGCTAAATTATTGATATCTTTGAAGATTGGCTACATTTGTACACTGTATCATCAAACATTTTTTTTCACATGACATACATGGTACATGTATATCAAGAGAAGAAAATACACAAAAGTATGATACAAGTTACAACCTTTGGTTTCATCATACAGCATGTGCATGAATGTGTATACTTGTGCATGAATATGTATACTTGTGAGCTAAATAAAGATTAGGCTTGACCTTTGACCTTAATATCATCGACCTTTGACCAAGCTTTTAGATGAGGGCTAACACATTGCCTTGTTGAGCTGTATATCACACATTGTAGTTCTTACCCATAACTATTATTAACATTATTTTGTCCTACAGATTTTTCTCTATGTCTGTCTTCTAGCATTTATTTTCAATTTCAATACAGTCTCCAAAATATCCCATTGTAAAATTTTCCAACAGCTTTTTTGTGCTGCATTAAAATCTGTTGAATTCTATGGAAATCTTATTAAAATATCAACTATATTTGAATCTATCGTAACATATCAACTGTTCAGTTGCAACACACCAACTGCATGTGTACCTTTAGCCATTCCTGATACAATGAACTAAACGACATCCTAAGTCTATGTACAAGACATTGACATTTGTTTGGGCTTTTTGGGGGTGGGGGTGTGGGTCGGGGGGGGGGGGGGTTATTGGAAGTGAGAAATGATAAGAAAGGTGACCTCTATCAACCTGATATTTTCAACAATCAGTCCTGAAATGCAATGCTATACCACTACTTTGAGAAGAATTTGGAGGAGGGGTATTAAATTCTTTCATCAGGGTCATCTGACACTTTATTTTGAAGTTTAATGCTGTTCTTGAAGAAATCGCTGTTACAATAGTGCTAAGGCACTGCAAAAATGAACCAAAGACAATGCTGTTATAATAGTGCTAAGGCACTGCAAAAATGAACCAAAGACAATGTTGTTATTTGAACCAATATTTGTAAGCATACAGCTGAGCTATAGCATGGAGAAGTGTTATGGCACAAAACATTACATTTATCATTTTCAGTGTACTAAAACTTAAAGATATGGTGATTTGTTGACTGTCTTGGGTTATTCTGCATCATTTTTGTTTTATTTCTTCCGTTTTGTATTTTAGAAAATGAGTTTTTACTACTGAATTGAAATAAACATGAGATGATCATGTGAATGACATTGACATGTGAATTGTGATTGATGTGTGATTTGTGATTGATGCATGTTGAGTGGAATCTAATATTATATCCATTTGACTACTTTATAGCTATGTATATGGTTTGTGCCCCAATGTACATCATTTATGGTTAATGGGTCTGGTGAGGGTGAGATGTGCTATCATGGCATTCTGTGAATTTGATGTGTATAACAACTTTCATACCACATTGCCACCATGACAACCAATCAATGTGACCTGGTTTGAATGTGAATGCGGGTGTACATATATGTGAAAATAAGATATGGGGATGCAGTATATACATTGTATACTGAATATCACCAAGTAATCACCATAAAAGGAGCCATCATGGTATTGGTAGGATATACAACTCATGCGCCCCAATGTACATCATTTATGAACATCATACATCAATAGAAAACTTGCAATCCAAACTGAGCATGCTCATATGCAAATGACTATGGGAGCATATGTAGTTATCATAATACCTGATATGGATTGATCAGGAGAATACAGGTATAACGCCTGTAAGGCTCTGGGTAAATGAAACTAGAATATTTGTGATTTCAAAAAAATGTGACAACGGTGATTACTTCATGTTTATCATATTTCCCATAATGCACCATCCAATATATATTCAAGACGGCAGATTTGCAAGTTTGCCTTTTGATACATTTTGTACCTTCAATCAATATGTGCCATACATGTACATACTTCAAATGTCATCATCCCACCTACATGTACTTCATTTTACTGTTGTATGAAATGTTACCTTCATTTCTACAGTTCACACACACACACACACACACACACACACACACACACACACACACACACACACACACACACACACACACACACACACACACACACACACACACACACACATCCACACCCACATAAAAGAGCCCATTGGGTCAGGAATGCATGCCCAACAATGGCTTACATGTACAGGTAGTTCAGATTTCATCAAATGTTAGTATACATATATTTTGTCATCTGAGTGTCAACATCTCTTTTTCAGTCTCAGTGTGTTTTTTTTGTAATGTTTTTCTTGTTGATCAGTTCATTTCAGGTTCTAATGTGTGTGTAAGTGTATTTTTTAATGTAAATATTGTATATTTTTCCTTTCTCAACATTGTGTAAGAAGAGCCTATGGCTCAACAATTTATCGAGGTTAAATAAAGTGAATATTGATAATAATATACAAAATGATATCATTGATTCAGAAATGTTTATATAGGTGTGTGTTCTGCCACTAGCAAGTGATAGTTTAGTATAAACACAACTTTTTAGTCTCTTTAATTTATGAAAAGTATACCTTAATTCATGTCTCGTTTCTGCATAATTTAGTCTCTATAACGAGAACAAATCTTTGGGAAGCCAAGATGGCATTCCAGACAGACACTGAGTTCTGAAAAAATCCATGTCAAAAGTACAAATGTACATGTATTTGTCAATTCTCAAGTAATTTTCAGTAAGGACAAAACTGCAAGTGTCAACATTGTGATTCAACTGAATGTGCGTGTTCTGTCATTCTAAAGTATTTACTGCAGACACACATGTTGTCGACTATATTTAAAATCTACAGATACCGAACATCTTGTGATCTCTTCTAAGCTGTGGTTGTGTATGCTGTCATTCTATAGTAATCCAACCATACATTACAAGTATCTAGTTTGACATTATACATGTATATGGTTAGATTGTGCAATTATGAATCATACATTGTAGCTCTGTATAGCAAGGTAGACTTGTGTTCTTGTGAGGTTTCTGGAGAATACTTGCTTGACACTTTATGACTACTAGTACTACATGTAGTATTTGAATTGACATTATATCATGGCACAAAAACATACCTTTAATTTTATCTTATATATTGCTGCTTTTCCAGAAAAGTGAATTTTGGATACCCTTTTTCATTTAAGAAGGACTTTTATAGATTTATAAATTACAGTCTAAATATTGCAAAAAAACCTTCTTTTTAGTGTTTTGAAGAAACAACACATTAATTTCAATGATACTCAAAAGTTATCAAAGCTGGACAGATGTTTCACTACAAGTAAATTACATTCCAACTTAAACCACATTCAAGTTAAGTTGTAATTGTTTGGGAAAATGATTTTTTTCTGTGTTTGTTCTAACTTCTAACTTCAAAACACATCTTAATGCATTGATTCTGTAGTGCCCAAAATGTTCAAAACTGCCATGATATCCTTCAATTTTTCATAAATGAAGTTTTATCATTCCCAATATTTTATCCATTCAGAAAATACTAGTGACATATGGGCTTTATTAGTCTTCAACTCATGGTGACATAGCCCCTAGTGTAACTGATATTTTCCTTGACTGATTGATAACAAATAGTGGGGAACACCATAGACGGGAATAGTCCACATCTTTACAATTATAATTTCATACAACAAAAACACCAGGTTGTTCACTTGTTTTATCCCAGGATCTCTGTCTTTGTTTTAGAGTACATACCGAGCTACAACATCACTGAATGAAGTTGCACAAGTGAAACTCAAAATTTGAGAGTGGCTTGTTTACCATTATCTTATCCCAATTTCCTGCATCATATATTTACAATACTCCATAGATATCAAACCACTATATGGCGTCTAGTATGATGATAATCAAATGTTCAATTGCAAAACAAGATTGCTCTCTCAGTGGAAGAAGTGATCTTTTCTGATTCTCTTCCTGTTGATGACTCACAAATGCTTGTGGAATTAGCTTGAAAAAGGTCCTCTTTGCACATATATATGATGAAGATAGTGATGGAGAAGAGAAGATGTTGTTGCCCATAGCAACAACCACTTCACTTTATATAACTGACAATCATATGCCAAACACTTCATTGTGATTACAATTCAGCCTGACATACTTCTAAAACCAATACTGTTTTTTTGTCACTGGGACATCAACACATGACATTTAAATGAACTTGAACTGATGATAACTATCATTCACAAGGTTATCATTGTCATACATTACTGAAACTTTTCTTTTTAGAAATAGTACGACAAACATACATACCTGTCATCACAGCTTGGTGCCCGCCTATATGGTGGATACTCAGACATTTTGAAGTTATGTCTTTTCCAATTCAATGATCTTTTGCTCTTCGTTAACTCGTACTGGAAAATGAAGATTCTCCTGATCCAAGCTCGACGTCCAACCCAAAATCTTCCGGAACCTTACCAGAATCTATCAATGTTATCGTTACTCTTAATGAGGTTTTTACAGTGTGAACAGATCCTTCTGCATCTGAAATGCTGCTTAAGAACATACGCATCTATATTCATAAGTTATCTTTTCAGTACAAGCCCATTTTCACGTTGAAGTTAGAATGTAAAACAACTTTCATGTAGTCGACCATCAAAACGCGGAAGTGTGTCGAACTTCAAAATGGCGTCGAAGGAACCTTATGTGGACGGTGCTATTCTGGAAAGGGGCGTTTCCGTATGTAAACTTACAAAGGTTGGAAATAATTCATGACAATGAACTGTTGTTTACTTTTAAATAATCATTGAATGCTTCATCAATAGAAATTTATATCGAATAGGAATTGAAAAATAAAATTCTGATTTTTCGAAAAATAGTTTTGTCCTGTCGCAATGCCAAGAATAGTAGCCCAAACCCCGTCTTCTATATGTTCTTTCATGGTTTGATCCATCAATCGCGACGACAGGTCGCTAAGGTGAAAGGTTATGGATCTTCAGGGGTCGCAAAGTTTTAGTAGTACGAGTAGTAGTACTACTACTACTAGTAGTAGTAGTAGTTGACTTGTTTTCGATTTCATGTTACATTATACGTGAATACACCTAAAAAACAGAATTATCTACAGACCCAAGCCTTTCAATGTCAACACTACAATGCTTTTGCAAAACCTACCAGACGAATAGCCCCTACATTTGCATCAAAATGTTAATTATTGACAGTTGTCAAGCCGACCAGCTGCTCGTTGAATATATCTTTTGAAAATGTGCGAAATACAAAACGGTTCACAGCTGTAGATTCTGTTTACCTAATCGAATTTGTTGATTGAATTGCTCCGGCTATTTATTTATTCGCCCATGATGCACTGGACGGGCTGGTACAATTATAACAAAAAAATATTATCTATCCATCCATCCATCGATCTATCTATTATGATGCATCTATCTATCTGTGTTAATTTTGAAATACCAATAATTATTTATGCTGCTAAATTTATTTAAATGTAATCAGGTTAGAGGACACATTTGACGGTTTCAACTGTTTTACTCGGGGTTTTTTACTCATACTAGTTTGAAGAGATAAAAATATGGTAGAACATTAAAAATGTGTCAACGCCACCAACCGAGTGTCGTTTCAGAGCACATGACCAGTATCAACATGACCCGGTAAATAACCCAGCAGTTTCATGGCACCCCATGTCTCGTCATCGCCAACAATATTTTCCAAATTTTCACAAAATTCTACCTATAGAATATTTTTTGATTCCAAAATTATAATTTTTAAAACTGAACAGATGATCTACATCCAAAAATCCGTTATTTAGTAACAATATTTATCTTTGTATGTAAAAAAATTGCCACTTCCTGATTCGATGCATATTATTACGCAAGTCGGGTATCTTGACACTGAAGGCTAAATAAGGAACTCACTTCATGCACCAGCAGTGCAGACGGCATTTACGCGAGACTACGTGTGGAAAGGTCTGGGAGCTCCTGTCTCATCATAAAATTTGGGTCGAAATTTTGACCGACGGAGAGGTTAAAGGCAGCACAATCCACACACCAAGTAAGGACTGTTATCGCTAAATGGGGGATTACGGTTTTGGACTCAATACGAGTAATCCAAGGGCTTTGTCACCGATTGAGTTCTACAACAGCCTGAACACGACGACGTCTTTGTTTTCTTCAGAATCCCCTACCATGCAAGATGATATGTTGGCAGAGAAAACTGCTGGGAAACAGCAGCCGCAACAACTATCACCAGGTGTGGATCATAGTTCAGATAATTCAGAAGATTTGTCACCGTTAGGCAAGTCAAAATCAGAGGGTTCGAGTCCCGTTACTGTTCAAGACAAGATCAAGAGCATACAAGTTGAAACAGCGACGTCGTCAAATTCGCCATTGCAGTTGGGATTTCAGGACGCCGGTAACGCTGCACTGGCTCCAAGTTTCTGGTCAACAGCGTCAGTTGACGATACATTTATGCAAGGGATACCGACGATGAACGGTGCCGTTCAGTTTCAGAACTTTCCTCCTAATCCTGCGCCAGGGCCAATGTTTAATACATCCATGGCTCCTCAGATAAGTCATCCCCAGCAGCAGAATCCGCAGCATCATCAGCCGCAAGCTCAACGGCGAACTCAGCCGACACAACAGAATCTTTTCCCTGTTTCAACGAGTCAACAAGCTATAATGCAACAACCCGCAAATATCTACATGCAGCCCAGCAAGCAGTACACAAATTGGAGCAACCCACAGCCGCAACAACCAGCCTGGGCAAATCACCAAAATGTACAGACTTCACCGTGGGGGACTGTTGGTGGCCCACATTCCCAACGGAGGTCGGCTCCTGGTCCTTCAATGAACCCTGGCCCAATATCCCCCATGAAAAAGACAGGCCATCATCAACATCCTGTTATATCGCCTTCAAAATTTACACGTAGTACCTCGCTACCAGGGACGAAGACATACCATAATGCAGGTCTGAATCCAAGTTTCGAGATCACCTCGCACGACGACAAGGGAAACGACCATCACTCGATGTTGTCTTTTCATCAGGTAAATGTTCTCTTTTCAGGCAAAGAACATAGGACAGGGCAAAGGGGGTTCTGCACAATAGCACGATGTTTCATTCATTCATTCACTCTGTTGGGAAGTGAAATTAAAGGCACAAATGGCACTCTTTTTAGGTAGTGTTGCGTTTGAACTTAGACACAACATGTCGTCATGAATTTTGTATGGCACGCGTTGAAATAAAATTAAATTGTCTGGAGTCAAATATGACCATCGAAGACTTATCAGAAACCAAAGGCGAATGCCAGAAATTCTTGACAAAGGTCTACGATTCTGGATATCTTGTGTGACGAAAATAGATGCATGTCGGTTTGCATAAATTATATCAAAAACCGGTAGGTTTTCTGTGTAATTTACTTCGATATATATTACACATTTAAAGGGATATATTAGTTGTTGGCTGGGCGGTTTGTGGACAAAAGCCATTGTGATAAGAACCAGGACAAAGGTCGATGTTTCAGTGACCTCTGGCAGACCTTTGTAGGGTTTCATTTTTCACATTTTTTTTCGGAGGGAGCCATAGTTTATCACTTTTGTTGCTATTCTGTTTCTCATAGGCTCTAAACCTCTACTTTTCTATTTTATCCTGTGGTAGTCAGATGTATCTGTGACCATTTGTTATATTTTTTCAGGCAATCAGATTTAAACAAAGGGGGTATGCAATTTATCTACATATGTTGGTCAATATGCCTTTAGGCCTTTGTGGTAAATATTTAAAAATATAATATTGTGAAAATATGGGAAATTTGGGTAATAGTATTAAACAAGAAGAAAGCTGTTATTTATTTTCTTCTAAGTAGTTTTTTACAGAAGAATATAGGAAACCAATTCAATAATTTCAAGCAGATGGTCTCCTTGTCCAAAAAAAGATGCATGTAGTGAGAAACCCCTATCACATAAGAATGTAGATCACAACAGGGATCTTGGTTTAAGTGTAAAAGCTGCAAATATTTTGATACTGCCAAGCAGAAATGGCCATGTACAGTGTAAATGTTGTCCTCGTAGATTATGGAATATTTCTACACGCGCGGACTCATAGATTGTGAAACATTTCTACACGTGTGGAAACTCTTTCAAAGTTAGTTATGAAAATTTCTACTCACAGAGTCAAAATATTTCTTGGTAGCAAATCCCAAACCTTCGCTGACATCTTGTGAGCATTGCCAGGCGTGTACCAAAATGGGCCACCATTATGTCACAGGAGAGAGATGCTAAATTCTCTTCCAAGTAATGTTTTGATTCCGTGAAGAGAAATGTTCTTTATGAAGTATGAACCCAGAGTCCATGAACATTCATTCTCGTCTTTTAAAGTTGTTGTATAATGCAAGTAATTTATGCAGAAAAAGTTTTGTCTTTGATTCATACATCAGCCAAAAAAATATGTACTGACCAGGTGAAGAATTTACCAACATACTCAATACTTTGCAATTGAATGTGCAATCAGTTCTTTATTTAAATGGAATACTCTTTAGGATGTATTGACAGTTGCTGTATGCCCCAACATGATTGTTGAAAATACTTGATTAAAATTTGGAAAGTAAGCTCACAATACAATAAAAAGAAGAGAAGAATATAAGCTATTACTAGTTGATGAATTTGCATTCATGATGAAATTTGGCAATATTGAGATGGTTAAGGATGTTTTTATTCACTTTGCACACCTTTGTTTTGTGATAGCAGTAACAAATCAATAGGAAAGGCTTTCCACACATTATGGGATAATGAATTATTAATTAAATCCAGCTGAGGTACCCTTTTAATTTGTCTAGTTCTATGGGACACATTCATCAGTTATGCTGATGTAGTAGTTATATACTGTTAAGTCTCCCACCAAATGTACCGAAGGTAACAAAGTTATTCATATTGCCATAAGATGTAACAACCACACTTAATGAAGAGTACAAGTTTCAGACAAATATTATAGAACTCACAGGACTAGGTCTGTAATAAAATCTGCCCTATACAAATTTGTGACCATGCAGTTTATTGTTTATTAAGAGTAACAAGAAAACTTAGTGTTCACAGTCTGTTTCAGGGGAAATGGTGAAGTATGGCAGCCATTTTGATTTGTGGAAATTAAATTACATTAAGAAGTATTTTGTGTTGTAGAATGACCTCAAATTCTTTTCATCATAACTTTGGACAGACAAGCTTTTGTGCAGGATATTTTACCTTGGCTGTACAGTTGTTGATATCAAGTTGACCTCTTACCTTTGCTTTGTTCTCTGATAGCTACCATTGACATAGTGCCCTTTGTTTTGTTTATACAATCTGCATGATATTTTTTGCCAAGGGTGATAGGGAAACCTTTAACCGCAGTGCATACCTAGTTATATGTATCACAGTATGTACAGGTAACATGTTAAAAGTTAGAATATTATACAGTGATTCTGTGTTAAAAATCTTAATTAGCCAATATAATATGTACTAGATCTTGCATAGCAGTTCAACCTCTTTGTTTATTAACTATTTGTAGTATTATTTACAATGGACATAAAATATTTCCCAGCATTGTTCAGGCTCAGATCCTATTTTAAAATTAAACAAATTGTTATTGTGTAATTGCATACTGCAAGTTAATTCAGCAAACGATTTACTGACTCCACCAATATTGGATTTTGTTGTTTTCATTTTGTACCATAGGATCACAACAGCCAGACTTATGATAGCATGAAGTTCCCAGCATTGGAGCACCATCTCATGGATATCATGCGAACACCTGCAGAGCACCCAGACAATCATTTGAGAGGTTTGTATATTTTGTTATATATATATATATACATATATTTTTTTATTTTATTTTTTTTACATATTCCTGTACCCTCAATTCTTTTTGTTAGCTATGTTGCTACATGTATGTTATTTTCACATTGATGTATGGCACTCAAAAGGAACAAATGTCTGACACATAATAGTTGTAATATATTAGCTAAATGTCTATCTGTAAATTGTCAAGAGAGAATCATTTTCAACTGTCCAGTCCTGTAATTTGTTGTGTTGTAATGTATCCCTTTGTTGTGTCTGTAGAAAGATGGCAAATTGTTAAGTTTTCTAGAGACATATCAAACCTATCTGTCTCTGAAATTTATAGATCTGGGTAACTGTGTACATGATATCTCAGGGGAAATTATTGAAGATGTAAATTTTGCTATAAATTTCAACCAACCAGAGGATAGTTTGAAATGATGGGCTATTTTATCTCTTGAATACTTGATAGGTTGTCACCAATTTCTTTCTGACACTGTTTGTTTCTCAGTGAACTTTTCACTTTTTGACAGTATGTTCGATGACACTGTGTTTCCATTATAACTTATAAGGACTTTGTAATTATTGTTAATAAAAATAAAAGATAATAAAATAATTGTACATAGATTAGTGGAAATACATAGAATTCATATTTTAAACTGTAAATGTGTGCAATCAAGTGTAACCTAATGGTTAAAATAGTCTAATTTCAAGATAGTACACATATTCTGATCAATGTTTGACTGAAACATGTAGCTCTCATTTTCTGAAACATACAATGGAAAACTATTTTAATAAAATATCTTAACATGAGGTTTTGTTAATAGCTTCACAAATTTCCATTATAATATTTAAATACCACATTTAGATTGCATTAGGTCAGGGAACAAATTGACATACACTGTACTTATTGTATATAGTTTACATTGTCAAATGCTAAATAAATGTACATTTTTTGCACACATTTTGAAATCCATAATATTATATAGTCCATGGAAATGTTCTATCTTTTGTGGTTTTTGGTCCCAAAGGGGTACAGACAACTAGTATTTGAAATATAATTTGCTGATCACATGAGCTAATTTACTATTAAAATTATACCAGTGAATGTTGTACAGCAATATGTGTACTAAAAATATACCATGACTGTGTGACCTTTTACATGCAGAATGTATGTGTGAATGTTCCACTTGTTTGCACAAAGCTAGGGTCAGGAGAAATATACAAGGCAAATTCAATCCAAAACAAAAATGTGCAAGGCAAGGTGATCTCAGTGTAGGAGATTGGTCTAAACTGACATTTTAATCAAAAGACTTAAGACTCAATACATGTAACTGCTTGATGGATTAGTAGAATTATTTGGATATTCCTAGGGTTTCCAGATCAGATTGTGTAAGATGATTGGGTATGTTATATGCAATTTTGAAAAGGTGATGTTGTCCAGCATATCAAGTAACTACTTTGCTTCAATATCTAGTATGCAGACTGGTCAGATATTTGATGATGGTGTTCATATGAACATCTGAATGAGGCAGTATAGAAGGCAAGATGAGGTGATCTGATATGAAAACATTTGGCTAAAATTGTGGAATTATCAAAACTGAATATGTAATTCAGCAAAGACAGGAATTGAATGTAAATAGTAAAATGTTTAGTTTACAATAGAATAATTGCACTTGCCTATAGGTCAGCCAGTTCAAATGGCACTGTGACTTTGTGGTCAGAGGCTTAATGTCAACAACTACTTTGTATACTAGTATTTGATAAAGTAGTTACTAGGTGTCTAGGTGGAAGAGGATATATATATCATATATGTTACCGATGTGGTAAACCATGTACAACATAAAGCCATTTTTGTAATCAGTGAGTCTGAATCGATTGGTTATTTGGCTTCAGTAATACTTCACACTATTACAGAGAAATACAGAAGGAAGGATAGCCACAAAGAAGAGCAAAGTCACCTTGAGCTGAAGTCATTTTTTGACTTTACTTTGGTTTTACTTGATAGATAGTAGTTTCTTGTTGTACTGTGTTTTAATAGTTGTCAGCTTCCAAGGTAAAATTTGAGAATGACCAATGTCAGGTGACAAGATGATTCCCAGTTGTCAATGTGTCATGTGTACTTGCAGTGTCCATAACTAAAAATATGATGATGAAATTTTAAACCATATGGATATTTCTTGAAATGTACAGAACCAAATGATGAACTCCCTCAGTAAAACTGGTTGATTATGAATAAGGTTTTATTTCCCATACTTGGGTACAAGGACATGCAAGAATTCTATGACAGGAAGAATACAAAACAAACATAGCAACTGTGATCTCCTTCATAGATGTTTTAGCTCAAAATGAATAAGATGTATAGTTACAAAGTGTAGTCTATAAAGTGATTAGTTTTTGAAAAAAAGACAGAAACAGTATCGAAGTAACCATGGCTACCCCACAGTAAACATTCTAAAATGACTTAAGTAGTACATCAAGATATTCAGTATTTCATTTGCATACACATTAAAGTTAATTTTTTATAAACCATCTTGAAATTTAGTCAGTTTTCAACAGGCTTTTAGGAAACCACATTAAAAGCTTTGAATGTTACAGAGAATGTCTTCTTTGCTGTTAATTTACAGCACACTGTAGTATTTGAATAGTAGCTCTCCTAATGGATTAGTTAAGTTTGTCCTAAAGTAACTGATGTCACAGTGACAGGTTAATGGATGTGCTTTGGCAATTTAGATAATTTTGACTATCTTTACGTCATTGTAGTAAGAATAGAGATGTTTCTGAATTGCACAACCTAAAATTCCTGTACAATGCTTTTATCCATTTGAACTAAAAGAAAGGCCTGATACATGGATTTCCTGTATCAATGACAAAATGTAATTTTATGTGTTTTCATAGACCTTTTTAATACAACTCAAAAGTATCCATCATTATTAAATGTAGACATTGTCATGAATTAGGATAACTAACTAGAAAACAGTTTTTATTATTTCTTCATCATCAATTTCGCAAAGATCCCATTATAAATGAACAATTTCCATGTTACAATTACACTGTCTCCATCAAATGATTCACTGAATAGTAGTAGTGTAAAGTGTTGTTTTCTCATTCTAGTTCCAACGTGGATGGTTATTTCCACATTCAGAGAAGCTTATTTGTTTGTTCAAATATTTCTGCCAAATCTCTTGGTCATCATCAGCTGTCACCAGTCATGGGTCATGTGACTAGTCATGTGACCATCACCTCCATTGACAGGTGAAGCTGAAGACAGAGATTTGGTCAAAATATTCAAAGAAAAGGTTGCTCTTGGTCTGAAAATGACTTCATTTTATTTTTAAGTCTGAAGTGACCTTTTAAGTCAAAATTTATTTCAATGTTGTACAATAATTGAATTTACTTTTTCACAGACGTAAAATATATCATGGTTCTGTTGATCCAACATCTAAGTGCAAACACTCATCACATTATTTGAAAGCGTGATTGATCATTCTATGAAATATAATTTATTTTAGTGATTTCTATTGTGAGTACTATTTCCTTGTAATGGCCGATGTTTTATTAATCAACATTTGAATACAACTCAATTGAAAATGTAGCAGTAGATGGGGGTGTACGTGTGTATTTAGCATTTACAGTATGGTGGTATTAATCATACACAACAAAATTAACATTTAAATTTGCATATCAAATACCTAAAGAATCATGAATGTTTAATTTACAATGTCTCGGGATCAGCTAAAGAAACAACAAATTTTCATGCAATTGTTTAGTTTGGCAAAAATATGTCAAAACATTGATGAAACCGACATGGATGGTCAACGAATAATGTCAGCAGTAACAAAAATCATCCTGACATACATATAGTGAACAGTCGATATTCTTTATTAGTAACTTGATAAGTTGAACTTTTTAGCAACAAAGGCAACACTGTATTTATTACATATAAAATGGTGGTTAATATGTCATGACGTAACGTATAGTCCTGTGTAGGGGAAGTAATTAATCTAAACTGTATATTAAACTGTCATATGTCATTTAATGATATTAGATTCATTAATTCTCATTGTGTTGCATTGAAAAATGAACTATTATTTATATGAAGATAATATATTCAAATCATGAAAATAATTTGATTTATCTACAGGTATTGTATAATACAATTTCTGACAAATGATGACTTATTTGTTTACAATATCGTTGCTGTTCTCATAAATGATTACCACCCATTCTTTTAATAACTTACAAATATATTTTGTTTTAAATGAATGGCTACATTAACTAATAAACAAGTAAATGCATACAGTTCTTTCATTTCAAATCCTTTGGAAATATAATGTGAAAACCATTCTGAGAAATCTGTTATGGAATAGTGCTCACCAAACCACCTTTTGTACCATATGGCGGCATGGAACTTCATGTGACGAACACCTACATGTAGATACATTTACATGTATAATACACAAAGCTACTTCAGTTGCTGGTACCCTTGTGTTAGTTACTGTTAAATAATGTTCCAGTTCACATCCGGCAGCAAAGGATATTTTTATTCTCAGACAAATTTGTCATTTACATAAAATAGTCAATCACTTATAATAATATTCTCAATTAATATGTCAAGACGACTATTGATACTAATGGTCCTTCAATTACATAACAAAATTACAGAGAAATACATATTTTCAAACTAGCGATAAATGCATAAAAAATATTGTCATACCCCAGTATTGTTCAATTATAGTGCCATCATGTTTACTGTGCTTCCTAAAGGCTTTTTGTGGATGACTATATATCATCATGTCAATGTGAAAATGGGAATATGACAGGTGTTCAAACATTCCTTTACAAATGCTGAGAAGATTACCAATTCTATTCAAATGCAGCATGATAACTGTCAAGTATTACAGTGATATCAACATAATAATACATTGTATGGTGTCACTGCTATAATAATCCAACCACATGAGCAGAGAGTGAGAGCACTTGACCTGTATCGTACCACAGGAACCATAGTGTAAAATATTGCCCTGAAATATATTAGATAGAAAATAGTTATTATGTAAAAGGAGGGAAAAAAGAAAAAATGTGTTCACATAGAACTAGAGTACATGTAAGTGTACCTCTTGATGTCTGCAGTATTGAAGTACAAGTATATATTGTTTCATCTTTACTCTACATGTACACTCAGTATCATAACAACTAGATGCAGAACACAGAATAAAACAGATTACATGTATAACATCACACAAGCCAAGTTATTGTTTTTGAACAGAAAATATGGATTCTCTACCCAGGTCATTCTATGTGTCACAACATCTGTTGTCTACATCACTGGTTATGTGGTGCTCAAAATAGAAGTCAAAACAACTCATATCTGATTTTTCATAAATTATGTTTGAGAAGGTATAATTATATTATTCCCCAACATTTTACTTCATTTGGCTGGAAAATACTCGTGACCAAAGGGTTTTGTCACTTATCTAGTGATTTGTAGAGACAGTGATCTTTAAGTCACTTATTTTCCCTTGCCTGAATGAAAGGAAATATTTGGCATAATATCTAAATGTATGATAATCATATTCATAATAATAACAATATTAATAATCTTGTCCTTTTCTTAGTGAGTGCATGTCGGAGAACTCCTTATCTGATAAGCTCTGTCGCCCAACAACTTTGATAGATAACTCTAACTCTACCTTCTTCATTCTGCATTGGAGTCTTGCCAAACTAATCATGGTAATTCTTAGGATTACATGTAGGTCCTCGACTAATGTTAATAATCTGAAAATGTGAAAATGTCACAGTTCATAGATTTTATCATTGTGCTGGTCCTACTATATGAATTATTACTTCAATTTCAAGCTGTGTGTAAAATACCTGATTGAATAATATATTATTATAAATATATTACAATTTTATATATTACAATTTTGATTGTCAGTTTAGATGAATTTGTTATTTGCAGCATTACTCTTAGTCTTAAAACCAACTTCTTTTCTTCATTTTTAAGACAGATTTGCCCAGCCTCGTTTTTAACCAAAGTATACAAGGTAATTCAGTCACAAAGACAAGTCTTATCCAGATTTTGTCCATATGTGGTGTACAGACATAATATTTGATACCTCCAGTTGTGTACGTGCATTAAGAATCTCACAATCTGATAATTTAACTTCCAATACCAGTAGAATTATTGTGCACTGGAATATACGAATATTGTGTTCATGTATACATTTGTATTACATATTTACTGATTCATTCTATAATAACTTTTGATTTTAGAAAAAGTTGGAGAATGAAAAACTCATTATTTGTTATCTGCCATGACCATGAGTTTTGGATATGTCCCAATCTGATTAAAATTTGATGTATTGCACACTTCGCGATTTCTTTTTGGCTGTTACATTTACTGTCGTTTGTTCTTTTGTGAGTGCTCAGTGCTCATTACATACAACTGACACCATAGGCGTTCCCGTACCAAATCTCGTACTTATGAGTAGCCAATCAGAATCCGTCTTACCACTCAACATTCAAAATTGAAAGAAAGAGAACCACCAAACAATAATGATAACATTGTTGACTGTGCTCTATGCGCATGCTGTTTTTGAACAGAGCGCTCTGAAGAAATGTACCCATATGTTTCGGCACATTAAGTGTTCTCATTTGTTGACAAATGACATACCAGCCAAAAAGAAATCGCGAAGTGTACATTACATCGGATTTTAAACAGATTTGGCATTTCCTAATATTACCAACTGAATGGCCTATGTGCAGAATTACATGTTGTTGAAATTTTCATACAGAATCCATATTGATTTAAACTGATTTTCAAAAACTACCAACCATTTTTCTTTAGCTAAAACAACAATATTGTACAGTTTTTCAACTCTTGATATACATGTACATTATTTTCAGAGTGCTTCGATATCTTGATCAATGAAACATACTGCAGTGTTTTATGAAGTTTAAAGTTATTTTTATGATTTTCAATTAAATATTATCCCTCAATATTATTCTCTGTTTAGCTAATGACATTATGAATGACCTAGGGGGCCTTGTCACTACTAGTGATTTGATGAGTAGTGAAATGTCCTGTCAAAATTATTTCTTGGCTGAATGGAAAAAAAATATTGGAGATGATTCAAGCATAATTTATGGAAAATTGGTAAAAAATGGTGATTTTGAATGTTTTGACTCATACTTTGAGTCCTGCAGAACCAGTAACATAGACATGGGTTGTCAATTTGTCATGATGTAGAATGACCAGTGTATATAATCCATATTTCCTGTTCAAAGACAATAACTTGGCTTGTGCATGATATAATAATAATTATTCCAAGACAGAGAAGATTGTCATTTGCTGAATATCTAATAGTAATAGTGTACATGTCAGAAGCATATTTTAAATATTATTGTATGATTACATGAGATCTATAAGATAATAACAAATTATCATCTTATTTTACATACTAAAATATTGACCAAAAGCATTAAAGGATTTGAAAAATTGACCACACAAATCAACTGTGCAGATTATCTAAATCGGAAAATGAGAGTTTAGAAAAATATACTCATTTATTACAAATAAGAATAGCAAGATATTGTTATTACTGTATTATTAGGTCATTTTAAAAATTCTTGCAGAATATGCAGTGAGACAGTCTGCAAACTATGGGGGAGGTGATAGTGTATTCTTGCCTCCAAATTTATATTTGCACACAAGTACAATTTTATATTTACCAGCTGATATAAAGTACATAGAACAGACTACATGAATGTACAATGTATATCAACAAATACATATTTACAATTCAAACAACTGCACATGTTGCACTCTTGAATGATCCTTCTATGTTATTGCTATTGTTATCTTGAAAGCTTAATGTTGCATGATAAGGTAATTTTTCTTCCACTTATATTGTAATAATCCTTCAGATTCTGGGTCACATTGAGTCACTTGAGTACACACTCCTGTTATAGCAAACATTGGCTTTTGTGAGGCCTTCTTTTAGGTGATAACTTAAGTGTTGATACAGTTTTGTATTGACTGGCAGTTACAGTAATATTCAAATGCTGGATAGGTTTTATCCAACCTAACCACAATGTTGAATTAATTCAACTAGTATTTAAACTTGGGATGTATTTCGCCAAATTTTGGACACATTTTGGGGGTAATTGTTCTGAATGAAATAAAATCCTACATTGTATGTCAAAGCAAAATTGCTTGCAACAAATATAAACATGAAAGATAGATATATTGCTTTGGCCTGTTTACTATGATATTTTTTGTTGCATGTCATTATGTTTGAGGAATCAAGTACCATATTGTGTCTCATTTAGTCATTATAAGGTTACATTTGCATGTAGGATTTTGATTCATATTGGTAATGTTATTTTCATTTATCATACAAAAAAACATACAGATCTGCAGACAATATTGCCGGATTCAGGCAGACATCAAACGGAAATTATTTTTTGTCATGAGTCCTCAAAATTGAAACAAGCATGCCTGGTACATGATTTTCATGCATGTATATTTGCAAGTAGTTGTTCCATCCAATAAATTACTTGTATTATGGTGAAACAGGAAATGGGAATTTATTAATTAACTAGGTACCATCATACATTTGTAGGTGCCTTGAATACCCAATACTTTTATAAATAGTAGGTACGGTACACACATGCCTTCAAAAAACAACAACTTTTGGATAAGAATGTACTATGATCTGTCAATTGCTATGACAGAACCCCATGACACATGAGTGCCAATGTGACATACTTGGGCTATTTGCATGAGTGCTTGCAGTCTTCTCTGATATCATACTTTCATAAGCGTAATATTATGAAGAGGACATGATGACTTTAGTAGCTCCCAATGGGCAATGCCTGGAGGAGGCTATTACATTGGGTTCTGTCTGTCTGTCTGTCCATCCATCCACTCTCATTTCTCGGATATACATCAGTCTACAATGTATTTTAGCCAGACTTGGCACAAAGGTAACACACTATCTGGGACATGTATGCACATCAATTACTTTGCAACCTTGACCTTTATGGCAAAATGGCAGCCATATTTTTGATGAGCACATTTTGCTCTATATCTCCAAAAGTTTGATCCATACAAACACCTTTCAAGTGTCTACCCCACATTATCCATGTTTAAGCTTTTTAACAATGCCTTAACCTTTGACCTTGGCTAAAATTGTCAAGGTCAATAGCCAAAAGCTGTCTTCCTACCATAACACAAGAATTTGGATGCACACGACTCCATAAAGTATCAACATCCATATTTAGAGGTGAACTTTCTTTTTATACCTTGACCTTTGACCTTGACCAACATGTTCCTGGTCTAGAGCAAATTGCACAATAACATATGAAGTTGTATATATGCAAAGTAGAACTATTTCATCCTTATCAAATGAGCTGATCATGACTATATTGGATAGCCAGGGACAAGATCCTGATCCTTCTATTGATGTTCAATAAGAATAAAGGTTATCAAATGTCATCTTATCATTTCATGGAATCCTGAAACTAAGTTATCCCTCCACTGATATACCCACAAATCTATTTATACATACTTAAGTCTTCAGTATTAAAGACTGCTGGGTTTTCAACATTGTTAACCTCATCTCAGTAGATTTAGGCTTTAAAGCTTTCTGTCATTCCAGAATTATCAAAAAGTACTCAAAACAGTCAAGTGGCAGATTGTGGAGTGATTTGGAAGCTTGGCTTCAGTACAAACATGCTTGTCAGTTGAGATTGAAAAGTCCAGGAAATGAATGGCAAGAGCATCAGGATTATTAGTGATGCATTTCAAATCAGATAAACAAACAGATCAAATTGATTGTATGGATGATTATTTGTTCAGAAGTTGTTTTTCTCTGTTTGCATTGCGCTATTGACTTGAGTTTAGCAATACACCAATCGTGAAAAACAGTACAGATTCACTACAGCTTGAACACTAAAGTTGATCAGGTGCAGAAAAATGAAATTATGAATTTACTTGGATTTCTTAATTTCTTTTTAATTTTTTTAATGATCAAAAAAAAATTCCCTTGGAAGTTGGATGTTTACAGCTAATGTAGTTACAATGTAGGATGGAAAGCAACTGTATATATACCCTACATGTAAGTGGTATATATATCTACCAAATGAGTTGAAATGAGTTAACAATTACATTTGTAACTCAAAGCCATGTACAACTGAACAAAATGTTATGCTGTATCAGGGTTTTGCCTTAAGGTTTGGGAGCCCAGGTAACAGAGCAGGGATGTGTAGTAAAATTTACATAGATTTCCATATATATTCCTTTTACCTTAATGTTGTTTGGACACCACAGTAAAACACCTGAGGAACTCGGGCATATTTTACACATTGTACTTAGTTCCCCGAACAAAATCTATGTACATGTACATTTATATACATGTACATGTATGTTTGCACTTACAGGTATGTAACATAATGACACTCCTTTCTGAATAAATAAATGATGAACCAGTCTCCATCATCTGAGAATTATTCCATCCTCACTTTAGTGAGGAAATCTAGAGAAAATATGAGAACATCGTCCTTTAGAAGCACAGATTGATTTATCCCCCCTCCTCCCTCACCAAAGGAGCTATTATAATCGATCCATCCATAGTATGTCATTTCCCTGACATGCAATATCCAATTTGATTCAAACCTTGCACAAAGGTGGTATATCATATGGGACATATGTATGTCACTTTGTTTTGTGTCATATGCAAATTTGACCAATGGTGGCCATGTTTGTAGTTAAAATTCAATATTTATTGTATATTAAAGAAACTTCATTTTATGTGTACTGTCGTGGGCAATCTTTCTCTAAGGCCCTTGACCATTTCCCATGATCTTGACCTTAAGGTCAATTTAGCAAAATCAAGCTATTTCTTGCATATCATGCTATTAGTATTCACTTAGTGGTAACTGGTCTTTCATATCTTGTTGAAAGGTGATACAAAACAAGGGACACACACATATGCATGATGTTGCTGCTTCTCTATCTTATCTTCCTGAATAGTGCCTATATTTAGAGTGAAATTCACCAGTTGTACAGTAGTTTAAGAACAAAAGAGACATATTGAAGTACATTGTACCTGTCCCTATATTACTAGTTGTGACCTGTCTATATTAGCATCTACATTTGACCCTGATTTACTTCCAAGTCACACCTTGACAACAACATTTTCATCCATTTGAGTACATGTATGGGGGTGGTGGGGGGGGGGGGGGGGGCATGCCTCATCTACAAAGACTTGTTTCATGTTTACTATGCAATCATTATGTTCTCTTCAAAAATATGGCTTTAAATGTCAGTTTGTTTGAAGGTGCTTCAAACAAGATAATTATCTGATAACCCAGAAGGTTGTATTCTTTGAAATGTATTGTAGTGATGATCACATCATTAGAGATGACACCCAGTACATGTCCATGTCCATTCATTAATTACGCCTATACATGTATGTGTTGTGCTATACTTTATACTAGGTCTATGGCCAGCAACTCAAGTTATTCAATCCGACATATATATTGAATTGCTCTAGATTATAAAACCTCTGTGAAATAAATGGCTTTTATGTTGACTGCCTAGCAACTATTACTAATGAGAAAATGTAAGCAGTGTTGTCATGGCATATACAAATTTAAATTGAAGTGCTGGTTTGTTTGAAATAGTTTGTATTATGATTTACATATATCCATTTGGAGAGACGTGTGTCTTCAATGTAAAGTCGCATTAACCTTTCTTTATCGATATATTAACCCCTGTTTCATTTTCTTTTGATGAAAAGCACAACTAAGGAAAGAAACAGCATTTCATATAATTTGTAAAAGCACAACTGTATACTTTCCTTGCATGCAATCTGTACATGTACATGTATGTATGTGTATAGTATAGGGTCTAGTTTTTGACAGCTGTCTGTAACAGTGTAAGAATTAGTCATTTACTTTTTGATGATTTTTGAAAGCCACAAGTACAAATTCTTCAAAGATTTTAAAAAGTACACATAGCAATAATTTGTGCCTTCCCGATAAGTTTATCAGATTTCTGACTCCGTGTACTTAATTATATTAAACAACATTTATGGGTGAAGGTAAAGAAGAAACAAGTCTCAATGGATCAATATTTTGATAATAAAACTTTTCTGTTCTCATAAGTTTTATTCCTTACATTGCACTATCAATCGCAAAATATGACAGTTGTGTGCCTGAAAACTTAAATTGCGGGTACTGGTGGTCTGAGACTTACATGTACATATATGTATACAGGTAAAATGACATGTAGCCAATGTTGATGCCTAGTCAGTATATGTATTAGGTACATGTACATGTAGATGTATATATGATACTATGACAGAACCTGATGGCACTCGAGTGCAGATGTGGCATACTCTGGGTATTTGCACAAATGCTTGCATGCGTGTAAAGAATGGAAATGCAGTAGAAAGCACTACACAAGTGTAAATACCTCTGAGTACCCACACTGGGTCTAATTAATGCAACATGGGTTCTGTTATTATTACATTGTTTATCTGAAACAGCAAATTTGCATAAAAATCATACTGTGTGATCATGTGATTTCCTATACAAGAAATAAACACATACTGCTCATTTGCATATCAATTGAATACAAGTATGCAATGATAATATTTTTGGTATTTCACTACCACTAGTATGAGAACACACTGGTGCAAGTAATCACTGGTACATAATTATGTAATAATATTATAGTGTATGTGTAGATGTATGTTGTATATGGAGCATATTACAAAAACATCCATTTGTTCGAGCTGAATACTGTTATCCATACATGTACATGTAAAGTGTATACGTGCAGAATACTATCTAGTCAATATTAAATCTTGACAATTTCAATATGTGATGAGAAACAGTGCACAAAGACTACCTTTTTGGTGAAATTCATCCATCCACATGTTAGCAGAATGCCATTTACTAGATCTAGGCAATAAATCCATACTGTTGCATACACATACACATATAAATATGAAATATTGTTTTCAATACCCATCGATTGTACATAGCCACCAATACAAAATGATGAAGTTCAAGTAGTACAGTGCACTGTATGCAGAATACCAGTTTGTCTACATGTATGTATATATATATACAGCTAGTGTTTTTTCACTACATCATCCAACCAATATCAAAGTCCAATCAATTTCCATTGAATGGATGGATGGATGGATGGATGGATGTATGTAAAATGTGTCGGAAATTAATGTCAGAAATTTGTCTCACATACAATGTATCCTTAGGATATTTAACTATAACTAGTGATATTTCAGTCTTCCAATTGGACTTTCAACCTGACATTTAAAACATTTAAAAATAAATGACTGCATTTAAATGTTAAAAAAAGAATGATATTAAAGATCATAATCATTGTATCTTTGGCACAATCCAAATAATTAGTACTTTCCCCACGCAGCATTGTAAAAATATTGACATCATAATGGTGTGTGAAACATAGCTATTAATCTCAAGTTGACAGACTATGTATAACACCTCAGGTTGAATTGTAAGATAAAGGCATTAGTCTGTGATGTTCATAATTGATGCATTGAAATTTGAAATATTCAAAATGTCAAAATAAATTGCACCAAAGTGTTTGGCAAACATCCAATTTAAATCTCATTTCCCACAATGCACTTGTGTATTAAGCATATTGTGTGTTGACAAAATAATAAGTATTTTTTTATTTTTTCATATTTATTCATATGTATATATATATATATATATATATATATATATATATATATATATATATATATATATATATATATATATATATATATATATATATATATATATATATATATATATATATATATATATTATTTATTTATTTATTTAATAATGTTCATATATTGAAGATATAACATTTATACATGTATCTCAGAATTTGACATGTACATGTATTGAGAACAGCTGAGGTTGTATTTTGTAAATTATTAGCTTATAGTTTACAACTTTGGAATAGGAAACAGATTGGAATTATTTCCATTGTTTGCTATCAGCTGTGAACTACATGTACACATATTTACTAAAAGCTAATATCAAATTTGAATATACCTACATCATACATGTTCACAAAATAATTTATGTGATTCATGTTAAAGGTCTCTCTTTGCAATTGATGAAAGCAATCCATACTTTTTTGTCCTACACTTTTGTCAGATATATAGTACCCTTTCAAATTATTCTTTCCATTAAACTGTACTGTACATGTATATTACATCACACTGTACATGTACATGGATGATGTGGTGCTTGTGTTGTAACTCATCAACCAGAATTAGCAAGTACAATACTGTCCCTTGACTACTTAATCCCAGTTTCTGGTCATCTCAAAGGAAAGACTGTTTATTATATGCTATGGATTTACTGCTCATTTTCGCAAACCAGAGCAGATATTTCTTCCACGACATTGCGAAATATTAATATCAATATCTTGACGGTACATCTTGGACGATGCCGTAAAAGAGGCTAGGGTTTACGATGATGTTGCCATGTTACATTTGACAATAGCAATGTTTTGCAGTCAAAAAATATTAAAGTAATTTCTAAGAAATTTCTTTGATCGGACCTAGCAACTGGTAGTGACTGAATACCAGAAAGGAGACTGTACATGTTTGTATGATCATCGATTTAATACAAATTCAAGAAGAATGCTTGTGTTATTATACCCTAAAGTGGCACTGTGACAGTAATATTCATGTAGACCCACTTTTTGGCTAAGTCAATGCACAAAATACACATATATCTTAAACACTACACGCTTATTTAGGAACAAATTGGCATCAGAACAACATGATATGGATGCTTGGGTGTTTTCTGTAATTTTTTGGAAACCAAAAAATTATATCATGTCTTTTCAGAAAATTCCTATCTGAATACCTGATGAGTACTCTTACTAACATTTGCTGAACATAGTAGTTAGAATAATGAAACAAGAATAATGACTGAGTTACGAACTTTACCCCTGTATAATAAGATGATGTTTTAGTATACGGAGATTTAGCGATGTGTATCACATTATGATTATAATTGTAAGTTTTATTTTCACACAAAAGACTTAGGATGAATTTTTAATTTTTTGGTAAACAATATGGCTATGCAAATTTTGCTATACCATTGTCAAAAGAAACTTATTGGAAGTAAGTTAAAGTTACAATATAGGAAATATCCACGTGGCAGATGTCTGCATGTTCATGTAAACATATGGTTTACAGCATCAAATTGTAGATACTGTGTCAGCTGGCAGGCTACTATACATTGTATTTACATGGAATATCTGCATAATAATGGATTAAAGGGAAGTAAACACAGTGAAGTGAATACTCATGGCTACTTATCATCTGATATTTTAACTTAAAGCACTTGTTATATTTTGTGTTCTTATTGATTTAACATTTTATAGTGTTCTTTAAAGAACAGAAGTTGTATGATGTATTTTGTGTCTATTTTTTCTGGACAGTGATATACTGTTCATGAACCTCTGACTGACATCTCATTTTTGGCAATATATATCTGGCATACACATTCATGCAATTAGATTTTTGATTGCCAGATCTGAATTTTTAAATTAACATTTGTTTTCATATGAAATCAGAATGTCATTCAGTAAGGCAAAAATTTGATTAAAACTGTTATTCATTTCAAGATTAGAAAATGTGATAATGCATTTGTTGGTGGGATCACAGTGATAGGAAATGTTAGGTACAGTTGAATAATGAGTTAGTCTTTGGCAATAATTGCAACTATCTCAAATGATGTACATGAATATCTTTAACTTCTTTTTCCAGCTTTTGGTAAAGTTCTATATTTCTATTTCTTGACTGTGTAATTCAATCTTCTGTTTATTTATGACACAATGTACAATGTACCTGCTATCTAAACCTAACAATTATAGAAGTTATTATGTAACTAATAATCATTATGACAACTTTAATCTTGTCCAACTATGATTCATGATGTTCATTTTGTGTCATGATTCTTTAAGAATAAGTATAACTGCATTCATTTACAGTATCTGCATACTACATGTGTTTGTGTCAGGATGTACATGTACTATGCATATATTATAAAAATACATCAGTAATACATATCTCTATTTCATTGTTTGTCAATATCTATGCATCTATGTATTATTTCTTTGTGTCTTTTTTCCTCTATTTGTCGATAGTGGAATGTATTTATTCAACATTGTCACTTTCTTGTGGTGGCATAAATCATGTGTCTTTCTTTGTGGTTTATTAATGAGCCTTTACAGTCCAAGGGTCATGTCATGTACTTGATGAAATGTGTAATGAATGGAAATATTTATTTTGCAGTTTCACTGGTCCCTTCCCATTGGCAACTATTGTTGGATTCATCAAGAGTTAAACCCCAAAGTAGGTTTCAAAAATCAACAAATATTTTCTCTTTCATATCATATTATATATACAGTAAGGAAACAATACTTAATTATACCATTGTAAGCAATCATCAATGCTGATTTCATCTATTGTTTCAATCATGATAAACTTTCTTAAAGGCATATTTTGGTCTTAAAGGTGAAAGGGAATAATTCATGCTGCAAAGTGAATCACATGGGTAAAATATCATTGATGTTATGTTGGCAACTCTTGTATATTTATATGTATGGTGATAAGGCAATAGTAAGCTCTAGCTTTCTTGTTTGCCCTTGTCAGCAAGATAACACCTGAGAACTTCAGAAGTTCAACTGAATACATATAAAAAAGTGTGATGTTTTCAGTAGTATGTGATACATCCAGTGTAAATTTCATGTATTATTGCTATAGACCACCAAGGTGTCCTCATATCAACAGCTCACTGTTGTCACAAAAGATAAGGATGGTGTTACAATGTATACATTGACAGTCTTCAGGTCAGACTGCTTACGTATTTATGATATCAAACCATCCCATTGTCAGTCAGGATCATGTCATTCCTCATCGATTACAGTTCAATGCAACAAAATTGAAGACAAGTAAAACAAGTTTCATATGATATGGCTAGTGTCCTGTTACCCACAGATGGATACTATTTCTAGACCACTGCATCATCCCTGCCACCTCATTATAATTTTGACTGAAAATTGTGAAATAATGAAATGTTCAAAGCATTATTAGACTAGTAGACTCCTTTTCATGAGCACAACTAAACATATATGCAAGGTTTAGATGCACGCATGCACATGTGCGCGCGCGCGTGCGCGCGCGTGTGTGTGTGTGTGTGTGTGTGTGTGTGTGTGTGTGTGTGTGTGTGTGTGTGTGTGTGTGTGTGTACATGTATGTGTGTACATTTTGTATTTGTTTTCATGTATGTGTTTGTATGCCCATGTGATGTGTTTGTGTGTCATTTTGGATTTAATACTAATAGACTTTTGTAAACACCAGCATTTCTTCACCTAGTTATTCGTGGAGTCAATATTCACATCAATAGGCCACCAACATAATATTTTAAAAAAATATAATTACCTCATGGAAGGCACTGAAAATTTATGATGATTAAGATTTATTGTTTGCTGACACAGTGAAGGATGATACCTCTGAACTCATGGTTGTATTAAGATAAAGTACTTAAAACATAAGCATTTTCAATGGAAGTAATTAATTGTGATATTAAACTTCTCTTGATATGGTAAAACATCAAAGGATCTATCTGTAAATTTAGTTGCTCTCAGTTTGTTGTAAATGGACATATCAAACGAAATGAAATTCATTGTCAATAGTGTTGATGCCACAAAAAATAAACCATTCTTTCTGTGAAATCTGATACATTAATATCTACATGTATATGACTTGGTGCATTGCCCAATACTTAGTAAGTTATTATTAGTCCCCACCGAACGAAGTCTGGGACGGGAACTTATGGATTGGGTTCCGTCCGTGAGTGCGTCCATCTGTCCGTCCGTCCGGAGCTGTTTTTTTTTCAAACTTGGTACAGGGGCAACATACTATGGCATACATATGCACGTCAATTTGTTTCATGATACGATCCAATATGGCTGCCTGGCAGCCATTTCGTTTGCGGATTTTCCATGTCCAAACCCATAACTCAGACATGCTTGAACAGATCTCATTCAAAGTTGGTATTAGCACAGTGTTCTATGACATACATGTGCATATCCATTTTCGTCATGATGCAATCCGATATGGCTGCCTGGCAGCCATTTTGTTGGTGCAGTTTTCATGTCCAAAGCCATAACTCAGACATGCTTGAACAGTCCCCCTCCCCCCATACCGACCCATCCTTTATTATTGAATGGTTTATTCCATGACGTCATCTTGAAGAGTAGGCATGTCCCATGTCCAACGAGGAGACACAACATGAGTAGGCATGTTCCATGTCCAAAGAATATTACTAGCGCACTCAAACATATCTGTACTATGACTATGAAACATGCCACATTCCATACCAATCCTCACCCTTAAAACAACCATACATGTACAATGTATGAGGCCAAACAACATTAACCAGGTTTGAAAATGACAACATAAACTGCCAGTTCCTTAAAACTGCCAGTTCCTTAAAACCCCATCATAGCGGGGACTATGTCATTCTCAATGACTTGTTTTATTAATGTCTGACCTAAAGACTTAAAGTATTAATACAGAAAAAATGGCTTGAACAATAATGTCTTGAGACCTACACACATTTGTGTACATGAAGGTCTCAGACCTCCATGTACATTTATAACTTGATATTCATGGTATTTTACAGAATTGGTGTAAATCTTTTACATGTCAATCAGAAAATGATGTGGAACACTGCATTTTGAAATATTAATTGTGAAGAGGAAAAGTGGATGCTTGAGTTAGCTCAAGTGACACTTTCACTGATTTCAGTGGAGATATTCACTTGAAGCTCTACATAATATAAAATTTTCAAATATACAGTATGTGGTTCATAAAGCAGGGAAAAGAATCCATTCATTCAAAAAGCATTAAAGCATTCCACAGCTAACATTACTTATGGGAAGAACAGGAAGGAGATGTATTAAATCTTTAATTTCTGTTACTTCTTAAAAATTACTTATTAAAATTGAAAACTATCAGCTCTAATTCTCAGTACCTGTAATAGTATTTTACCTCATGGTAGAGGGTCAAAATAGAACAAAAAGGTAGACTTATGGTACTCTCATGCATCCAGATTGAATGAAAGTCACGGTTACAAGGAAGAAATTGAGTGGTTGTTATGTCTCACGTAGATGTTAAAATTCTATTTCAGGTAATGAGGATTGTTGACTTCATCATTTTGGTAAATGACAGATAACAAATGACAAATGTATATCTTGAAGGTTTCATAAAGTTGTGTAATTTTGACACCTCTTCACATACTGTCAATAAGTTGTAAGATTACTTTCATTTGTGATCAGATTACACTGTATGTGGTGTGAATATTGTTGTATATCTAAGTATGTGTAGCTGCTTTTGTCAAGGCAGCATCAAGTTTTCTTCATTGTGCCCACTAGAAATATTTTCAAATTTACAATTTGTAAATGTCAGCAGTGTGCAGCTAATATCAAACTGAGTGTGTTTTTTGATGATGGCTACAACTACAAGCAAATTGGACTGTTATACTTTAACAGCAACAGTAACCTCCCCACAAAAAAAAAGAAATCTAAAGAGCTCATTTTTTATTTTATTGAACATTAATCTACATGAATCCATTAGTAGGGATATATAGGAAAATTCTATACACGTATTGTAAGAGAATCACTGTATTGCTTTTGTTTTTATAATAATTATGATAGTGTGTCATTGTGTATGTGGGATTTCAAGATTAGTACATGTATGTTCAGAATGAATATTTCGTAATACTAGTATTACTACACTCAAAACTGTTTGACGACAACAAACATATGTGCTAGTTTGAATGTGAACTTCAAGCTCAGCTTATAAGCTTTCACTCAAATGAAAATACTTACAGGAATATTTCTGACATTGTTTTTGTACGTATGATAAATTTTTATCTTCAACTCATTTATAAGTTATATCTTAGTACCCGGTTTTAGTACAGTCAATTGCATGTGATAGTTAGGTATGGTTTGAAATAGAATATGAATATCTTTTAAAAATGCAGGAAATATTTTTGTCCAAAATATTCACACAGCTTGTGCCCTATTATTAAGTTACATCAGATCATAAAGTCTTACTAAAGAGGATGTCTAAATACATTTATGATGTAAGAGAAAATGTCCTCATTCCAAAAAAAGCTTTTTAAAAAACAGCTTATGTTTCATGATTAACCCATCATAGAGCATAAAGTCCTCACACTCCTGGAATTACGTGAAATAGATATTACATATTTTAGATAAATACATATACATGTCTAAATGTATGTCTGGCTGTATGATAATAGATAATTAACATTGTGACCTATGTACCATAGTTTTTAGTATCCTAGAATGTAATGAACAGTAGTTCATGTTTAATGGTAATGATAAATGAGTGTACAGTTTTAATGTGCTCATATTCAGAAGTCATAATATATTATACTGCCACTGGATATTAACCACAAATTTGTCAGTCATTTTCTCTCAACTAAACAAGATTAAAATATCAGAGCATTATTTTCGTTTTTACAGTAAGTTTGCATTTATGTTTAATTTTAATTTTCATTCTGTGTGATCATTCATTAACGCTACATACATGTAACAAGCAATACTTAAACTAGATGATTAATTGAATTTGTGTAGGTCAGCCCATGATATCAGACCATATTGTATTAATCTGATCTTGACTAATAATTTCTACAAAATATTAATGTTTAAGCAGTATACCTCTATTTTTAAAGAAATTTTTTAATTTTAAATGTGTATCCTGATGCTAGCAATATTATTGGATGAATTATAGGAAAAACAGTCAATCAATATTGTTAAAATAATGAATTTAACATGCACATATGTGGCAAGCTAGTAGTGGGTGTGTGTTGTATTTCATGTACTATGCTTTACTAGTAATGCACTCAATTTGTGAAGGTCAGACTAGTCAAGTAGGAAATGAACTCTGGGGGTGTGTCCTTTGTTTGTCACTGTTTTAGATTGTCAGTGAAGTACTTATTATCAATTTCATGAAGATATTCATTTAAATCAAAGTCTTGTTCTTATACCAGTTTGTATGCTTGTGTTTTTGATGATCTGAAAACGACTGGCCGTTTAATAGTTGCCTCACAAAGTTTGGGTATTAATATGAAAACAAAGAATAGAAATTATATCAAACTGAAATAAAATCATAAAAGACTAAAAAAATACAGCATCTAGTCTGAGATGTAGTCTTTTCTTTAATTAAATTGAGGTTAGGTATACTTTATTGTTTATATTCACATTGACATATTGACAAGGAGAAAAATATAACCTACTCGTTTGACTGTCACAATAAATCAGTTAATGTGATGTATGTATGCTGGTTATAAGGGATATTTAATATTCATGATTTCAAAATTTAGAAATGGCAAAAATGGCAGTAACAAATTATTATATCAATATGATGTCTTTTGAATGCTGGATCATATTTCTTGTCCGCATTCATAGATTCATACAGGTATTGATTCTAAATATTAAACTCTGTTTGGAGAGCATAGTATTTTGTGTACAAGTAAAAACATTATAGCAGGATATCCCAAATATTTCTTTGTGAAATTAAAATTGTAATCAAGATGAATGGCTTCAATGACAACATACATACTATGTATGTTTATGTAATCTGTTGAAACAACATACATACATCATACATGTATCCAAGTTTATTTGTCAGTATTGCTGTATTTCTGTATTGTTTCTTCTTGTAAGTTTTGCAACCATTACATGTACAATGTACAGTTATCCCAGCATATTTGTTTCATTCTTAACCCTTTATTTGGGAATAAAATTGCATAATATTTGAAATGCAAAATAGCACCAAAAATACTGTTTAAAAATAATGTATTAAATATGCATATTGATTTTTAAAAGAAGTTGTGGAAGCAAAAGTACATAATTTAAAATTGTTCTATTGTATAGTATTATTCAGTAATATATGCAGGCAGCTGCAGCCAGTAATCATTCAGAATTGACAACCACAATACAGAACGTGTAATATGTATAAAAAATTATGAATTGCATTGACAGTATTACTACATGTAGATGCTTACAGTTTTGCATATTTATGATAGGTTTGAGGTAAAGATTACAGGCATCATATTTTGTCAAATGGATAGGATAGATTTATGGTGACACCTTCCAAGGTCACTCTACATGAATGCACTGCTGAGAATAAATGTTGTAAAACACTGACCTAACTTTTGAAGTACTCCAACATGAATATTAATCATAAAAGTTATTTTTCACATCTTGTGAAATCAGTTCATATTTGAGAATCAACTTCAACAGGGATATTTTATAATTAGAGTGCTCTCATTGCCTGTTGTATTAGTTATAGATGTTCCGTAATTATTTAATACTTTATTTTATTTTCATAGTATTCATAAATTTCAGTTTTGAAAGTGCGACATTGTTTTCCATGAAAAATTATATTAAATACATATTTTTAAAGCGGATTTCATCTCACCATATGGTGTACCTTGAAACTGCACTGAAATTGAAGTGATCTACAACCATACTATCCATAGTTTATGTTAGATCTTTCATATTTATTAGAAAATAAGGCAGGACAGACGTTTCAATATTGCACTTTTAATCAAAGTGAATGACACACCGTCAGAATTTGTTAGATTCGTGATAAACTACTTATCAATTCCAGTCAGAAATGAAAGGACTGTTACCACACAGAGTTTATCATGCATCACATCTTTTCTTACCAAGCATGTCTACAACAACACCTGGTTGTTAATCATAGCATGTTCCTACAGTTCAGGAATGATTTTCTGTGGGGAATGATATATTAAGTTGGACTGTTCACATCTCTTTATAAAGGTTGTTTACATCTGTCAGTTTATGTGAAATAGATAATATTAAGCAATGTTATAATTATGTATCACACAAGAAATGTACCTAAAGAAGCACTGTTTTAATTGCAATTTAATTTTGTTGAAATAACAACATCTGGCGCTGTGCCGAAGTAGGTAAAATCTGATAAACCGAAATGGATGATTTTGGCACAGCATTCTGTCTTTACATAAGGTTGTGACGTCAATGGAAAACAGCACAATTTAGTGAGGTGCATTCTAACTATGCTAACTGTAAAGCTGTGGACATACATACAGTATTAGGATGTAGTTATATTGCATTATTTGTATATGCTGGCCACGTCTCATGTTTAGAATACATGAGTGGAATACCAATCATATGCGTTGGTTTCTCTGTACTTACATGTACGCTTCCTTGTGTGCCTGTTATCAATAACTCATTGCAAAATAGCTGCTGCCTTGTCTCATAGTGTTTCTTATCAATAAACTCCTAGATGTAATATTTTCCTTGAACCCAGTTTTTATATTGTGATTGGTGGAATGGCATGATGGATTGAGTAGTTTGAGCTCTCAGGGGGTACTCTGTTAATGATTGAAGTAGAATTGATGAAGTTTTCCACAACCTAAGATGTTCATTATTTCAAATAATGATTTATTTTCCAAGCTCTTGAATTGCCATTATGTCATGTTGTGTCTTGTATTGATGGAAAGTCGTAGTACTTCCATTAATTCAATAACAAAACACAACATTTTAATATAATGATGGTCAGGATTGTCAATACAACAGTTCTGGCTCCTCAAAACAAAAAGTCACCTTTTAAAAAAATATTCAGTACTTAGTAAATATAATGGTTGTCAACCAAACATAATAATTGAGATGTTGTTAGCGTAATTGAGCCAGTCTTGTTACTCCGTCTTTTAAGTGGGTTCAAGTTACAAGTCAACTGCTGTGAAATTAACAAATCAACTGATTCATTGTCAGCTATTCCATATAATAAATTTATTATATAGCTTGTGTCTACGAATGAATTAAGCAATGTATTATTTCACATTACATGTTGGCAAAACTGATTTTATACCAGTACATGTACTTACAAAGACTTCATTAACAATTAACTTCTGATACTAATTTTAAGTTGAAATAAATTTTTGCCTATTTATTTTTACTATGCTGTTAAAATGGTTTATCAAAGGCAAGATTTTTTAATATCATAAATTTGATTCCATTGCATAAGGCATTATGTTAAAAGTTAATGTATTTCTACTTCATGAAAAGTGTTTTTTGAAAGCAACTTTCAATAACACATTCACTACGCTGTTGGAAATTGTTAATTTGATATCACAGATTCAAAAGTTTGCAAGGCATTAATATATTTTAGGTTGTAAATAATGTATTTATAATCGTTCTTTATAAAAATATATTTTCAACAAACTTAGCTCATTCAACTCTTCACACCTTCATATAAACCAGTTGTTGTAACCAGTTTTACCCCCCACCCCCACCACATGATAGTCTCAATACTGTTTCCAATGACCACATATTACTGTGAAGCCCTTGTACTATACACACTCAAAGTATACTGATTGTGTATAAGCTTATTGTACTTTGTGTACAGTTTAAAGGTCTTTGTGACTTAGCTCAATTACAAAACAAAGCAATGAGGAGAATGTCAATGACATGAAGCCAAATCTGCTGACCTTACAAATGCCTTGTAATCACTTGCCTTGTGCTTCTGGTATTAGATGTGATAAAAGATTTGTGCAAGCCTGAATACTGTCACAAGACACAAAGTCAGCACTGAACACTGACTGAGATTTAGCTCAGGTGCAAGAAACACCACACTTTCTGAATTATTTATCTTTGCCTGTATGACTTATTTATGTAACAAATTACCATCAATACATGCTTATCCAAGTAAACAAATCTGTCTGTTGGCATTAAGGTGATATTTTTCAGCATACCACTAGTTATTTATTCAAATAAGTATGTCCAATTAATAGGCTAACAAGACTTGTTTACCAATTTATGGAGGAATTACTTCCGTCAAGGAATAGATTGATGTTACTTGTTGTTTTTGAAAATCAAAGTTTGCATGACACGTTACAGAGTAATACGTCTGTGAATCCATGCATTCATATGCAAATTTCACCCAACTTGTACAACCACACATTCATAATGTATGCTGAAATGTTTGCTTTGTTGGATATTATGTTGAAATTTAGAATCAACATGTTCTATGTACTGATCCAATGTCGTGGACAACAGTTCAATAAATACATTGTACAACCTTGGAGTGTTTTGTCTGAGAGCTACATCATGCTAGTTCATAAACCCTGGAGCCAAACTCCAGGTTTAATGGTTTGTTCAATACCAATTACAGTATGTACCTTAATTGCCTTCGTATGTCAATTTATAGGAGTAAATTACCAGAAAGATTTGAAATTTGATGTCGAAAAGAATTATTTTATTCTTTGATGGAATGGAGACTGTATAACATCACCTTCAAATCAGAATGAGCAGCTGTTGTCATGTTTAATTCATTCTTTTTCTCGACAAACAGTGTGTTATCCATTCAAGTTGAAGCATCCTTCAGGGGCCCATTTAGTAAATTTGTGGTTATGTGTTCTATGAGTCTGAAAAGTGTATTCCAATGGCAAAGTGCTGTCACTTACAAATTACTACCTTACCTAATAATGACTTATTAGAAGGTGCACTGTGTATAATTGTCTTTGATTGACTGTTTGAATTGACACATATGTACTCCAACCTTAATAGTTACACATATAACATGAAAGTATCTACAATTTCATCTTTGATGGAATGTGTGCAAGTCCATTAGTTGACCATATCTGTAATATGTGAGATAGCCCCCACTATTAGGTCTGCCCTCCTAATACCTCTCTTAGATATGCATCCTCTACATGGTATTCACATTAAAAAGCAAGCATTTATCAGATCTGAGGGTTGCCACAGATGTGACAGTTGCATAAAAGGATACCACCATCCAACCAAATCCAGGAATTGTGACATCACTGTACTGGTATATACTATCTATTCTTGTGTTGTAACAGCCCATTCAGAATATTAATGATTTCAACACAAATTTCTCCGACATGATAGCAATTTTATCAGCTGTATGAAAATAAAATGTCCACTCGTCTAGCCAAAGTAAGTGTAGTTTCAATCACATCAGTCATAGCTTCGCTAGATTAAAATAACTACAATATTGCTAAAATGAAATATAATTTCTTTGTTTCTGTCATCTAGGAAGGTTAGGAGAAAATAGAGAGAGGTATTCCAGAGACCCCGGCATTGTTGCCATGATATAGAATTGAATTAGGATGCCAATAATTGTGATCACATTAGAGAAAGCGAGGTCAGAGATTAAGTGGCTGAGAACTACCACAACACAACGCAAATAACAGCAGAATATTCTTATTCTATCAATTCACTCTAATTAGGTTGGTTGAAATGAATTCTACCATGAAAAATGCTTTTTTTTTATGTGGTGGAATTTGAGGTTGTTAATACTATTTTGCTCAGGTGGTTACATTACAAGATGGATTGTTAATGGAAATCGTGAGAGAAGCTCTGTGATTATTGACGTCACAACCATAGCAACTCATAGAAAGCTTGTCAGCATGCATGACAAGTCTTTCCTGAAGCTGATTTTAAGACTATTTTGTACGGAGCCAGGAAGTAAAATCTATACAAGGTCCTACATGGATGATAATGTCTATTCTTTGAAGTATACAAAAACCAATAAAACTCTGAAAAGTGTGACCATACAGCTGTCACAAATTTCAATGCAGCTTTTGGTCAAAAAGTGCCAAAGTGCTATGCAATTGCAGTGAGACCATAAAATGTAATACAAAAAGGAAATATTGTCAAGCTTACAAGTAACAAAAGATTTATAACAATTTTAAATCCAAAATGTGAAGTGAAAATAAATTCTTTCCCTTCAAGTGGATTTTATTTGAAGTATACTATGACACAAAACATACAAAAAATGTCATTTTTGTCACTTTCCAGCAGCTGCTACTCTTGTAAAGAAGATTATTTTGTTTCGTAGAAACATGTGTATTACATGTATCATTTGCCTGAAAACCTAGATATGTAAATTTCTTGATATGTTCTGTATATTTTCCAGGTCAGAAGTGAGTGAGAAAAATTTATGACCATCAATCACGTTTTTAATGAATCTACGTGAATTATGCCATTGATGAGAGTAATTGAAATTGATTTTAGGTAGCGGATTCATTTATAGCTATGCATTTTGCTGTATGTAATTTGAAACGCTGTCATTTTGTTTAACTGGTAAATCACACTGTATTGAGTGAAGTATTTTACATTTGAGAAATGGCATAATGGTGAAATTTCATGTAATTTGAGTTGTATTGTGGTGAAAGTATGATTCTTGTATGAATGGGTTGATTAACATTGTTCCCTGGAGGTAACACAATTGCAGAAGCAATTATCCAATTCAAAAGAAGGTGGACATTCAATTATACCAGGCGTTGGCCTTGCATGCTAGCTGCTGTTTCAAGGCAGAAATTACAGTTTCACTGACGTCACTGATTAACTTACCATATCACTTACGATATTTGCAAGATTTAAGTAGCTGTGGGGGAGAGAACATGGTTGATAGTAAAGAGAAAATGGAGAATTGGAGTCCATGACCTGCATTATACAGGAATGTCAGAAGGGGATTTATTTGAAAGTGAAAATATGTGACTACAATTTTAACAATGAAATATTAATACGATAAATGTCACATCTCTACATGTTAGTGAACCATGTCACTTTATTTGGTAAAAATTACCATAGACAATGTGATCCTGACAGTTTCACCTCTGCATTATTTCATAATTTTCCTTTTAATTATTAAAGACAAAATTTTATTCTAACGCATAAAATTAGACGTATTGTATATTGTAGATCAATAAAATTATAGGACTGAGCAACAGAAAGTAAATTTTGATAAAAATATGATGTAGAATATCAAAACTAGCAATATTTATATATCCATATAGAAAAATTATTTGATTAAAATATACATCAGGGATGTGTCATCATCAAGGTCAACTTGGTTTGTGTGTTTGTTTTAAGGGTATTTTTAACTCATGACATATTCTAAATCATTGATGCACAGAAGTGGATTTGAAGGGAAATGGGTAATAATTAACTTTTACTTGAGTATAAATCTTTATGTTCCCTAGAAATTTATAATTTTCATATGATTTATGACTGAAATGCAAAGTTGGACAACCCTGTTGTAAGAATTACAATATTTGGACCATTAAGCATAAATGTTTGAATGGTATATCCAAGCCAGGAATAGAAACATGGAACACTATACTGTGACAGAAGGAATGCATGTAGTATCAGATCTATTTTAGGCAGTTTTCTGTTGTTTGATACTTCTTAGTGTAATGTACATGTCCTTGGTTGTATTTTAGGTAGTGTGTAATTATGTATTACAGTTTAAAACTGCTTTTAAATATAACTTTTATTATTTATATCCATTAAATTTAAAATTAATGGTTGTGTGTATGTGTGGTTGTGTGTGTGTGTGTGAGCGTGTGTGTGTGTTTGTGTATGTGTGTGTTTGTGTACATATACATGTACATGTATGTGTATTTGTGGTTTCTTTAGACTTTTAAAGATATTTCAGGAAACTTTGTGCAAACATTGAAGTTTGAATATTTACATTATCTCCATCTATTTCGTGGCTATCAGAGTATGTTCACTGCATATATGCAGAGAATGTCAAGTGTTTCTAAAGAAGCGAGGCAAAAAGTAAATCTAATAATAGAAATAGATTTTATTATAAAATGCTGATAGAATCAAAATAATTACCAAATTTCATTTCAAGGCAGTACCAATATATTCAAAAGAAAGAATCAGATTATCCAAAATCAAAGCAAGTTTGACATTTTGAGTTGTTTAGATAATACCATGAGATGAATTTCAGCTATTAAAGCTAAATCCATTAATGTGTGTGCAGGATTTCCTTCCATCTGCCCCCTCACTTTCAGTTTAAATTAACCCAAACGCAGCAATTTGTAGTTCAGTATAAATAATGCTAACAACATCAAATATTAATTTTCTTCAAATGCCGCCAATTCAAGGCAGTTTACATCTCAGTTAGTTTATCTTTACAGTGTACAGAAATCTGTCTAAAAATAGAAGAACTGAAGTAAAGAGTTCGTATCTTTTAATCAATAGGTATAGCTGTCACTTCCATTTTCCTGTTTGTGGAAAATGACCTGCTCTCTGGTGTAGATCACTTTCTGTGGTATTTAAAGTGAAACTTTGGCATTTACGGTTTGTTCATATCAGTGTCCAAAGACTAGTGGAGAAAATTGGACAATCCCCAAGTTTCTGTTGCTCATTTTCTGTGGTCGGTTACGTCGTTTTATTTTCACACATGACTGACTTTTGTAATGTAAACTACATCCCAGTGCTCTGATTTGATGACCGTTATCAAATGACCCCAATGTTTCTTTGATTATGAGCTAAATTATTTGAAAATGGCATTCTATCAGGTAGATGCAATGTACATTGAAGTCATTTCAACTCAAGAAGAAACTCAACTCTCATGCATAATGGAAAAAATGTCTTTTTATCATATCGTTAGATTATTGAAGATGGTTTATTCCTTTCATTTCTAATTCTGAAATGAAGTCCCCAAGGACTTCTTTATTATCATTGAGAAGTGTATCATATAATTCTCTAAAGTATTCACTCGTGCACAAGTCATTTGTGGTCATTTCAAACAAATTATGTCAATAGTACATGTGACTGTGTACATGGTAGGGTTGGTTTCAGTATACCAAATTTATAGGTTTTATACAAATGAACATGCATGCATATGGTGGCTTAAAATTGTGGAATAAAAGTGCTGTAAAATTTTTACATTAAAAATAGTGAAATTAAAAATTGATGATAACAATTTGCCAAACTCTTTTTTTTTTTCTTATTGCTTCTTATAACTGGTAATTATACCATGCACAAACCAAGTTGAACAAAAAAATATGGAATATATACCCTGGTCGTTCTTTGTCATAACAACGCATGTCTGTGTCATGACAACGCATGTCTACATGACTGACTTTGCTGTGTTCGAAATATGATGTTACTGTTGCTTGTATAATTATGATATTCTCCAATGTTTTTCTTCATTCAGCTGAAAAATACGAGTGACCTAAGGGTTTGTCACTACTCGTTTAGCCATTCATAGCGACAAGGTCCCTTAGGTCACTCGTATTTTCCTTGGTTGAGCAAAGAAAAATATTGGGGAATAACATCTAATTGTCTTAAAATATGACATTTGCCTGACAGTGTACATCTAGAGCATAGAACTGATTTTCATGGCAGACGTAGCACTTTGGTATTTACCAACATAATGTACAACCTCAATCAATTGCACAGTATATGGCAAAAAACTAATTTTACTCCCACTCATTAATGATTTAATCTTAATCTTGGTTAATACTCTTTCCATTTCTTTATTATATTTTCAATAGTGAAATGTTGTACATATTTTGAATTAATATTGCCCAAGTGGTTTTCAATAGGGATTGCTTATTAGTTAATTCTTAGATTGTTAAATTTTATATTAGAAAATAAGTGAATGTATATTTCTACTATACCATTCAATTTCATCATTCCCATTCCATGGCTTCCCGCAGTACATGCATAATTAGGTCACATTGATGACTTTATACCTGCTCTATTGTTAACATAACACATTAATTATTTTCATAGTAATGGCTTCATGCATAACAATAGAACAAAATGTAATTTCATAATGAGGTCACCGTTAATCATCCAAGGTATTGACATAATTACGTGTCTTAAAGAAAATATAGATATTACCACCCATCAATACTAGTATGTAATTTGATCTTCTTGTAATGGTAAACAATTCATTTTAAGGATATACAATATATCTTTACATTTGCATAATATGTTTGTATATAATTATAAAACATGAAAAGTATTGTATAAAAGTATGTGTACACCACACACACACACACACACACACACACACACACACACACACACACACACACACACAGTTCACACACACACAGTTCACACACACACACAGAATTCACACATACATACATACATACATACATACATACATACATACATACATACATACATACATACATACATACATACATACGTACATACATACATACATACATACATACATACATACATACATAATTCGTATCATGTTGTTGGATGTATAATGTGCCATATCTTTAAGATTAGTTACCATGTTGACGTTAAGTTTTCTACACTAATGTTTTCATGGTGTTGACATCACATTTGTATGGTACATGAAAGTTACAAATGTAGCATGTTTGCACAGTGTGCAAACAGAGTAACATAATTCTCTTCCCAAATGGAATCCAGTATAACTTGCTAATTTGCACTGTTGACCATATTATATTATCAACAACTCTTTAAGACTTTATGCACCAATCATAATGTCAGATGTGGCATATATTTTTGATGTCAGTATTGATCCTTATCAGTTTTTTTGGCCTTTTTTTCTACATTTAGAAAGTGTCACTCATAATTTTCATCTAATGCCTTTGAAAGCCATTCCGTCTAAATGAATTATTGCGGCTATTTTCCCATATATTATGGTTAGATATGGATTACCCTGTAGTTCTATGACCTTTATAAGTGTGTTGTCCTTTAATAATGTGCTTCATTGGTGAATACTTTGTTTTAATCTCTTTCATTTTGCATCAGATTTTAGTGAAAATCTATGTATAACATGTAGATATTCAGTGTAGATTCATGACTTTGTATTTATTGTAACAGTAGTTTGTACTAATAGACTTTATTTATATACTGATTACATTTCTCTTTCTCCTAACGCATGCAGCAAGGACATATGGAAGACGACGAGGTATTTGAAATTCCCTATTTCCATCACTGTACACTGTCATCCCCATTTCTCACTCATCAAACCCTCAAATAACTATGTACATGTACATGTATGTGTTTAAAACAGTGATGATAAGGATCTGAAAAACAGTGTTCAGCATGTCTTATTTGAATCATGTGTTTTTCTATGTTGTGTTTTTCTTTCATTCATAATATACATACATGTATGTAATGATATCCATATAATTTGGATATTACCATATTCATATGGATGTTGTGTTTTGTAAAGTTTTGAGTGATATGTTTTCTAAAGTTTAACTTATGTACACAGACTCATATTCATCAATATATGACTTGCTGTTATGCATACCTGTAACATCTGTCTAAATGTAGTATGCTTTCTGTATATTGCTATAAATGCCATTACACCATGCACAAGCCAAGTTGAACAAAAAATATGGAATATACGCTCCAGTCATTCTATGTCAAAAAAAAAAGGCACGTCTATGTCACACGACAACACATGTCTACCTTACTAATACTAGTTCTGCTGTGTTCATATTACAAGTCAAAATGTTCAAAATTGCAATTACTTTCCAGCGATTTTTCTTTGATATTACTGGCGCTGGTATAATTATGTTATTCTCCAACATTTTTCTTCATTCAGCTGAAAAATACTTGTGACCTAAGGGTTGTCACTACGAGTCTAGCGACTCTTAGTGACAAAGGCCCCTTAGGTCACTCATATTTTCCTTGGCTGAAGGAAGAAAGATATTGGGGAATAACATCTAAATGTATAACTTCTGCATACACATCTGTCTAAATGTATCAACATAGTATGTGTCTGTATATTGCTATAAATGCCAAGTTACATAGTAATTGAAGTAAATTTGATATCTTATTTTTTTTTAATGGTACAATGCTTTTTAAAGATTGTTTGATATGATTAGTATAGATGCATACTATTATATCTAATGATAGCTGAATAAATGTTTCTGTTACCATATGTTGCCCTGATATTGCTAGAGGACTAAATATAGTGTACATATAGAAGTCCACTCTAGTAGCTTGGTAAAATGGTATTCACTATCCATCCAGTTGTCATTGACAAGATTAAAGTTTCATGAAAAACAAAGATCAGACCTGAGGGAAACAAACAATAAAAGAGGTGACATCTGAACCTAGGGCTACAAATACACATGACCCAATGGGAAGGGTTATGTCAATCATTCAGTTATCGTAACCGGCCTGCCATTCTCATTTTAGGCTTCATTAATTTCCCATTGTACGACAAGGACAACAGTCAACTAAAGGGCTAATCAACCCTAATAATTGAGTTGTACAAGGCGTCTTTTTTTTTCAGTCATGCTTTCGCAGCAAATTGACTTTTTAAAGATATATCATAAAGAGCCGTCACGCTAAGTAATGCAATACAAAAATGGTCACAGTGTTGAACTAATTTTGAAGAAAATGTGGCTGACATTTTGCTGTACATGTATATGAGAAATTTTATATTGAATTCTAGCAAGACAACAATGATATTCAAAATGAATCTAAAATCATTGGAAAGTTGATATGTTTATAATTTATATCATGACACTGCTTTAGTCTCATAGTCTCATGATAAAACTCTCACTTGATGTAACCATACATCATTACATGGTTGTGTTTGCTCAAATTGCTTTTTCACAGTTCGGCTATGAATACATGTATGTGTATATTTACATATTTATGGAATATTTAATAGATCATAATATTACTGTATGCTATAGATTTGTGTCAACCTTCCAAGGCAACCTGAAAAATTATGAAAGGAACAACTCAGGTTATTACCGCATATATTTTATCATTCGGTAATCTCATGAATGGGAAATTTACAATCAATCAACCATTCCCATTGTATTATGAATCGAGGCATCAATTGTAAATGTTCATATAAACTTCTAAGAATTGTCCCCTTCATGGCATTGTGGGTATAGTGGTGAAATCCAGCAGTGCATTGAAGGAATGGAATTTATGGTAAATCTTCCAGTCAGTAACCCAGAATGATGTTTAGTGCATTGTTGGTAATGATGCCAATGGTAAATGTACCAGTCAGCACTCTAGCCATATTTCATTGCATTGTGGGTAATGATGCCAATGGTAAATGTACAAGTCAGCACTCTAGCCATATTTCATTGCATTGTGGGTAATGATGCCAATGGTAAATGTACCAGTCAGCACTTTAGCCATATTTCATTGCATTGTGGGTAATTATGCCAATGGTAAATGTACCAGTCAGCACTCTAGCCATATTTCATTGCATTGTGGGTAATGATGCCAATGGTAAATGTACCAGTCAGCACTCTAGCCATATTTCATTGCATTGTGGGTAATTATGCCAATGGTAAATCTTCCAATCAGCACCCCTGAATGATTGTCATTGCATTGTGGGTAATGATTCTAATGATAAATCTTCCAATCACATCTCTGAATAATTGTCATTGCATTGTAGGTGATGATGCCAATTGTAAATGAACCAATCAGCACTCTTACCATATTTCATTGCATTGTGGGTAATGATTCTATTGTAAATCTTTCAATCAGCATCCCTGAATGATTTTCATTGCATTGTTGGTAATGATCCTAATGGGAAACTTTCAATCATCATCCCAAACTGATTTTCATTGCATTGTTGGTAATGATTCTAATGGCAAATGTGCCAATCAGCATCTCTGATAATTCAGCTTATCAAGTGTACCTGGAAAACCATAAAAGATTATGGATAATAACAAGTCCATGCAGAAAGGATAAACATCAGTTTCAATTTAATCTAAAGCTGATGTTCACAAAGAACCAATTTAGAGTAGGGAGTGCTTATCTAATCACAAATTAATATTGGTAACAATTAAGTTTTGCACCTTCAAGGAAAGAGCTGTTCTGTTTTGTGTCTGTCTTTTCTGATGCTTCAGTCGCATACTGTGACACAAAACCAAACAAAGATGTAAACTGCTTGAAGAAAACATTTGCAAATGCAGGCCAAGCTGCCTGGCCAAGCTGATAGCATCCAAGAACAAAAGAGATGAAGTTAGATATGTTAATGAGGCACCAACTGACCACTTCCAAAGTGTTAATTGTGGTCATTGAATACTGATAGACATTCACCTCCATAAGGATACCTTCATTCCCTAGAGGTGAACAATACACAGATGCAAGCCTACTCTTTCCAAAACTGCAAAATGACTACATGACAAACCATCTATGCTTGTATTCCCCTTAATTAATTCAGTAAATTTACACAGTACAGTAAAGAATCACTAGGTGAGATGGTATTTGAAACTTTTTGCTACTAAAATGAATAATAACTATTGTGTGAGCAGTAAAAGAAAAAGCCATTAGAAGTATGGACACATTGATGGTTTTTCCATTGATAACATTAAACCTGAAATTGATTTGACCATCAGGGAAATAATGGAAAATTAAATGATTTACCAGTCATCCATGGGAGAATTGAAAAAAAGTGTGTTGTTGCTTTGTGTAGGCTTGAAATAAAAGAGTTATCAGCAGTTGTATTATGGGAATGTCTAACTGATTAGAACTGCATTCACAGAAATGTGCACAGATGCTGATAAAATGAAAGCGTGGGCACTACTGTGTAGTCCCAGGATGGAAATTATAATACCCTTTTCAGCTTGCCTGGAAATTAGAGCCAATCAGATTAGCATTGTCATAATCCAAAGACTTTACATTAATGTAGAAAAATTAGAATGGTAAGACATTTATTAGACTTTTCTATCATAGTCAAAGTGTGTGGAAAGTATGCTGCTGTGTCGTTGAAATGATCTAAACAGGTATGAAAACAGCTGATCAGGATGGAGAGAACTTGTTGACTTTTAAAATCAGGAAGAACATAGTAGCAGTAATACAATGAAACAGATGATGCTCAAAAGGTAGTATGTAGTGTGAACCATCAATTTCCTCTTTTTTGTCATTTCTTCTGCATTTTCTGGATAAAAATGGACAATATATTTAGCATAGCTTTGTCCAAATTCTATCTGCTTTGAAAGTTTGTTTACAATAAATACCCTCTGGTAGGAGCCACAGAATCTTGGTGTAGGTCCTTCAAAGGAACACAAATGGATGTAAACCATCGAATATGAGTGAAGGTTTTGATTTCTCAAAGAGGATGGTTCCCAAAATACTAACAACTGAGATAGTATTGTGTAGAACAGTATCGCTTTGGAAACTGTACAGAAAATGTAGAAACTTATCTCTAGGAGTAGTTAAAAAGAAGTTAGCTGACGTGATTTACTATCAATTCATAGGCTATGGTACAAAGTGAACAACTGCATCACACTTAACAACATAAACTTGACATATTAAATTACAGTAGCATTAGTTTAATATGACTTTTGAAAGCTACCCTAGGGTTAGTATTACCAGTAGTTAAAAGAGTCCCTGAAATCGTTTTGATGCTTCATTCATACTTCAGTACTTCACTGTCACACTAAAAATGAAAAAAACGGCTTAAACTTTGAAGTTTCTTGTCTGAATTCTAACAAAATGAAATGATGATTAGACTTTTCTAGACTATTTATTCCACTAAAATTCTTGAAAACACAAAGTTGATCAGGATGTTTGTATACATCTGAACAAGTGGCATATTACTTTTAATCCTTTCTTTTTATAGATAGTCAAATTAATTTTTCTGTAGTAGACAGATTTTAAGGTAAACCTACATTTTCTCTAAACAATTGTGTTTTATAGTCATGTTGCAAATGACACACAAATATAGCTGACATTCAAATTTTAACTGAAAACTTACTATAGTATATGCAGTATGCCTGTAGTTATACATATTGTGAATAATTTTGAACATGCATGTATTTATAAAATGAATGAATCTATGACAGAATGTTGTACATTTTAGGAAAACTGTAGAATAATGATTCGTAAATTGTACATGAGGATAGATTAAGGAACAGAAACAGAGTTTCAGTCCTCTTAAAGGCTTTAGTATACTATCGACCATTTGATGAGTTACTGTACCTTGAAGCATGCCTAAATGAAAGCAATTAGAGTAAAAAGTTCTCATGTATACCACAAGATGACTTTCCAGCAGGTAAGAAATTCTGTAAAGGTTTCAGCCTTCCCAGGTGAATTGTTAATTCTTCTCTGACGCATTACTGAAAAGGTCAGTATAGGTATGCCCATAGGGTTATTGAGATAGGGGAACATTCTCTACACAGAGTCATCAAAACTTATTTGTTGAGATATGACTGTAGTGAGCTCTGACATGCAGGTCACTTTTCTCAAGGAACAAGTCAGTAAATTCATGTATTTCACTGTTGCTAAGAAACAGACCGTAGAATAGACCGGGTCCCACTTTTGCATTTCAAGCTAGAGTGTTAGAATAAATAAGTAAGGGATAAGAATACTGGTAGACTCCTTCTGATATAGCTGATTTGTACCATTGATCACAAATGGTCACCATTCTGTGTTTGCCACACACTTTATTTTAACTTGCCTCAATTTGCTGAGAAAGTCTTATGAAGATTATTCTATTAATATGACTAATATTATAGTATTATAGTATTATAACATTATTATATTTATTTGATTCAGAATTATGTATTAAATAACACATAATATAAAGCCGATAAATAGACAAGAAACAGAGGAATACTACATACACTGATATTGTATATTGTAACAAATGTGCAATGCAAATATGATATATTACGTGCACTGATGCATGCATACTAGTGGTATTTTCATTGCAGTGCAATACCTTAAACATTATTGCATACCTGCATGCAACTGATATGCAAATGAGGATGTAATCATTTGCCACACACAAAATCATGCCGGTTTTCATGGAAATTTGCCCTTTCACATAAATGTATGTAATAATAACCCCATGCCACTTGAGTTTCAGTGCAGTAAAACACCGATAAATAAACAAATAAATAAATAAACAAGTCCTATTTGCACTCGTGCTTGCAGTGATTTCTGCTGCACTTTCACTTGCTACTCACATGAAAGTATGGGCGCAGAGAACGGTGTCTGCAAAACTCGTGCAAATACTCTGAGTATGACACACGCACTCATTTCACATGACGTGTCATGGAGTTCTGTCATATACTATAATAGTAAACTATAACAAGTATAAAGATGTATGCACAAATCAGTATCTAGATGAAAACAAATGTATGGAAATCCTTTATTCTTAGTTAAAGGGATAGAAAGTGAAATAAATGACATCAGAATACGTGTATTAAAGTTAATGTTTTGAGTGTATGACCTTTGTACTACATCCACATCCAGGTCAGTCATGAAACAACAATTATATTAATACAATATTAAATTGCCATATAGTACTGCATGTCGGAAATTGAATGATTGATACAGCAAATGATGATAGACTATATTCCGTGTATACATTTGATATTAACTGAAATCAACTTTCACAATAACAAAATAGTAAATTATAATGGTAGATACATGTATGTCATGTAGAGGGATATTACTTGTCATTATGAATTCATACTGTGTGTATAGAGGGCAGCTATTTTTGTCTGAATATTGACGTGTTCAGATGAGACAAGCAGTCCAGACATACACAGCCAAATTGAGCAGAGATGTCAATAATAAGATGAGTCGTGTGTGTTGTCCCAAAAACCTGGCGCCATAAATATATAAACTTGTATACTGTAAATCCAGATGTGATTACTAGTATATCAAACAGGTAACCTTCAGATCTACCGTACATCAAATGTGACATCAATTTACATTATATCTGAAATATGAATCCTAAATTAAACAAAGTTATCATGAAAAGGGGCTTTATTCTCTGAGGTCACATTCCCTGATCTATATTCAAAACTTGACTCACACAGGTGATACTTTGTACTATATGTTTGTTTTATTTAGTGGAGTCCTGTATGCATTTCTTTGAATTCTGAGAAGAATTCACATGGCCAAAAGACAATTAGTATATGTACAAGACAAGTAATGTACATAATTCAAAGGACTTTCTTTATATTTGTACCTAGTAAAATGTACAAGACAAACAGTTTTGTAAATAATTTTAAAAACATTTCTTTCATGGGATATACAAATTATGGAACCAGTATATGTAATGTTATCAATTGTGAAATATCATATAAAAGATAATGGATATCAGTCAGTATGAATCCAAAATAAGATACTATAATGATTATTGAAACTATATTATGCAAAATATATTGTGCATTCTTTTGAAACAAGAAATGTAACAAACATCTATATTATCTATTTCTTTTATTTATATCTCTTGTTTTTCAAACACACTGGTCATGAATTATTGATGATAATATGTGTAAAATTGGTAGTTTTTATTGAATTATAATTGCTTAGGATATTATCCCCTTGGATGAAATTCATAACAAGTGGGCCAAATTAATTTCAATGTTTGAATACCAGCATCTTTTAGACTAGGGCACAGAAAAGAAAGTATATCACAAAACAAGCAGAATTTTAGTCCACATGCTATGGCTGTAATATACCATGTTATGTTTAGAAGTACTGCTAAAACAAACTTTAGTATGTATGTGAAAATAGTTTATGATTAACATATTTGTTGGTGGATGCATGGGAAGTGTACTTCATTATGTATTTATATTTGGAAGTTATGGATAAATGTCTTAATTCTTAGTGATGTTTTGAACATTAATCAAAGACACAACATTTTGTTCAGATTACAGTATTCTCATAAATTTTATGTCAAAGTACACTGGCCATAATTTGTCAAAACCATGCTATTATACTTTCTTCATCATGAAAAACATGAAATTAGCTATCAAAATGTCATCCTGATAGCTAGCATTATAGATGGATCATTTTTAGCACAACTGAACTTCGGTTCAGTAGTGGTATAGGCATGGAAAAATGTCTGTGTGGCTGTCTGTCTGTCTGTCTGTCTGTATAACAACTTTAAGTAAAAATAACCGTTGGACTGATTGCCATGACATTGGTGGGTATATTACCTTTGATGTCTAGTTTGGAAATTTTTCAAATCAAAAATGTTATTTTTTTAATCAAAAAACTACAGGGCAGATCGGTCTGAAATTTGATGGGAATGTTCTTAGGGGTGTTCAGATTAAAATGTATGCAGATATGACTAGCAACAAGAACACGCCCACAGCAACAGCCAAAAGATGATGTATATTGTAAAGATAATAACAGACATTAATATGCAAGGGAATATGCATATAAACCAGATTTAAACTGAATGCCTCCCATAAGGGCAAAATCATAGATTTCTGGGCCTACACACACTGTTCGAATGCAAAATTCTAAACTATAGCTTTTATACATGATGTACCACTTAATTGGAAAATTAATTATATGAAACTAAATGAGATTTGAAGCTTGCACAGTTAACATATTGCCTAATTATTAAAAAAAACCCATTGATTAATATGCAAATTAATCATATGGACTGTAAGTTACAACATCAAGCTTTAAATGACACATGCACTTCTTTACCATCGACCATCGATACATATACAAAATTATCTGAAATTTGAAGTAGCCTAATTAATGTTCATTGGATGTTTACCAAAATCTAATCAGTTCTTGCCATTAGCATATATGGAAGATGTGTAGCAAATTTCATTTTACATTAAGCCATCTATTTTTAAGAAAATGATGACACAGACAGACAGACAGACAGACACAAAGATGGATGGATGGACGGACAGACAAACAGACAGACAGACAGGCAGACATCACCATTTCAATACCTCTCCTTACGGGAGGTAAAAATGTATGCAAATATGCCTGGCAACAAGACCACACCCATAGCAACAGCCCAATGATGTTGTATATTGCCAAGATACATGTAACAACAGTGATGGTTAGGCAAGTGGTAAACATCCAAAAGGTGAATACAAATATACCTGGCAACAAGACTATGCCCATAACAGCCAAATTATGGCATATATGGTAATGATAACAACAAGGCTGGATAGGCAACCAGATAAACATAAACGAAAAACTGGAAAATTGTGCTACAATGCCATTGGTGCTATTTGTAGGTGAATGAATACAATATAAATAAACTCAAACACCCCTAGTATTCATAAACAGTAACTATTGGGTCACTTTTAGAGAAATAAAAAACATGTGACTTGGTACATACTATGACAAGAAAATGAAATCAATGTGTTCCTCATGCAAATGTCCACCCATTTATTCACCCATAAGGTTGTACACTTTCTGTAAATTGCATCTCAAAATAAAGAAGATTGCATATTAATGGTAAATCATATGAGACAAAAGCACCTACGTCATCATGTTGATGATGTGAAGAATATACCCTGTGTGCTGCCCTTTACATGCCTCCGGCTGTCAAATCCCAAGTTTAGATAGTACAATTTAAGTCATCTTTAATACACATGTATACTTCTGTACATGTTGTGTATTTCAGCAATTAAGTATCCCAGTAGTCAATGTAATATATACATATGTACCATGAAATTTAACATCACAGTCAAGTGATATGCAAATGACATCATACATTTGCATATTATGTTCTGCAGTGCTAGATTGAGTGGAATGTAAGGGCATATATCAGACACCATGATAGACAAAAAATATACTCTAACTAATTTTGTACACCCCATATGGAAACTGAATATTAAACTTGCTCACACACAGTTTGTATAATTGTAGTGAGATAAGCAATGGTGAAGAGATACATGTAGATATATATTCCATTCCTGTATCTCAAACTATAACTTATCTTCTGCCCTGTATGCAAACTGTCTTTATAATATACTGTAATATTTACATTTACTGTTATTGACAATTTACAACTCAACGTCATTTTAACTTGTATGAATGATGGGAATATGAATGTAGTGAAATGTACATGGTCACCTCACAAGGGAATAGCAATAATATTTATTTACTACTGCTAGCTTAGCCTTCCCAATATTATGAACATCAAAGACTTTGATGTGATGCATTAATTGACAATCAAAAGTGGAAAAATCAGTCTTTGATGTATGTGAATACTAAACTTAGAACAGAAGAACCATTTTATTTGACTTTGATAAAGCCATCAGAGATTTCATCCAGTTTAATGAAGTATGCCAAATATCATTATTAGGCCTATGTCAAATGTCAGATCGGGATTAAAATTTAGGTGAGAAAAAAGTTGTCTAGCAAAACTAAAAGTTGGTCCTGTGCAAAAGAATGATCATATGTAATCCTTATGGTTGCACCAATAAGACGTCATTAATTTGATAACCTAGGATTAAGTCATTGTGAATCCTTACATGTACATTAAATTTGTAAAGTAAAATTAAAAAGTATGATATAAAATTAAATATCGCATTTCTTATCTCCCTCAGGTCGCAGTCCCTTTTTCCCAGGTGATGATTCATACTTAGACGATGGTCATGGATCAGACCAGATAGTCCCATCTCTCAACTCACCCTCAAGAGGCTCTCCCAAATCTAATAACTCTGACTATCCTGGTGAGCGGTACTCACGTAAAGTCTTTGTAGGTGGCCTGCCTCCTGATATTGATGAAGGTAAGTAGTTATAGTCCATGTCCACTAGAGTGAACAATTCCTTTGTAAACAGTTTTGTATTGCTCTAAAGCTGTACTTAGTGGTAAAAACATAAGATCACTTGCTACTGCACCTAGCCATTGTGGTGAAGATTCAACTGATTCACAGATAGAGATGTTCAGGAGAGGGAATTTACAATTCTTGTTATATTGTACATTATTTTTTTGTTTACAGCTGCTCTTACTTCACCATCATAACTTATTTTCTGTGACTGGGAGAGTGCGCTACTTTTCCTATTTGCTAAATATATTGATGAGAATCCTTCTCCAAAAAGTTCCCTCCAACAAAATAATTGATCTTGCTCTCCATTCTGTCTGTTCTCTTGATATTTCTCATAATTTTCTTCCAACAAAATATAAACAAGGCTAGTTTGTAGGCTACCATAGAGGATAAGGCAGCCAGTCTCTCTACAACTGTACAAATTCTTGCACCATTTATGAAAGACAATTTTTTTTCAGTAACCCTACATGTACCAGCACTTGTCCAACTCTTAATACTGCATGGGGAACCCTAGGGATTCTATTTTTATTGTCGTGGCGATGTCTGTGTCTGTCTTGTCTGTCTTGTCTGTCTTGTCTGTCTGTCTGTCTGTGCAGAAATTTTGTTCCACTGATATCTCAAAAAGTACATTACGTGAATTTACCGTTCACTACATGCTCTTCATCTGAGGTGAACATGGTTCACATGTTGTTAAGGCATCGTTCAAGAATAAATGAATATCTTGGTGTATACTGAGTCACAGTTTTCCTCAGCAACACAAAATTTGTATCAAATGCTTTTACAACTGTGTCTCTGTCAAATTGAAAGTTCACGCTGTTGTTTGTATCATGGAAGTTAGTTTGTGCACTGCAGTATTGACGTATTGTATCATAGTGTAGAGTTTTATGTACTATGTACGGTTCAACTCCGAGAACCATCCTAAGAGAGATTCATCTGGCGTTCGTTCTCAGAGCACGTATTTCTAGAGACTGATTACCACAGAAAATCGAAATTCTAGAATGAGTATTGTTGCATATTAATGTTTTCGTGTGACATTTTGGAAATGCAAACTATGTACATGTATATGGTGTGGGGTGCGAGAGAATGACGTGTTCATGTATGTAAACATTTATAATTTGTATAATGTACAGTGTACATCTGAAATACATGTAGTGTGCATGCAAAGATGCACCGTAATGTGATTTTGATGCTATTTTGGCACCAGAAAAAAAGTGACCACAACCTCTGCCTATACCAAGAAAAACCACCAAATTTGATGAAACTTGCTCAAAGATATTAACTGAGCAAAGATATGATGGTATTGAGTCAATTAATTACAAATTTGCAAATTTGATGAACTTTGATGGGTTAAATTTATTTATTATTTTGATGGTCCTCTTCTTTAACCATTTCATTTTACATTTGTTTCCAAATTTAGGAAATATAACAGAATTTACAAGCTGTTTTAGTTGTTTGTGGTACACAATGATAGATTTGATGGACAATTAATGTTCCAGGAGATTAATTAGCATATTTTTATGAAAATAGTAGCCAAGCTATAAAACATTTCAGAATTACATCATCTTGAATATATAATCTAAAGCTAATACACTCCCATGTTACAAAGTCCGCTATACTATTATTCATTTACATATATAATATGATATGTCAGAGAGAAATTATCATAATTTTCTCAAAGTGACCTCAAAATCAATAAAATATTGCATATTATTTTGATAGTAGCAACATGTACCATCATTATTGTAATATTAATACGAGCAAAGGTAAACATGCCAAACCAGAGAGCAGAGTAAATATTATGTACAATTTGAAGGTTACAACTTTGGCTGTTTTGAAAATTATTTAGAAGTGAAAGAGTAGAATTATTTCAACCCTTGATAAATATTCATGATCATGTCACTGTGAGTATGCTTGTCCTATTTATAGTGTTGCCTGTGGGAAACACATACATGTAATTACAGTCACATCATCTTTCCTACCTTCAAAGGTAAATAACACTGAGCTGATCAATATAGACATCATCACTTTGATGGTAGCTGGTTATTTTTTGTAAAGTCTCAATATGTTTGTATATTCCTCAAAAAATGACATATTAAAGAGATTTAGGGTATGGCAATTTCTAATTGACATTATGATAAAAATGAGTACATTTTACAAGACTAGCATGGCAGCCTGTTTGTAAATTGACAATTCTTTCATCAGATACTGGTAACTGTTATAGATAGAATATAGACTTGTCAACCATTCACAATACCTGACTGTATGCTTTTACAATACTGAACAACATGTACAAATGATGACCATCAGATAATATGAGTAGGAGGGTCTCTTAATGTATTGGCCAATATGCCACAAATTTATGATTGCTATGTGTATGACAATAAATATGACAGTTCACTTTCTTCTCTAAAAGCCCACAATAAAATTTCAATAAGCTGTAAGCATCTGGCATATATTTTGGTTGACACTGACAAATATTTGAACATCCGCATGTGATATGAAAATACTTTTGTCATGTCTGTGCTGTGCGGTAGTATCAAGGAGATCTCTCCCACATGCAGCATTGCAGGGAAGACAATTGATAGCACTCAGTAGAGAATTGGCCTTTCAATTCGGTTCGTGTGTATACTAGATAGGAAATGGAAAATGTATCAATGAAAGAAATGTCAGAGTGTAAAAGGCTGACCCAACAGAACAATTGAAAAAAGATTTATCTTACAAGAAGACAGTGGATAAGAGCTGATAAATTGCTAGCCAAAGTGGTTAGTGCTATTATGGCTTCACAAATCTACATCAATACCAACGCAATTTAATACCTTTGTGAATTTATGTAATTAAATGTAAATTTCCATGGAAACAAGGATGAAGGAATTTCACTCATACTAATGTCCTAATACAGGATGTTTGGTCTCCATGGAGCCCTTTAAAATAGATTTGTGTTATTTTGTCAGTGAAGTGTGGGTTAATTGTCATGTTCATTGAACGCAGTTGGAAAATCCTGCTCAAAATCAGTCTGTAGGAGTGAAACCAGATTTGATGAAATTACAGAGCAGATCTACACTCTATAGTGCCATATGTATGTACTGTGACAAATTTATTATTTCAATTTATCAAATTTTTTATTAAAGTGGCCAAATGGATGAGGATTGGATTTTTAATTTGTATAAAATAATTTTATCATGGCTTCCTACTTGAATAATCAGTTAGAAACAACATATGCCAAGTCCTTGTTAGTAACTCAATACATTATAAAAAAAAAAATGTTAAAAAATATGTAAAATGTTTGTTATTGCATGTACAATGACAAACACTTTACACATTTATTACAATGTAATGTTTGCAATTCATTGAGTTACAAACAATAACTTGGTCTATGCTGTTTCATGTTGATTTACCATATCGGAAGTCACAATAAAATTGTTTTATAAATTAAAAAGCCAAAATAAATACCCTATCCTCATCCATATGGCCTCTTTAAGTCGTACAGACTTATTTTTTTTTAAAAGTTTTTTATTAAGTAGTACAAATTAGAAATGCACATATCCTAGAAAATCAATTAGACCTGTCTAAAAAAAATGAAAATTAGGCGACAAATTCATTAAATGTAGAATGCACAGAACACAATATTTGTTATTAGATGTTTTAATCTGAATTTATTGTATAGCTGGGAATGATTAAATCTAAATAAGAGGATTTAGTCAGTCAATAGCTGAAAATAGTTGATGCAGTCAACCGTATGCAAATTCATCATTGTTTAATAAATGCAAACAAACAATACAATATTTGAATTAATTAGCTTTGAAATCATGGTTTTTAGACATGTATTTTTGGTACCATGGAGACGATGCATACCTATGGCAGTCATGTACTTATATTGTTTGCATAGTACATCAATATTTATTTGTGCAATAGTATTATTATCATTATTATTATTATTACTATTATTATTTTCACAAAGACAATCTCATTCATTATTGTATCATTAGAATTGGATGGGGGTGGGGGGTGGGGGTGGGAGTAATTACAACATATAAAATATAGCTATATTGCCAGCACCCTTTATATTTGTTTTCGCACTTAGTCAATACAGGTTATAAAGTATAAATGATAATACAGTATACTGAATTTCAAACTATCAAACCCTTGTTTTAAAACGTAATATTAAATTAAGGAGAAAACACAGAACTACATTTGAAGGTTTATTAATTTAAAGTGGCCATATGGATGAGAATTTGGTATTTATTTTGGATTTTTATTTGATAAAACAGCTTCACTAAGTTTTTCTACCTGAAAAAATAATGTGAAATAACATATACCAAAGCTTGTTCCTGGTCTTTTTACAATCATAGAAATTGGGTTGTTTTCAAGGAAAACATTTTATTTTCTGATAGAGTTAACAAAGTATTTGGTGGCCATATTGGATATGGTGGCCATATTAGATTCTAAAATAACTCAATTTTGATGTCATTTTGACCTCTATTTCAAAAACTGTGTACAGTGACCCTAGACATTGGTTTTATTCATTTTAACTGAGAATCAATTTAAATTTTCTTGAATAAAGTAACAGCATAAATTTCAAGAGTATATTTTTGAGGCACATTCTACGTTAAGACAGATTGTTGTCTGAATCAAAGGTCAGTACCATTTGATACCTATCAACTCTAGATGGCTGTTTTCACAGGTAACTTGGTGATGAGATTAAAAGTAATTAAACTCTTGTAATGTATTACTTTGACATAGATTTTAATGTATAGCTGGTAGGGCTTCTGTAATTGAAAAGGAAATCATGCAATCTTCCCCTTGCTGTAAATCGTGGAACCTTCCACATTCAATCTATCAGCCCACTCTTTCTCCATGCTTAATTTGAATATAGATGATCGCATCTATATTTGCAAAATTGTGCATGTTTATTGTTTTGTACAGTGTTTCTTTAGTTTCAAGGAAAGATGAATAGAAATTATTTAACCATTTTACCTTTATAACATCATCCCTCCCTTTGAAATGAATTAAAATACACACGATATGGAGAAATTGTTTATTAGATTATACAGTCTTGTATGGCAGGTCTAGTAAGCCAAGACAAACTGTGGCCCATTGATGTGAGAAAGCTAGCGTATCCCTCTGGAGTTGTATTTACATTTAAGTCATTTTCCAGTCAAATTGGAACTTACAATTGTGCTGTTCAGTGTATGAATGATTATTAGACTGTCTCATTTCAAACTTCTATTTTGTATTCTTCAACATGATAGGATTGATGTTACTGCATAGATGAGAAAGTGTGTATTATTTAAGACTGAAAATTATATGTTGTGTCATTCAATCAATCAGGCTACTTTGTTAAATGATATCTGATAAGGTGGCATAGCACATCATATCTTAAGAGTCATATTATCTATGCAAGTGAAGTCTCCCAAAGAAAAATATTTTACTTAAATATTAATTTGATTCTAAATTTTATTTCCACCAAGGTACATTCTTTACCAGTGTATAATTGATTGTAAATATCTGATATGTGACACAGATATTGCATCAAATTATACTAATTTGTGAAAATTAAACAATCAATATAGCGAGTGCATGCTAGAGTTAAAGAGCCCCTAGAGATGAGGATTAGAACTTAGATGTGAAAAAACAGTTGTGTGGCTTGAAAAAGGTGACCCTAATTAACAAAAGAATGATCCTATTTTATCTGTATGGCTCCATTGATAAGATATAGCAGTAATGTGAAAACCTGGGATTCAATCATTGGCCTTTAACCTTACAAGCTAGGTATACAGGTAGCCACAAGTCAGTGGAACAAGAAATTAGTGTTGTACACTCTTGATTTGTTCTTGGACAGCTAACATGACATATACATTTATCTGTTTCAACAAGAATCACGTTCAGAGAACGTAGGAAAAAAAGTTTATACCCTATCCTGCAGGTATTAAACCTTTGTAATGAGGTTTAAAGGTTTGACTTTAATAGACGTAATGTTATTTTTTACAGAGGAAATTACTGCTAGCTTCCGACGATTTGGCAGTCTTGTAGTTGATTGGCCTCATAAGGCAGAAAGCAAGTCCTACTTCCCACCTAAAGGTATAGTGTGTGTTTGTTGTTTTGTTAATGTCACTTGGTAAATTTTCATGAACACAACTCATGTGAATGACAGCCTCCCTTCCGTACCATGCCTTAGAGACTCCATGTCAAACTATGAAATGGATATTAGTTCTACTACATGTAGTTTATGTGTTGAATATAACAGGAATAGCTAAAAGCTGAATATGTTAGACTGTTTAAACTGACCTGTGGTACTGACCTGTGGTAAATTCAACATGTATTTCACCACATAGAAAATGTAACATGATTTTCTTTTGAAATGAATGAAATGTTAAATACCCAGAAGATCTTTACTGTTTACCATTAATTCAAAGAACACCTACCAGAGGCCCAACTTGTGTTATTTATGAGGAAAGCCCTCTATTGGTAAAATGTTGTGTATAGAACATTGTCATTAGCCACAGGTGTGTCTGTATTTGTTTCCTGCCTGCACTGTGAAGTGACCTCGTTTAGGGGAAAGATTTCCACTACTGTGCAGTTGCAGAACAGTATAGGCTGAGAGAAAATATATAATATAAAATACAAGACTCAGGTGTAGGCCATGAATATGCAATTTTTTTTCTGGCCCAAGGTGGTGGTACAAACAGCTGATGCTAATGACTTGTCCTTGCCTTGGCACCTCAAAGTAAACCACATTATGTCATACAGTGAAATAAATAGTCACTGTAGAATCGTACCTTTGAAACAAATGACAATTTGATCCATTTAATGTGGACATTGATCATGCAATGATGTCTAGTGTACACTATGTGACTCGGAAACTTTAGTTTCATATTAAAGGTATACCGGTTTTTTGCTTATTGACTGTTTCAAACAAAACTTCACTGAATATGGGAATGGAAGGGTGATTACAATGTAAACAACAACAATCATCAAAATATTGTTTATTCAATTTAAATATTATTTTTTTTATTCCCATCTAAAAAAATTTCAAGTGTTGTGTAACTTACAATCATCAATCTGTTTTAAATTTTTTTACAGGTTACGCATTCTTACTTTTCCAAGATGAAAGATCTGTACAAGAACTTATAGATGCCTGCATCAAAGATGGAGACAAACTCTATCTTTGTGTGTCAAGCCCAACAATAAAAGACAAACCTGTGAGTACCTTCCCTTAGTGAGGCCCCTTAACTCACCTACATTAATCACATTAAGAAAGGATAGTGAAGATTAAATATTCCATCCAGGACTTAAATTTACAACAGTACACTTTACCTTGTGTTTCTTGATTGACCAATCTGTGCAGTGCATCCAGAAAATGCAGGATGTGATCATATTTAGCTCCTTTGTGATGCACACAAATTGATTAGGGATTTTTCATGATGGATTTGGGTGCATTTCCTATTGAACTTTTTACACAGACCACGTCTGAAGATTAAAGCTAACGAGGTGAATGTCCACCTTGGATAGCCTATGTTTGTCAGGAAATGAAGTTGTGATTGGGAAGGCAACACTGGCAGGCTAAGACTCAATTTTATAAATCCTATTAAATCATACTACACAATGTGAGGTGTTGTGTATTAGTCAGTGTGCCTTTACATTGACATGACATGTCAAAAAATCTGGATATTGAATTCATCTCAATTCAATAGCACAGTTGTGTCATGTCATAAATATGAATTTTGCTATTAATGTAGCAAAAAAGTCATGTATATCACAGTATGAAAATAGTTTCTCCATGGAAAATGTCTCATTATCATGCAGAGACAAGTATGGGTTGCCAACAGTTACACCATCTAATATCAAATGATTACATACATACACAGCTAATATTGAGGTCAACATATACTTGTAACTCATAATTACTGGTTCTTTCTGTACCACTACCTTCAGATGTCTAACTTGAGATGGAATAATTGTGATGTCAGAATTCTCAGACATTCAGACTTGGACAGTTAGCTGTTTTGATAAAACATGCCGGGTCACCCTTTTTATCAAAATTAAGTCTTTTTCATAGTGACATTGATCATAATTTATATGGATACTGCATTTTTGTATTCAATGTCACCCTACTGTTATATGCAAAAATTGTATGATGTATTTGTTCTACCTTTTATATTACATGTCCAAATTCACATACTTTGTATGTAACTCTTTATGTAATGCTACTGTATTATTATACACACTCTGCATATTGCCTATGGACTGTGAGAATAAGTTGCACCACATCAAAGTTACGAGTTTTACAATTTTATGTAAATCATAATTATAAAAATTTAAATATATTCCCTACCATATAAACAGTTACACAGTATGTAATAAACTGTTGCCCCCCCCCCCCCCCCCCCCCCCCCCCGCCCCCCGACATGTATGCCTTTGGACCATGAAGTAATTACCATCCTCACATTTGATGGATTACCTTCCAATACTAAAGCACAAGTCTCCAAATTTCGACAGTAATATATAATATAATATATGATTTATCATTGTACAATTTCTAAGAAAGCAAAAGCATATTTAATCTTGTCTCTTGATCCTAGGTACAAATTCGACCATGGAATTTGGCTGACAGTGATTATGTTATGGATGGATCTCAACCATTAGATCCAAGAAAAACTATCTTTGTAGGTGGTGTACCCAGACCATTGAGAGCAGGTAGGTGAAAATTAGTGACTCCTTAACATCTCAGAATTTTGTCTAAACACAGAAATCTAGGAAATTGTGTATTGGTGCTCCTTCCAAGAGACGTGTTATTGTGGAGGTGATTGCACTTTTTTTCTCAGCATGAGTCAGAAATCGAACATGATATACTGCTGATTGCTATTCAGCAACATGCTTTATCCTTGAGGAAAGGGTAATAATCACGATAAGTCTTAAAATTGGAAATGACATTTTAACTGAAGTACACTTATTAAGTTATCCAATCGTGTATTTGTATGGATACTAATAACATTTATTTAATTGCAGTTGAATTAGCAATGATAATGGACAGACTGTATGGTGGGGTCTGCTATGCTGGCATTGATACTGACCCGGAGTTGAAATATCCCAAAGGAGCTGGACGGGTAGCATTCTCCAACCAGCAAAGCTACATTGCTGCTATCAGTGCTCGTTTTGTGCAATTACAACATGGCGATATTGACAAGAGAGTAAGTATAGTTTGCTCTCTTTAACTGCTTTATGATTGCTCATCTAAGTGAAGTAGACCCTTTTTATGGGGGAGAAGAACATTGTAAATGTCACATTGCAAGTTTCCTTCAGTGTTGTGGGTGTTGAATGCAAGAAGATGTTAAAATGATGTGATGACCCACAGTCATTTCCAACAGATATAAAAGATGGTAAAACATTTACCACCCACTTTTTTCAACATTGTACTGGCTTCAGCAGTTCTCCTTTCTACTGAAGATACTTTTCCACTTATAATCTTTTGAGTACCGCCCATACTTACCTGTATAATTGGCCCACAACCACTCTTTGTGATCTTGTCTCTCAGCAATCTACCGCCAACTCAACAGCACTGCACATATGAAAGTGGGAGTGTCTTATCAATAAGGTTGCTGTTTCAAGGCTGTAAAACAAAATATGTTGGGGATGGTTGTTATTTAAAAAGTCAGTGATACTGATAAGGAGTTCAAATTGATCAATTTGATACCTAGTTTGTAAGATATGACATGCCATGCCATCAGCTATCCACTGCACACCGTTGAGAAGCTTGATAAGGCTGAACAACAAATTGTATCTTACAGTCATTTAATATGTTAAACCATTTGCTAATTCACCCATGTACATGGTTTGAGATTTCTAACAGTGCAAAAATTGTTTAAAATATATTAAGCAGTGCCTAAAACCTATAGAAATCACAAACATTTTGAGTTTTCAAATAGTGACACAGTGACTCTTTCATTGGAATATGTTAAAACTGATGGGTCACTTAGTCTGTTCAGGAAAAAAAGAAACTATTGTGTGTGTTTGTTTGTGTGTGTGTGTGTACGTGTGTGTGTGTATGTGTGCACGCGCGTGCGTGCGTGCGTGCATGAGGGTGTGCGTGTGTACATATTGCTGAATCAGATGCTTTCAATTCACAATCATACTCTTTAAACAGTCATGATGTCTTAGAAATGACAATTATTACATATGTACCAAAGATTACTTGCACCAGTGTGTGTGCATATTAGTGGTATTTACACTGCAGTGCAATACTGAAAACATTATTGCATACTTGCATGCAGGTTATTTGCAACTGAGGATGTGATCATTCATTCTGCATGAAAAGGCGTGAATTGCAAAGTGTCATTTTTATGGAAATTTGTTACTTCGGATTATGCAATAATAACAGAACCTCATGCTGCGCAAGTGCCTGTGTGGGTACTCTGCACCAGTGCTTGCAAAGTACTGCCGCAGAGAATGCTGCAAGCACTTATGCAAATACCCAAGTACACCACAGTTGCACTCGTTTCCAAAAGATTTTTGTCTGATTCAAGATGTCAAGACAATCATAGAATTAAACAGGACAACTCTAATATGAGATTTATTTTGTAAAAATGTGTGTTTTATTAAGAGAGTGGAAATAATCAGTCTGTGTAACTATCAAATTTATTTAACTCATCAAAATGTAAATTAGGAAAAAGGAATTTGTTTCGCTTCACTAGTTTCTTGAATGTGACGACATTGTTTTATTAATTTCATTGTAGCAGATTTATTTACTTATTTATTTATAAATGAGACACAAAATTTGAACTTTCTAAAGGTGTTCTTTCATGCATACTAATAAATAATTTGCTAAGGAATGCACTTGTCTGACATCAGACACTTAATTAAGGTCCATCCTTTGAAATTGATGAAATGTGGATGTGATTAAGTTTTTTAAAGGTCATATTTTACCTTCTGTTGTCTATGTTGAGAAAGATCAAATCTGTTAGTAAGGGTAAATATTACAAATGTACCGTCCCTGAAAAAATGTCCATGTTTGTCACAGTCACATGTAGCTCTAACTCTTTTACAAGGTATTGTTTTCAAATTAACATTCTGTGCTTAGAATGACATTATTTTGTGTCTCCTAAATCTATGTCTTTTATTCATGGACACCTACATGTAACTATTAATTGGGTTCACTATAATGGAAGTATAGTCTATCATTATTTATTTAGAAATCTGCCTCTCTGGCATCAAGATTTAATATCAAATCAAACCTAGACAATATCTTGCATTAAATCCTCTTTCCACTATCTGGCCTATTAAACGTAAATCGTCTACCAACAAAGAATGAAAGATCTCAACCCAAATACCTTTTATTCTGAAGTTGAATAATTTATTTGTGATAACTTCTAACTTCACTCGATAATTCTCTTGTATTCAGTGTCTTGCAGCTAAATAGTTTTAAATATAAGATTGAAATACATAAACGTTTTTGCTCAGAGTCAAAAATATTTTTGAGGGGGAATTAATCGTAATCATGAATCATTGATGATTTTTAAATTAAGAATGAATTTATGAAATATACAGCTTTAACAGTCTACACAGAGTATATACCAATACTAAACTGGTTCCATCATCCCTTGCTTTCCATCCATACCCTTTTGTCAGCCATATACTAATTTCATTGAATTCAAATTTGGCACAAATGTGACATGTAGTGGTCATATGCAGATTACCTTGTTTTGTGAATTGACCAATGATGAGCCAAATTGGCTATCATTTCTTTTTCTGTAAACTGTACATTATGTAATTTACATAATATATATGTTGAACTTGTGTCTCAAGTTAATTTGGCTCATGTCACTTTCAAAGTTATCTTTGATAGATTCCATAAAATACTAAAAATAAATTTTAGATTAGTGTCAAAATTACAGCCAGGATAATAGGTATTGACTTCCCTACCATCACACACTATTATTATTTCATGTCCAAGCAATGGATAATATAGAGATCTTTCCCTTTAGTAATGAATAATTTCATAAATGTTTCCATAACTGGAACTTCAGTGTATTTTTCTGTATTGTTGTGATACACAAACTGAACTGAGATCTGTCATTTCATTTATATTGTCACAGTAAGTAAAAAGTAAGTTCAGGCTGTTTTGCAAAAAATCATGAGACATAAACTGAACTGAGATGTCAGTTATTTCATGAATCCTTTCAGTGTGTAGTGTAATAAAGTCATCAATTCTAAACACAGGTTAACAAATCTTCTTTGATGATTCACCTTACAGCAGAATTGATAACATATGTCATTACTTGACATTTAGGTATCTGCATTGCCCATGAATAAATTTATGATTATATGATTTAAAAAGTCAAAATATTGCCTAAAACTCTTTATTAAACTCAGAAAATGGAGAACATACAGTCAGCATATCTTTTCTTCACAAGTAATCTCTGTCCACAGAATCTCGTGCACGTTGACTTCTCTAAATTTCAATATATGCCTTCTGGGAATTTTCAAAAATTGAATCTATCTGCAGGGTGTTTATCCACAACAGAACTGAGACCCTGGGGCATGGTTTTATAGGATCACTTGATCACTGGTGACAGCACGCCTACTGAAAATAATTTTACACAAAGCCTGTATTTTTGTAATTTTCAATGTACTGCATTTCGATCATAGACCACAAGTTGAGAAAATTGTATTCATTGTTGAATACTAAAGCATAACTACATCGAGTGACCTTTATATTTTTTTCTGTGCTGTCTATCAAAAATCATTGCTTTGTACACCACAATCCCAATGATGCAGAGAAACTAACTACAAAATAACCTTTTCCTATTGATTAACCATAGTTTGTTGTAAGTGATGGATACAACTAGACAAGAGTTCAGGAGGAAACTGATGTTTTCAAATTACAATCATTAAGTACCCTGTGGGTAAGAGAACTTAATGGAATGTCTTTGTCAGGGGATGTTGATTGGCTCAATCAAAATAGATACAGCAGTGTACTCATAAAATGGAAGTCTCTTCCGGTCTTTTGTTAAACCAATCCTGATACTATAGAAACATGCTAGCAAGAGTATGGATTTATGCTCAACATATGGCATTGACAACAGCTTGAAACATATTGATCATAGCTTAAAGCTGGTTATTATTTCTACAAAAACAGTAAAGTAACTCAAGTGATGGAATTCAACACACATCATTTCACTCTTTTTTTTTTCACCTAACAGTGAAAACATCTTTTCATCAGGATTTTGTTTAGATCTCTCCTATCCACTTCAAATGTAAACTTCCCATATGTTGTTGGGTATGAGTTCAAATGATTTGGCAAAAGAAACTGGTAATATTTCCCAATGAGACTGCATATATTTTTAATCCTTGCTCATTTTTGATCTGTAGAAAATTAAATAAAATTTTATTCGTATTTACTGTGTAGAATATCAAATGTTAAAGGTGCTAGAAGTCTATCACTTTATGGTCTTTGTTGATGGCTATATTTGTAGCATACTAATATATCCATATATTATCAAGTCAAGATATTTTCTTTGAACAGCAAATATGGAGTATATATCCTGGTTGTTCTACATCAGTATGACCTGTTTCTACATCACTGGTTTCACAATACTCAAAATATGCAAATTGTTATTATTTTTCCTGAGATTTGATAAATTATACTTGAGGAGGTACATGTATAATGATATTATTCCACAATATTTTTCTTCATTCAACCAAAAGTCCTCTTGACCTATAAAGTGTAAACTAGCTGCAACTGGGATATTTTTTGTATCAAATAACCAAAGATATATTCACTAAAAATTGGTCAATTATGTATAACAAGATCTTACAGCTGTTAATTAGTGGTCAGTTTTATCCATAGGTAATCTAGTGACAAGTTTAAATACTGAGTGAAAGCTTAGTTTTGAAGCTGTCGCCAGCCACGTTAAAACTGTACATGTTGTAACTGGAATATCATTTTTTGATCAGACAACCACTATCTATTTACTGAAAATTGTTAAAATACCAATAATTAGACATTGTACATGCTGTAATCAGTTGTCGATATTATCCACATGTAGTGTAGTAACAGGTTGAGATCATGATCACCAGTGAGGGTGATGATTTTTAGGTGCAGATCCAAAAATCAATGTTTTTATTTATCTTGTGTATACATATACAAACATACATTTATCCACGGGTGATGCAATACTGTTCACAGTGTACAATATTATGAGCACGTTATTGTACTTAACAAAATATTTTTGTGTTTTAAATGTTCCAGTTGCAGCTAGTGACTTGTAGTGACAAGGCCCCTTATGTCACTGGTATATTGCTAAACTGAACAAAGAAAATGAAGTGACTTGTAGTGACAAGGCCCCTTATGTCACTGGTATATTCCTGAGCTGAACGTAGAAAATGTAGTGACTTGTAGTGACAATGTATTGTGTCTTACATTTTTTTACATTCACTAATTTGAGTTGACAATGTTGCCTCAGCTACAAACTCTGCCATTTGAAATAGTTACTGTTGTAGCTTTCATTGGCCAGAAATCGTTTGTTTGAAGCATTACTCAAGATGGAGTAGCATGCATTATATACCATGTACACACTTATGACTGTCATTGACAACAATAGTTATCAATACAAGATATCATCATGGACTGTTACATTAACACAATGACACTATACATTAACCTTGATATTTGTACTCTGATTTTATTAAAATATGTGATTTATTGAAGTTAATAATGCTCACAATATGGCGATGAGCAAGAACGCTTGTCAGTATACTTTGTATTCCATTTCTCTACTCAACTTAGGTTATTGTATAAGTTAACACTTTTCAATGGTAATTTACACAAACAATTTGGGAACTGATGTTCTAGCATATAGTTAAAACATTCATCTGTGTTTCACACTCCTTCCACTCACGTAGTCACTCAATCACATATACACATACACACTATCACATATATACACACACTATCACACTTCCACACTCACATACATTCATGCAAACATAATAAATAAATACATACATACATACATACATACATACATACATACATACATACATACATACATACATACATACACGTCACACACACACATGCATACACACACACACACAGGGTGGGCACAGACAGATACTCACAAAAAATGTATACTATGTACAACATTTAAGGTATCAATTTTAAGCTACTTCACTCAAACATACAAAATTTGTTAACTAAATTTGCCTCTTAATAAGTTAATTGATTGAGAGAGAGGTGTTGGCCATTGTTTGAGGGCGCCCAATGCCATGTATTTTACAGACTGCTTGCATGGTGACACTTACTGCACAGTCGGATATGAACACTCACTATCTTTTATGATTAACAATGAAAAGAGCTTACATAGAAAATTGCTATTTAGTTCCTTCCATATGTTCATAGTACATGTATCAGTATTACTATGTCCTTGTAGTGTCCATACAATGGACAGAAGTATTACAATGAAATCCAGATGGAATTTATTTGAAAAGTTGAATAAAGGAAGAGAAAACTGAGGTTAATAGGCAATGTGTGATGTGATGATTTACATGTATGTTGATTTTTGTTCCAATGTAATGAACTGTCACCCATATGTCATCCAGTGCTAATGCATCTAAACACTTATCTTTGTATTTTGCAGGTTGAAGTGAAACCGTATGTTCTTGATGACCAAATGTGTGATGAGTGTCAGGGAGCACGTTCTGGAGGCAAGTTTGCACCGTTCTTCTGTGCCAACGTTACATGTCTACAGTATTACTGTGAACAGTGCTGGGCTACTATCCATTCCCGTGCTGGCAGAGAGTTCCACAAACCACTTGTCAAGGAAGGGGCTGATCGTCCACGCACCATGCCATTCCGTTGGTGTTAAATTTACACACACAAAATTCACATATTGTTGACAGCTTGGACTACAAGCTATAATATTATAAGAATACATATTCCAAGTATTTTTCCTCATTACATTCTATGTATAGTTTAAAAGCATTCAAGGGATGCTAAACTATGGTCCCAGCATGTTGTCTTTGTTTTTATGCACGAGAATTTGATTGTAAGTATTTGGTCAAAATGAAATAGTGTTTTTTGTGAGATGTCATTATTTTGTGGCAGAACAGTTTGAAATTCTTGCCTATGACTATACTACAAGATTTAATTTACTATGAATGAACTATTCCTTGCTGCATGTTGCATCGTATCTCTATATACAAAATCAGTAATTTTTTGTATGAATTCTGTGTGTGCCTGATTTTGACAATCAGAAAGGCATGTTATGTTTACATGGTGTTCGCAGAGAACAATGGCTGGGTTCTCTGCAGAGACATTCATGTATATAGTGTAGTGATTTGCCCTCCCCTGACTTTCCTATTTACCGTGTTAGGGAGGTGAACCAGTTTCCAAACTATACCTAGACTGGATTCTCAATTTACATTTAAAAAAAATAAACTACTCAGTTCAAATTCAGAGTATAAGCTAATTACAAAATTTGCTATACTAATCTAGAAATTTACACAGTCTCTTACTGCCTAATTTTGATAGGAAAAAAACCTCAGTACAATATAGGTGTTTTTGTCAAGTGCCATCTTGTCCTTCTTTTTTTTCTAATCTGATATACCAAAGACGTAAGTACTACATCTGTGTGTTTGAATATAAATGTTAACAAGCAACTACAATGTAGTGAATATTTTCAAACCTAGCACCATAAAATATATATATGGTGAAAAGTTGTTATTTAAATCCTATTGTATTAATGTTAATGACAAACTTACCAGTTTTAAAATTGGTAGTAGACATTATAAAGTGTGCTATGAAATATTTCATAACAATGGTTTCTAAAACTTCTTATGTAAACTTTGAGCTGCAATATTTTTTTTGTGTGAAATGGATTTTTGAGCCAATTTTGCATGTTTATCAATTGTAAGATTTATGTACGGATTATCAAAACAGAAATTTTTTGTTTATGGTGAACAAATGTTTTTTAGTCTTAATATAATACACTGGTGAGCATGTTTGTTGTCACTTTTGGAGCGTGATAGAGTAGAAAGACACCAGAAACTCAAATTTTTGAACATTAGACATGAGGAAAAAGACGAGCTGCATGTTGAATATTTACAGTTCATTTCTATGAATTTATCTCCTCAAAACTGTGATAGAGTTAGGACAAAGACAAAAAAAAAGTCAGTACATTTTTACGTTCTGCATGCCAATTACATTTTGTGCAATCTAAATGTTAAAGACATTAATGAAATTATTTTTTGCCAGAAATTTGAGCTTTATTGTAATGTATCTAATGTATTTGCCAGTAGTGGTGATAAGGTTAACGGATTAGTTGCTAGGAAATTCAATAGTGATAGAAAACAAAAAAAATATAAAAAACAAAAATAACCAGCCAAATTGAAGTTTGGGAAAGAACTAACACAAGTCTCTATATGAGAGCAGAAACTTATTCTATACTGTGAGTTCAGAAGGAACATCCCAATAACTGCGAACTTAACCAGTCTGAGATATGTTACGCACTGACTGACATTTGTCAATTTCATTTGTTTCACCAAAGTCACTTGGTCTAAATCTTTGAATCGGCTGAATGAAAGTTAATGCACTTTCAATCAGGGCCAAAGAGAAAAATAATGTATGTTGCATAACATATCTATCAGACTGTTTTTAATTTCTGTACTTTTCTTTACAAGAAAGCCCAGGGAAAAGAACCAAGAGTGTTTTTGATGCGGGTAACAACATGAACTAAACGAGAACACAGAATGTGTGGGGAGAATGTTACAAACACATTTTGTAGTGAATGTGTGCATGGGTGTGTTTGTGTGTGTGGTTGTGTGTATGTTTGTGGTAGAGCACCAGTATTTATATATACTGTAACTGTTTTATTGGTCTCTTTGCCGTGTGTTGTAAATGTTTCCTGTCAATTTATCTTAATGCTGTGTCACTAGTTTACATTTTTCGGACTATTATCGTGCAAAGATGTTCAAGAATCCTGTATACGTGCACTGTAATAATATTTAAGATGAAAAGGTGCATTTTGATGTACATGTTTGGAACTGATCAACTGAATAGAGAGCAATTTTTTAGATTTTTCCTCCCTTTTTGTACACTTGTATTTTTCTCTGGATTTTGAGATTGTATTTCCTATGTGCACCTCTTCATTATAATAGCTTTCATATTTTTGGTCATTCCACAAAAATAGGTAAATATTAAATTACAGTATTTTTGGTGCCACATTTCTATACCAATTTCAGACAGCATTTCAGCCTTCATGGTTTTTCAAGCAGACTTTTTATAGCTGTATTTTTTCTGATATTTTGTAGGATCTTTTGCTAATGTTTACCTCACTAAATTAGTCAGGAATTAGAAAAATTAAAAAAAAAACAAGAAAAAAAAACTTTCGGATTTATTCTTATGTATCCCGCACTGAAATTTGACAAAGAAATATATGATGATTGTTAATTTAAGAATTTTTGCAAATCAGATGATTTAAAAGATATTGGGTAATAAGTATTTTATTTTTCTCATTTATTGTTATTATAAGCCTTTTGCATAATATGAAGGAAAACCATAAACTGAGAGCTTTTAAACCTTTTTTATTATAACATAGCTAGTTTGGAAAACCCAGAGTTAATATATCTTTAAACTTTGTAATTACTGTTACATTGTTCTCCAGATTTGTAATATTCCATTTTGTATGTTTTTGGAGTTTTTGGACAGGTATGGACACGACGTTGACCTTTGACATGTACAGGGGGCATGCACACACAGGGTACTCGGTTACAACCATTTGGAAGTTGGTATGGTGCTACACGAAACACAGACACAAACTGATATGGGCAACAATTTGTAAATTGTGGATGGGAGAGTTCTTTTTATTTTACATACATCACATCAAATTTATCAATCAGGGCATCAACTTCTTAATTATTTTTATGTGCAATATTTGAGAGACACAGAAATGACTGTGTATGATAGTGTCACACCATAGAGCCATACCCTGTTGCCTCTGCCCCATTATACCTTCTGAATCTATGGAGTCAGCATAAAAGTAATCATTTTTGTACCAGATTTCTAGTAGTTTAAATATAGGAATAGATATGGACTGATATGGACTTCTCTTCAATTTTAAAAGAGTTTACTTATTTTTATTTGTTTAGGGATTTACCCGCGTGTCTGTTTTATGTCTTGAATTTCTTTCCCCTGGATATGGCATTATATTTTTGCTTCATGTGCAAATGTAAGTATAATTATTTTTAAGAAATTAATATATTACGTTCTTGAAATACATAATTGCTCAGATGATGTATTCAGAATTCTAAATTGATCTATTGTTTTTAAAAAAGAAAAAAAAAAGTTTTATTTCACTTTTCAACAGTTACTATTGGAGTTTTGAAGAGCCATGTATGTTATTATTTTTTTTTGTCTTTTTTTTTTTTGAGTTGTGCTACATTATTGAAGTGAAGACCATAAGTTGGATGGTTGGTTTTTAGTGTACTATTCAGGTTCAGAGAATAGAGAATGCCTAGTTCAGTGTTTACAAGGTGTAAATCACTATTTGCTGTTTTGTGGCCAATTTGTTGTTGTCTTTTTTTGTATATGGGGAAGTTTTACTCATATTTTTTGGATTATTATAAAGTGAAACCAAAGTTTCCAATTTTTTTTTTGTTTCGTTTTTTTTTAAATAAACAAACCTATGTTTTGTATTCATAGAGTTTATTCCTCAGGCGTGGTTTTTATTTGGTTTCTCCCGTTTGTAATTTCTATACCCCAATTGACTCGGCAGAGAAGTATCATGAGTGTCATCTGCTTGATAATGTGGACAACTAATGAAATTTTCAAAAAAGTACATTTCAAACAACTCACCAAAGCTAGCAATTCTTACATTTTGGGAGGTTTTTGATTGACATTAACTAACAAAATGTACATTCATGATGCATTTTCTCTGCTCAAGTGATATAAATTCTATTGACGTAATTTTTAGAGTTTTTGAGATTTTTGGTCTATATATTTGTTCAAATAATTTAAAAAAGAAACCTTAACTTTGTAATTCTACTTTTTTGCTGCTAAGTATTTATATGATACTTTTTCAGATTAATTTTTTGGAGATCTTTCTAACTTTTATGGATCTGTTTGTGTAACCTTATAGCAATTAAAAATAAAATGATGAATTAGACAACTTGTTGTGATTACTAACGTGACTAACCAGTGTTTAGGTCTGTTACTCATTGACTTCAATTTAGTGCTTCCAAATCAGACTTTCTAACTAATACTCTCATTACTAATATTGTACTATGCTTTGCTGGTAAGGAGTAAAGTTCTTTGTAACAGGCTATCCGACTCTCTACTTTTATTTATTTCTTTCAACCGTACACTCTAACAGACATTGTTTTTTCACGGCCCCAAGTGTTAATGTCAAAGTCATATCAAGTATCAAGCCTTTTTTTCCTTTTTATCACTGACTGGTTCAAAAACGTAGAATGTTATATTAGGGCTTGGAGGCAATTGTTCATGGTTTCCTCAGAGTACAGGGTAAATGTAAACCATGAAACTGATAAGAAACCTGATCTGTTTCTGGTGTCACATTTTATCCCAGGTAAGTACTTGAATGTTAGATAAGTGATCCACCTACCAATCTATGTACTAGCTGACTTACCAATTAACAGACTACATTTCACATTGTTGTAAGCTACTGTCTCGGCAATCTTAATTTTAGCTTTGTTTTTTGGAAATGAATTTATTTTATGCCAAATTAAAAAAGTTAAGATTTGTGATGAGGTGATCTAGGTGGCATGGTGACATTCTCTTGACTACCTAGGTGGTATGGTGACATTCTGTTGACTACCTAGGTGGTATGGTGACATTCTCTTGACTACCTAAGTGGTATGGTGACATTCCTATGATTGCCTAGGTGGTATGGGGACATTCCTATGATTGCCTAGGTGGTATGGGGGCATTATCTTGACTACCTAGGTGGTATGGTGACATTCTCTTGACTACCTAGGTGGTATGGGGACAATCCTATGATTGCCTAGGTGATTACATTCTGTTTAGCCAACGAAAGTGGCGTAACATTTGAGTGATATCTTAGGTGGTATGAGACGACATTCTCTTTAGCTCCCCCAAGCTGCAGTGACTACATTCTCATGTTGTGATCGACTGAATAGATATGATAGTATGTGTGTGATTGTATAGCTGGTATGATGATATGCATGTGATTGTCCCAGACTGTAGATGATGTTATGACGTGCACGTGATTGCCAAAGGCGTATGGTTACATGTACGTTCAGAATTGGATTCAAAGAAATGTTTATTTGATATATTGTGATGTAGGTAAAGAATACTAGTATACATGCACTTGAGAGGAAAACGTATATACTTATTATGACACACGGCAGAGTATCTTGGACTGACACGATTAATAACGCATTGACTTGTAGACAATGTTAGGTCTATCTAAATACTAGTGAAACTGGAGTGTCTCAACAAAGGTGTCCACACACACACACACACACACACAACACGCAGAGATACATATACAACCGTTACTGTAATACTTTTGCAAAGGGAAGTTTGCACCAAATTCCGTACCAACCGATTGCTACTGATTTGTTAGTTTTAGTTATAACGTTTTCTATAAATATATCATCCTGTCGCCTACCCATCTATTGGTCAGTATGTTTACAAAGACTGAAGTACGCAGTCGAAAATTTAAGGTAACAATTTTCAAGTTTGTGTTTGGATCAACTTTCATTTGAAGCCTATCCATCTTTCATATTTCACTACCTATATCTCAGAACATTTCGGACAAGACATAGGGAAATTGTTTTCATAACAACTTCGGTGTTATTGCTTTGGAAATACAGTACTTTAGGCCTATAGCTAAAATTTGGGGCCAATCCTAGAATATAGCGTATCTACTTAGTTTTTAAGCTCATTTTAGTATGACTAACTCTTTACCGTATTATACTACTTTAACTTCTTTAAGTATAAAGAACACCCGGTCCGCATAAAAAGTAAGACTCATAAATTGACAACTTTGTAGTTACAATGAAAGTAGTTGGTATTTTATGTCTTTACACCTCTCGACAGTGTACTATTTTCATCTACCGTTATTTTTCCATATGGTAACCAACTGGTATGACAACCCGCCATTTTGTACATCCCTGCTGTCTATCGTAAGTTGGCAGATACGATTTTCGTTACTCTATGCCTACAGGCCGATTTTATATCTTTCTTGTTTGACTTTGAACGCTTTAGAACACAACATGACACTAGCACTAGAACACATAATATATTTTAAAAATCAAACATGTCGGAAACGATATATTGATCTTGAATTGTAACTCGCTGCTTCAATTCTTCCCCTACTGTATGTAGACGTGGTAACGGAGTATGTATCAACCGGGTTTTTAATTTTAAAGTCTGGACAAATGAGCACGTACACAAACAATGCCGTCCTAGCAAAACCCAGGGACAAAAAAACACACATCGTATAAAAATTACAATATAGTAATATTATGTTGTTCCATGTAAACAATATTCCATTTATAACGCTTGTATAACAGGGCGGCTGTGCATATTATTAATTTATATACACGAGGAACGATATGTTATATTCGTTTGTGATATGTTATGTCAATGTCTGAATTAAATTTTATTTCTGACAGAGAAATTACCAGATTCCGGGAAATCTATAAAAATGACGTTTCGTGAACTTCAAGAGGGAGAGTTTTGACCTGCCAAGGTAGGATGTGACCTGACCTGATTCTTCGACGTAACTGACGACGTGTCGGAATTCATTTCAAAAAACGATAGATCACCTGATGACGTCAATAAAAGTACTTCCGGTGGTTGCGACGTTGGTGTTGTATACTGACGTATTTCATTGTATTCTGGTGTTGTTATCGTTGTTATATATAGAATGTACTCTCAAAAATGAAATTAACAAATCCTTTGTCGAACACTTACAATAATTTGTATTATTTGGTAAACAAATACTGTCACAGCAATATTTCCCGAATTATCAACATTGAAAATTATGTATATTTAATAATTATTCGACGGATTTATTTGATGAATAGGAATATCGATAACCAGTAAGTTTATTTGATAAATACGAATATTGAGGTCGCAGTGAATGTCTTAATACTAATGGATTATTATGTGGAATATACATTTCATGTCTAGAATATCAGCATTTTATTTTAGGGCCATAAATATCCATAAACCATCCGACAAATGATATTTTCACGTATAGCATAGACCGTATATAAAACCACATATAAAAACGTTAACGTGTAGAAATATCGACACACGAATACATTATATTGGACTTCTGGGGGAGTGTGACACATTGATGCGGGGGCGAACGGCATGTAAACATCTAGTACATATATTGATGGCGACATTATATTCCCAACATATTTCAGGGTTTTAATTATGTCACAATTCCAATAAAAGTCTAAATATTGCTGTTACTGTTTCATTATCGGGAAGAGTATACGCATAGAGAGAGAGAGAGAGAGAGAGAGAGAGAGAGAGAGAGAGAGAGAGAGAGAGAGAGAGAGAGAGAGAGAGAGAGAGAGAGAGAGAGAGAGAAGTATATATAGTCTCTGATATATGACGTGAGTGTGTGTGTGTACATGTGTGTGTGTGTGTGTGTGTGTGTGTGTGTAATTATGATCTCTGAATTCACGTGAAATAATATTCTTTAAAGTCGAATATGTAACAAAACTTGTTTAGGTCCGATTTGCAAACAAATGTCTTCATTCACGAGCAGGAGTCAATTTTGACTGCTTGAGTCTATGTCTGATGAATCCCAGAATGCTTCATTGCAAACAGCATGCAATTCCCAACGATGAAAACTAGAAATGAAATGTAATTCCACCTGTAATATATGACTTTGTCGATCACGAATACAGTTCCCTTAGGATATACCAGTCGTATGACAACTACGGCACAGCTACAGTCACTTGTGAGATGCATGTGATTAATAACGTCGTACTATTAAATGCTATTGTAACCACACTTTAACATTTGTAATCGTTTTTATGCTCACTGCTATAAATCTCGTTGTAGACATTTACGACATTGTAAGGCCGTGATGAATATAATCACAGCGAAGGAGTGAAAGTGGGGATACATCTAAAACTACGTGGGGATACATCTAAAACAGTACATGGGGACTATAGGTGGCGCTATATAATTCTGAATGGTTAAATTTCTAGATTCATCTCGAGTTGGTACTTTTTGAAATATAAGAAACTACGTACCTCCTATCCGTGGAATGACATCAGAACTCACAAGACTCGGAGTATATCTTTGCTGTGTTGATTCGTCCTCAGAATTCAGATTGGTGTGTTAAGACGAAACGTTGCTCTACGAAATAAGTTTTTATTGAAGCAACAGTTTACAATTATCGTGGTATTGACTGATCGAACTGCGTTAACAATAGCATGATGAATACATTCCAGGATTCAGATTATCGTAGTAGTGCTTTCTAATTCTGGATAAGTAATTAGCACTGCCTTCTAAGGAATATCGCGCCATTTGGAGGGTTGGAGGTCATTGGCACCGCCTCCTAAGGAGTATAGTAGCACGCCGATGGGTGTGGTGGGGGTGGTGGTGGTGGGGGTGGTGGTGGTGGGGTGGGTTCAAGAATGTTAGAAATACAAGTGGTTTAAGTGTTCTCTAAGTCTTGTCTTGAACAGAGATGTCGAAGGTGATTCAATGACAGTATGGGAGGGGGAGGTGACATGCGCAGTGCATTTAAATCAACAATTGTCCTGGTAAAGAATCCGAAATAAAAAGATATAAGGATTAGATAGAGTTAGTCGTATGTACTGGGTCATTTTTTTTCTATGTCTCTCCTAATCTGACATACTGCCTTAAATCGCAACTTTTAGAGGTTTTGTAACTAAACTTTTATAGCAAATTGTCTTTAAAAGTCTTAGAGAAAGAAAACAAGTCTTTAGTTTATTAGTTATCTTTATTTGTAATTTCTTTACATGTACTGTTGTTAGTATCTACAATTAAATTTGTTAATTGCAATAAACATGTTCTCCTATTTGAATGGCCATGTACTTTGTCTTGATAGTAAATTACGTGTTTGTTTGTTTTCAAAATGGGTGTTTCTCTCGTTTTTGTCCGTTACCAACTTTTAGAGCAATTCAGGGTGCTCTTTCATACTCAAACAAGGAAAATTTTCTGTTAGTTTAATCAAATTGAAAACCAGCATTATCTAATAGCTTTCCGTTCAATTTTATTGATTGTACTATCAAAAAATAGAATTCAATTCAGCATTATTTAATTTTACTTTCAATAACTTAGTCTTGTATTCAAGTAAGAATCGACGTGAGTCGTTCTTTTGTAAAGCTTCATTGCGAACAGTACACCTTATAAGGTCCTTCTGTTCCACATTTTCTCAATCGGCGTACTATAGTAGGAGATCTATATGGGTGTGGGGAGGAGGACTTGAGGTGGGTATTTCCTACGACCAATCATTAGCATTAAATGTTTGTCATGATGACATTCGCTATATAGCAGGCAGAAAGATTTTCATGATTCTTAGAATAAAGCGTTATTTTCTATAGTTATCTATAATATTAGAAAAGAAGAGCAGTGACATTGCTATGGTTACAGCTACTGATACTTGGCTAGGGCGATGGAGAATATGAATTCGAGCGAGTATAATGATGTTTGTTGGCAGGAAATTACACAAAAAGTAAAGTATTAACCCGCCTACCAATTCCAAAAACATTTGACATTTTATCAACCATTTTGGAAAAAATTATAAAAGGTTTACTCTTGTTGGTGTTCCGTATGTTCTGGTTTTCAGTTTCTTGTACTTTATTTTCAATTTTATCTTTATCTATTTCGTACATATATATGTTATGTATTTGTTATATTTTATTGCTCAAAAACCAAATTATGGATGCGCTGCAATAACTAACTAACCAGCCAGCCAGCCAGCCAGCCAACCAACCAACCAACCAACCAACCAACCAACCAACCAACCAACCAACCAACCAACCAACCAACCAACCAACCAACCAACCAACCAACCAACCAACCAACCAACCAACCAACCAACCAACCAACCAACCAACCAACCAACCAACCAACCAACTGACTAACTAACTAACTAACTAACTAACTAACTAAAGGAATATGCTATCTGCAGCTCTAATTGTACATGTGCGACTTGCGAGAGCGATCCGGATTGCGTCGTAGACAGCGATCCGGATTTATTATATAGCAGCGTCGTAGACAGCGATCCGGATGTATATCTCAGCCTCGTTGACAGCGATCCGTATTTATTATATCTCAGCCTCGTTGACAGCGATCCGTATTTATTATATATCAGCGTCGTAGACAGCGATCCGTATTTATTATATATCAGCGTCGTAGACAGCGATCCGTATTTATTATATATCAGCGTCGTAGACAGCGATCCGTATTTATTATATATCAGCGTCGTAGACAGCGATCCGTATTTATTATATATCAGCGTCGTAGACAGCGATCCGTATTTATTATATATCAGCGTCGTAGACAGCGATCCGTATTTATTATATATCAGCGTCGTAGACAGCGATCCGTATTTATTATATATCAGCGTCGTAGACAGCGATCCGTATTTATTATATATCAGCGTCGTAGACAGCGATCCGTATTTATTATATATCAGCGTTGTAGACAGCGATCCGTATTTATTATATATCAGCGTCGTAGACAGCGATCCGTATTTATTATATATCAGCGTCGTAGACAGCGATCCGTATTTATTATATATCAGCGTTGTAGACAGCGATCCGTATTTATTATATATCAGCGTCGTAGACAGCGATCCGTATTTATTATATATCAGCGTCGTAGACAGCGATCCGTATTTATTATATATCAGCGTTGTAGACAGCGATCCGTATTTATTATATATCAGCGTTGTAGACAGCGATCCGTATTTATTATATATCAGCGTCGTAGACAGCGATCCGTATTTATTATATATCAGCGTCGTAGACAGCGATCCGTATTTATTATATATCAGCGTCGTAGACAGCGATCCGTATTTATTATATATCAGCGTCGTAGACAGCGATCCGTATTTATTATATATCAGCGTCGTAGACAGCGATCCGTATTTATTATATATCAGCGTTGTAGACAGCGATCCGTATTTATTATATATCAGCGTCGTAGACAGCGATCCGTATTTATTATATATCAGCGTCGTAGACAGCGATCCGTATTTATTATATATCAGCGTTGTAGACAGCGATCCGTATTTATTATATATCAGCGTCGTAGACAGCGATCCGTATTTATTATATATCAGCGTCGTAGACAGCGATCCGTATTTATTATATATCAGCGTTGTAGACAGCGATCCGTATTTATTATATATCAGCGTCGTAGACAGCGATCCGTATTTATTATATATCAGCGTCGTAGACAGCGATCCGTATTTATTATATATCAGCGTTGTAGACAGCGATCCGTATTTATTATATATCAGCGTCGTAGACAGCGATCCGTATTTATTATATATCAGCGTTGTAGACAGCGATCCGTATTTATTATATATCAGCGTTGTAGACAGCGATCCGTATTTATTATATATCAGCGTTGTAGACAGCGATCCGTATTTATTATATATCAGCGTTGTAGACAGCGATCCGTATTTATTATATATCAGCGTTGTAGACAGCGATCCGTATTTATTATATATCAGCGTTGTAGACAGCGATCCGTATTTATTATATATCAGCGTCGTAGACAGCGATCCGTATTTATTATATATCAGCGTCGTAGACAGCGATCCGTATTTATTATATATCAGCGTTGTAGACAGCGATCCGTATTTATTATATATCAGCGTCGTAGACAGCGATCCGTATTTATTATATATCAGCGTTGTAGACAGCGATCCGTATTTATTATATATCAGCGTTGTAGACAGCGATCCGTATTTATTATATATCAGCGTTGTAGACAGCGATCCGTATTTATTATATATCAGCGTCGTAGACAGCGATCCGTATTTATTATATATCAGCGTCGTAGACAGCGATCCGTATTTATTATATATCAGCGTCGTAGACAGCGATCCGTATTTATTATATATCAGCGTCGTAGACAGCGATCCGTATTTATTATATATCAGCGTTGTAGACAGCGATCCGTATTTATTATATATCAGCGTCGTAGACAGCGATCCGTATTTATTATATATCAGCGTTGTAGACAGCGATCCGTATTTATTATATATCAGCGTTGTAGACAGCGATCCGTATTTATTATATATCAGCGTCGTAGACAGCGATCCGTATTTATTATATATCAGCGTTGTAGACAGCGATCCGTATTTATTATATATCAGCGTTGTAGACAGCGATCCGTATTTATTATATATCAGCGTTGTAGACAGCGATCCGTATTTATTATATATCAGCGTCGTAGACAGCGATCCGTATTTATTATATATCAGCGTTGTAGACAGCGATCCGTATTTATTATATATCAGCGTTGTAGACAGCGATCCGTATTTATTATATATCAGCGTTGTAGACAGCGATCCGTATTTATTATATATCAGCGTTGTAGACAGCGATCCGTGTTTATTATATATCAGCGTTGTAGACAGCGATCCGTATTTATTATATATCAGCGTTGTAGACAGCGATCCGTATTTATTATATATCAGCGTTGTTGACAGCGATCCGTATTTATTATATATCAGCGTCGTTGACAGCGATCCGTATTTATTATATATCAGCGTCGTAGACAGCGATCCGTATTTATTATATATCAGCGTCGTAGACAGCGATCCGTATTTATTATATATCAGCGTCGTAGACAGCGATCCGTATTTATTATATATCAGCGTCGTAGACAGCGATCCGTATTTATTATATATCAGCGTCGTAGACAGCGATCCGTATTTATTATATATCAGCGTTGTAGACAGCGATCCGTATTTATTATATATCAGCGTCGTAGACAGCGATCCGTATTTATTATATATCAGCGTTGTAGACAGCGATCCGTGTTTATTATATATCAGCGTTGTAGACAGCGATCCGTATTTATTATATATCAGCGTTGTAGACAGCGATCCGTATTTATTATATATCAGCGTTGTTGACAGCGATCCGTATTTATTATATATCAGCGTTGTAGACAGCGATCCGTATTTATTATATATCAGCGTCGTAGACAGCGATCCGTATTTATTATATATCAGCGTTGTAGACAGCGATCCGTATTTATTATATATCAGCGTTGTAGACAGCGATCCGTATTTATTATATATCAGCGTCGTAGACAGCGATCCGTATTTATTATATATCAGCGTTGTAGACAGCGATCCGTATTTATTATATATCAGCGTTGTAGACAGCGATCCGTATTTATTATATATCAGCGTCGTAGACAGCGATCCGTATTTATTATATATCAGCGTCGTAGACAGCGATCCGTATTTATTATATATCAGCGTCGTAGACAGCGATCCGTATTTATTATATATCAGCGTTGTAGACAGCGATCCGTATTTATTATATATCAGCGTTGTAGACAGCGATCCGTATTTATTATATATCAGCGTCGTAGACAGCGATCCGTATTTATTATATATCAGCGTTGTAGACAGCGATCCGTATTTATTATATATCAGCGTTGTAGACAGCGATCCGTATTTATTATATATCAGCGTCGTAGACAGCGATCCGTATTTATTATATATCAGCGTCGTAGACAGCGATCCGTATTTATTATATATCAGCGTCGTAGACAGCGATCCGTATTTATTATATATCAGCGTCGTAGACAGGCTAGATTTATAACAATAATAGAAACTAGAAATGACAAATCAAACCACCGCAGAATATATTGTGAGATTTCATAATTCATATCCACGGATATTTACGTTAGAGTGCTCTAGAATATTGAACATAGCTGATATAACTTATAACTGCCTGTGCGAAGGTGCCTCATTGAGAGACCTCCCGGGATATACTTTTTGTTTGTCACTTTGGAAATTACTCAATCGAAAAAGCTCCTTCTAGGAAACCGTGTCTGGTAATATTAACCCCAAGAGAACCACTATTATTCAATTTGATTAGCGTCCTAGTGAGAAAATTTATGTATTGCTGCAAAACGAACAATATTGTACCTCCAGGAGTTTATTTTCCAGGCAAACAGATATCATGCAAACATTTGATGGGTATCCTAAATTAACTAGGGGATTTCATACAATGGTTAAAGTAAGTTGAGTAAATACAGAGCTTACATTCATTTCTCTGACCGAATTATTCATTGGATCTGCTGGTCCTGATTTTCATAATAATACAAACATGTAATAATAAAGAAGATATGTAACGAGCCTAGTATAGTCACAAAGATCAAGATGCGATGAGTGAGTGGATTATTTTACTAGGTGGAAAGAGTGAATACAGAGACACTGGATACACGGCAAACGGAGAAGGTTGGGGCTATGTTTATACAGACATAGGTCTTGAGTGACGGAAGGACTTAGGGACTGGGAATAGCGGAGATTGAAATGACGATTGTTCCATGATGTAGGGCCAACATGAGAGAAAGATCTCTCTCCAAAGGTCTTTGAAGATCTTTGTAGATACCCTTGGAACCAAAAGAAAGCGAGAATCAGATATTATTAAAGAGCTATATTAAGTCTAATAGTATCAAAGTAGTCGATAACCAGTACTGTAGTGATTGCCATTTATCCTATAGCCATATGAAATATTTTCATTTTCTTCTTCTGATCTTTATGGGAGACTTAATTATAATTCCCAGTATGTATGGGTTATTAGTAATTTAGAAGCTAAATGATGGATGTTTACAACACACACGTGCACAAATCTCTGTAATGTTGTCCTATTGTTGCCCCTGGGTAGGTGTGGGGTGTAACACACCTCAGAAAGTGTAATAGGTGTGGGGTGTTACTTTCCTAGGGCTATAAGTGGTGTGAGGTGTAACTCATCGAGGAAATGGGGTAGATGTGGGATGTTACTTTCCAAGGGGTAGGGGTGTAGGATGGAGGGTAGGATTTAGCTTACTTAGGAAATGGGGTAGGTGTGGTATGTGGTAGGTAGCATTTTAATTAAAAAAGTGTTTATCCCTATCAGGATAAATATGATTATCTTGTTGTAGGTAATTTTTCATCTCAAAACCCAAGTAAATTTTGGACCAGTACACTTAAAATTTTTGACCTAAATCACCCCCAATTACACACACCTACAATGCATTAATTAGTAGATGTGCTAGCTTTGTGGTCTGTCCCACAGTTTTGGATTTGAAATCAAATGGTTGCCTTAAAGGCCAAGAATACAATCCTAAGTTCTGACATCAGCTTTATCTTATCAGTGGAGACTTAAAGGCAAGGAATTCAATCCAAAGTTTGTCTATAGTTCTGGACTACTTTGTCTATAGTTCTGGACTACTTTGTCTATAGTTCTGACTACTTTGTCTATAGTTCTGGACTACTTTGTCTATAGTTTTGGACTACTTTGTCTATAGTTCTGGACTACTTTGTCTATAGTTCTAGACTACTTTGTCTATAGTTCTGGACTACTTTGTCTATAGTTCTGATTACTTTGTCTATAGTTCTGGACTACTTTGTCTATAGTTCTGGACTACTTTGTCTATAGTTTTGGACTACTTCGTCTATAGTTCTGGACTACTTTGTCTATAGTTTTGGACTACTTTGTCTATAGTTCTGGACTACTTTGTCTATAGTTTTGGACTACTTTGTCTATAGTTCTGGACTACTTTGTCTATAGTTTTGGACTACTTTGTCTATAGTTCTGACTACTTTGTCTATAGTTTTGGACTACTTTGTCTATAGTTCTGGACTACTTCGTCTATAGTTCTGGACTACTTTGTCTATAGTTTTGGACTACTTTGTCTATAGTTCTGGACTACTTTGTCTATAGTTCTGGACTACTTTGTCTATAGTTCTGGACTACTTTGTCTATAGTTTTGGACTACTTTGTCTATAGTTCTGGACTACTTTGTCTATAGTTCTGGACTACTTTGTCTATAGTTTTGGACTACTTTGTCTATAGTTCTGGACTACTTTGTCTATAGTTTTGGACTACTTTGTCTATAGTTCTGACTACTTTGTCTATAGTTCTGACTACTTTGTCTATAGTTCTGGACTACTTTGTAGTTTTGGACTACTTTGTCTATAGTTCTGGACTACTTTGTCTATAGTTTTGGACTACTCTGTCTATAGTTCTGGACTACTTTGTCTATAGTTCTGGACTACTTTGTTCTAGTTCTGGACTGCCAGACAACTGTTTTTTTTCACCCAAATTTTAATCCAAACCCAAACTGGTGCACGCTAAACACACACACCCTCTCAATTCCAACAAAGAATACAATATTTTAACAAAAATCACAAAGCTTGTTTTATTCAGTCAATAGGTTATACATGCTGTACATATGGCTAGACTAAGGTGCTGAAACAGACGTCTTAAAATACAATACACCACTTATACCAAGTATGTTGACATAAATATGGTTGGGATGACACACACACACACATGGTCACTATTTGAATCCTTATCATTCTTATCACCCTGTACAAAGCACTTTTCATGTCTATCATACACTACCCTTGGATCACTTATTAAAATGGTTTTAGTAGGCAAAATTCTTTGACTTGATTGGTGTAATATGTCACACAATACTGTGCAGGATTCAAAATTTATGTTTGGAAAGCGGTCATATGGATTAGAATTGGGTATTTATTTTGGAATTTTAATTTATAAAACAACTTTACTATGTTTTTTTATTTGAAAAAAAGTGAAATAACATATACTAAGTCCTTGTTGCAAAACATTAAAATAATTTGTAAAATTCATTTTACCCTTTTGCATTTTTTTGCAATTTATTGAGTTACAAACATGGACTTGGTTTATGTTATTTCACATTATTTTTTCAAGTAGAAAAACGTAAAGTTGTTTTATAAATTAAAAATTCCACAATAAATACCCCAATTCTCATCCATATGGTCACTTTAAAATGGATCTAGATTTAAACATAAACAAATTAAAGTAGTGATATTTGTAATTTTAACTGATATATTAATCAACTTACATATTTGAGGTATATCCACAGTTTGCATACATGGTTTGAATAAATTACTTTTTTGTGTGCAAAAATCTGTTTTACAAACAATTGCAAAATGTTGTGACAAAACTGGATATCAGTATATTGCATGTCAAAATCAGATGTAAACAAATAAAGGGGATAAGACCTAGTTTTGTTGTACATTATTTCATCACTTTGGCCATAATGTTGGCAGTTAAGGTATAACTTCAACTGTCCATAGATTTCAGAATTTAAATACTCAGCAAATATTTGCACTATCTGAGACACCACAGTGATGACACAAAATTTTCTGTATCTTAGGTGGTCTCTGCTTCATCCCAGCTTAATCATAAAAGTGACAAAAATATTAAGGCCACCTAAGTGCCTTCTGACAAATCATTATTTTGTCACCAAGAAAACTTGCATCAATCAGGTAGAATGGATATTAAATGAACTTTTGAGGTCACAATATGACAAAAGTCAAAGATTTGATGTTAAAGTAAAATTTAACTCTACTACAGGGAGAACGATAAACGTGTTGAGGAAATTTTACATTAACATTTCTACTACAGGTCTTGTGAATAATTTTGACTATATACATCTTTCCATGACAGTAGATAGAAGCATTTATATTGATTTCAAAATTTGATTAAGTAGCATACAAGAGTGTATTGAAAAAAACAGCCACCAAGGTCATAGTTTTTGTCTTCTTTCCAGATAGTGACTTTCTTTGTTTATCTATGACCTGTGGGACTCCATTTTTGTTTGAGACATCAGTGGAGCATACAAGTAAAAAGAATTGGTCATGGGGGCCATTTTCCAAAATGGATGCCATTTTCCAAGATGGCCACCAAATATATATTTCTTCGTAAATGTTAGTGTTTTTATAAAGGGTTAGGCAGTTACAAAGTGTACACCTGCTGTAACATATACTGGACTTTTTCACATACTGGCATTGGTAAGGTAGTGTTATTTCTTCCAGTAATTCTTATAAGAAAATGAACATCTAAGCCTCTTTTGCAATGAATTGTATGTAATAAGGAATACATCTCAGTGACTGATTTTGATAAAAAAAAAAATAGTGCTGATGACACTGAGGCACAACAGATTCTACTGAAATAATTCCCTGTTGTATTAATTCAATTTGTCATAACTACGTCCATTACCATGGTTACTGTTTATGCCCTCTTTGCATATCTTGTGTTTGATAATTTTTTAATCAAAATATACACAGATAAACATTTCACATAATTTCAACCATATAAATATCCTTCAAATTATCCAAATCAAATTATCAAATTGATCAACTAAAAGCTACTGACTTAGAATTTTTGGCCAAAAAAAATGATATTTGCATTTGTTTAGATTATCATTCTTAAACAATTTTCAGAAACCTATTCTAGGAAAATCCTCACACAGACACAAATAGATACAGACAGACAGACATACAGATAGACAGACGGACAGTTTAAGATGTCTATAGCATTACTAAAACTTAGTTCAAATGTGTTAAAAATAATTGCCATTGCTGTGAGTGCTATTAAAGTGGACGTCACAACAGAAATATGAGATTCAACAGCTGTGCAGCCAACATTTACTTCTAACAATTATTAATATTTACATAGTGAAAACCATCAACTCACTGAACTAGATAATAACTGGGAAACAATGGAGCACAGATACACGGTCAAGTCCCATGGCCCCCTTCACAAAATGCCCTATTATAGATTCACAATCAAACAATGCAAATGTATGGCTAAACCTATCAAGGACTTGTATATATATATATATGTATTAGAATAACCTCTTTATACAGTAAATGCTAGGGTATAAGGGTCAATAAAGGTATCTTACATAGAACATAAAATCTGGGAGATTGTTAACAATGTTAATAAACTTAATACATCCTAACACATTATGACTAGTTGCTATTCTACTAGGTTTCTATCAAATACTTATCAAAGTCAAGGGCTGGCAAGGTCAAAGGTCATGGTCAGATTCATTGCTTACATGACATTACATTATTCTCATAGGAAAGAACCAGCCAGCTTTAGTTACATCAATATCTTAAGATGGCGTGTGTTACCATGACCATAAGAGTTTATATCAAGAATTTAAACTATAACAAGTTTTCCACATTAGTACATACTATTTCACTGCAGCTTTGATGAATCTCAAATCATCTTTAGATTAAGTCATTTACTATTAATTTGATTTTTTATGTCAATACCCATCAGTATATCTGATGAGAAAGCAACAATTCTTTTAAAACCACATTTATGTTTCTACCATTCTAGGGACACAGTCTATCACTTTATGGTTCTTAGATCTTATTTTGGTTTCACAGTGAAATGTCATTAAATTAGTACACCTATTAAAACATGTTGTGTCCTGTCTAGTAACTGGTAGAGTTCTCACAAAGTAGTCAGATATGATTTCAAAATGATACTGTGACATAATTTTTTGGTTACTAAAAAAAAATTGGAAAAACAATGTAATTTAATTCAATCACCACTATAAGACTGTATTGATGCTGATTTAACTCTACACAAGCTTTAGTCTATAAAATATGTGTGTTTTGTACGTTGAGGTTAGCTAAAAAACATGGGTCCTCACTTACTGACTGTGTCCCTTTAACTGTATGAATGATAACATAGTTATAATTGTCATCTTAGCCTCTACTACATATAGTGGTACATGAACTCTCCAAATCATCTCTTCCGCTGTAAATTAAGTCAAAAGCTAATCACAAAACTATGCATGATTGGCATCGATCACACTGCATAAAACGAAAACTGGCCAATATATCAAACTAATACATGTATCAATTTGACACCATTCCTACTAGTTGTCAGTGATATAGTATTTTCATTCTATTTTGTTATTTCTCCATCAAATTTCATAGATGCAAATTAAAGTATTCCTGAGACATTGATCAGATATATAACACTGCTGTTAGGTGCACCATGGATGCAAAATTCAAACTCATTTTTGGAAGCACATACTTCTTGGAGTTGCTCAAGTTTTTAGTGTAATGTAACAAAACCAAACACACTGATGAATGTAATGGTGAATTTGACAAAATATTTTTGTTGTTGTTATTTTGATGATCATATAGTTCTGAACTGGTCAACCTGCCCTATTGTTACCTTGTTATGGTTTATACCTATTGTTTGCTTTCAAATAGAATGCACTTTTTTTGAGTTGTAGGGGTGGCAAGACTCCATCGGGGGGGGGGGGGAAGGAGGGGGGTCTTGTTGTTTCTTTATTAAAATTAAGTCATTTAGAAGTGTCATATAAAGTGTATTTTTCTTGTACAATATTTGTCAATATATTGAACATGACTTTTCGAAATCTTAGTTGTATGATTGATTTTGTGAAATTCTATGTTGGTACTAGCTACTCCATGTAATGAATCTATGGCTTTCATACAATCTATCATTGACTGATATACTATGGAAACTAACACAAAAAAACAAATCAATGCATGTGTATATACATAGTATTATAGCCATGTACATCACATGGTATATACCATCTCTACTGTAGGTATGGACATGCTCAGTGATCATTGAGTCAAGTTCAAAGCTAATTTGACATTCCCTGAATGCAATTAGCCTACTTCTGGTCACAATGTCCTACAAGTTTCACATTAATTCAATATTTCATTTTCAAAGTTGTGAAGTGTTGATCACTATGCATGTATCATAACAACAGTGGTTGTGTGTGCTGCTAAATACACATACACTTGAATGTCATATGAAATGTACATTATCGAGCAAATTGAAAGACACAGTGACATTTGGTGTTATTTTTCTTAATTGTGTACCTATGAAAACTTGTTTTACTGTCTTAATATCACTAACAAAGTACAACTGGGTTATACTATGTGTGTGTTTGGTATAAATAAAAAATATGGACTGACTGACCACACTTCCTTCAGGATACATGGTCCTGTCCAGTGTTTAAAATACAACACGATTTTGAGTGAAGAATTTGTATCAATCTTACATCTACAGAAATTATCATTGTAAATATCAAGGGCATTGATTAGAGAATGAAAATGAAACTTTATCCAAAAAATTGTCATGGCACCTGTTTTCAAAATTAGCACTGAACATAAAACATTGCTGTATCATTAAAATCAAAATCAACATTTCTAATTTGTAAATATTTATGGAATACTGCTAGACCGTTTGGTCCATGGCAGCTGAGGTTGCAACTGGCAACATTCAACACTGCCCTCTAGTGATGGAAGTGAAATGGATGCATGCACTATGTAGACTGCTGACAGGAGAGCTTTCATCACCCCATTTTTGGAAGCTTCTCTCCCTGTAGTGCAATGGTTCTTTCCTATGAGCGTTGATTGTCATTGTTTTTCTTCTTCTTGTAGATATATTTTATGAGATCGGATGTAATTAATGACAGGATCCGGAATCAAGTATTTGACACTGTTTCCTCTTTTCAGAGCTCTCCTGAAACACAGATAGGAAACTTAATGAGTCAGTTATGTAACAAAATAATCCTACTGACTTTTGAGTTTTTTCTGGCTACAAAAATAAACTTCCCAGATTTACAAAAGAAAGTAAAGAAAGAGAGGTATGCCAAGCTGAACAGACAGTAGTGAATGGAAATTTACCAGGACAAATCCTTGTTTTCTGAAATCCTTTGAAAGTGACAAATCCTCCACTACACTTATTTCCTTTTTTGGTGCTTTTGAAGTTTTCTGTCATAATTTAGTATTATTGACTCACGTCCCTTACATTTAAACACATTTTGACAAAGTTTCCACATTTTACTACAAAAGTCCCTTTTCATCTACATACATACACATAGACTATGGTACAGATTCTCTATGACACAAACAGTACAGTCTAGCCATCATCAATTTCCTACTTATTCAAATCATGAGTGTAATAGGGTGACTTTTTGTGTGCAGAAGAAATTACTTATTAAAACAAATATTTCCCACTTTTTCACTGCCACAGTTTTACACCTTTCGTGAACCGAAACAACTTCCAATGAAAGTGGTGATTTGACTGAAGTAATATTTTCATATAGCTCAAACAGAATGGAGTAAAAGTGTCATATTTTTTCTAGATATGATGTGTATGGCACTATGGTGTAAGTGAACTATATACGCTATATACTATAACGTATGGTAAAATTGCAAATCCAAGAAACCCTATTGAAAAACAAACACAGGAAAATAAGACAACATTGGAACTTTAGCAGTCTATCAGTAACTGTTACTTTCACTTTCATCATTTCACACACCTTTCTCTAGAGAGTTGAGCTTTTTCACACTCAAGATGAATTTTGTTTATCTAATGGTCTTCATCCATGTTCTGGCCTGATGACACTTGAAAGCTAGTCAGAGTTTTGGAAACCTTTAGAGTTTTGATAAGACCGCCCAGTTTTCATTTTTTTCATAATGCAATATATCGTTTCCATTTGTACAGTCATTTGTAGATCTATAACTCATTGCTATATAACTTGAAGACTACTGACATCCTATGTACTCATCAGATGTTACATCAAATATTAATACTTGTAACTTTGGACTTACCTGATTCTTGTTGAACTGATTTCATTAGGGATCCATTCTGTTACAATCTCGATATGATTCTATTCAAACAAAGATATTAGAGAAAATGAATGAATATATGAATATATATATATGTACATGTAATAAAAATAGACTGATACAGACACAGAAATAGATAAATATATAAATACAGACGGACAGACAGACAGACAGGCAGAGATAGATAGATAGATAGACAGATGGATGGATGGATGGATGGATGGATGGGTGGATAGACAGATAGATAGATAGATAGATAGATAGACAGATAGATAGATATATAGATAGCTAGATAGATAGTTAGTTAGATAGATAGATAGATAGATAGATAGATAGATAGAGAAACTGATATCACACCATCTTTTAATCTGTTCTTCGTACACTCTATTGACAATTTTGAACAACTACAACTGTTTTATTTCATCATTTACTGTCTTTTCACAGCAATTGAAATCTATAATCAAGTTATTCACACTTAATAAAACCCACATAAGATAACTGGTGGTCTGCTGAGGAGTACACGTGATACAGACAAACATACACATACAATTGATTGCCATGACCACCAGTAATGGGTTGCCAAATTTACCTGCATCACTGAGCTATCGTGAATTTTGAAGATATGCTGTAGTGTAGATGACTGGATAGGTTTGTATGTATGCAAGATGCTACAACAGTGGACAACCGATAATTGTACAAAAGATATTACACTAGTATTTCAGCCAGGAAGTCAAGGTTTGGGTAGACGAACTGAAGTAGACCCCCTAACATACACCTGATATGTACATGTATTGGCAACAAATGACCACTATTCTATACTTACCCCAGACATACCGGTATCTTGTTATTTACAAATCTCTACAAGTTTTTATCACAATTTGATGCTAGCCATACAACACATCTTTTTTTACTAAATTTCTAATTTTAATCAAATTATAGTGTGTTGATGGTTTCATTTGACTTATTTATTTTAAAGGGTATTTGCATATACTCATTTGCATATATGCATGTGACTAATAAACATTAAGTTAACATTTTGAGGCAACATACTTGTAAATACTTTATCGTTGATGACCTGTGACCTTTGACATGTTAGGTCACTTGCTATACATGCAAAGGTGAAAGGTTAGTTACCTCCAGTCGTGTTAAGACATCTGATTCATAGATAAACTTGTGTGCATCTGATCCAGCTCTGCTAATAACTACTATGCCAAATTTTCCAACTATTTCATCAATCTATAAAATAAAACCACGCAATGTAATGTTAGAACTCTTGAAGTGACATAAACCAAGGTTATACTGTTTTGCTGCATATCACTTGTAGTACATGTGTATTTAGTCTGTAAGATACGACATTTGTGCCATGTTATCAGCCAGTGGTTAAGAAGGCTGATAGGGCTGAACAACACGACGTATCTTACAGTCTAATGTGTATTCTAATTTCAGAAGAATACTGAGTCTGTGGTAGAACTCAAACCTGGCACTAAGGCATGATGTATGAATGATTGTGACAGAATTCAATATATAACTTACAAGTTGATGATATACCTGTATCAGGTCATCAACTATGATAACAATAGGAATTTGTAATCAAAGACATGCATCAACGTTAACATCATACTGGAAAAGTTAATCAAGTTTTCATAGTATTTTCACCTGACTCAGCTTTTGATGATCTGAAGAGATAATATGCACAATACATTATCATATACCTACAATCACAGCATATCATGATTACTATGAAGAAACAATAGGTTCTACCCATGTATCATGTCCCAGCACATTATGCCCAAATAAAGTCACTCTATGCCCAAATAAAGTCACACTATGCCCAAATAAAGTCACTCTATCATACAATCAGCTTTATGACACTGCCTTGGCTTTTCTCACAATTTCAACCCACATGGTGATCAATTTTCAATGTCACATCCAACATTGTCAAGGCTTTCCCAGTCAGTCCAAAGGCTATCATGGAGTCATGCAGGCCTGGCAAACATACCACCTGTGGCTCCATGGGATTAATCGTCCCTAACTGTTCAAGTCATTACTCCAGGAGTTCCCCCAGATTTTTTCACGTCCTGTGAATGAGGCATGGCTGAGTGATACAGCCTACCCATCAAGTCTTTAGAACACTCACCCTGGGTTTGGCTTGGTTACAGAAAAATCCGATCTCCAGTGGGATTTGAACCCATGATTTTAACTACTACACTACAGGGAGATGGTCTAAAATAATCTTAGCTAATACTTACATCCTCTTCTTTCCAGAGTCCAGGGACAGCAAACGATTCTAACATATCAGCACCACATAACAACAACAACTGTACAGGCCTTTCGTACTCTGGACTGTTAATTTGAGAAAAGTATCCATCATCTGAAAGATAAAGGAAAATCTAGCTGATAAGATATAATGGTTACAAACTGGTGAATTCATAAACAATAACCAATTGGTGGAAGACAGTGATCAATTCTTGGTATACCTACAATGACATTTATGGATGGGTGTTTAATGAGTTGTATCTTCCACCTATTCAGAATATCATATCTGCTATTTGCTACAAAGACATAAAATGTCACCTCTTTTCATGTTTAAACACAAGACAACACAGGAATACAAATGTACAACACATTTACAGTTATTCATTCTAATCAGCCATGGCATATTTTTCTGTTAGTGCAGTGAAAAATGGCAATACATCATTGTACACTACAACAAAGAGTCCTATGGCTCAATAGCAGTTATCATATAATTTATGCATCAATTTCTAGTTGCTAAGTACTTCCTTTAAAGTTTTCATATCTTTTTCTGAAAGGAGTACTTTAGTTGATCTTTTTTTTCATTTTCACAATATTGATTTATTAAGTATAGATACTAGATAAGAAGTATTTTCACTGAGTATTTATTTTTCAATTACACAAAGTGTAGATTAAACAAAAATAGATACCATGCACAAAAATACACCATTTTATTTTGCATTATTCATTGAAAATCTATCTCCATGACAACACAGTCTTTTAATGGACTCTATTTCAACTCTTGTTCAGATAAAGGGATTAATGTGTTGTCACTGGTAAGTGCCACTTAATGGATCTTTGGCATCCCTCTAGCCTTTCTTGACAATGTGCCGACGATCGATTTGTTCGATTTTCATCATTTAAATGGTTGATGGATTCTAACTCTGTAATCTTCTTGGAATGCTAACAGCTTGCAGTACACCATGTATACAGCTTACTTAGATGTATTGATACACATGTTAAACAAAACCAGCTGTAAATATCCTTGCTAAATGTACATTTTCAATGAAGAAATTCCATCACTATAATTGAGCATGAAGATAGCTAGCATAAAGACTTGGCTACCTGACTTCACATCTTGGATTGATAGCATATGACATATTCAAGCCAAGATAGCCAAGTCTCTCGGCCAGAAGATAGCAGGAAACTCGTTTTCTGCAAAAAGGGTAGTAGGCATGAAAATCTAATACACATGGTAATTTTATGTGACTGTTTAGCTACTTTGATGTCTCTGTTGGTTATTCTCTATAACTTGATATTTGAAAAGTTGATTAGTAAAATTGAGCTAATGAACTGAAGACGCATGTATTCAGGAAAGAATGCCAAGTGAATTAACCATTGGCCTGTGAATGTTCAGATACTTTTACTTGGTTAAATGTGATTGAATTTTAAAGTAACAGTCAACTTAAATACGTGTTGGTCATTCATTTTCTACTGTCAACCTCCATATTTTCCCCTCAAAAAAAACCCTGTGAATTTTCAGTCTACAACTAGTTGCTGATAACTAAATTTTGTACAGAAGTCAAAACTAGTGCATGTGATTACACAAAGTTTGTAAAAAAAACTTTGTGATAAAAAACTCCATATATTCAAGTTTTTGCTGTGACAGAAATAAAATCTGTCTTGACAAAAAATGTTCAGGTTTGAGTACAGCACAGAATCATAAACTTGTACTGAAGATAGTTGAAATTCTTGTGAGGTTAGCAAAGATTTCAATTACCATGGTACCCAGGTCTAAAGGGTACCAGTATAAAGGGTACCTGGTAGGACAGAAGTTGCTATGTAAAGGACTTAATCAAAGACTGCTATGGGTTGTTTGAGGAAGATACATGTATATAAGACTGTTGTGCTGATATATGCCTGTGCCAAGAGTAATAATTTTACAGAGCTTTTTATGAATAGAACATTTATTAGTTTGTGGACAGCACTTTAAAATGTTTACCAATGGTAAGTATTATTATTGTCACTATAATTATTAGCTGGTATTCTTGGTTACTTAATAGATACACTGCAAATGGAGAACTATTCCACATATCAAAGCACTTAGTAGTTATATTTTGTGAATAGTCATTCATTTTGTGAAATCTAGTCATGAATTTTGGTGGACTACAAGCCATGACCTGTTCATTCAATTATTCACTAGTGGTTGTCAAACACAGTCAGGTCTCCACATCATGCATTTTAAAAGACTGCCTTTAGCTATTCTTAGATTCAGTTCCATGATACTGCTAATACCATGCTGTGACCTTTAACATTGACAGTAAGATTTGATCACGATTCAACTAAGAAGCCAAACCATCTTTAACTCAATTCAATATTTGATGACATACATGTAGCTAGGCCACAATAAAGATACATGTATGTATGTATGTATGTATGTGTGTGTGTGTGTGTGTGTGTGTGTGTGTGTGTGTGTGTGTGTGTGTGTGTGTGTGTGTGTGTATGTATGTATGTATGTATGTATGTATGTATGTATGTATGTATGTATGTGTGTGTGTATGTATGTACGTACGTACGTACGTACGTACATACGTACGTATGTATGTATGTATGTATGTATGTATGTCTCATACAAGTAAACATCAAGTACTCATCGTACTGTGTACTGTAACATGTTACTAGAAAAAATAAAAAATGAGACATCTGATAAAATTTATGACCTAAAATCTAAAATGTTCACAATGTCACATATTCTAGTCATCTTTAATACATAGTGTTTATTTTGTAAGACATGATACATGAGTACAGTTCTTTACACAAGTCATATTCATTATTTTCAATTCACTGTTTTATAGGTACACCTCTAGTTTATATTCCTCCATGGGACAGTATTAATGTCTGATTTCCACAGAGCTCCATTTCAACTGACATACAAATTATTCTCCTATAAACACAGGATCTTTCATTATAGCTAACGAGAAACCTACCTCACCAATTGACCAAATAAGGAAACAAGACAGGCAGTGAGTAAATATGATGAAAGCTAACTTTACTGATCACACAGATAAATACATGTAGGCGGTAGATTTGATGTTGTACAATTTAACCATGGCGACAGAATGTCGGTGACAGCACAATCAACTCAGCTAGTTATTTGCTTTAGATGAATTTTGTTACAAAAATTGAGTCCATGTTGTTAACACCTAACACCTACATATTTGATGTGTGGGATGAATATGTCCATTATAATCTCCCCTATGTGACAGTGTAAAGGTGTAACATTCAATTTTATGGTAAACCTAACAAGTCTTAACAGAGGATACTGTACAACATTAAATTTTATGGTAAATAACAGACAACACTTTAATATATTAAAGGTCACAACTGAAATGCTTCCATAGGTGACTGATGTTTTATATATGAAATATGTATGATTAACAAAAAAAATAAATTTTGACATTTAATCACATAGGTTAAGATCAAGGTCAAGATGAAATTAAATATACATCCAAATATTGAATGTACACACTTGAAAGAAGAGGAGTCTCTAAGTATTTCATTTCTTGAGAAGATGTGGAGCAAACAAAGAATTCTTATGAAAATACTGCTATCAATTTTTGGTCAATGATGATATCATGATAAAGTGATGGGTAAAAGTCAGCTGTACAATACCATTTCTATACATATGTGGAAAACAACCACAATATGGTACCATGGCAGTGTAGAACTGACGCCCACATGATATTGTCAACAACTGCAGATAAAATAATCTAACTGGGCAGCAAAACATTAATATAGGCAGTGTGGTTTTTAATAAGTTATTACAGGAAAATCTGATAATTAGAATTAAATAAGAAAATTAATTATAATAGCATATTTTATTGGTTTTTCACTGATGTGTGGGTGGTTAATAAATGACTATGGATGGATGCATGGATTGTCACAGGACCTAATGGGATTTTAAAATTATAACTTTAATTTACATATTCAATGAATATCTTTTTGGACCTACTCAAATATTAAATAAAGTCACATATTTTTTCTAAGAAGTGACAGGTATTGAACCTTATTTGTTAAATCATTACATGTAGGAGTTGGACAGAGATACAACATCCTACACTGTACATAAGTAAAGGTGTCAACCATCCTGTCCAAACTGTTAGTCAATTTCCGTTTCTAAATGCATTTAATATGACTCTCCCTCGACGACTGATTGAGAGAGACAGATGCAGCATCTCGAAAAACACACACTTGTGAATTGTCTTACTATTTCCAATAACCATACATACACTGTCTGTGATATGCATATTTCATAGTGTGCCTAAATCTTCAAGGTAGGCCCAGCACTGTGCCTAAATCTTCAAGGTAGGCCCAGCACTGTGCCTAAATCTTCAAGGTAGGCCCAGCACTGTGCCTATCAATCACATTCTACTCATTATAAAAAGGATACAAATAAAAATTTCTACTCACAGTCTAACTATTTTTTGGAAGTGAAATCCAAATTGTAAAACAAAATTATTTTGACTTGGTGAGCGCAGAGTTTCATTTGTATTGATGAACCCAGAGTCCCTAAACAATCGTACTTCTGTACAAAACCTTTTCAACTCAATTGTAGTCTGTAGAATAACTATAATAGTTCCATCTGAAATATTTTCATGTATTTATTTCACATTCATTGCAATCTACATTTGTAGCTTGGTCATTATTTTCATGGCAGTTACATACTTTTTACTTACTGAATACACATCTATCTTTTTTTATATCTACAAAGAATATTACAATTGTCCTTGGGAGGGAAAAGGTAAATATATGACATAATTTACATTTTCAACAAGATACCCTGACAAGTTTGCTTTAACGTCTAAATAACACTATTGTAAAATTGTAAATCAGTGAGAATTTATCACTAAATTCTCTGCTAAACAAAAACTGGTATATTTGTGGAAATTTCACTATTTTAAAACAAATTTTTACATGTACTACAGATATAACAAGTCATTGAAAATGACATAGTCCCCGCTATGATTGGGTTTTAAGGAACTGGCAGTTTATGTTGTCATTTTCAAACCTGGTGTTGTTTGGCCTCATATGGTTGTTTTTGATATCACTACTCTGTTCAAGTATGTCTGAGTTATGGCTTTGGACATGAAAACTGCACCAACAAAATGGCTGCCAGGCAGCCATATCGGATTGTATCACGACGAAAATGGATATGCACATATATGTCATAGAACACTGTCCTAATACCAACTTTGAATGAAATCTGTTCAAGCCTGTCTGAGTTATGGCTTTGGACATGGAAAATTCACAAATAAAATGGCTGCCAGGCAGCCATATTGGATCGTATCATGACAACAATGAATATGCACATGTATGTCATAGAACACTGTCCTAATACCAACTTTGAATGAGATCTGTTCAAGCATGTCTGAGTTATGGCTTTGGACAAGGAAAATTCACAAACAAAATGGCTGCTAGGCAGCCATATTGGATTGTATCATAAAACAAATTGATGTGCATATGTATGCCATAGTATGTTGCCCCTGTACCAAGTTTGAAAAAAATCGGTCCAGGCATCTCCAAGAAACGGCTGCGGACGGACGGACGGACACACGGACGTAAAAGACAGATGGAACCCAATCCATAAGTCCCCGTCCGAACTTCGTCCGGCGGGGACTAATGACACAGATAAAGTCTTGAATAGATGATAAAACTATTTATACCATTCACAAGCCAGGTTCAACAATAAATATGGAATATATACTCAGATCCTTCTACATCATGACAATACATGTCTATATCACTTGTTCTGCTGTGTTTGAAATATAAGTCAAAACGTTCAAAATTGCTATTATTTTCCCCAAATTTTCTTTGATATAACTGGTGATGGTATAATTATGTTATTCCCCAATATTTTTCTTCATTCAGCCAGAAAATACTCGTTACAAAAGGGTTGTCATTACTCATCTAGTAACTCATAGTTCCAAAGGCCTCTAAGGTCACTCGTATTTTCCTTGACTGAATGAAGACAAAATTGGGAATAACATCTGAGTATTTTCTGCTGAAAATTTGAGTACAGGCACCAAGTATTCACTTACAGTATATCTATAATGAAAAGGTAAAGAATAGAAAGTTTACACAATTACTTTCCAATTTTTGTATCAGTAAATTGTCAGAAACCTTTCATCAAGATCACGATACACAAATGGCAAACGACTTTAATAGCTACTTGAACGTGGTAATTTGTTCACTCCAATGTTGAAAACCAATATAACCAAATTATCTCAAGACTTCTACATGTTATGTACAATGAAATAACCATGTATTCAAATTTTACACAGAAGTAAATCCAATAAGACATACACTCTTTCGTCATTCCATCAGATTTGCATGTGGATTGTGTTGTCATGGTAATGCTAAAAATAGCTACACAAGAAGTTTTGCTAATTCTCAAGTTACAGTACTCTATGACCACGGTGACCTATTCTGTGTGTGTAAGCTTTCAATTATTGTGGATGAGAGTAAACCTTATTAAAATTGATTAATTTTCAGGAAATGACTCAATGCAAAATTAATGATGTGGACACAGTAACCCTACTTATCATTACAAAACATCTCCATCAATCTACAGTTACTGTCAAGGGCACTCAAATATAATTCACACAATTGGATAATGGATGACAACTAAAACTGAAAGAAAGGTTTCATTGTAAATTGTCCTTAAAAAACTATCTGAAACTAAACCAATTGTCATTATTACAAACAATAAAATACATATATAATCATTTGATCAGTATTGGAATACAAAATAATTTAACAGTTGTATATCATGACTGTGGTACATGTACATCTGTTTTTCACTAACTTTTTTCACTTATATTCATGGCTACTTCTCTGACCAAACTATTGCACCAGGTGCTACTTTGTTCCATAAATCTACACTCAATCTTACCATACTATGCCATGAGCAATTGTATGATTTGAACGGTTTTAATCTCAAGACTTTTGACCTTGGCAAGTAATGTCAAGGTCACATCTTCATTTCAAACAAATCTTGACAAAAGGAATGATCTTTCTTTTTGGAATTTCTATTAGATATAACACTTGGTCAATAGACATTTGACCTTGGCAAGTAATGTCAAGGTCATGACTGTAATTTGAAAATCTATAACTATATTAGCAACACATGAAGTGAAGGAGATTGACTGTTATTTAATCTTGACACTAAAGATCAAGGTCAAAGTATAAATTATTACACATCTTGACCTTTCAGTTTTATCTGCTTCAACTGCACTGGCTAGAGAACTATTGGCTTTCTTATTTTATTTCAAGTACACCTTTCATGAGAGAATGATTGGCTTCAGTGTTTTATTGTGAGTATACCTTTGAAGTCTAGTGAATATGGCATTACAAATACAATATGTACACAAACCCGTCAATAAATCAGTTGATATTATGAACTCTGTCTGTTAATGAAGTCATTATTAAAGCACAAAAATCCTACAGAAATTATGTTTGAGTCATCTGAAAAAAAATTAGTTTGTGATGTCCCCTGTGACACATTAACAACAGCATGGTCATACACAGAACACTCTCATAATGTTCACTTTTAACACAAAGTATGACATTTACTTCATCTAAGAATTACCCCTGATTTCCCTCGGGAGGGAAATGTGAAGTGTATTACATCTAAAACTAAGTTACTATGGTAACTGAGTACCAGCATACCATTTGAAGGAAACTGTTACTGCTGAGATTAACAAACACTGCGAGGTAACAACTTGTACAACTAGGTAGTTTGATTTGGTATAAGAGTATTAAAAGTCGCTTTATTTGAAGATTGTGGTAATCGGTTCACAAAATGAAAAGAATGTGCTGAAAGTATTACTAAATTACAAGCAGTCAAACTCCTTGTCAGAGTTAATAAAGGAAAGAGATGGATTCAACTTGAGGCCTTTTGATGAAACTTGTTAAAGACTGGTAGATAATGAAAGGTGGCAAAGTCATTAGACTGTGAGATTTTCAATTCTGCTATTACATTCAGTTTAACAACATTCACCTAACCTCTATTGGCACTAAACAGCTAACAATTAATATATAGATTAACTGTCTGTAAAATGACATAACTAAAATTGGCAAATTGGCAAAAGAATTCTGTATGGAGGTTTAAGATTATATAAAATATTTTGATGGTGTTTCATTGCATGATACATATTGCAATACTGATAGTCAAAATATTGAGTTTTCTACCAACTATGTAAAACAGCGACTACACTTAAGACCGAGTTTCACATATGCTTCATCTGGGATCAAAAACCTAAATATAGTATAACTAACAACCAACTATTAGTAACAAGGACTTGCACAACAGTTAAAACATGTTTGTTATTTCATTCATGTATGGAGTGTAAATATAGTATATATTTGACACTAGCAAACCACAATGCCCAAATACTTGTAGGATTCATCATTGACTATGTACTTTTTTTACGTAAGAAAATTTCTAAGAAAGCTGTATGGGAAATGAATACTTTTATACACAAGTCATTGTAATAGCTGTTTGGCTATCTACTGGACTGGACTGGACTGGCAATTTTTAGAAAGTTTTGAATATAACATTAAACATTTGACTGGTATAAGAATTATTGGTTCACAAGTTTGTAATTTTGTTATGTTTGCCTTAGTTTCTTAGTATTCTGGTTGGTATTGTATAGATTAGTATTGCTTTCATTTCACTCAATGTCTTTACCTCACAAAACAGAAAAGAAAGTTAGCTTGCGCAAGATACTAAATCAATTCCATAAAATTTGAGGAATCTCATCAATTTAGAAGTCTACAATTTCAAGACTATTCATAACATCTTTGCATGCCTTCAATCATCATGTTAACAAATTCCCATCTTTCAAATTTTATGTCAATTTTCACTGTATAATTATTTGTTTCTCATTCTCTCTGAGTTATATACAGTTATATAATATGTGTTTTGAATGAATAAATAAAGAAATGAATGAATGCAAGGTATCTCATCCCTAGGTGAATGCATTGATGCATGTCTTCATGCCATACTTAGTGTACAGTCACATTTAAGATGGCACATGGATTATACACAAACCATTACCTGACAACATATAAAATACAACAAGACAACCCTTTCCATCATTTTCCAACAACTACATATATTTTCATTTTATACTGTTTTCTATTGATCACATCTCAGTATTAAACTCTAATTGTCTGAAAATATCAATGTCAGTCGGCTCAAGGCGGAACACGTACATTTTATTTTTTGTTTAAAAATTCAAAAGGTAGGAAATTAGAGAGAGAGAGACGGAACACACGATTTCATTCATTGTATTGGAATACCTTTCTGAGCGCCTCATTAGACATTCGTTTTCAAACCTGAGAATTTCCACCCACTTACTGAAAGCAAAAACTCACTAAATGTCAAAAGCTTAGCAACTTCTCCATTTACTCTTGAAGGCAAACTAGTATTTCTCTGTAAATATCACACGAAATTGACTGGTAAATTAAATTGCAACTGAGTCAATTGTCAGAGACGTTTGTTTAATATTCCTTTGGCACAATGCTGAAATGTATAATAATTTGATTTTGAACCACAAGCCTACAGCTAGCTTTTGTCAAATTACTCTGATACTCCTAAATCTGGCAAAGTTTCATTCAATCCAGTATTTAATCTTTGATATCAGGGAAACCATTATATTTCAAGACAAAGTTCTCTTCTGTGATGCTTAGTTAAAGTTTATTTTTGTTCATAATAGCACAAATGGCATTGCAATTTGAAGAAAAAGTGACTTTCCTGAAATTGATAATCAATACATGTTATTACTTTATAAGAGGAAGTAACTTAGTTTGCAGTTGCCATGGCCATTGCTATGGTTTGCTAATGCTATGGATTTCAAAGTTTAAGGAGATGTATGCCAACATTGTGTGTGTATTTTACCTGGGCAAGATAAAAAGTTTGACAATTTGCTTTAAAAAGCTGTTAAATTGTAATATGTATTCATTTACTGAACATGGTTTGTAAAATAGTTCATTTCAAAGTAAAAGTGATCAGTCACTGCATAATTCACATCCTTTAGACTAGAAGGAACATTGTCATGGGCATCAAAGAGATGGTGAGACAGTAAAATATATATACTGCCATTACTGGCAGTGCAGCACACTACACACACACACTATGCTAACCTCACAAGTATATTAGTACACATATGCTTGCAAGCAACTATATTCTATAGTCTAAAACCTAGGAAATATCCTACATTTGTAAATGATGATGTATGAGCATAAATGATATAAATTTAACTTCTACATCTGGTAGTCCAATTTACCTATTAAGTGAACTGTTTGAATTATAATTTTCTATTGATTTTCATTGGTTTAACTGACTACCATCTCATAAATCTTGTCTAGATATGATGTGTAGTAGTCTATGTGTCCTGGACTACTGCTAATTTGGTAGTCTATGTGTCCTGGACTACTGCTAATTTGGTAGTCTAGTAGTCTATGTGTCCTGGACTACTGCTAATCTGGTAGTCTAGATACAATGTGTAGTAGTCTATGTGTCCTAGACTACTGCTAATTTGGTAGTCTAGATACAATGTGTAGTAGTCTATGTGTCCTAGACTACTGCTAATCTGGTAGTCTAGATACAATGTGTAGTAGTCTATGTGTCCTAGACTACTGCTAATTTGGTAGTCTAGATACAATGTTTAGTAGTCTATGTGTCCTAGACTACTGCTAATTTGGTAGTCTAGATACAATGTGTAGTAGTCTATGTGTCCTAGACTACTGCTAGTTTGGTAGTGTAGATACAATGTTTAGTAGTCTATGTGTCCTGGACTACTGCTAATTTGGTAGTCTAGATACAATGTTTAGTAGTCTATGTGTCCTGGACTACTGCTAATTTGGTAGTCTAGATACAATGTGTAGTAGTCTATGTGTCCTAGACTACTGCTAATCTGGTAGTCTAGATACAATGTGTAGTAGTCTATGTGTCCTAGACTACTGCTAATTTGGTAGTCTAGATACAATGTTTAGTAGTCTATGTGTCCTAGACTACTGCTAATTTGGTAGTCTAGATACAATGTGTAGTAGTCTATGTGTCCTAGACTACTGCTAGTTTGGTAGTCTAGATACAATGTTTAGTAGTCTATGTGTCCTAGACTACTGCTAATTTGGTAGTCTAGGTACAATGTTTAGTAGTCTATGTGTCCTGGACTACTGCTAATTTGGTAGTCTAGATACAATATTTAGTAGTCTATGTGTCCTGGACTACTGCTAATTTGGTAGTCTAGATACAATGTTTAGTACTGGTCTATGTGTCCTGGACTACTGCTAATTTGGTAGTCTAGATACAATGCGTAGTAGTCTATGTGACCTGGACTACTGCTAATCTGGTAGTCTAGATACAATGTGTAGTAGTCTATGTGTCCTAGACAACTGCTAATTTGGTAGTCTAGATACAATGTTTAGTAGTCTATGTGTCCTGGACTACTGCTAATTTGGTAGTCTAGTAGTCTATGTGTCCTGGACTACTGCTTATTTGGTAGTCTAGATACAATGTGTAGTAGTCTATGTGTCCTGGACTACTGCTAATTTGGTAGTCTAGATACAACGTTTAGTAGTCTATTTGTCCTGCATTTCTGCTAATTTGGTAGTCTAGATATAATGTGTAGTAGTCTATGTGTCCTTGACTACTGCTAATTTGGTAGTCTAGATACAATATTTAGAAGTCTATTTGTCCTTGACTACTGCTAATTTGGTAGTCTAGATACAATATTTAGTAGTCTATGTGTCCTGGACTCCTGCTAATTTGGTAGTCTAGATATAATGTGTAGTAGTCTATGTGTCCTGGACTACTGCTAATTTGGTAGTCTAGATACAACGTTTAGTAGTCTATTTGTCCTGCATTTCTGCTAATTTGGTAGTCTAGATATAATGTGTAATAGTCTATGTGTCCTTGACTACTGCTAATTTGGTAGTCTAGATACAATATTTAGAAGTCTATGTGTCCTTGACTACTGCTAATTTGGTAGTCTAGATACAATGTTTAGTAGTCTATGTGTCCTGGACTCCTGCTAATTTGGTAGTCTAGATACAATGTTTAGTAGTCTATGTGTCCTGGACTACTGCTAATTTGGTAGTGTCAATACAGTGTTTAGTAGTCTATGTGTCCTGGACTACTGCTAATTTGGTAGTCTAGATACAATGTTTAGTAGTCTATGTGTCCTGGACTCCTGCTAATTTGGTAGTCTAGATACAATGTTTAGTAGTCTATGTGTCCTGGACTCCTGCTAATTTGGTAGTCTAGATACAATGTTTAGTAGTCTGTGTACCCTGGACTACTGCTAATTTGGTAGTCTAGATACAATGTTTAGTAGTCTATGTGCTCTGGATTACTGCTAATTTGGTAGTGTAGATACAATGTTTAGTAGTCTATGTACCCTGGACTACTGCTAATTTGGTAGTGTAGATACAATGTTTAGTAGTCTATGTGTCCTGGACTCCTGCTAATTTGGTAGTCTAGAGACAATGTTTAGTAGTCTATGTGTCTGGGACTACTGCTAATTTGGTAGTATAGATACAATGTGTAGTAGTCTATGTGTCCTGGACTACTGCTTATTTGGTAGTCTAGATACAATGTTTAGTAGTCTGTGTACCCTGGACTACCGCTAGTTTGGTAGTCTAGATACAACGTTTAGTAGTCTATGTGTCCTGGACTACTGCTAATTTGGTAGTCTAGAGACAATGTTTAGTAGTCTATGTGTCTGGGACTACTGCTAATTTGGTAGTCTAGATACAATGTTTAGTAGTCTAAGTGTCCTGGACTACTGCTAATTTGGTAGTCTAGATACAATGTTTAGTAGTCTAAGTGTCCTGGACTACTGCTAATTTGGTAGTCTAGATACAATGTTTAGTAGTCTAAGTGTCCTGGACTACTGCTAATTTGGTAGTCTAGATACAACGTTTAGTAGTCTAAGTGTCCTGGACTACTGCTAATTTGGTAGTCTAGATACAATGTTTAGTAGTATATGTTGTCCTGGACTACTGCTAATGTTGAGCCCCGGCATAGGTATGAGAATAGATAATAATTGTTAACAATACTGTAGTATATTAGAATAAACTGCCACTCCAGATAAAATTGTCAGTTTACAGTGATACATCACCTAAATATACAACCTAGAATGGAGTGAACTGTATGTACCATAAAACCAATCTTGTATCTCCATATTCTTCATTAATGCTATTGCTATGCTGGTTAAATGATTTATATTACAGTGCATCTAACATCAAAAACTTATTTATTTTCATAACAATATTTTCTTAACCCTCATACACTTGGGAATACCAAACACAATAAAAAATGATTATGGTGCAAATTTAAATTGGGTTTGAGACGATTTCATTAAGACAACACTTGTATGAATAAAATGAGACTGATTACTGACTGTGTTGTGTATGTATTACTATCTCCATAAATCCATCAATCATAATACACAGTTTTCTTGATGGCTTTGCTTGGCATTTTCAGGGTATATCAAACTTAATAATTCATACTTTACTATGCTTTCCAATCGTTGAATTGTTTGTGGGAAGGGGAAGGGAATTGACTGACTGAATTGTTTGTGGGAAGGGGAAGGGAATTGACTGACTGAATTGTTTGTGGGAAGGGGAAGGGAATTGACTGACTGAATTGTTTGTGGGGAAGGGAAGGGAATTGACTGACTGAATTGTTTGTGGGAAGGGGAAGGGAATTGACTGACTGAATTGTTTGTGGGAAGGGGAAGGGAATTGACTGACTGAATTGTTTGTGGGAAGGGGAAGGGAATTGACTGACTGAATTGTATGTGGGGAGGGGAAGGGAATTGACTGACTGAATTGTATGTGGGGAGGGGAAGGGAATTGACTGACTGAATTGTATGTGGGGAGGGGAAGGGAATTGACTGACTGAATTGTTTGTGGGGAGGGGAAGGGAATTGACTGACTAAATTGTTTGTGGGGAGGGAAAGGAATTGACTGACTGAATTGTTTGTGGGGAGGGGAAGGGAATTGACTGCCTGAATTGTTTGTGGGGAGGGGAAGGGAATTGACTGACTAAATTGTTTGTGGGGAAGGGAAGGGAATTGACTGACTGAATTGTTTGTGGGGAGGGGAAGGGAATGGACTGACTGAATTAATTGAATTAATACAGGATAATGGAGTTTATTTGATTGTGGGTGGAGGAAATCGATTGTGAAATGAGAGATTGATTTGACTGTAGGAGAGAGTCTATCTATCTATCTATCTATCTATCTATCTATCTATCTATCTATCTATCTATCTATGTCTGTCTGTCTGTCTGTCTGTCCGTCCATCCGTTCATTCATCCACCAGCCCATCCATTCGCCAGCCAGTCTGTCTGTCTGGTAACTGTATATAGCTATTATTCATGTTACTACTAAAGCAAGACTTATTCATGTTTATGAAGGGGCACTGTTCATCATCATGCACACATACAATGTATTGTACTAACACACCAGTCCAAGATGTGTCCAATGCCATCACATTGAAGTATGTAACTTTACTACACTATTACCATTTACCATCTAGCACATTGGTGATATAAATCATTACTAGAATTCAATGATGTTTCAAACTTCATTTTTAATGACGATGGTTTGAGTTGAGTAGTAGACTAGAAATATTGTGATGAACAGAAGCTCTTTAGAGCCCCACACAAGTACCAAGGTATTGTCCATCACTGTCAGTCCTTCACTGCAGGCTAAACACCGTTTCATTATGAAATCTGTCAATGTACCATTCATGCACTGATAAATTGACCTAACTAGTTTGCAACATTATGCATAGCAATACATTGATGATAGCAAAACGTCACTTTTCTTGAAACTGTTGAACGTTGGAAACACTATGCATGGCAAGCACTGCTGATGGCAAAATAACATCGCATGAAAAGTGGGTTCCTTGAAACTGTCCAAAGGTTGAAACACTGAGTTAAACCTACATTGCTGTCAGCAACAACAAGAAAATCGGGTTCCTTGAAACTGTTTGAAGGATAAAACACTATGAGTCCTATTCAGCATCATAGAACATTACGTCAATACATCAATACTGTGTAAACATTTATATTAGTTCAAAGTAAAAGTGAAACTAAAACTGTAAAACCATACAATAAACTGTTCTCACTGAAAACATATTACTATGTTATAGTTAATTGGGTGGGATAGGAGACATACACAAAAACATGGGAAACCCAGAGTTACTATATTTTGGTAAGATTCCCCCTACACCCTCAGATTTCTTGTAAATAGGTACACACACACACACACACACATTCATACACACATACATACCTCCTATACATATACACACATACAATGACACAGTGAGACACACATATGCACACACTCCAACACACACACACACACACACACACACACACACACACACACACACACAGACATAAAATATGACACACATAACTACAATTTGTCACTTTTCATTTAGCTAATGAGATATAGAAATATCAACACACATTCCAAGATCCTGTATTTTCACATGCACTCATTGTATATTACAAGGCATTACCTCCCATCTGACAAATGCTACATGAATCCAACCAAAATGCAGAGAAGACTGGGTACAATGGTTAGTATGTGAAACCATGCTGTATATTAAAACACAACGTATACGCCACACACACACATTTTAGTAAATAATGAACAGAAAAGAAATACATATAATGTACTTGTACTGACACAAAAGTCAGCATGTTGGGGTTTAATGTGTGTCTTTTCTCCTTGAGGTACATTCTGTAAATATGGAATGGTGAATGTATGTACACATACATGTGCATCATGCCTATGTATTTTGTCTTTGTCCATGTATATATGTATGTATGTATGTATGTATGTATGTATGTATGTATGTATGTATGTATGTATGTATGTATGTATGTATGTACGTATGTACGTACGTACATGTACGTACGTACGTATGTACTTACTTACGTACACACACATGTGCATTACTGTATTATAGCAAGAGTGTTAGTGTGCTGTGTGCACATGTATGCATGTATTTGAGCATGAGAAGAGCTTTGCATGTGTGCGTTTTCTCCCCTTGAGGCAGTGTACCACACAAACTCAGATGACAGAAACACAGCAAGAATTCAAAGTGAGGTAGAGAACTGCTACAGTGACCACAAGTTTGTCCTGCTGTTGCTGAATTAAGTTTTGCTTCCAAATCAAATCAAATTAAATTAAATCAGCACTTCAATACAGTTCAGCTACAATGCTAATCTTGTCAATCTTAATGGCAAATTATAACATACATGTATGTTTAATATTCTACATGTATCAGTAAGCATTTGTTCAGGCATCAGTTTATATTTTTTTTTTATAACGGAATAATTTGACAATTTGGCAGACATGTATTAATAAATAAACATGCAAACAAATGTTATCAGATTCCAATACCTGAGTATTGTTAATGATTTCACCATGCACAGCAGTCTGCATTCATATTTTGTTATTATCCTACGGTTTTATTAACTACTTCATACAAATACATAAACATGCCATTGTTTTCTCTGTATATCTACTGTACCCAATACAGAAAAGTACACAACCATGATTTTGGTTGGAAACAAAACTTAAACTTCATAGCAGCATGAACTCTCGACATCACAATTAGTTAAGTGATTGGTTGATGAAAATTTGCATATCAAATTTGAGTCTAATGTGATTGGTCACCTACCAGGTGTTGTTCCTCGTTCATAGGTATTGGAACTTGATGCATGAGCTTCTTGGTCATTCTGTTTCCCTGCTACATCAAGGTGGAGTTTTCTTCTTTTGGTTCGGCTGACTTTTTGGCCATCAAGAACAGGGGAGGTGCATAAATTAAATGGTGACAGAGCTTGAAAACACTCGTTAACATAAACATTAAATGTGCAGCATGAGTTTCGACAGTGCACCATGGAAACATAAGGATCTACATGTATGAATACAAATCGGAAGCATGCAGGAATACAGAGAAATGATAATAATAGTGATGAATGACATGGAGGCAGGAAGAAACAGGATAAAGGGGAAAAAAGAATCTTAGTCAACTAACTGTTTAGAAGTCAAAGTAAAAAAAAAGAGACTCAGTTGTACCAATTTGTTTAAGACTCATAGAAATAGTTACAGAAGTTCTTAAACTTGAAAGAATTTGAGCAGAAGAGCAGTATCAAAGTTTAAAATAGCTGTACACAGTAAAGGTATAGTCACGGAGTACAGTTAATAAGATAGCCAAAAACTCAAAGAAACACTGAAATACATTGTGTTAGTAATATGATTGGTTAGTATTGACTGCATCACTTTGGATTTTTTGGATTCACTTCACAATCCCATTCAGGTGCCAACTTTTATGATTAAAGTTATCAATGAGTTGCTATAGATATCATAACTTTATAACCAAGATTATGATAGACACACATAAGACAATATACAAAATGTACTGATTATGTTACCATTGGCAACTTGAACTGACAACACATACTGTTATTTATTTCACAATGAGTATGTAGTATGGTCAGGAAAACAATTACAACCACAATACAAACATATGAAAGAAACATCAAAATAAACAACATTGAAATCTGCATGAAATACACTAATAGTACAGTGTTCATACATTGTACATTCATTTTGAACACACTATTTTTCTAGAAATTAAGAAGAGAACTTAAATATACATATATAGCTATGACAAATTTCGTAAAAAATATTGTGTATAAAACTCAGAGATAATAAGTTTTATAATAATCCTTGATGACTGTACAGTACATCACAACTGCTAACTTCTATGGTAAGGAACTCGGACAAAATATACAACTGCTGAGAACTTTGATTTCAATTTTAAGACCATCTACTCTTCAGAGCCTTCTAACTATACATGTACAGCTCTTTGCAACACATATTTGGGTACTAAATACAACATGTAATCACTATGGAAACTCACCTGTTGACGTTACATTGCCGTTCTGTGTTTCATCTAACTGTTGCTGGACTTGACTACTTTTTCCTCTCCTTGTTCTCTTGGCTATGGAAGAAAACTGGATGGGTGATATGTCTGTCCTCCTTGGTTTGTTTCCATTGACGGAATCACTGATGTACCTTGCATCTAAAACTGCTTGATGGTGGCGTAGCACTTTTACTGTCTCCTGCCAGGCATCTTGCTCACTTTCCCATGGATCCACCTTCAACCAGTCTGAGGAGTTGATGGCAAGTCTGCACATAGCTAGTCTATGTTTACATGAAAGTAAGCCCTGTAATGTAGAAATCAGTAATGTAGAAATCTTTTGATGGCAAGTCTGCACATAGCTAGTCTATGTTTACATGAAAGTAAGCCCTGTAATGTAGAAATCAGTAATGTAGAAATCTTTTGATGGCAAGTCTGCACATAGCTAGTCTATGTTTACATGAAAGTAAGCCCTGTAATGTAGAAATCAGTAATGTAGAAATCAGTTGATGGCAAGTCTGCACATAGCTAGTCTATGTTTACATGAAAGTAAGCCCTGTAATGTAGAAATCAGTAATGTAAAAATCAGTTGATGGCAAGTCTGCACATAGCTAGTTTATGTTTACATGAAAATAAGCCCTGTAATGTAGAAATCAGTAATGTAGAAATCAGTTGATGGCAAGTCTGCACATAGCTAGTTTATGTTTACATGAAAGTAAGCCCTGTAATGTAGAAATCAGTAATGTAGAAATCAGTTGATGGCAAGTCTGCACATGGCTAGTCTATGTTTACATGAAAGTAAGCCCTCTAATGGCAAGTCTGTACATAGATAGTTACATGAAAGTACATTTTTGTATGTCCTATAATGTAGAAATCAGTTGATGACAAGTCTGCACATGGCTAGTTTATGTGTACATGAAAGTATGTTGTACGATGTACATGTATACACGAATACTGTGAGAGTGACTTATTTTTTCATATATCTTTAAGAAATCTAATATGTACAAGACAGGAACCACACTGTCACAGTTACCATACTGTTTTACATAAATATATAACACTGTCTGGATGGGATCAACTTGATATGGGGTCCATCCTGAGCCAAAGTGGATATGCAAAACATGTGATTCATATTAGTGGTGTACTCTCACATTTTTTGGTGTAAGTCTTGCAAGCTGTGATATCATGTTAACACACCATTAGTGGAGCAAACAGCTGTTGTATCATGTGTGTGGAAAACTGTCGTATAAGGGTTACAAATGTAACATACTTGAAATTTCACAATGTTGTAAAAAAAGTTGTTGTGATTTCTTTTATACAGTGATAAAGAATTTGTAATTTAGAGTTTAACAAAGCAGGCTGATTTCCTATCTTGCCATTAAAAAAGAATTCCTGATAGTTTGAAATCTGAAATGGTATCTAATATTTTGTACAGTACATGAAGTTAAAGATTTATATGAATTCTTTGTAGTGTGATGGGTAGAAATTCTGATGGTACAATGTAGTTTATAGTTTATTTATGTATACATGTACTTTGGTGAGTGGAATAATTACAGTATCCTTTCATATGAACTTTTAGTCACACAAAAATTATGAAGTTTTGAACTTTGTCCCCTTGACAATCTCAGAGGGGTGTGTTGCTAATTCATTAGCCATGGCTTAGATGCTACAATTCTAGTTTTGAACTGTTTCCCCTTGACAATCTCAGGGGGGTGTTGCTAATTCATTATCCATGGATTAGATGTTACAATTCTATTATAATAGGGTATTAAAGCCTGTGGGCTACATTTGTATCTTGATTAAATTGGATGCTGCATTTATAAACTGGTAGTCAACTGATGCGAGACTATCGCTAATTTCGAGCCCTGGGTCTCAACTGTACTGTGGTATGTTATAAACAGATACTAATATTAACATAGCAGTTATTATAAATTCATAATTATGAAATTGTTAATTTTCTAAATAGTAGACAGTTTGTGAATGATGCTCAAAGTTGAGTTTTACAAAGCCAGTGAAATTTGTTACATTGTAGATATAGAAATTCTAGATATTTTCTGAAAAAACTTAGCCATGCAAACTTTTCAGAATGTTTTAGGGTATCCATTCATGTGTGGTGTGTTCTTGACAAGAATATGAATTGACAAAATCTATAAAAAAGAAGAAGTCAAACTGTCAAAATTGACAAACTTGAATAACATCAATATACAATGTAGTGGGTGATGTGACATTTACATGGTATAGTACAAAATGTCAAGTAATCACTCTCACTGGTAAGTTTCTGTTTATAATCAATACAATCCCTTTGGCTATATAAATCCATTGATTTACTGATTTCTTTACCCCAATCAGAGAGAGAGAGAGAGCGTCATCATAACGATTTACTGATTTCTGTACACCTCAATCAGAGACATGGTGATTGAAACTGCCATTTCTTAATGAACTGTCCACTGAGCAAATGCTTTGATGATTTAATGACACTGTTTGCTATTTGTCACACAATAGAAGTATAACCTTATCAACCTACACAGAGTGTCTTGCCACCCACAGGTGTCACAAACATTGTGATTAGAAGTCAGTCAATTGCAAATGAATTTGTAGACTAGTGCAGATATAGTCACTTCGGAGAATACATGTTTCCGACATATCTGGTATAGCAGAGATGAGTAACTTGATTTTTTTTATGTAAAGAGGAGAGTAAACAAACAATTCTCATTCAATAATAACTTATACATGTGTAAGTGAGTTTGCACAGTCACTCTATCATAGAGTGACAGTCACTTTGATGTGTAGTGTATTTTTGTATATGTACATGTATATGTGTGTGCATAGGTGTATATGTATAATGTATGTATATACATGTATATACAATGTACATATGTATGTACAAGTGTGGGTGTTGGCGTATGTATGTATGTATGTATGTATGTATGTATGTATGTATGTATGTATGTATGTATGTAACTATGTATGTACATGTATGTATGTATGTACATGTATGTATGTATGTATGTATGTATGTATGTATGCATGTATGTATGCATGTATGTATGTATGCATGTATGTATGCATGTATGTATGTATGCATGTATGTATGTACATATGTGTGTTAGTATTTTGCCAACAGCTTGAAACAAGCAAGGGATAAAGTTACCTTCTTCGCATAGCCATCATTGACAGGTGATACAATACCACCAATTACTGTATATCTACCAGTTTTATGAAGATGATCACGAGCTACTTCTGAAAAATAAACAAACATATATAATATATTATATAATATTGTATGAGATCAAAATATGACAAGTAGCACACTCATCGATATCCGTATTTGTATTCACTCAGTGATTTGGATTTGTTAATTTCTACACTATATTTGTATTTTTGTGAATAAAATAATATTTCATTTTTGTCAATTTATTTGTTTATATGATTCAAGTGAATCTTCTTTGCCACTACATGGGGTATACATGTATATGATAAAACCTTTATGGCTCAGATATGTTTTTTTCAGACCTCGGTAGTACACCCTACTGGCCCTCCTATTAAAGTCTTGTCCTTCCACCATATATGTACATGTAGAACCTCAGTCCACAAAACCCATCTCTGGGTCGTAAAGATTATCATTCCTTCCATGAAAACACAAATGTTTAACATATTCAAGTCTTGTATTGTTGAGTGTATTCTTGAATGCAGGCCTACATATCTCTTATACTGGAAGGTTTACTTTGGAGTTAGATTAAAATTCAAGTGTGAAAAGCAGTCATCTGCAAGAAAAAACACCTCTTATCTGATCCCTATGGCTCCACTGATAAAGATACATACATTTGTACATGTAATACTCATATGAGAACCTGGTACTGAATCCCTGGCCTTTAAAGGAAAGAAATTGTACATTTCAACATTGACAACTATCGCCATGTACATGTATGATCAACAAATTCTCTTTTCAAATACATGTACCTACAAATTGTACATACAATGTTACTTTGTACATACATACATAGTAATGAATATATTTGTACAAAGGATTTTCAGTGGCTTTCATAGGATTAATAGAAACAGGAACTTGAGGAAGTCTAATCGTGTAGGGTCTATGGTCTAATTGAGCTGAAGCAGAGATATTAAATGGCAACTGCCTTTCTATGTAAATGTATGTCTGTGTGTGTCTTTGTTAAAATTTATCATTACCAAGATTGAAAGACATACTCTGTCAATTATTTAAAAAGGCAAATGAAAATGAAAGATTGTCTTCTTCTCCTGATAACAGAGAGTGAACACTCGCATCCTAATTTTTGTCTAGATAAAGTTGAGAAGAGTTTGTAATCAGCTTTTCTAAATTATCATACTTTTTACTCAATCAGTGCCATTGGGGCATCTTCCATTAGCTTACAGACATACATGTAATATAAGGTTTAGAAATTAGCAGGCAAAGAAAGCCATCATACATGTACATGTATTGTATTTATAGCCTAAGAGAATATAATATGAAGTAATCTAGCGTGCATGATTTGACACAAATGTTGTTACTTAAATTGCCTACAGCAGTGAACACTATTAAGAATTTTGAATAACGCTAAATCACTATGGAATCTATAGGAACATGGTGTGAAATCATAACACAAAGTGATAAACATTGGTAGAGATACAATGTAATACAAGGTGAAATGAAAAGCACACAAACCACAAGTTGAACTCTCACCGACTTTATTTATTGCATTAATAATATTATAGATTTGAACATGATTAACAATGGCATTTAATAGTGAAGTACAATATACATATTGCAAATAATTGTTATAAAGGGCAATCAAACCAAAAGTTGAACTGACTTTAATATATTTCCTTTACCATATAAATTATAACTAAAATTAACATTGGCATTCCCAAGTACATGTACTTGTGTATGCTTTTATACTTTTTTTCCTACTTCCAAGTTATTAGGAAGATATTTCCTTCATATAATTGTTTTAATGCCAATCAAACCACAAGTTGAACTGACTTAAATAACATAAATTTGACTAAAACCAACAATGACATTATTCAAGCCTGCCTACATTTCTGTTTCATTTTCACTTCATTGGAATATATTATCTTCATATACATGTAGTTGTATTTAATTTATAGGAAGTGAACCACACAAACAACTTCCATTATTATACATTTGTATATGAAAACAATATTAATATTGATACTAGCGAAGTTTATCTTGATCATTTTTTCATTTTTTTTCTTAATTGAAAAACATCAAAATTCATCAAAATGTTTTTAATGGCAAACAAACTACATTGTGACCTTGCTTCATTTATTGTAATTTTTTAATAATATACATATTTGAACAAAATTGATATTTAGGGTTGTATCACCATATCTATACCTTGAGGCTGGATATTTTTTCATTTTAAGTTATTGAGAAAATACTACTTTCATAAACATATAGGAAAATATGTAAAGGCAAACAAACCAAATACAATTTAGTATGCCTTGATAATTTTTGTAATTTACATTGGCAAATAATATATCATTATAATTCTAATTTACCAGCAAACAAACTACAAAGTGAACAGACTTAATTTATCATTTTTATGATCTATATTAACCTTGGCATTTAAGAGTGAAGTACAACTTGTATGTCGTCAACATTTTTTTATTTTCACTTAAGTGGAAAATAATATCTTTATTTCATTGTATTTAAAAGTAATCACACTACTTCAAGTTGAACTGACTTGTCTGAATAATAATGTACTAAGTATATTTGAAACTCAACTAAGAAGTCTGCCTAAAACATTTTTGTTTTCATTTTCAGGTTAATGGAAATTACTGTCCTCATATAACTGTATATACAACTTACAAGGCAAACAGAAACAAAGTACAAGATAAACTGACTTCATTCATGGTCTTTTTTAAATATTGAACAAAACTAACATTAGCATGGAAATGATCTAGATTTGAAGAAAATTAACATAGTCATGACTAAAATATGCCTTGATCATTTTTTATTTTCAGTTCAGTGGGAATTCTGTAGCAGTAGATTTGGTTATTTTATCCAAATGACATGTGATATATCAAATACAAATATTATTTTAATACAATTTTACAAATCAAGAATGAAAAGCAAATGAATATATCATCCCACCCATTGGGTTTACAAGTCACTATGAAATTAGATAACTAGTCTAAAGTCTACTCTATTCATATACTTCTATTTATCATTTGAATGTCCTATGTCCTGGGACAGTGAATGAAGACTGTATATAATCAATAAATGGCATATTGTTAATCTTATAATTCTACTTTGTCCACAACATCATGGTCAGGCACAGCTATACTAGAAAGTCATTTTTTTCCTTCCGAAAACCATTTCTAAATATTATATATTCATAATACGGAATGTACAGTTTATGATTCAATAAACATTGGATGTCAGTATGCGTAACAAATTGTGTATTTTTCTAGAATACTGTGACGAGGGTATTGGGAGGCAAAAGGTAGGGAATTCCTACTTGCACCTGTCATATAGGAAAGTAGACATGCCACCTTACTATTTGTACAGTTTGGGTGCCTCACATGTTTCTATTTATTATAGGTGTTTAAAAGATGCCTATGTTATTATATAGTAATGATACATACAATTTATGGTGCTACAAACATTACAGCTAATGTCGCAGCCTCTCTGACAATTTCTTTTCTGAATTGTAATATTAAAACCCCCCTCCTTAGAATGTTCTCCTTCAGTCTTGACTCAATGACTCTTTTCACATGTAGATGAAATATTAGTCTATCCTACAAATTACTTATTAAGAAATTAAAAATTGGCTTTATCAGGTTGAAATAATGGTTGTTTTGTAGTTATCATGTTTTGTTCATAAGCAGTCACAAAGTGTGATAAAGTACAAAGTCTTCAAAAAACTGACATGTAAGTATTTTTTCTTGAATGCTATTTTACAGAAAGTAACTGTATAGATGTGTTGTGTTGTGTAATGCATACTAATTAGTTTGTTTGCTGACTGTACATGTATGTCCTCTCTACATGGATTGTCTGATTCATGCGTGACTAACCTTACCCCAGACACTCTCACTGCCAAGTACATTAGTGTGGCTAACGGTTAGAGAACTCTGTTAACAATGAGTGCAGGAGCAGGTCTGATAACATACATGTATTATACCATCATTTTGGTGGCAAACCTCAACAAAATGGCTTGGGTGTTTGGGTAGACAAACTCATCAGTACATGTATGTATCCTTGTGCGTATGTGTACATGTATGCTACGATAAAAAAAAAAAAACAAACCCAAAAACAAACATTAATGATTTCAAAACTTTCACCTAGAGCAATCAAAATTTAGATACAACACAACAAGAATTTTCCATTAAAGGGACATGGTCTGCAACTTTTGCGTATTTCTTTGCATTTTTGTTTCCTTTTTAAAGGTTACTTATATTATACCACTTACTGTAACTTGTCTTAACAGCGGTTAGTCACTGGCAAACCTGTACGCAATAAACTGCTGTGATACGATATCTGATTAAATGGTACGTTTTTTTAATCGACCCCTGACCCCGTTCAAACCAGTAACGTCGATGTTCAAACGCGAGAATTTGACCCGGTCACCTAACGGTTTTGGTTTGAACGCAATTATGCGCATGCGCACTCACTACGACCTCTTCAACATGGCGGACACCAACAGTACAGATGCAAGGTCGTCCAACTCTTACGGATTCAGCCAGGAAACGAAGGAAAACAAAATCGTCCATCGGCAAAATAAATATATTTGGACAGATCGACCGCTGGAAAGCACTGAAAGAAGCAAATTCGCTACAATTTCACTGGAAAGTCGCGGAGTTTCTAAGTTTTAGACTGGTAAGTAAGTACATACGCATTTCCTATCTGTGAATGACACATGAACAGCTGAGTTGTGTTTACATTCGTGTATTGATGCATTTGTTGAAATTTAGCGAGTATATCACTCACATGCAAGAGTATTTTAGAATTGAAATCTTTAACGCAGATACAGTGAATAGTTGTTTGTTTGTGACGCCACATTTACGTTTATGACATTGGCGAAAAAGCATGAATATTTGTTTGTTTGTGACACCACATTTATGTTTATGACATTGGCGCATGGCGAAAGCATGGCGCTATAACGCTCGTATACTTTTAGTAGTAGTTATAGTACGACTAAAATACACACAGCTGCAAACCTGTGATGTTTTGTCTTTGTAAAATGATGACCGGTTGTTTATGTAACTACTAATTGTGGTAAAATTGGTGACAGGCTGTCCAAACCACAATGGACAATACTGCATTCTCACAGTTGTATGTACGGTAGAGTTGATGTTCCATCTTGCTAGTATAGCTTGTAAGAATGATAAAGACAACAACCACCATTGTAGTGTACTATTCTTATGTTGATCATAGTACAATACTATAGCATACATTGATGTCTTATATGAACAATAACTTTGAGTTTTAGAAATACAAAAAATGTAGTATTACATATTAGTGCACCAATATTTTGCTATCACTACAGTTTTTAATACTCCAAAACTCAAATTCTGGAAGAAGGTAATTTTGGTGTGTTTACTTGACACCACTCTAGAGCTACACGTAAATGTTAGTTTTGAAAATTACGAGTCTAACGTTGGTATATGTGCTTATTTTCCTTCCCTAAACATTTCAATATTTTCTGTTTTTTGGGGTTTTGTTTTTCTAAATGTCTAATGTATTATTGTGAATGTTTCCAATTTTACACAGGTACTATGATCATCAACCCAGTAAAGGCAGAGTACTTGCTGAGGGAAAAGATACATCACAGCCAGTAGCCAGTACTTCCCAAGCTACTACAGGAAGAGTTGGCCAATTTCAACAGATCAAGTATGTATAGAGAATATGAATCATAATTTTGATTTTAAATTATTACACAAACTATTCTGCCATTTATTATCTAACCATTATTCTATGCATAAAACTGAAAGTTACAACCATGTAGTTTAATAAAACCATGCACAGTTTTTAATAACTGTATGAACAGTATGTTTATTGTATTCAGAAGCAACCAGCAATATATTGTAAAGTGAGGAAAACATTTCTTTACATGTAATTTAATGTTTTATTTTTATCAATCACATTTTATAAATATTGCTGACTCGGATATCTTACTAACTTTTTGTATTTACACAAAGCTATGGCACTCAGAACATTAGAGTAAATACAATGTAATATTGAATTTGTTTTTACATTTTTGCAAATCATGTACAGTTTCTTTCAAACCATATTGATATCTTTTTATCATTGTTAATGTGTACATTATACTCTACATTTTAAAAAAATAGACATATTTCATTTTTGAATTGGCTTCCAACAATATTACTATTATTATAGTGTGTGCATTTTGTGCTCATTGTAGAAGTGGACACACAGTGCCTCAAACATCAACACAACAACTGGTCACTGAGGTGAAGGTGTGCAGATGTTGGGTCAAATGAGTGGTCCAGATGTGTCTAAATTTTTATCAATGGAATCTGATAGGTAAGATTTCTAGTTATACATAACATTATGACATACAAATGTACAATGTATTGTTGTCAAATATTTCTGTTGCTTTCCCATGTTACCAATAACAGACCACTTTGTCCAAAATATCACTGGCATGAACAGTTATCAGACTTAATATTCTTAGTAATTTACTAGCCATGTTGTGGGTTTGCATTTAGCAAGAAGGCAGTTTAGACGTGTATGTGGGCATTAAAAAAATTCTGGCTGTGACATGTATTCTTAATATGACTATTTGGATCAAGTCATACATGTAGCTGTGAACACGACTACAGGTTGACCAATGTTTGTTGCATCATTGAACATTTGGTTTTCTTTCCTTCACAGGGGTTCTATCATGTCAGGAATTAATGTGTTATATCAGAAATCACCTGTAGTAGTACAGTTGTGAATCCTCCATCAAGAATGTACACCTGACTGCAACTTCCTCCCAGGCACAGGCACAAAGTGAAAGGTACATAATTTATGATGATCAATTGCATTTCATATCGTACATATGTGGAAATACATGTACATTGTAGATACTGGTAAAATACATACAAATGGTAATGATTATTTTAACATTCATAGCGAACATGAACATGTTATATTTATTGGTCATACAACGTGGATGTGCTTCTTTGTATTTTTACCCTGTTCCTCATGTCTCACAAATTCTGTATTTTACCTACAGCACCTGTCGAACACAAAAGTGCAAGTGCAAGATTATGTCAGAATCATTCATTGATCCATTTGAGGAAGTACTCACATGATTGCTTACCACATGATGTACAAGCTTGCGTTACATCAGATTCATTGCAGATTACATGGTTATACTTGCCAAATAGTTTGTTGTGTCTAGTTGTACATACAAAGAACTGGTACTAGGAATGTGTCATTATGTTACATATGTTTTATTTCATTTATCACTAACAGGTTTGAAACATGCTGAGAGTAATCATATGACTTAGAAGAGTCCGGTGAAGAAGATTCAGACTAGTATGAACCAAGCTTCAATATAACTATGCTGTGAGTATATGTACATTGTGTGAAATTTATTTTTGAAATGATATTGACAGTGTACATGTACATACAGTGATGTGGTGGAGTAGAGTGAATGTATTTGTTACTGCGTAGGGGGCAGTGAGCATGTAATTTATCGATTGATCAATCAGTTGATTGATTATTATTTGGTTGAATGATTAATCAATTGAATGATCAATCTTTGTGGTGCAATATGACTTATTTTATGTTGGATATTGATCAATTCACTCATTGAGTTTTGTGGCGATATAAAACTCACTACAATTCTGCCAATGCGTTTTCGGAGACAAATGTGGACACGTAGGAGATTTTGAGGTAGTCTACAAAGATATCATGATGAGACGACGCATCGATTAGCTGAACAATCTAGACTGCATCATTATTTTCGACATGTTTTGATGCGTTTTAAGAGTCACAGTTCAAGATCAGACGCCTTCTTACTATCCATGATTGCTTGTGTTACTTCTGATGACCAGTTCACTCCTCTTGTTGCGGCCATGTTTGCGAATGACTATCTTAAATTCTTAGTCGCTAGGCTCATGGGTCACTTTGACAATGGTAACAAGGTCAACATATACTGTAGGGGAGGGTGTCATCTGAGACAAGGTATGCTTTCACACTGCCTTTGGCACCTTCTTCAACTGTTTGTCTAGTGTGATAATCTCCCAGAAGATGAGAGATAAAGCAAACTGTTAATGTGAGTGATCTCTCACCAATTATGAAATTAATGGTGTTTTAATTTAGATCAGAGGAGAAAAATGGATATGGCATCTTTATTTAGTCAATAAAGAGAGAATTACATACAACTGAAAGAGAGAAAAGCAGATAGGAAAAGAGAACTAAATGAGTGACTTGATCAATATCACACAAAATAATTTTTATTGCACCACAAAAATTGATCATTCAATCGATCAATCATTCAACCAAATAATAAATCAATCAATAAAATGATCGATCAGTCGATCTATGGATCAAACAATTACATGTTCGCTGCACCTGTGGTTAGTGTTAGAGGGTGATTCACACGATAAATAATAATTGTCAATATTTTGTAGGGATGATGGACATATAGAGCCAGATGATGAAGATGCTGATGTTGATATTGACAGTAAGTGACAATAAAGATGAAAGTCTTGACAATACTAATAACACAAGTCAAGTTCAAGGAATTCAACATGTTCAAAGTGATGAGGACAAAGATTCTTTGCTCAGTGATACTATGTGCCTTGTGTATCTGAAGCAGTTACTCAGCTCAAGCCAGAGTTTCCTCGGTGTGCACAGTAGCTGACTGCAATGGTGAAATCAATATTTCTAATGAATTCGTTGATTCTGCCTTATACTTGAAGTGGGTGAGTATATTGGAGGAATGACAACCATGTAATATTCATGGTGATCTATATTTCAATCACCGATATGATGTTGACTTGGGTTTTGATACTACACCATCCTAATATACTGGAGTGCTTTAAGAAATTGAAAGGTATGAATGAAACCTATCACATTCTCAATATGTGTATAGGACAGATACCAATGATCAAAGTGTACATACTTTTGGCATTTTACCAATCTTTGTTAGAACCATGGAAATGAATGTATTTTTGAAAAAGATCACAAGTGGTTTTGTTTCAGTTTTGAAAGCAGAATTCCTATTGAGGTACATCAGGCACTGTACTCTATTCAGTAGTCAAATCACCCTACTAACGTTGATATAGTCCTTGTGTTTATGCTGTGATCGCATGCTTGACTTCATCCCTACTGACGTAGATATAATCATTGTGTTTAGGTTGTGATCACATGCTTGAATTCATCCCAAAATTGTAAAAAATATTGTGTTTAGCATTACTGTAACACGCTTGATAGGAAAGTATTGAATAATCATGTGTTCTAGCTATCATTACTAGTTAAACCTTTGATGCTATTTTCAAGTTATTGACTGTGTCAATTTTAGACCATTATTGCATGCTCCATAAGCAAACAAAGAAATAAAATTAAATTGTATGTTTTCTGTGTACCATGTACCAATAAGTACAGCTAAAATGATGTAGGCTTGGTGTTTCACTCATGTGAAATAACTGTTAAATGCACACCCTCAGACAGCTTGTAATGTAAAAGAAATAATTACATAGGTGCTGTGCAGTGTGATGTAGAAGTAGTCAAGTTGAAATGTAGATTATCAGTTAGAAAATAAACAACTGCAGCCATTAAAAACCATCAAGTCCATGTGTAATGTTTTCACTAGAAGCCTGCTTTTACTACACTGTGAAAGAATAGCAATACTAAGGAACCTACTGTGTTTGTTGTCTCTGTTATTGTTAGTCTAGAGTTTAACTATGTCTAGTTCTGTATCAAAAACATAATTTTCTATGAGTGAATCACCAAGCCTACATTATTTTAGCTGTAAATCAATGTGATATAACAAAGCCAATAAAGGTTGTTGTGTGGTTTCTTATTCTCACAGAAATGTCAAGCTGAACATGTTGAGTATGCATGGTGCTCACAACCAATTTTGAATAGGCACTTCCATAGTGGAGACCTTATATACTGTTCTGTGTATTTGTTTTCAGGACAACTTCAGACCTGGAGTCTTTTCACCAACATACATTGAATGATTGATGTATGCATCTAAGTGCTCAGCAAATACACCACCTGTTTACAGGGCAAGAAACTTGCTTGCAGCTCTAGATCACAATGTACATGTTGACAGAGATTTACTGAGGACAAGGGAAGGAGTGATTCGGTAACAATAAATAGTTCTCTTTTAATATAAACATATATACATGTATCAGAAATATACTTAGTACATATTAGGTAAATCATGTCAAAGGAAGAACATTGGATGAAGTCTAATCTGGTACAATATTTCAATACAAAAATTATCCAGTCTAGTTAACCACTAAGACAGAAATATAGAGTCTCATCAATGTCAAAAAGTGTATTCAAAATGATAATGTCAAACACTGAACAGTGCATGAATAAAAAAAAACTTCAATCATTCACTTACGCATGCACGCACACACACACACACACACACACACACACACACACACACACACTACTATAATGAACATAGATTACAACACTATTTGACCAAGCAGCATAGTTTGCCTATCACAAGCTGTGCTAAACTACCCACTTGTGATGAGTTTTTCTGTTGAAATGTACAAGTCTATCATGTAATCACTATAATAAAAAAATGTCAATCACGTAAATTTGGCTACACTCAAACATGGCTTTCTACTTGACACAACACCAAGTATGCACAGAGTTAACATTTTTCTAAGTGAAGCTGTTAGGTTTTTTTTTTTGTGTGTGGGTGTGTGTGTGTGTAATATGTGTAGTAGAATAACTAAGGCAATGATCAAATCTGTTATAATAATCACCAGGGAGGGAAAGATTTGTAGATATGTTTTGAACAGCTGGTGAAAGGCAAACTCGGAAGGCTGAGAGATTTGTGTTGAATGATACACCAAATTATAGTAGCATGCCTGCAGCACTGAGTCTGCAACTTTAGTAACTCCTATCTACTGTCCTGCTAGTAATACTATGTGTATGAGTAAAAGTAAGCTGATGGGGGGGGGGGGGGGGGATTATATGACAAGCATACAGGTATGTATTTTTGTAATGTTATTTGTTTAGGTGTGGCTAATAGAATAAACTGTAAATAGCACAAGCAGGATAGTAGACACTAGCAAAATTGTAAATCAAGTGCCATACACAGGCTAAAACTGCATTAACATGAATGCTTATTGTAACAACAAATTTTGTCTCTTTTCCTGTATTATGAATTTTAGCCACCACAGAGTATTCCAAAAAAAAAAAAGAGTTGTAGATGGGCTATCACACCTCTCAAAGTGGAGAAAACATACCCACATTTGCTTGCCTTGAAGAAACTAATAGTGGACACAAGACTACTTGACTGACAAGGAATGAAGCGAAGGAAGGAACTGGAAGCCAGTGACTGATGACTGTCAAGAAATCTTGCTCCCATATCTCCACCCCCAACAGCATCATTGGTTGAAGTGCAAGTGTTGAGACGACCTTGATTCACTATGCATTCACTGAAGTCTGGATGGTCTAAATCCAGTGTATGTTAAGAATGGGTCAGGGTATCTGTCCCTTATCACCCAGACACAACAGCTTGGAACAACAACATGGTTGCCAACCCCTAGTCTACCATGTTGCCAAAGAACAAAATTTGTGCAAGCAGCATGCTGTTGGCATCATTGTTATCTTCAACATCATCTACTGCAAAAATTCTTGTCGCCATCTTCTGCTATTGCCAGAACAGCCTCATTTGGTACAAGAAAATTAAAGTCCTGTAAAGGAAGAGGAAAAAAATAGTTTTTTTTAGTTTATATGGAGGACAATGTCTAAAATCATGAGTTATATGGTATGAAATAGGACATTTTGAAAGGAAGAATAGTGCAGTTCTTTTGATTTTCAACTTTATAGCAATAAGTGAATCCATCCATAATGCTGCATATACTTCATGTACATGTACATGTTTATTTGTTACATTTAATACATTTATGCAAACTTTGGTTTGTGTAATCTTCATAAACCATTCAATTGATCCAGTTTGATTTGTTTAGATGTGTTATTTTGGTTGAATCACAGTTCAAATGTTATCATCTGCTGTCATTTGTGATGTAACCAGAGACTACTATTCATTTGTCATTACAGTTACTTTTAAATGACAGGATTTCATGAAGGTACTTCTAATTTAGCATGATTGCGAAAAGGTGCATGGCTGTCATGCAGCATTCAAAGGGACACGGCCGCTCACAATATGATAATAATTTTTAGGAAGTGAGGCCCAAATTTTTTCTGATGTCTTGTCAGTATTTTCTAGGGTGTACTGCAATGGGCCGTACCATGTATCATCACGATATGATTACGAACAGGTTGTGACATCACAGGACATACTAAGGGAGCCATCAGTATTTACAAGTAGGGTAGGGCCAAAGGAATCAGGGGGTGGGTCACATTTTACAAACCTGTTCTTGGGGGTCATATTTTGGATAGTAATGTTTAGGGGAGGGTCACATTTTACAATCTGTAGTTTTGTGACCAAATTTAAGATTCAATGATTGTCAATTTGTTTTGTGTTTTGAGATGTAAAAGTGAGATGAACACTCATCATTTACTTTTACGAGTCTTTTACATGCCAAAGTACAAATACATATAATGTAAGAAAATTGTGTATAAAATGATGCATTTTATTGATTGTACCATCTCACCTTATCACTCACAATGCAAAAAGCACTGGCAACTATGACAGTGTTGTTACATATGGTAACTTTGTGATCACCAATATTAGTGCTCTCAGAACTGATACCACAAAATTAGTGTTGAATCAAAGCTTTTGTATTGCTTAATCTTTCGTATGAGTGCTTGAGCATGACAATATGATAGTTCAAAAGAAAACAACAAGGATCATGGGACGAGTTGATATCTGTCCAAAAACAGAGTCTGTCCGAAAACTGCAACAGTGAGTGTATACATATAATGGGAAGATTGATTAACATTCAGTTTATGGAATTATCATGGGGAGGGTCATGTTTTACAAAATGGGACAAAGGGGAGGGTCACTTTTTACAAATGGGGGGAGGGGGGTCATGTTTTACTTAACAGATCATGTGTGATTTCCTCTGGCCCTTCACCCTGTCAATACTGAAGGCTCCCTAATTTGGGAAGCTTGTATGTACAGATCCTTAATAAGCTTTACCACTCCACCTTGTTTCACATTTCTTTGGGACAGGTACAAACAGCCCATAGTAGTACAGTGCTAACAAGATGTCGGTGAAAATGTGGGATTTGCTTCTAAGAAATATTGTTACTGTATGTAGAAATTTCCATTAGATACTAATGAATCCAGAGTTCATGAACATCTATGCTCAAATGTAGCATAGTCTTCATAAATTGTGAATGTGTGTTTGTCTCTCTTGATATCAGAATAGTTGTTTCCTGTTGCATTGTATGCATGGTTCCTAATCTAATTCAAGGCCTTGATAACTTATGACTTACAGTAAAAAACTTGGATATCACATTGAGAATGTACATTTACTTTCGTTTCAATTTTATTGTCACTAGAGGTCCACGGTGGAGGTCATACTACAAATATTGAAATAGTGCTTGTAGCTGATTAACAACCTGTAATACTAAAACTGTAAACAACACAGAATAGTAAATGTAGATTGAGATGAAAACATCACTAACTGTAACTGAAATGTTTTTTTTTTATTGGACAGCCCACGATTAGAAATCAGTAATATTGTTTTCATCAAAGCAGTACAGTATTAGGTTGAAATTGTGATGTCATTGGATAACTACAATTGTAACAACAGATTATTTGGTTTAGATTTATAGTGTGTGTACAGATACTGTATGTTTCACCACCTGTGATTGTATAGTGGTCATTAGGGTGGACAATATCATTAGGAAGTCATTACATCTAACAAAAATATGGACAACAAACATTTCAGAAGCTGCTAGTGCAGCTTTGAAAGAAGCGTTTGTGAGATGTGAATAATGTCATGTTCATTCTGTGGTCAGCTATTAAATATATATGTACTCATAGACCCTTGAGGTTCTATGATGTACTATTGTTAAAATGAACATATGTTCTTACTTCCATTCTTTGTTGTCTGTCTTGTAATTGGTTGTCAATATCACCAATGGTAGGCATACTACCTTCCCTAACCCTACCCTGTTACCCCTTCCTGTCATTCTGCATACAGCACCCTCTTCCAAACCACTAAAACTAGCCTGAAGAAAGAAAAGTAGCACTTACATACATACATACATACATACATACATACACACACACACACACACACACACACACAAATACATACATACATACATACATACATACATACATACATACATACATGTTGTGTATGTGTAATAATAATGTTCTTATATAGTGCTTTCCCACTCCATGCTCAAAGTGCTTTAATTATTACCCCTGGCTCGGAAACGGCACAGCGGCCCTTTAGTCTTCCTCAACTCCCTGGGGAGCATACAATCCATTGCAGCCATTTAAGCACATAGGATTAAAGCCTTCACATTGCAACCTACATCCTACCAGGTCCCCGGTTATACAGTTGGTTTGACTGAGGCACAGTCATGGTTCAAATTTTGCCCAAGGACTTTAGCCACTCAAAAATAAACAGCAGGCAGCAACAGGGCTCGAACCTGCAATCTGTAGATTTCAAGCCACGCTAACCATTCACCCATCATGACTCCACAAAGTGTGTTTGTGTATATGTGTGAGTCTATGGGGGGGGGGGGGGGCATGGAAAAATAAAGTACTTGCAATTTTTCCCAAGTTTTTGTGGGGGGGGGGGGCTTGAAAAAAATACACAAGGAAAAGTGGAAATCCTCTGGGGTCCCCCTTGAAGTAAAATCTGGACACTCCCTTATGTACTTTATTACATGTATTTACTTGAAAATAATGAAACAATACATATATTTTGCATACATTTGATAATGGACAGATTAAAGGAAAATAAAACAAAAAACATTTGGAATCGTATGGGACCTATCAATGAGTATCATGACACACATTGGGGAAATAACCAATTCTATGCACAAAAATTGCAGCCAAAAAAGTTGCATTCTTGCACAATTTATTTCAAATGGAAGTTTCCTGAAAAAACAATTGTATTTGTAAATTCTGGTTCGATTTGTCGGCAAAAGTAATGCTTTCTGCTCGTTACATGTCCCAAATAACTTTGACCTTCACACAACGCAATTGCTTTTGTACTTTGATGGCCATAAAACTTGGTTTGTGCAAACAAATCACCAGTTTATTAGATCTAGAGCCCATGCCATCACGATGTCACACACAATAAAGATTTTACTATTTGCACAAATCGTCTACATATTCTCATCAAGCGATGACACATTTACAGATTTGCAATATGTGGTGGAAAGATCTCGAAAACACTGGTTAGAAACACGTGTATTTGTTTATATACTTACATCTGACATGGCTGGGTCACGTTCCGATCCTGGGCCGGCCGGGCATAGGTCACCGAGCTAGGTCACCGCATAAATTACTTCTGCGCATGCTCATTACATGTGGTTGTCAGGTGATCGATTCTGAACGTTTTGAATCATGGCGGGTCATACATATTCTGCCGTGGGGTCAACTCAAACTTTATCGCTCAGAAACAACGCCGGAAGATGAATTTTCATACAATTCACGTCATGTATCCTTTTTACACTTGTACTAGAGTAGTTTTGTGTAAGTATTTAATGTGCATCGAAATAATGTAAAAGCATTCAGTTGCAGACCAAGTAACTTTAAATCTTCAACTCAGTTGAAATATTATGAATTTAAACTAATACAAATATTAAGAAATAGACAAAGAACAAAAGTATACTAATTATTCAGAAGTAGTAAACAATCAAATGTAAAACCTGAACTGATAAAAAAATGACAAAAACGAAGAAAAGACAATGTGTATAAAAATTGAAAGGAGTGTAAATATATATTGACTTTGATAAAATAAGTGTAAAACTGTGTGAATTTTGACCATCTACATTTGTACATGTAAGTAACAGAGACTGAAAGTTGTCAACTACTTTTTGACTACTGTTGTAATTTTTTTTAAAGCCATTTTCCAATATTTGACAACCTCCAGCTCAAAATGGTTATCACAGGTAAAAGTTTTAAAATTTGTGTACAATTTATTTTTTGTACATGTACATTGACCAAGTATACAAATTTTAAATTAAACATTCATTTCAGAATAAAAGTAGATGATTTACTGCTTGAAGTTTTGAGTCCATGTTTTTAAAGACATTATTGAGAAAATGCTACACACCAAATTAATAACATACAATAAACTGTACTAAAAAAATTATACAAAAAATACACTCCTACATGTACATGTACACGAACAAGTCTTAAATTCTAGAAATTTCTATTCCCAAGTGAAGATCTCTGACTCAAATGTATGACGCTGTAAGGTTTGTCAAAAGCTAACATCCTGCCAAACCTACAGCTGTATTCCGCCTACAGTATCTCATTTCCCAATCAGTTCTGGGAAAGGTTAAGTTTTCTCCGTGGACAGCAGTACATGACGGTACATGAAACCCCCATTAACAATACCATCAACTCTAATGGAAATTGACAGAACTTCCTTGATTAGTTTTCACTTCTTGGTCATGCTGTGTATTCATATAAAAAGCCTGAATCTACATGTAAGAACAGTAACTTAATTAATCACAATATTAGAAATTTCTACAAATACAATATCACTAGCAACTTTGTTATGATGATATTTGTGACAGTATCAATGGCCACTTATCCATTATCAAATATGAAAGGGGGAATTTCAGTGTAGCTGATAGTGTTATAAATACAACAAATAAAAAACATGGGAAAAAAAATTTTGCCTTTATGTGATTTGCAACTTTCAAATAAACGAGAAATGAATTGAATTTGGCTCTTTTGGCTAATGATATTCAAGAACGCTTAGATAGCAATTAATTTGCATATCTGGTATTATTCCTCTTGTTATTAAACGGTGATTGTTTTGTTTTTCCATTAATTAAATGATCTTTTGTGTACAACTTGAACTATAATTTGAATTATATAAGAAAATCCAAAAGTGCTATTTGGAATGTGACCTTACCATTCTTCAAAAGAATTAGGGTAGACATACATTGTAATTTAGGGTACATGTACTGTTTATGGAATAAACATAGCATACATTTGAAGTGCCATATCCCAGTTCATGTTACAGTCCATAACCACTTTACCACCATGAATTCATTTGTACATGTACAAAATGTAGATGTGTTTCTTTCATTATCCTTTTATCATTACATACATTATACTCTTTGAATCGGCACAGCTAAGACAATCATGCAAGCCATGAGAAGTGTTTTACAGCGATCTCTATATAAACTGAGTTTCTACATACTGTGGTATCTCAGTCAAAGTCATAAATAGCTGTTGGAACCACAATCCTGCAAGGCAATAACCTTTTATGACAAAGTACAGGCCCAGTAACTAGGTGGAAGTGACATAAAACACTGCACCAATACAAGGAACCTTTTCATTTCATATTTCTCAAAGGCTTGCAATTGGCTCAAGTTTTTATTTGAAATTTTTTTTTTAAGTTTGTTACGTGTATTACTTTGGATTCATTTACAACAATTTCTTGACTCTGAATATAAATTGTCATTTGTAAGTTGTAACTATGGACGAAAAGTCTATGAACATTCCAATTATTGTATTCTGTGTAGTACATCATGTATAGAACATCTACATTTTTACATACATGTACATGTATATGTAAGTATCACAATCACTTTGTACTGTAAGACTGCATCTTATAGTTACGCAGGATAACAAAAAATTAATAAATTGAACTTAAGTTTTAATCAGGTTGCATTGTGAACAACTCAAACCAAATCTAGAATTCCAGTGTCTGATGTGTGTGTGAGGGGTGGCATACAGTATGTTATGATGTATGTATGGATGAATTACATATCTATGTACATTGTATGTGTATGTATGTATGTAAGTATGTATGTATGTGTGTGTGTGTGTGTGTATGTGCGTGCGTGCGTGCGTGCGTGCGTGCATGCATGCATGCATGCATGTATGTATGTATGTACATGTATGTATATATGTATGTATGTAATACATACATACATATATACATACATGTACATACATACATACATACATACATACATACATACATACAGTATGTATGTATGTATGTATGTATGTATGTATGTATGTATGTATGTATGTATGTATGTATGTATTTATGTATGTAGGTATGTATGTATGTATGTATGTATGTACGTACGTACGTACGTACGTACGTACGTACGTACGTACGTACGTATGTATGTATGTATGTATGTATTTGCGTGTGTGTGTGTGTGTGTGTGTGTGTGTGTGTATGTGTATGTATGTATGTACATGTATGATGTATGGGTGACGGATCAATTCGTCCCATCCCACTCAACTCGTCCAATTTTCAACTCACCCCATTTTCGATTCGCCCCAACTCTTTACGATATTATTTACCTGTGCATATATGAAATCGAAGCTAGTAGTACTCAGTTTGGAGGGTCTGTGGTACATGTATCTCATATTCCACTAATGAAGTACCACTTGCGCTGTAAACACATACTACAATACTTAGTTGCGTTAAATAGGGAGAGGAGACACGTCTTCAAAACCTGTACGTGCGGAAGTCGTAAGCGTGTCAGTCACTAATATTCTCCCTGGTTATTATCATTATTAATACTATTTCTTATCTGAGTTGTAAACATTAAGTCCTAATGTGAAAAGTGATATTCCATAACTGAGGAAAGTTGTTGTGCTAGTATAAGTTCTAGATCTAGCACACACTTAGCCAAAACCCACACCACTTTCTGCTACGAAATGTTACTTTGAGTCCATGTATCGTTTAGATTTATAAACGTTTACTAGTGTTGTTGGGGCGAGTTGAAAATGGGACGGGTTAAAAATGGTGTGAGTTGAAATTGGGGCGAGTTGAAATTGGGATGAAGTGAATCGCAATCGTATGTATGTATGTACGTGTGTGTGTGTGTGTATGTATGTGTGTGTGTGTGTGTGTATGTATGTATGTATGTATGTATGTATGTATGTACCGGTATGTATGTATGTAGGTATGTATGTATGTATGTATGTATGTATGTATATAAAAATATATGTATGTATGTACATATGTATGTATGTATGTATGTATGTATGTATGTATGTATGTATGTATGTATGTATGTATGTATGTATGTATGTATGTATGTATGTATGTATGTATGTATGTATGTATGTACACAATGTATGTATGTATGTATGTATGTATGTATGTATGTATGTATGTATGTATGTATGTATGTATGTATGTATGTATGTATGTATGTATGTATGTATGTATGTATGTACAATGTATGTATGTATGTATGTATGTATGTATGTATGTACACAATGTATGTATGTATGTATGTATGTATGTATGTATGTATGTATGTATGTATGTATGTATGTATGTATGTATGTATGTATGTATGTATGTATGTATGTATGTATGTACAATGTATGTATGTATGTATGTATGTATGTATGTATGTATGTATGTATGTATGTATGTATGTATGTATGTATGTATGTATGTATGTATGTACAATGTATGTGTATATTTTAAGTTTCAATTTTGCTTGTATGTACTTGTATCAAAGCACTACCAAATAACTGTTATTGTATAATACAATGTGTACACCTCATCAACAGCAACAACTACAAATTAATGTACATACATGTACTCCAGTGCATTGCTCATGTAGTCAAAGTCCACAGTTAATGTTTTACAATCCAGCAGAATTGTACAACTACACGTACATGTAATGTTCATTATACTTGTCTTAATAAACCATACATGTACTGTCTGTCTATATAAAAGTGATTAATTACAAATTATTATTCAGTGATAAGAATTATGAATCATATGACTCTTATTTCAGACATGTGTTTTTAAAATTCTACACTGTCCAAAGAATAACATCACTTCTGAGGGAAGACTGTAGACATTACATGTAACTTACATGTATACAACATGTACTTTACATTTTCACTACAAACGTCTGTCCCATTTCTTTGAGAATCAATCTCAGTAGGTTAGAAAACTATAAACATACCAAACATTCTGAGGTGCATGTGAGTTACTGGACTGAAAGCCCCACAAGCATACAAAACCACCCTTGATGCTGAAGCCATTTTTGACGTGCTGATTCTGTTTATCACAAAAAACACACTACTGTTTATGCAGGTCACATACCAGGAGTCACAGACTGTTCAAAGGTTACCCATCTTGTGTTAGCTATTCTTCATATGATATCACATGTACAAACTAGAATGGACTGACTGTCAGTCTTGGGGATACACGATTTTAGGTGGGACTTAGATATACATGTTGTAATGTACATTTTGTAGGCAGAGCATTATTGTCATGATGAAAATGTAACTTACTGTTTGTTTATAACCCTCAATTTTATTTTATATTTTATTTATTATGAATGAATGAATGAATGAATGAATGAATGAATGAATGAATGAATGAATGAATGAATGAACGAACGAATGATTATTAAATAGACACTGTACATGTTACTTGTAAATTGAACACACTACTCACTACTAGTACTGTCTGTCATGTAAGGTACACTTGTGTACTTAGCCTTGGACCACTACACTACTTTTCAGTGCAATAATTCAATAAAACGCAATGATGATGTAATTTGCTGACTCTATTTACATAATCTTACACCATAAACGTATACCTGCATATAACAACTGTGATTGTGTAATAAATTGTTTTGTATATCACATAACATCAACGTTGGCCATAGCAGCAGTAGTGAGAATTGTAGTGTTTGTTATTCTTCAACTCTGTATGAAATTACAATAAAAATTACAACTTGCTCGTCAGAGATGCGAATTACCAATCATCTTCATATGCGTCATGCGCGATTTTAGTCAGTCCGAAGAAGTGACTTACGTCACTTTTGAGGAAACGAAAGCACAAGTACACACGACACTTTGACTACAAAGTCCGTTCTTATCCCTTCAACCAATCACTTATAGACTTTCATTTTGGGTAAATCACTTTCTTTAGAATAACAAAAATACAAACTTACCGAACATTCTCAGGTGCATGTTGGTCACTGGATTAAAAGATCCACAGGCCAATAACACCACTCTCGATGGTGCTGCCATCTTTGCCGTGCTGATTCTGTTCATTATAAATACACGACTGTTTATTCAGGTCACTGGCCGGTTCAAAGGTTACCCATCTTACATTATTTATAATATGCGATTGCTTTTAGAAGTCGATAACAGCTGTGATTTCACTAAGACATGCAAACGTTAAGTGAGGGTTTTCTATTCAAGTCTCAACATTTATAGTAAAATATGTAAACTGAGGTAAGAGATACAAACAAATATACATTCCGGAAGCGGAAATAGATGTAGGATAACACATGTGCAGAGCTCCTGTGCAGGTACTAGATGAGGATTTTCTTTCAGGCCTCCAGATTACCTGACATTATGATACTCAGAGTACAAAGATCATTAACAACCATCGGAAGACTGGTCAGATTATTTCAAACATCGTCGGTATATGCTGCGACAGGCTCACATTCTCATTGGAGGTTTTCAAGAAGTGTTGATCGATGTTTCTCGCCCATCATCACCAGGTTAGAAAAACGCACTCGGCAGTATGATGGCGCTAATGTATCTAGGCTAGAGGGACAACTTCAATTTAAAAGAAAGTGGTCCTCAAAACAAGATAATCATGATAATGGTACGTATACTTGGGCGAGAACTCGGCAAAATAAGAAATATAGAGGGCGCTCTTCAAAACTTCAGTCACTGCAAAACGTTTCCAAGGGCTCGCATGTGCAGGAGTGTAAAGCAGGCACCGATGGAAGACCTGCAGTAACTCAAGATATCAGTGATATTGACCAGCAATACTTTGGAACTGTTCTTGAGATTCCTCAGAATGTCAGGGATCTGTCACATGATAAAGTGATGCAGGATAACAAGCTGTGTAACCATGACAACAAAATAGATGAACTTGGTATGGTAAATAGTGGTAATAATGAACCTCTCCAATCTGACTCGTCTGAAATTGATCAGCAGTATTTTGGGAGTTATTCCGAATCAGGTTTTGCTGCAGGCAACACCAGGTCAACAATGTCAGCTTCCCAAAGCAAAGCACAAAGTTTCCTTGAAATAAATGATGACTTTGACAATGAAATTGACAAACAGTATTTTGGTACAGGTTGGACTTTTGATGAAAAGGGGAGGGACACTGTGTCTGACAAACCAAAGAAAAAATTACAGCCACCAAGAAGAGTAGAGACAGAATCAACCATGTTTGTAGATAGTTCATTTGAAGAAGATAGTATACTGCAAGCAGAAATGGATGTTGATGTAGATAAACTAGAGAGAAATATCATTAAAAGAATGAAGCAACTACTGCAATCAAAGGGAGATTTGACAGTCTATCAAAGAAATAGTGACGCTAAAGAGAGTGTGTTGTCTGAGAATGGGGAGACACTTCATAAAGATTTTGATTATCTCAGTAAAGATATGCACAGAGAAACAGACATTGATGAACTGCCAACTTATATATCTGATATGCTGTTTCAAAGATTTACAAGACAACAGGGAAGAACTGAAAATGAGCTCAGAGTTGGCTCAATACAGTCAGAAATTTTAGAAGATGATATCGTTGAGGTTCTCAAGTCTTTGAAGAAGAAACGACAACCAATACGAAAGCCAATTCTGGCAGGTGCAAAGAAAATTTTTGGTACTCCTGATCAGAGTATAGCAAAAAGTGTTTTGCCATGCTGTGGATGTGGTGCTGTTCTTCACTGTCAAGACATAGCTGAACCAGGTTATCTACCAAGTGAGAAATTTAGAAGACTTGATGAATTTGAACTTACAAAGACACTCTGTCAGAGGTGTTGGCTATTGACCAATCATCAGTTGGCATTGAATGTCAATGTCAAACCTGAAGATTTTCGGAAAATTCTCTCCAAAATCAGGGATAAGAATGCTATGGTTATCTGTATGATAGATCTAATGGATTTCCCATGTAGTATCTTTCCAAATTTGAGAGATGTTATCGGGGACAACAAACCTGTTATGATCCTTGGTAATAAAATTGATCTCCTCCCCAAGGACTCACCAAAGTATCTGGATCATATTAGGACAAAGGTATTACAGGAGTGTGTTACAGCTGGGGTGGCGCCGATGCACAAAATCAAACACATCGGTCTCATCAGTGCAAAATCTGGTTTTGGAATTGAGGACTTTATTACACGGCTACAGCAAATCTGGAGAAACAGAGGTGATGTTTACCTCGTTGGCTGCACAAACGTTGGCAAATCATCTCTTTTCAACCAACTGCTGAGATCAGACTATTGCAAAACTAAAGTATCAGATATTGTTCAAAGAGCAACTATCTCAATATGGCCAGGTACGACTCTGAATTTGTTAAAATTTCCAACATTGAGTCCCAATCCACAAAGAATGGCTCAGAGACTGAAACGATTGGAAGATGAAAGGAAAGCGATGAGGAAGAAAATGAAAGAAGCTAAGAGATTCTCTACTAAGGATATTCCTTTTGATTATGATGCATATGTTAGAGGTAAGGATAGTTTTTAGCATTACTCAACTTCTTAGGTAAATTAGGTCAATAGATTTTGAAGTTTTGTATCTAGAGACACCATTCAAATTTGCCCAATAACTTTGCCATAAAACACACAAGTTGGGGACTATGTCTTCAAATTGAAGGCTTGTCTAACGTGTATTATTTATTTAAAAAAATACAAGTCAAAAGAATGCAAAAGATAAATCAACTGCAGTAGTAAATTTGTAATATATGACAGAAGAAAATGTTTCCAGGATGGGTGTAGCAACTAAAACTTAAAAGTAACAGCCTTTATCACCTGTACCATTGCAGTGGCCAATTACATTTGAGAGATAGACTTCACTCATTCATTTTGATGATTGTATAACTGAATTTAGATACTACATGTAATTCATTCTGTAATGATTTAGGAGAGGGAGTTTTAAACAAATTTTGTGTTGTAAATGTACACACCCTTTGTCCATTGTAGTAATAGATAACTGTACTTATCCGCTGTTGTAGTTTTCAAGCTTCAGTTTATGTATCTTTACTTAGGCAATATTGGCCAGACTTTTGAGCCTTCCAAGGACATGAAGCAGGCAGAACTGGGCTTTGATGTCGGTAATAATCCATTCTTACTGGAAGTAGTGGACCCAAACAATCCTGGAAAGAAATCACAACCAGTACCATGGAAATCCAGTGAGATGCCAGAATTACTACATCCCAATGAACTACTACAAGCCAAGTGGTTTTATGATACACCAGGTGTTATCAATGACAACCAGGTAATCCAGCTGTTATTTCCCTGTACCAGGTGTCATTGGGTATATCAGGCATAACTGGGTACATGTACATTTTACATCTCATGTATCAGTTACCTGTACAATTGGGTACCTTATGGGTACTCCAGGTGTACTTTGGGTATACCACGTGAAAATAGGTATACTGTACTTAGTTTATTATGTATTGGGTATCTACAAATGTAGATGCACTGGGTATACTGTACCTAGTATATGTATTGGGTTTCCAGATGTACTTGAGGTATGCCAGGTGACAATGGATACTGTACCTACATGTTCTATGTATACTGGGTTACATGTAGGTACAATAACTTATTCATAACAACATATACCATGAACAGTATTGCTTCACCTGTAGGTAAACATATTTTTGTAGCTGTATACTAGACTGTCGGCAGTTGCTCATGCCTTTTTTTCCCTACCTTTGGCCATCGATATCAGTATGCGATTATAGTAGTGTTGTGCCGGAATGGAGTGCGGCGACGACTTAAGTTTAGATAAAACGTAGGAAAAAAAAGGTGCGAGCGAGTGTCGACAGTCTAGCTGTATACATGATAGACCGTAATGACATCATCAGTCTAGACTTATCAGCCTGCCCTCATAGGGGAAAGGGAGATTAGGCTGCACCCACAATGGCTAATCTGTCAGTCTATACAATATATACATGATAAATCAAATTGAATTGATTTTTGGGTCTGCACCTAAAAACCAGCGCTCTCAATGGCGATCAAGATTTCAACCCATTTCTGTAATACTGTGGATAATATCAACCACTGATTAACATGTCCAGTGTCTAATTATTGGTATTTTAAAACTTTTCAGTGAATATATTGTTGTTTTCTGATCAAAAAATTATACATGTACTCCAGTTACAACTAGCACCCTTGGTAGTACAGTATTGACATGGTGACAAATTCAAAACCAAACTTTCACTCAAGATTTAAACTTGTCACTACACTACCTATGGATAATATTGATCACTAATTAACAGATACAATGACTTTTTATAAGTCATTTACCAAATTTTAGTGAATATATATTTTGGTTATTTGATGAAAAATAATCCCAGTAGCAGCTAGTGCCCAGGAGCTAGTGCAGGTTACTGTTGATGATTGTATTAAAGGATTTATGTTGTTATGATATTATCTGGTTAAAGATAAAACTATTCATGTTTTTCCTTTCCTTTCATTGATAGATCCTATCAAAGCTGAACACACAAGAACTGAGCTATGTTGTCCCTTCTAGAGTACTACTTCCACAGACTATACAAATTAAACCATCTCAAGTCATGTTCTTAGCTGGGTTAGGCCGACTGGATTACATCCAGGTACAAGACTTACATGTAGTGTGTTTGATATTGTCTATGATATTCACATGTAGTGTGCAGTGTACAAGAGAAACTAGTCAAATAGTGTGAAGAAACATAGTGAGGTTCAGTACATGTCTAGCGTAGGGAGATTGTACAGTTATAACTCGACAAGATGACTTTGGACAAACTAAAAACTATTATTGTACATAAAACTATGAATAGATGTTGGTAATGTTTACACTCAGACTGTATAGAAATGAGTCAGTCTATAGTTTGATAACCTCCATTTTCTCTCATCATGTGATGTTTTCAATTCAGGGGGATGAGCCTATCCTGCTGACAATATTTGCATCTCATCATCTGCCCATTCACTTGTTTGATATTGACCAAGCTGATCAGATCTATGAAGAGCATGTTGGAAAGGAACTTTTCAAGGTTAGTCAAATGTAATGGTCTCTCAAGTAATAGGAATTGTCTCTATATTGGACGCCTGAGAGAAGTTGTTAGATTCTGTGTTTTTGTGTGTCTACAGACTAATATTTTCTCTGCGCATGTTTGTGTATTATACATTATTAGACATTTTAACCCCCAGTGGACACTAACTACTATATTGAGTTTCACTTTGACAGAATTCACCTTTAACTACATTTATATTTAAAAAATAAGTGTGTGTGTGTGTGTTTGTATGTGTATGTATATATGTGTGTGTGTGTGTGTGTTTGTGTGTGTGTGTGTGTGTGTGTGTGTGTGTGTGTGCGTGCGTGCGTGCGTGCGTGCATGCGTGTGTGCGTGCATGCATGCGTGCATGTGTGTGGGTTGGAATGTGTCTTTCTAGAGACTTGTTCCGCTTATCAACCATCTCCATCTAAGGTAAGGTCATAATTTACGGTCATACTAAAGGGAAAGGTCATACACAGGTAATGTCACTTACAGTGACTGCCAAAAGCATCGTCATTTTTACAACACTTTGATTAGGTTTATCATCATACCTGGACAAATTGCTTGACACTTAGATTTGAATGTTGATGTTTATATTTATTGATGTCTATATTTCCATTACTATATAGGTCCCTATTGGAGATAAATGGCGGATGGCATCATTTCCAGACTTAGAAGGCAAGGACATCACAATAGATGGTATTGGATGGACAGAAAGTTCTGCAGATATAGTGTTTTCATCAGCAGGTACAGTGTACATTCTGTGTTTTCCATTTGTGTGGAATCATTGACTGACATTGCCATATAAAGAAGCTCAGTTTAATTCAGCACTTGAAGTACTCAAGTTCTATAAGTAAATCATATTCCTGTTACCTACTTTGCAGTCATTTTTGAAATGAGTGTAATGTAAGGACACTCCAGTTTAGTGAAATAAAAAGGGTTAAGAAATGTATGGTGCATGATCATCAGTGCAATTGCATGATCATCAGTGAAACATTTGCAGAACTGCATGAGATACAATGTACAATAAAAATGTCATCACAGAACGTAAAAAAAACAGAACTATTTGAACTTGCTGAAAATGCCAACAAATTTTGGTGTGAAACAAACACGGGACGATTTTCAAAATGGGCTACTGTCAGTATTTGGCTGACTTGATGCTGATTGAAAATCTGCTGTTGGAAAGTGACCCATACAATGCAGTGGCAAAAGTATATAATCTTTTATCTTTACATGTACTTGTATAGAATGTCTGTCGTCAGCATTTACATGTAGTTTGACAGAACTTGATTTCATTGTCAGAACTGGAGACGCACCAATAAAGAGGAGCTCAGTCTCTTTGAAATATTTGGGTTAGAAATGTATGGTTTCCGATATTATTTATAGACAGAACCTCAGTGTAAAGTTGTTTCCATGTATAGACAGAACCTCAGTGTAAAGTTGTTTCCATGTACTGGGATATAGTGTACTGGGAGAGTGTATTGTGTGGTGCATAATATTACCCTTTTGTCTTTTGATTTGTAGGCTGGGCAGCTGTAACCCTTGGTAACGAGATGAGAGTAGAATTAAAAGCTTATACACCTGCTGGTTTGGGTTGTTTTGTTAGGCAGCCATCATTACTCCCGTTTGCTGTCAACCTCAGAGGACGAAGAGAACGACAGCATGACAGAAGAGGATTTTACAAAATAGACAAGAGAAAGTTAACAAAACATTTGTAGATGTTATATCCACGATAAGTTCAACTCATTACAAGGATCATTGCTTCAGAGCAATGCCTATATGCATGTGTACCAAAAGAAGAAATTATAAGATTTGATTTGACATGCTATGACAGACCATACACTAAAACTACTATAATTCTAATATTTCGATATTTTGTCTATGCATAGGAGTTCATAGTCTAGTTGCTAGACCTCTGGCTTTCTTCTGATATGACAAAGGACTAAAGGTTTCTTTGCACCTGAAAGGTGCTATCGAGGGTTCTCAGTAGCAACGTTTGGTCGCCTTCACAGTGAGCAGAATAGCCTGAAGGGTCTGGCAGCAAGACTAAGGAGTTGATACTTAATGGAGTAATGTCACATGTATTAGTTACCAGCCATGAATGAATGGATCACTCCCATGGAAGATCCACATGGTGTTGTAGTTATGTAGATTTCCAATGTTTACATAATCTCAATTACAATGTGATAACATGGCATCAAGCTACTGCTATCATTGAGGTATGTACAAATTTCAAACAGCCACATACAAATATGTATTAATAATATTTTTTATTTCTAATAAAAAATTCTAAAATGTACAGGATGTGTGAACACTCCATTACAGCGAATAAAGGAAGATAGTTTACATATATAGAAATAGTGTGTATGATCTTGAACTGAACACTTGGTAGTAAATTAGAAAGTGAATAAAAGATATAAATAATAATACTGGAAAGTATGTGCAAGAATTTATATGTTTGGTGGAAACCAATCACAGTCTATGGTTAAAACTCATGAATTGATAATCTAAAACACACAGTGGAAGGAAATTAAATATTTCAACATGTATTTTAACAACTTTATTGAGTTCCACAGTGTATGTTCAAATAGTTTCATTCACTGTGTAGAATTCTCAACAAACTTAATTTCATTAATTAACAGTGCAATAAAATATCAGTCTTCCAATATTTTGATGATTGACAGCCATCAACCCCTGAGATTATTCCCACATGAAGATGGCAGTCAGTTGTCAAAATATTGGAAGATTCTGTATGTGCAACACTGATATTTTAGTGCACTGTTTCACAGTATGCCCTCTAGACATGTCACTTGTGAAGTAACATGCAAATGGTCACAAGTCTGGATAAAAAGTGACTAAACTGTTCACTATCGTTGATAACATTATAATATTTGTCAATTGTAAAATTCTATACATTTTACACACCATCACCTCTATAGTTTGAATGACCTACTAAGAAAGAAAATAAAGACCACCCTTGTTTACAAAATATCACAAAATAAGTACTTTTCCATTTGTTATGGGAGTAAAGTTTAACCTGATATTGACATGACATACTCCACTCCATAATTATGCAATCCCACTTCTGAACATTCATTTTACAAAATTTGATATGAAAAAAATTACAGCGGATAACAACTTTCATTTTAAATACTTTGCAAAAAAATGCAGTACTAGTCTAAGAATAATATACAAATATAAACAGCTGACCTGATTTTTTTTTCACTGTTAAATAATTATTAAATGCTTGACTTGTATTAGTTAAATGAATTTTGCATATACATGAAGTAATCTGGTATAAATATAAACTTGACTTAGATTCTCAACTTTTATCAAAATGACTCTGATGTTATCACTATTGAAATTTAGCCTCCAATCAGGTGACTACCATGTGTGACGTCACCTGACACATAGGCTGAAAGTATGGTTTAGTAAATTTTGATGTTGGTGACTAATTAAATTTCTTACTCAAGCACAGTAAGTTTCTGAAACCCTCTGACACATACATGTATGTAGATCATATGGTATCCAGCTTCATTTCAAACCTACGAGTACTCTCAGACAACTGTTGGTATGTCCTTAAGATATCATTCTACCTGATGAAGTATGTGATCCTATTTATCATATAATGTGAGAGGGTTCTGACAACTCAACCTGTACAGATGACTACATTGGTGAATCGGAAGGAACATTGAAATCCAGATTTCAGGAGCAGTGACATCCTAGTTGTTCATCACTGGAAGTTTTCAAACATATCCATAAAGACTGTCCTGGACATAGGATTGACAGGGAGAATGTTTTCCATCCTGGATATGGAACCAGATTGGTTTGTTAGGGGAATCAAAGAAGCCATAATGGCATTTATATCAGAACATTAGAACCATTGCTAAACAGAGGCATGGGCCGATACCCTTTACAGAGACATGGGCCAATACACTTTACAGAGGCATGGGCCGATGCACTTTACAGAGGCGTGGGCCGATGCACTTTACTGAGACGTGGGCCGATACACTTTACAGAGATGCAGGCCGATACACTTTACAGAGGCGTGGGCCGATGCACTTTACAGTGATGTGGGCCGATACACTTTACAGAGACGTGGGCCGATAAACTTTACAGTGATGTGGGCCGATACACTTTACAGAGGTGTGGGCCGATACACTTTACAGAGGTGTGGGCCGATACACTTTACAGTGATGTGGGCCGATACACTTTACAGTGACGTGGGCCGATACACTTTACAGTGATGTGGGCCGATACACTTTACAGAGGTGTGGGCCGATACACTTTACAGAGACGTGGGCCGATACACTTTACAGAGACGTGGGCCGATACACTTTACAGTGACGTGGGCCGATACACTTTACAGTGATGTGGGCCGATGCACTTTACCACCTGTATGGGACAATATTTTGAAGTAACACATGTGTAAACAATGTGTGACTTCACATCTTTGAGGCCTGAGGACTTGGGTCAAAAGCTAGGAATTATCCAAGTATTTTGGTGCAGTACAAAGTTTGAATTTATTTGCAAGGTAACTCATCTTAATATATTGTTTATAGGCTCAAAACTGGTCAAATCTGATCTAAATCAGGACCTGAATCAGGTAACTCATTTTAAAATCTGGTCAAAATAAAGGACAACAAGCACAGTTGATATGACATTGTATAAAAACATGTCATACATTCTGTTTTCAAAGTTGAAACTAACAGTCTGGCTGAACATGGTAAATCATTCTACTGAAATAAAGTCAAATTCAGTAACTTGAAACTATGGAAAGATAAATATCTTGATGGCTACAAAAAAATTGATGATAAAAATAACATAAGGATAAAGTTTGTAAGAATAATACCAATAGTGTTAAAAGTACTATGGGTTCTAGCAATAAGGCAGTTTCATAGTTCTCAACAAGGATTGACTGACGATATCAAGGAGCTGTTCCCAAACTTTATAAGTCTTCATCAGTTACTGCACAGTAACTACAGTAGCTTTCCCTAATTCATCGCTAGGTGTCGTCCTTCCATAGTACTATAAAAGCCTGAAAAGGCTACCTTACGTCATTACCTTTCTTCACGCTGTAACGGTAACATCTCAGACAGTGTTACCGGTCGTTCCTTCCTCATTTACAAATATGTCAGGGAAAGGCAAGTCGAAAAAAGGCAAGAAGTCTTGTAAGTCGTCCGTATCTGTTACTCAGCCGAACGTAAGACGGGACTCAACGCCAGTGGCTTTTGCTATAAACCCTGATGAAGACAATAATACCGTTACCAACAGTATCGTCTCCGAGGTTTCAGAAACCGAAGAAGTTTTACCTACAGCTATTGAAGACTTTCCTTCGACTAGTTCTGCTCCAGATTCAATTCTTCAAATAGCGACGCAAGTCGCTCAACTTCTAGCCCAGCAGCGGTCGGATAGCGCACCGGGCGGACCACGTACACGTATTGACCAAGACCAGGTCGACGGTATTAGCATAACACATGCTTCCACATGCGGGCCGCCATCTTGTAGTTGTACGCCCACTCAACAGGCAGGGTTACCGAGTTTGAGTATTGGTAGGAAACACAAAACTTCGAGGGTAAGTGCACCAATTCCTACAAAGCAGAGACGTATTGTACAAACCGAGTATGATAATTCCGGGTCCGAAGTGAGTGATTCTGACAAGTCTGGTAATTCTGAAGTTGCGTCTTCTCTGCCTATAACAGTTTCATCCTGGAACGAGCCTATATTTGACGAATCCACGTCTGCGTATGCTCAAGTTCCTGACTATCACGCTGCTGTTCCGGGTTGGAACATGGACGCCTCCACGGCCGAATGGTTCTCTAGAAGAGCAGACCGTCCCTTATCGTATTCTGTAGTTCAACAGTTAAAAGAGAAGTACACGGTACCAGACCAATTCGAGCCATACTTCAAGGCACAGGAATTGCCGTCTTCCGTACAGAATCTAATCAAATCTAGCAAGTCAAGCTATCGTAACCATGACCGTCCGTATTACAAGGTTCATCAGAACTTTAACTTGTCTATTCGCCCAGTTCTTCAAGCCCTGGAAACCATTATTTCTCCAGAATTTGACCCGGTACAGCACGTACCAACAATTAGAGAGGCACTTGGAGATGCTATCCATCTTATGACTACTGCGAGCTACGCGCTAGCTGAGGTTCGTCAGGCAAGATTGAAGCCATTCTTTCGTAGTGAATACAAAGATTTATTACAAGATGCCAAGCCGACATCACAGGGATTTTTTGGTGGAAACTTGGTAAAGGCCATAAACGACTCCAAGAAGTCAGTCAATGCTTTTCGTATCGTTTCCAGAAATGACAACAGGTCAGTCAAACAAACCGGAAACCAGTCTGGATATTACAAGGGTGGAAAAAACTATCAACGAAACACCAACTACAACCAAGACAATAAGAAGAAGTACCAAAAGGGCTCAGGCAGACCACAAGGAAAAGGTAATTACACCTCTTCCAACCAGAATAAGCAGTGAACTTGTAAAGTCATCAATACCAGTTGCAGGCAGACTCCAGTATTTCCTAAATACTTGGAAAACAATTACACAAAACACTTGGATTTCAAAGGTCATTCAAGGTTACAAACTTCAGTTAACATCAACTCCAGTTCAGTCAATCCAGCCAATTACCAACCCAACATCCAGCAAGCAGTATCAAATCATTCAGACAGAAATAGAAAATTTACTTCACAAGCAGGCCATAGTTCCAGTCAAACATCAACCAGGTCAGTTTGTTTCCAGAATTTTCACTGTTCCAAAACCATCAGGGGATTACAGGGTAATCATAGACCTCAAAGAACTGAACAGACACATCAAAAAGATATCTTTCAAAATGGAGAGCCATCCTGTCATAGAACAGTTGTTAAGCCAGGGTTATTTCATGACGTCAATAGATCTCACAGATGCATACTTCATGATTCCCATTCATGCAGATCATCAAAAATATCTTTGTTTCCAGTGGATAGACCAGCGCTACCAATACACTTGCCTACCATTCGGGCTCACTTCAGCACCAAGGCTATTCACAAAGGTTATGAAAATCCCACTTGCTCATGCTCGTTCACGGGGAATCCTTTGCAGCAGTTTCATAGACGATATAATCAATGTAGCAGAAACCAGAGAACTGTGTCAGAGAAACAACAACTACCTTCTAGGTCTCTTCCAACGACTCGGGTTCATACCCAACTTGAAAAAATCACATCTAATCCCAACACAGATACTCACCCATCTAGGTCGTACCTACAACACAGAGCTGATGACAGTCTTATTACCTCAGGACAAGCTACAAACCATTATCGGATTTGCAACCCACCTCTTAAACAGACAGTCAGTCTCTTTGCGTCAATTAGCAAGAATGTTGGGATTAATAGAAAACGCAAGGGGTTCCATGGCCATTGCTGCATGCCATTATCGAAGTCTACAACGTCAGTTAGTTCACAAGGTTTTTCCAGAAGTCTCTTGGGAAATCCCAATACTCCTTTCAAAGGAGTCGAAGTCCGATCTTCAGTGGTGGATAAATCAGGCCTCCACACACAACGGTCGACTGATACATCCTCCACCTCCAGACTTAACTATCCAGGCAGATGCCTCACTCAGTGGTTGGGGAGCAGTATGTGGTCATCAGGCAACACAGGGACGTTGGACTTTACAGGAAAAGGAATTACATATCAACATTCTGGAAATAAAGGCCGCTCTTCTATCCATACAGACATTTGTCCAAAACAGGTCAGACCTCTCCGTAACAGTACAGCTAGACAACACGTCAGCAGTGGCTTATCTAAATCACCAGGGGGGAGTCAGATCCAGGGAACTATGTGCAGTAGCCCTACAAGTTTGGCAATTGTGCGAAACTCAAAATATTACCCTTGCAGTAGAATACTTACCAGGAATAGACAATACATTAGCAGACCATCAGTCCAGGATATTTACAGATCAACACGACTTTCAACTCAAACCAGACCTTTTCAGACAGGTTTGCAGCAGGTTTCACCTACCAGAAATAGACTTATTCGCAAGTCGAAATACAGCTCAACTTCCCCTGTATGTGTCATGGAAGTTAGACCCCAAAGCTTTTGCAGTCGACGCATTCTCTCTCTCATGGGCAGAGAAAGAGTTGTACATGTTTCCACCACATCTACTAATACTGAAATGTCTAAGGAAAATACAACAGGACAGAGCAAGAACGCTGTTTGTAGCACCAGTATGGAAAACGAAACCGTGGTATCCAATGTTACTACAGTTAACCAGCAACTACCCGGTACTTCTGCCAGATTGCACAGACTTACTCAGGGAACCACACACAGGGAATCAACCCAAGTTCAGTTTGACTCCTCTAGCCGTTTGGCAACTCTCCGGTCACACTACAGAGGTCTTGGACTTTCACAGCAGGCTACAGAGATCCTCATCAAGGCAATCTGCATCAAGACTTCTAGACTCTACGACAGCAAGTGGAAGCGCTTCGCTAGCTGGTGTGTACAACAGAATACCAATCCCGTTTCATGTCCTGTAATTCAGGTAGTAGAATTCCTTACTGGGTTATTCAATAGACATAGGCTTGCATATAGTACCTTAAATGGATACAGATCTGCTATTTCTTCTGTACATTTGCACATTAATAATGAACCAGTTGGATCACATCCACTTATTACAAGATTATTTAAAGGTTTCTTTCGTGTTAGGCCACCTTTACCACGTTACCCAACAACCTGGAGTGTAGCGAAAGTTCTGCACTATTTAAAGTCACTGCATCCAGCAAGGAGTCTAAGCCTGAAGCAACTCACTCTTAAGACTGCAACTTTAATTGCACTAACCTCCTCAGATAGAGGACAGACTTTAAGTTATTTGGACTTAAGATACTGTAATATATCGGATAGAGAATGTACTTTTGTTATCCCAAGTTTAACCAAGACATCAACTGTTACCAGGCCTTCGCGGGTGGTGAAGTGTCCAAGTTTTGGTGACAAGGCATTGGATGTCAAATATTACGTTTCTACATATATATGGAGAACTACCAAGTTAAGAGATTATGTAGTAACAATGGGGAAAACCCGACCATCAAGATTATTTATTTCATTTGTTAAACCTTTTAATGAGGTTACTTCTCAGACTATTGCAAGATGGATAAAGACTACACTTGCTAGGGCAGGCATTGATACAAATAAGTTTAGAGCCCACAGCACTAGGGGAGCAGCAACATCGGCAGCAATACGTCAAGGAGCAACTACTGCTCAGATTCTCCAACTTGGTGACTGGACTTCAGAATCTACATTCACACGGTTCTATCGCCGTCATACAGACAGCTCAGAGACTGGACGTTTGATACTTAGGGCTGTTCAGGAGACTGACAATTCAACCCACCAATAGGCATCCAGCTATGTAATCAGCTACTGTAGTTACTGTGCAGTAACTGATGAAGACTTGGAAAATTTGCCTACCTTAAGGACGTCAAATTAGAAGTCTTCGAGGGAACGTAGCAGTAACTACTACGTTCTTCCCTCCCACCCAGCCCGATGCCAATTTTCTGGTGAGTTGACTTTTCTACCCTATTTACTGTGTTAAACAGTTATAATCAGTATTCTTGTTCATTGTAGGTTCCACTGGTCCCATGCCTTTGTGCTCTTGTTTATTGGTCTTAGTACCATTGTTTTGCACTATGTTGCATATAAATTACCGCTCGTAATTGAGCAAAATTCTAGCTTAATTGCTAAATTTGGTCAGCACAAGTTGCTTATGACCTATGGTACCAGCTATCACGATATGGAACCTCTACACGCTGCTCAGAAAGGTAATGACGTAAGGTAGCCTTTTCAGGCTTTTATAGTACTATGGAAGGACGACACCTAGCGATGAATTAGGGAAAGCTACTGTAGTTACTGCTACGTTCCCTCGAAGACTTCTAATTTGACGTCCTTAAGGTAGGCAAATTTTCCAAGTTAGTGAGTAGAAATATACAATGTCTGAAAGAAATTCTACTTTACTTGTCATGGTAACATACTCTCAGACTGGCTTCAAATAACAAAAAAATTTAATTTTATAGCTATTTTATCCTTCAGATTTAAGGCACATAATTATTATCAACTTGATACGTTATACAAGTTGTTGGTGTAACATGTATGCTGTACTCAAGCAAAGTTGTACGTGTTTGAACAGAAAATATGGGATTTATACCCTGCATCATCACAACAAATCACATCAATGTCATTGGTTCTGTGGTGCTAAACCACATTAGTAAAATCATTCAGAATTGCCATTATTTCATGTTTTTTTGTTAATTTTCATACTTCTTATTTTCTAATACTTTTGTTTTTATCGCAGAGAAAATACTACTGACATTTAGATGTTATTCCCCAATTTTGTTCTTCATTCAGCCAAGGATAATATGAGTGACCTAAGGGGCCTTGTCACTGCGAGTCACTAGACAAGTAATTTCCGGCTGAATGAAGAAAAATATTGGAGAATAACATAATTATACCAGTTCCAGTAATATCAAAGAAAAATTGGGGAAACTAATGTCAATTTTGGATGTTTTGACTCATATTTTGAACACAGCAGAAGCACTGACCAACGACCAGAGTATATATTCCATATTTTTTGTTCATCTTGGCTCTTTTATGATATAAAAGGTTTTGTTACTCGTCTCTGACTGGTTGTAACAAGGCCCTTTATGTTACTTGTATTTACTATCTAAATGTTGTCTGTACAGAATATATTACATGTGTATATGAATTCAATATGTTACGATTAAAGTGGCACAAGCTGAGTTTATAAACTTTTTATGATTAACATACTTACAACCTTAATATTCTATTCTAGTATAATGTTTATGTTGATGCATGGCTACACAAGTGACTGTCTCTTCATATAATTGTTAGCACAACTGATGACATAATATAAGTAAAGTATATTAATTTTTCCATCGAAACGTTAAATGATACCTGCTTTAAATATCATGTCTTAGTTTTGCCAACAGCAAGTGATTGTCAACACTTCTTCCTAAAGTAAGTAGAATACTGTGTGTACATTTTAATGTGTAACGGAATGTGCTACAAAAAATCCTGTAACCTCAGCATGTGTCTCTTTAACATGGCTAATACTATTCATAGTAGATAATTTTTTGTTCAGATATTCAGGCATATTACCTATCATAGAAGTCCACTATTTCTAATAGTGGCAATGATTTCAAACACGTCTATATAAACTGAAATGTTTAAATAATGTTTAAATAATATTGATGAACAATCAGTCCTATCAAGATTGAGACACATATCAGTTGTGTTCTTTATAATCTTAAAATACATAATCATTTAAAAATTGGCCAGATCATTGATTCAAACTAGTTGAGTAAAAAGTTGACATAAATAGCCAAACCTTACAACATCAATTTGTCCTGCCAATCTTCAAAAATCCTTGTGGCCATTTTTTTTTTGGCTATTTACTTTTTCATTCCAAGGTGTACACTTTCTTACAAAGAAAAATTCAGTCAAAACATTTTTGAAGTGAATTTTCACTGATGTCTCGTCAGTATCATCAAGGGTGTACTGCAATGGCATGTTATCATACATCTCAAAAGAGACACTTGAAATGAGCTTGAGTGAGTACTGCAGGGATCTTGATGTAGAACACTACCCCTGATGATGCTGAAAAGACATTAGAGAAAATTTGAGATTCACTTTCCAATTTTTTTTTACTTTCTTTATTAGAAATTTTCATCTATGAACCTAGAGGCTATCAACATTAATTCTTGCCTATATTTTCTTGATTTGATCCAGTCACTGTATATTCCTAGAACTTTGACATGTATTGGTTCTGTCGCTTGCTGCTGTTAAAGTTTTCCTTCTGTTCTTCAATTTGTGTGTGTAATATTCTGGCCAGAATTATGCCAATAACCTGTTGAGATAGACAAATACAGTGTTATTACTAATAACTATAAAATTGGATTTGGATGCACTTCAGAAATGAAATGCTGAGAATGTTTGTTCATTGTATGCTTTCATTTAAAACCATTGTCTCATACTTCTGAAGTTTATTGAGGTAGTATTTTTAAAAGAGAAGGAACAACTAAATTACCAGTTTCATGCTTCCTTTTTGCCTTGTACATAACTTTATGTTCACTGCAGTATGCTTCTCATTCTGTTAAATGCTCTTTTATTTGCTAAGTGACCTAAAAGCATATTTGACTGGGAGGTTGTATATTGAACATTTCTTTCCAGGATTTGTCATACTTTATCTCATGTCACTGTAATAACCTATTCTACTACAACTACTGCTATTCCCTGAACTGACAGTTTGCAGACCTAGCTCCTGCTTCTAAGTGTGAAAATGTACCGATACACTTTGAGATGTTGAATCATGGCAAATCAGAACACTTATAAAGTTAACACATCAAATAACAGTAGCATTCAATTAAAAATGGGGTGAGTTGACAATGGGACAAGTTTAATACAGGAAGAGTTGGTGTGTCCCTTCTACTGTACATGACTTACCTGTATAATGGCTACACCTATTGCAAGTCCTCCAATCAGGTACACATTACTGTTGACGTACGATACCAATTTATCAATACAACCAGTCACATAGATCTGGTCACTCACAGCTGCAGCCTGTTGGCAAGACAAATCAAATTGTGCTCATTGGAGGCTGTATGTTATTATAGCAATACTAGCAGAGCAAGTTGCTTTTATGAACACTGGTTATCAACATGGGTGGGGTATAGACAACACATGAGGTATTGACCACGAGGTTATCAACATGGTTGGGGTATAGACAACACATGAGGTATTGACCACGAGGTTATCAACATGGGTGGGGTATATAAAACACATGAGGTATTGACCACTAGGTTATCAACATGGGTGGGGTATATACAACACATGAGGTATTGACCACGAGGTTATCAACATGGGTGGGGTATATACAACACATGAGGTATTGACCACTAGGTTATCAACATGGGTGGGGTATATACATCACATGAGGTATTGACCACTAGGTTATCAACATGGGTGGGGTATATACATCACATGAGGTATTGACCACTAGGTTATCAACATGGTTGGGGTATAGACATCACATGAGGTATTGACCACTAGGTTATCAACATGGGTGGGGTATATACATCACATGAGGTATTGACCACTAGGTTATCAACATGGGTGGGGTATATACATCACATGAGGTATTGACCACTAGGTTATCAACATGGTTGGGGTATATACAACACATGAGGTATTGACCACTAGGTTATCAACATGGTTGGGGTATAGCCATCACATGAGGTATTGACCACTAGGTTATCAACATGGTTGGGGTATAGACATCACATGAGGTATTGACCACTAGGTTATCAACATGGGTGGGGTATATACATCACATGAGGTATTGACCACTAGGTTATCAACATGGTTGGGGTATAGACATCACATGAGGTATTGACCACTAGGTTATCAACATGGTTGGGGTATATACATCACATGAGGTATTGACCACTAGGTTATCAACATGGTTGGGGTATATACATCACATGAGGTATTGACCACTACGTTATCAACATGGTTGGGGTATATACATCACATGAGGTATTGACCACTAGGTTATCAACATGGTTGGGGTATAGACATCACATGAGGTATTGGCCACTAGGTTATCAACATGGGTGGGGTATATACAACACATGAGGTATTGACCACTAGGTTATCAACATGGTTGGGGTATAGACATCACATGAGGTATTGACCACTAGGTTATCAACATGGGTGGGGTATATACATCACATGAGGTATTGACCACTAGGTTATCAACATGGTTGGGGTATATACAACACATGAGGTATTGACCACTAGGTTATCAACATGGTTGGGGTATATACATCACATGAGGTATTGACCACTAGGTTATCAACATGGGTGGGGTATAGACAACACATGAGGTATTGACCACGAGGTTATCAACATGGTTGGGGTATATACAACACATGAGGTATTGACCACGAGGTTATCAACATGGGTGGGGTATATACAACACATGAGGTATTGACCACTAGGTTATCAACATGGGTGGGGTATATACAACACATGAGGTATTGACCACGAGGTTATCAACATGGGTGGGGTATATACAACACATGAGGTATTGACCACTAGGTTATCAACATGGGTGGGGTATATACATCACATGAGGTATTGACCACTAGGTTATCAACATGGGTGGGGTATATACAACACATGAGGTATTGACCACTAGGTTATCAACATGGTTGGGGTATAGACATCACATGAGGTATTGACCACTAGGTTATCAACATGGGTGGGGTATATACATCACATGAGGTATTGACCACTAGGTTATCAACATGGTTGGGGTATATACAACACATGAGGTATTGACCACTAGGTTATCAACATGGTTGGGGTATATACATCACATGAGGTATTGACCACTAGGTTATCAACATGGGTGGGGTATAGACAACACATGAGGTATTGACCACGAGGTTATCAACATGGTTGGGGTATATACAACACATGAGGTATTGACCACGAGGTTATCAACATGGGTGGGGTATATACAACACATGAGGTATTGACCACTAGGTTATCAACATGGGTGGGGTATATACATCACATGAGGTATTGACCACTAGGTTATCAACATGGTTGGGGTATATACATCACATGAGGTATTGACCACTAGGTTATCAACATGGGTGGGGTATATACAACACATGAGGTATTGACCACTAGGTTATCAACATGGGTGGGGTATATACATCACATGAGGTATTGACCACTAGGTTATCAACATGGGTGGGGTATATACATCACATGAGGTATTGACCACTAGGTTATCAACATGGGTGGGGTATATACATCACATGAGGTATTGACCACTAGGTTATCAACATGGGTGGGGTATATACATCATATGAGGTATTGACCACTAGGTTATCAACATGGTTGGGGTATAGACATCACATGAGGTATTGACCACTAGGTTATCAATACCTCATGGGTTGGGCATATACATTACATGAGGTATTGACCACTTAGAGAATTCAAATTTGATCCTTGAAAATATGTGAAAAACTGTTTTGATGCTATTATGATAAAAAGAGGAACTTTGGAGAAATATAAATAAAAACCTAGGGAACTTGTGTATACTACCTACGACTGGAAATTAAAGTGTGGCTGGAACTATCATAAATGTATTTAGAAGGTTGTATGTATTTATAATAGTTTCAGTCACACTTTTAATTAGTATTCACCAAAAACATTGAAAAAAGTTTACATATGTAACTGATATAAAGATTTTCACTCTGTGACACACATCTGTTACTATGGTAATCAATGACTTTGATTGTTCACTCAAACTACTGATAGAATACAATTTTAGTTTTGATAAAGTTTTCTTGATGGTGTTTATTGATAACAAAAGAATGGTGGCTTTTGCCACTGAGGGGACCATGCACTTACGGGTTTGTCAGTGGTATCGTAACCACACTGTGTGTTGATAATGTTGTTTCCACCATCTTCTGGCTGACAGCAAGAATAAGGCACACCACATTTTTCACGACTTAGGTTGGTATCAGAGCAGTTGAAATACCTATTCTTTTGCCAGTCTTGAAAACCATTTCTGCCTCCACAACATTCCAGCTGAGAGTGAAAGAGAAGTGTTATCAAGCTATACATGTATATCAAATGATGTATTCTCTGCAGTGTAAGATATGTTGTGTCTGGGTACTCTCACCCATAGCCCCAAGTCTCTCACCGATGAAGGCTGATGTGGGCCTTTGCAGTGTAAGATATGTTGTGTCTGGGTACTCTCACCCATAGCCCCAAGTCTCTCACTGATGAAGGCTGATGTGGGCCTTTGCAGTGTAAGATATGTTGTGTCTGGGTACTCTCACCCATAGCCCCAAGTCTCTCACTGATGAAGGCTGATGTGGGCCTTTGCAGTGTAAGATATGTTGTGTCTGGGTACTCTCACCCATAGCCCCAAGTCTCCGATGAAGGCTGATGTGGGCCTTTGCAGTGTAAGATATGCTGCATCTGGGTACTCTCACCCTCACAAGACAATTATAAGCCTAGAACTGTATGTTATTGCAACACTAAATAACTACTTGATGTCAAATGTTGAGTCACATGATTAGCAAAGTGTATGCATCAGTCATCAACAACAAAATCAAACAGAATATGTAATTATTTAGTCTTGTGCAAATCCAAATTTGGTTATCAATATAATTCTAATTATTAAACCTCTTGTAGGTTTGTGTTACATAATCTTAGAGTGGAGAGACATACTTTTAAATAAATAACTTACTTCAATCTGTATAAAGTCAATAAAATTTCTCAAGTCCAGATCCTCCCTGTATCTTACGATTGCTCTCTGTACAACTTTATCTGCTTGGTCATAAGTCTGTTGACAAAACACACATTTAATTTGTAAAGATATAGTTAAAACAACTCAATGTTTACACTGTACACTCATCATAACATACAGTTTGTTACTATCGATTGCGTTGACCCATCCCATTTGAGGGAACTAGATACATTGTGATAACTGTGGTCTTCACAACATTATTTTGCGTAAATTTCACCAGTGGGATCTGTAAGTGGGGTTTCAAAGATATTGGCACGTGGGAAATCAAAACACTTCTCTGTACACAAAGTGTCATTGATACTGTTTCAACTTCCATGTTTTGACTGTCGCACTACGACAGTGATGAACACATTAGCGGCTTTCACAGTCATTCATGTTTCAACTATCACTTGAAAACATCTACAAATCTGTTTGGAATTACTAAACTATTGCTGAATAATTATTTCTGGCGATCGAACTTTTTGGTTTTCACGTTAAACAGAAGTTCCTGAAATCAAAAGACTTTTTACGGTTTGTTTGGTCGTCCCGACTATAGTATAAATGATGATACTTGGACGCACACGTCAACCAATTTCTTCCGACTTGGATGATACACGTAAACCGACTGCCAAAGCAAGGGGTTACACTGTACATGTAATATTGCAGACATTGTTTGTTTTCTTGTACCTGCAACTCTAGCTTTGAGGATTACCTTATGCCAAATTCTAGACGGGTAGGCTGTTTAGACACGATGAGGTCCAATGTACGCAAATATAAACAACAACACTGCACTCTATACTACGTACGTAACGGCATGTGACCTCCTTGTCAACGAAAATTACCAAAGGGTGATACAAGCCGATCGTTCAATCGTAGTGGCAACACTTGTAGGACATTCACGATAATTGAGTTGAATAGACTATGGAGAGGGCATCGCGAAAATGCACCTAAGGTTCTAAGTTAGGCCAAGTTTTGGTATAAAGTGAACGAATACAAATGTAAATCGGGAAATTACCGATGAGATGTCACGTTTGACGTGACCTCTAAACTTCGACTAAATTATCGTAGATAGCGTGGTATTATAGTACTAGTATATTTAACTTATTTTCCATCCTTCATGCTAAATACTAAGGTAAGGTGAGGTGTGGATTATGTATTAAGGTATGTTGTACAAAATGTAGGTTGGCTAGTGCACATCCCAAAAATCGCATCTAAAAAAATCCCTCAAGATATTGGCATAGTAGAAGGTGATGATTCCAATGTTACACTGTGATGTAGCACTGGACTGAATTTTAATTACATATTCAGTGAAGTGTTGATAAGCTCATTCTTGAACTGGGTAAAAAGCTAACAACTACTTCAGCCGAGGAAGTTGCAAGTAATTATTGGCATTTACAGGTGATAAATGGTCCAATGCAGGTGAAATTTGCAAATATATGTACCTGCATTCAGCAGGTGACATTTTAAATTTACTGGCATTTAAAAGGTTAAATTTCAACTTTACCTGCATTTGACAAACAAATTTTGAAACTCACTTGTATATTGATTATTTTCATGATAACAGGGAATCTTTTTGTTTGTGGCATTAATACTCTCATTATCTTTATTCAAGATAAACAGTACATTTCAATGATTTGTCATTTGATATAATAATATTTTACTTTGCTCTTAAGTTTTAAATGTGTTCCCAAAATTAAAATTCTGGAGCACCAAAACAAAATTGTTGCTCAAAGAACTTTTAAGGCTGTAATTGCTAGAGGGAGTCCACTAATTCAATGTCAAGGTTGATCAACTGTATGGTTCTTGACTTTCATCATTTCATCAACCTCCTACATACTGATAACCAAACTATATCACAATCATCAATGACAGCCATATATGCTTGTTTGTAATGACTTGTAAACAAGATGGCACCATGAATCACTACATAGGATGATAGTGTAAGATTATATGGCACTTCTTTATCCCATAAAGTCTGGCTTTATATTACAATGGTATTTTATTCCTTCCCATGAGTTAAATGTATTCTACACATTAAACTGACAACAATAAATTGTGTATGTTTATGCTTTTATTTGTTGAAAGTAGTCATAAATCTAATATGGTCGCTAGCACTACTGATATACATGTACATGTAGCAGTGCATGTTTCTTGACACATATGACTGACAGCTGAAACCATAGACCCTTCGTAGGGTACAAGTAAAGTCTGCTGTGACTTAATTCATTTATCTGTGATGTAATTATGATTACGTCCTGTATATGGTGTACACAAGTAAAGTCTGCTGTGACTTAACTCATTTATCTGTGATGTAATTATGATTATGTCCTGTATATGGCATACACAAGTAAAGTCTGCTGTGACATAACTCATTTATCTGTGATGTAATTATGATTACGTCCTGTATATGGTGTACACAAGTAAAGTCTGCTGTGACATAATTCATTTATCTGTGATGTAATTATGATTACGTCCTGTATATGGTGTACACAAGTAAAGTCTGCTGTGACATAATTCATTTATCTGTGATGTAATTATGATTACGTCCTGTACATGGTGTACACAAGTAAAGTCTGCTGTGACATAATTCATTTATCTGTGATATAATTATGATTACGTCCTGTATATGGTGTACACAAGTGAAGTCTGCTGTGACATAATTCATTTATCTGTGATATAATTATGATTACGTCCTGTATATGGTGTACACAAGTGAAGTCTGCTGTGACATAATTCATGGAACATTGTTAAAGAGACAAGAATTGTCAAAAACTTGGCTTTTATTTATGACAAGAGTCATGACAGGTGTGGCTTGCCATTGATGATTGTAGTATGGAAGAGATATACAAATGAAATACACAGTCAAAATATTAAACACATGTATTTTAAGAGCATTTAGATCTTTCTGTTTATTTTTTTAAATGATACTTTTCAAAAAGAATACATTCATAAAATCATTTAATATTTTCTTTAATTAAATGAAGCTCTGATTTAAACTTTTATGTCTAATGACAAACACAACTTAACTTACCTCTTGTGAAAATACAATGGCAACTATTCCAGCAATGACAAACACAACTTAACTTACCTCTTGTGAAAATACAATGGCAACTATTCCAGCAATGACAAACACAACTTAACTTACCTCTTGTGAAAATACAATGGCAACTATTCCAGCAATGACAAACACAACTTAACTTACCTCTTGTGAAAATACAATGGCAACTATTCCAGCAATGACAAACACAACTTAACTTACCTCTTGTGAAAATACAATGGCAACTATTCCAGCAATGACAAACACAACTTAACTTACCTCTTGTGAAAATACAATGGCAACTATTCCAGCAATGACAAACACAACTTAACTTACCTCTTGTGAAAATACAATGGCAACTATTCCAGCAATGACAAACACAACTTAACTTACCTCTTGTGAAAATACAATGGCAACTATTCCAGCAATGACAAACACAACTTAACTTACCTCTTGTGAAAATACAATGGCAACTATTCCAGCAATGACAAACACAACTTAACTTACCTCTTGTGAAAATACAATGGCAACTATTCCAGCAATGACAAACACAACTTAACTTACCTCTTGTGAAAATACAATGGCAACTATTCCAGCAATGACAAACACAACTTAACTTACCTCTTGTGAAAATACAATGGCAACTATTCCAGCAATGACAAACACAACTTAACTTACCTCTTGTGAAAATACAATGGCAACTATTCCAGCAATGACAAACACAACTTAACTTACCTCTTGTGAAAATACAATGGCAACTATTCCAGCAATGACAAACACAACTTAACTTACCTCTTGTGAAAATACAATGGCAACTATTCCAGCAATGACAAACACAACTTAACTTACCTCTTGTGAAAATACAATGGCAACTATTCCAGCAATGACAAACACAACTTAACTTACCTCTTGTGAAAATACAATGGCAACTATTCCAGCAATGACAAACACAACTTAACTTACCTCTTGTGAAAATACAATGGCAACTATTCCAGCAATGACAAACACAACTTAACTTACCTCTTGTGAAAATACAATGGCAACTATTCCAGCAATGACAAACACAACTTAACTTACCTCTTGTGAAAATACAATGGCAACTATTCCAGCAATGACCTCAAGAATCAGAATAAGCCCAAGGAACAAATAGAACTACAAATAAAACAAAATGAAGAGACAATTATAATTTTATAGTTTGTACAATACATGTCAGAACCAACAAGAAGTCTATGTATAAGAACTGAAAATGAGTTATGTACATGTAGTTCAAAGCACTTGTACCTATATTTTAAGAACTGTTTCAACAACTTATTACAAATGTACTTCCAATATTTATATGTGGGTCACTTTTAGACCTATACTCAGCTACATGTATGTGTCCCTATATTTTAAGGATTACTGTGCCATTAAATAAAAAGATATAATCAACATTAGGAGACTTTTTGGTGGTGTAAAAGTCACATCGTCATAAACCACAGCCTCTTTTACGGCACCATCCAAAACATGCCTTCAATAGGCAGTGTCGAGGAAGAAATAACAGCTCTGGTGTGTGAGAATGAAAATTCATCACTCTTTTAGTTTTAGTTCTACAACATTGCAATCAATAACAGCTGTTGTAAATACAAGCAATAAAGTATCATACTATTAAACATACAAATGTTTATTGCTATCATGAGAGTCAGCAGAAATACTATATTCAAATTGCACACTGAATATTCATTAGAGCTGTTTTATCACGATTTGTATAAACAATCCCTAAAGTACTATGGTTAAAACAGACTTTACAGCAATAAACTCTAATAAATGTTTATCACTGTGTACTGTATAAACATTGTAGAAAATGAATTCCACTTTCTATATGTATATCCTCTATATAATGATATTAGAGATGAGTTCTTTCTATCACTGAGAACACATACATATGAACATAAGCTTGTTGAAGTCCTTTCATCAAAAAATAAATATTTCACAACTATCATTGTATGTATTAAAGGTCTTCAAATGAAGAGATTCTCTTCAAGTTGTAACAAGGGTTTGATATTGTTGATTCTATTTTCTTGTATTCATGTACTTTATTCATTTCTATATTTATTTACCATTAGGCTAAGTACATGTATTTTTGTCAAAATGCTGTTCAGTCACTGTCCATATTGACATGTATTTACTTTGTAATTATATGTACCATGGGCCGAGACCCTGTTACTGCAAAAAACGAACTAAACTGATTTTTAAATTACTGCTCCATGCGGGGATGGCCTCTACTTTTCTGATTTTGACCTATTCCAAAACCTAGTGAATATCCTGTTAATACTTGTGTGTCCCCAAATATTCAGTTGTCCATAAAATACATACTTTGCCTGGACTACATTCACAATTCTTGTATATACTATAAAATGTACTTACAAACATAAGGAGGAGTGTGTTTTCTCTGAGAGCACCAACACAGCCACTGAAACCAAGAATAAAGATACCGGAGCCGACCACAATAAGAACGATAGCAGGATCTGTAATGATGTCAAGGTGATCCATTACATTACCAATACCCTTCTCTAACGTTGCCCAGATGCCAAGACCAAGTAATAGGAAACCAATTATCTGCAGATAAAAAAAATGTAGGTACAGGGACATTAAAGTGGCACAAGATGAAGTTGTCAACTTTTTAGTGAAGTGAAAACACTTACATAAAACCTTGATTTAACTATTGTTAGACTAGAAATTAATACCAATACATGCCTTCTATGACATTACAATTTTCTTCCGGTTTTGTTAGAAAAATTGATTACATAAAAAGGATTTCCTTGGAATTTTTACTATACAATGTAAATTATAATAAATTGCATCTTCAAATTTCTATATTAACTTAGTTAATTATATCTTATACCAGTTTTGAGTTTAGTCCATTGGCATTGCAAGTGATGGGTAGGTTACAGTGCAAGTGATGGTAGGTTATGGCGCAAGTGATGGTTAGGTTATGGCGCAAGTGATGGTTAGGTTACGGTGCAAGTGATGGTTAGGTTACAGTGCAAGTGATGGGTAGGTTATGGTGCAAGTGATGGGTAGGTTACGATGCAAGTGATGGTTAGGTTACAGTGCAAGTGATGGTTAGGTTACAGTGCAAGTGATGGTTAGGTTACGGTGCAAGTGATGGTTAGGTTATGATGCAAGTGATGGTTAGGTTACAGTGCAAGTGATGGGTAGGTTACGGTTCAAGTGATGGTTAGGTTACAGTGCAAGTGATGGGTAGGTTACAGTGCAAGTGATGGGTAGGTAACGGTGCAAGTGATGGTTAGGTTACAGTGCAAGTGATGGTTAGGTTACGATGCAAGTGATGGTTAGGTTACAGTGCAAGTGATGGTTAGGTTACAGTGCAAGTGATGGTTAGGTTACGGTGCAAGTGATGGTTAGGTTATGATGCAAGTGATGGTTAGGTTACAGTGCAAGTGATGGGTAGGTTACAGTGCAAGTGATGGTTAGGGTTATGGTTCAAGTGATGGTTAGGTTACAGTGCAAGTGATGAGTAGGTTACAGTGCAAGTGATGGTTAGGTTACAGTGCAAGTGATGGTTAGGTTACAGTGCAAGTGATGGGTAGGTTACAGTGCAAGTGATGGTTAGGGTTATGGTTCAAGTGATGGTTAGGTTACAGTGCAAGTGATGGTTAGGTTACAGTGCAAGTGATGGTTAGGTTACAGTGCAAGTGATGGTTAGGTTACAGTGCAAGTGATGGGTAGGTTACAGTGCAAGTGATGGTTAGGTTACAGTGCAAGTGATGGTTAGGTTACAGTGCAAGTGATGGGTAGGTAACAGTGCAAGTGATGGTTAGGTTACAGTGCAAGTGATGGTTAGGTTACGATGCAAGTGATGGTTAGGTTACAGTGCAAGTGATGGTTAGGTTACAGTGCAAGTGATGGGTAGGTTACAGTGCAAGTGATGGTTAGGTTATGATGCAAGTGATGGTTAGGTTACAGTGCAAGTGATGGGTAGGTTATGGCGCAAGTGATGGGTAGGTTACAGTGCAAGTGATGGGTAGGTAACAGTGCAAGTGATGGTTAGGTTACAGTGCAAGTGATGGTTAGGTTACGATGCAAGTGATGGTTAGGTTACAGTGCAAGTGATGGTTAGGTTACAGTGCAAGTGATGGGTAGGTTACAGTGCAAGTGATGGTTAGGTTATGATGCAAGTGATGGTTAGGTTACAGTGCAAGTGATGGGTAGGTTACGATGCAAGTGATGGTTAGATTACGACGCAAGTGATGGTTAGGTTACAGTGCAAGTGATGGTTAGGTTACAGTGCAAGTGATGGTTAGGTTATGATGCAAGTGATGGTTAGGTTACAGTGCAAGTGATGGGTAGGTTATGGTGCAAGTGATGGGTAGGTTACGATGCAAGTGATGGGTAGGTTACAGTGCAAGTGATGGTTGAAGGTTACGGTGCAAGTGATGGTTAGGTTACGATGCAAGTGATGGTTAGGTTACAGTGCAAGTGATGGGTAGGTTATGGTGCAAGTGATGGGTAGGTTACGATGCAAGTGATGGGTAGGTTACAGTGCAAGTGATGGTTAGGTTACGGTGCAAGTGATGGTTAGGTTACGATGCAAGTGATGGTTAGGTTACAGTGCAAGTGATGAGTAGGTTACAGTGCAAGTGATGGTTAGGTTACAGTGCAAGTGATGGTTAGGTTACAGTGCAAGTGATGGTTAGGTTACGGTGCAAGTGATGGTTAGGTTACGGTGCAAGTGATGGGTAGGTTATGGCGCAAGTGATGGGTAGGTTACAGTGCAAGTGATGGTTAGGTTACAGTGCAAGTGATGGGTAGGTTACAGTGCAAGTGATGGTTGAAGGTTACGGTGCAAGTGATGGTTAGGTTACGATGCAAGTGATGGTTAGGTTACAGTGCAAGTGATGGTTAGGTTATGGTTCAAGTGATGGGTAGGTTACGGTGCAAGTGATGGGTAGGTTACGGTGCAAGTGATGGTTAGGTTACGATGCAAGTGATGGTTAGGTTACAGTGCAAGTGATGGTTAGGTTACAGTGCAAGTGATGGTTAGGTTACGATGCAAGTGATGGTTAGGTTACAGTGCAAGTGATGGTTAGGTTACAGTGCAAGTGATGGTTAGGTTATGGTTCAAGATCACCATGTTGTGAACAATTCTTAATCTATACTCTAAGAATTTTCCCACCAAATTTCAGACTGATCTGCCCTGTAGTTTTTTAGTTTAAGTTTTTTACCACAAATCCCATTTATTTACCCAAATCACGTATTGGTTGTAAGATCATTTTGATTTGAACAATTCCAAACTAGACACCCAAGGTAATACATCCACCAAATATCATGGCAATCGGTCCAGTGGTTTTTGATTAGAAGTTGTTTACACACACACACACACACACACACACACACACACACACACACACACACACACACACACACACACACACACACACTCACACACACACACACACACACTCACACACACACACACATCCACAGACACACACAGATACACAGACAGACACACAGACAGAGAGACACTTTGCCATGCCTATAGCACTACCGAACCTTATCAGTTCAGTTGTGCTAAAAACATAATGTATATGATTTTAGCTAGATTCCAGAAACAAATTTAGGTACAATTAGGTCACAGGAAACAGAAATAAGTAGAGCTGTCCTGACATGTAGATTAACTTATTCCTATCCTATGTAAGGGTACCTAAAGTGGCAAAGTGGGACCTGGCAGCCAGTGGAGCTCTTTAAGGATTGGTGTTATATGATCATACTTCTTGGCCCACATGATGATTCTAAGATGCTGCAGTATTTTGTGCATGTTGTGTTGTAGTGGTTTTAAAGATTGCGATTCACTTCATCCCAATTTCAACTTGTCCCATTTCAACTCACCTCAATTTCAACTCGCCCCAACATCACTAGTAAACATTTATAAATCTAAACGATACATGGACTCGAAGTACGGGGACCAACAAATTTACATGATTTTACCTACAGTGGCCAGTTGAAGCATAGCAAATGTAACATTTCGTAGCAGAAAGTGGTGTGGGTTTTGGCTAAGTGTTTTCTAGATCTAGAACTTATACTAGCACAACAACTTTCCTCAGTAATGGAATATCACTTTTCACATTAGGACGTAATGTTTACAATGCAAATAAGAAATAATAATGATAATAACCAGGGAGAATATTAGTGAATGACACGCTTACAACTTCCACAAGTACAGGGTTTTGGAGATGTGTCTCCTCTCCCTAGTTAACACAACTAAGTATTGTAGTATGTGTTTACTGTACAAGTGGTACTTCGTTAGTGAAATACGAGATACCGCAGACGTTCCAAACTGAGTACTACTAGCTTCAATTTCAAATATGCACAGGTAAATTATATCGTAGAGAGTTGGGGCGAGTTGAAATTGGGGCGAATTGGCAATTGGACAAGTTGAAATGGGACGAGTTGATCCGTCACTGGTTTTAAATGGTCATTAGGTAGGCCATACAACAATGCATTTCCACATACATTAAATACTTTCAGACTGTGTTAGCTAATAAAATGTCTTCTAAATCAGAACTAATGCGCATCTAATACATTTGTACTAAGAAGTGTTAGTCACAATCATAAAGATGAACATAGAATGCCCAAATACTGGTAGAACATATTTACATACACTGTACATGGTAATTAATTTACTGAGCAAAGCAACAGGTAACTCTGGTAAGACTGAAATACTGTGTTGTAAACAACTCGTTCTAATTAGAAGTAAACGGGATATTGGAAATTCTCAGTTCAAAAATCGGTCGTACAGCGCTTAATATGGACAACCAAACCATTAAAAATTGTATGGCGTTGTGTCCGCCCTGTGGTTAAATAAACGCCCTGCATTCATTTCACAGCGAGTAATGTATCATTGTTTATGTTATGTAGTAAATATCGTATTGTCGGCACTTATCTCCACTTGTTCACTATTTTACAATACTTGACAACATAAACTACTGTCAAATTATCGCACTGTAACAAGACTGCCACAAAACTTATGTAACAAGTGTCAATGTTAACTTACAGTAGAGATACCAATGCAATGTAGGCAAGATCGGTACGGTGGGAAGAACTTGAAATATGGTTACAGTTTACTTACCCAAAATATAAAATTAAAAGCAAACAGAAGGTACTTTATCACCGGATTAACAACACTTTCGTCGGACATGATGAAGGAGATGTGTTACTCAGCACACAACCTCTGATAATAGAATATTTACGTAAAGACAATCTACGACAGTTTCCTGATTCAGGCGTAAAGCTAAAGAAACACAGTCACTTTCACTTCCTGAATCCGCGAAGCGTGACCTGCAATATCGCCCTCTATAGACTAAGTTGGTTGCCTTCCGTCTTTACCTCCCGCCTTCGCGATGTATGTACATAGCTATGGATCTCTGGTGTATTAATATTGACAATGTATGACTTGTTTGGGACAAGATCAATAGTTGAATGTAGGATAAAAAAATAAATTCTTTTACGGGGGGGGGGGGCTATTAATTCTCAATCTCCTACAAAATCAATTTTACTTTTTGGATCTGTTTGTAAAACATCATGATGTATCTTACAATCTATTTGTACCCCATAATGGAAATATTTCTAAAAAATATCTTCAATATAAATATCTTCAAATTGAGAAATAGAAGAATTTTTTGCTATAGTAAATGAATGGCACTAAAATAAAGTAAAGTGTCTACATAGTGGCTTTGTATTCATAGCACTACATACCATAGTACCATACTGATGTGAAATTGATTGTGCTGTCTAAAACATTTTCAATTTTGGTCAATTTATTCTTTTAGTTAGGCCTCAGAAACCCCTCAATTCTAACTAATAGTTAGAATGGAGGGGTTTCTGAGGCCTAACTAAAAGAATTTAGTTTCCTTCTTTATCCTACATTGAACTATTGATCTCACCCTCTACCAGTCATGTTTGGTTTGCTCTCAAATTTGTAATTGCATTTTGAAACCTCTGAATGAAAACAGTCGGGGGAGGGTTATCTCTGGACACAATATATGCTCTGAACACACATGGAGCCCAGCTAGCCTATAAATTACTTTACAAGAGCCCATCACATTATCACATAGCTTCTATGAGTGATCCCTTCCCAACAAGTGGGTGTATCTCCCTCTTCCCTCTACTGTTGATATTGGTAATCAGATGCACTAATGTTTAATGTCATGATACTTTTAAATTTTATTGTACATGTCAGCACTATGTATAAGAACAGCCCAACCCCTAGACTGTCGACAGTCGTTCATGCCTTTTTTGCTATGTTTTATCTAAAACTGAAGTCGTCGCCTCCCTCCGATCCGGAGCAATACTATAACCGCGTACTGATCAGCGAGTGCCAGAGGCACTCACAGTTCATGCCTTCGGCAATCTTCGGCACTCACAGTTTGTGCCTACGGCAATCTTCGTTCCTATCAGTACGCAGTAGTATTCAGTGCCATGGAGCGAGGTACCAACTTTGTTTTAGATGAAACGTAACAGAAAAGGCACAAACAACTGTCAACAGTCTACCCAACTAAGTTGTCACAGTGGTGGGCGGTCATTTCGTCCCAAACTAACTCGTCCCAATAAAGTTGTTCCCGGGCTAAATCGTCCCACAACCAACTCGTCCCACTGCCACATCGTCCCATTCAAAGAATATTCCTGTGTGGTTCATAATTAACTGCAAATAGGCATAACGCATGATGTAGCGTCATATCCCTGTTTGCCGACGGTGCACGGGTCTACGTAGTCTTGCTGCTAGACGTTCGGGCTTTCTTTCGATGCCGCATAACTATAAGCGAACGAAGTTCGCATGTGAGGGCCTGTTCCATCCTCGATAGCGTTGTTCGGCTGTGTGTCGTATTTTATCGGAAGAACATCCGAGGGCTAGCTGATAGACTAGGGTCTACGCTGACTTGAGGATCAAAGGGACGACTAACTCCGTATGCGAACAGGACTAATGGCGCCATAGATCGTACGTCAAAATTTCTGTCATCGTATTTTTTCTTTTCAAAGTTCGGAAACATAACTATAAAGTAATTGTTTGTAATTGCAAAACTTTCGACAGATGAAAAGTCACGTTGCCTTCTCGACAGAATCTGCCAAAGTTGCGTCAGTTCATGTTTGTGTTCTGAACGCGTAGCTAAACACAATATTATTAGTGGTGGGACGAGATGGCGGTGGGACGAGTTCGTTTTGGGACGAGTTAGTGGTGGGACGAAATGGCGATGGGACGAGTTCGTTTGGGACGAGTTCTTTTTGGGACGAGTTGTCTGGCACCCGTCACAGTCATTTCAAGAGAAGAATGAACAACACTGTTTATACAGAGATTACTACTACTAGTTTTCAACTTTTGTTACTTTTTATTTACTACAATAGTGACAGACATCTTTACAGTGTTTTTGCTAAGGTTGGAGAACCCTGGTAACAGAAAGGGGGAAACAGGTAAAAAACGGCAGTTTACATGGACACATTCAAATGCAAAAAATAGTACCTCTGAAGGGGATGGAACCTTTTGGCTATATCATAGAGGTGAATGCATGGATGGTCAGTCAACATCCCAATGAGATAAATCAAAATTCAATAAGTTTCTTTGCACTTCAGCAAGTGAAGTAAACTTGGAGACATCATCATTATCTGTATAAACATTTTCATTTGCCATTCATTTTGAAACAGCATGTGCACTCATACAGACTAGTGACACACACACACACACACACACACACACTCACCGGGTCCTACTAATTATAGCTGCAATAATTGTAGCGTCTTGTTGCGGTTTTGTGGGGTTTTTCGTCTGTTTTGGTGACTTTTTAAGTTTTTGTGTTAGGTGCGGGTTAAACACAAAAACTTAAAAAGTCACCAAAACAGACGAAAAACCCCACAAAACCGCAACAAGACGCTACAATTATTGCAGCTATACTAATTACTGCCCGGGAGATACAAGAAGTGCCCGGGAGCAAACTGGTGGCCAAATGGCACTCAATATTTATGTGCATTGGCCCACTTGGAATGTATATTGACCAAAATTTAGTGGATTCAAACCCCCGATTGCTGCTTTTTCAGTCATAAATTTTCTGGCGTGTTACAGACATTGCATGGCTACAGCATATATTACTGCCCGGGACACATCTGGCCTGCCCGGGCCAAATTTAGACATTTAATCTATATCAAAAGTTGATTCGTAAATAAACCAGAATGTTACGAACCATGTCTAACCTAAATTATGATCATTCAAGTCTTCTTTTATCGTTTTTCAGGCTAAAAACCGTTCGTTCACCTCGATCTCTGTACAGTCTATCTGCGCCATCTTGTTTCCTGGAATATACCATTCTGTAGAAGGGGTGCTTAGCCTTAGTAACGGCCTTAAAATTGCCCACGTAACCATGACGCCCGTGTGAGAAAAATTTACACGGAAATTATTGTTGTCACGCGATAACATATCATACATGTGACTGAATGTATCAATATACTAATAAATTAAATCATATCATATCAATGTTGTTGAAGACACAATACTTGCTATTGTAGGGTTTCTCTCACACAGGATAACCAGGCGTGCCAGTGGCAGAGAGATAGTGCAATTTTTGTCAATACAAGTAGGCCGACACGTAGGCCTGTATGTTCTGCATCTTTAATAATAACAGTTAACTGTGATACAAGTAAAATTGTCTTCACACATTTTCCTACATTCAGTCAAATCATACGTTATTTTCTCCTTTGACCATGCATGTTAATATTCAGATTTATTACAGGTTTATCTACTCCAGCTCTCTCCTCAAGGACGCTGACCTCTACAGCTATTTTCATTTGGAAATTTCAAAACAAAATGGTTATCCTCATCGAACTTTTACCAAGCAAGATTATCTCCCCCCCCCCCCATATTTCCATATCCATAGATTCACCCTTAGTCATGTTGACTAACTGGCGTTAACGTTGTTTCCTTAGATTAGGGGGTACATATATCGGACAGCCTGGAGAAAGTTGAGCCACTTTAACACAATTAAAAAGCAAGACATATACAGCATTGATACTGACAAAGACATAGCTTCAAAATTGTTCAATTTAAAAAACTAAAAAAGTTATTTTAAAGGCCCAAGAATTGTCATTGCCGTCACCCATACCAACCGACGCTAAGTAGTGGTATTCCTAAGGTAGGAACCTATATCGAGTGCCCGGGGAAAATTGCACCTCAATAACATTATTAAAATTATATAGATATACAGTACGGATAATTACAGGGTAATAGCTCCAACATTGTATAATTTCAAGAAGTAAAAACTGACATTTTGCGCCCGACAATTGCCGTCGTCGTCACCCATACCAACCGGCGTTAAGTAATGACGTTCCTAGGATGGGGGAGGGGGACATATATCGAGTGCCCGGGGAAAATCGCGGAAGGGTCATACATTTAAAAGTATATAAATATATAGTATAGATACTTAGAAGGGCATAGCTACAAAATTGTATAATTTCAAGAAGTAAAAACAGTCATTTTGGGTAGAACAATTACCGTTGCCGAAACCCATGCCAACCGGCGCTAAGTAATGGCGTTCCCTAAGATAGGGGAGGGGGACATATATCGAGTGCCCGGGGAAAATCGCGGAATGGTAATACATTTAAAAGGATATAAATATATAGTATAGATACTTAGAAGGGTATAGCTACAAAATTTTATAATTTAAAGAAAGCAAAAGTGACATTTTGCGCCCAACAATTGACGTTGCCGTCGCCCATACCAACCGGCGCTAAGTAATGGCGTTGCTAAGATGGGGAGGGGAACATATATCGAGTGCCCGGGGAAAATCGCGGACGGGTAATACATTTAAAAGTATATAGATATATAGTATACATACTTAGAAGGGTATAGCTACAAAATTGTTTTATTTCATGAAAATAAAACTCACATTTTGCGCCCAACAATTGACGTTGCCGTCGCCCATACCAACCGGCGCTAAGTAATGGCGTTCCCTATGATAGGGGAGGGGGACATATATCGAGTGCCCGGGGAAAATCGCGGAATGGTAATACATTTAAAAGGATATAAATATATAGTATAGATACTTAGAAGGGTATAGCTACAAAATTTTATAATTCAAAGAAAGCAAAACTGACATTTTGCGCCCAACAATTGACGTTGTCGTCGCCCATACCAACCGGCGCTAAGTAATGGCGTTGCTAAGATGGGGAGGGGAACATATATCGAGTGCCCGGGGAAAATCGCGGAAGGGTAATACATTTAAAAGTATATAGATATATAGTATACATACTTAGAAGGGTATAGCTACAAAATTGTTTTATTTCATGAAAATAAAACACATTTTGCGCCCAACAATTGACGTTGCCGTCGCCCATACCAACCGGCGCTAAGTAATGGCGTTCCCTATGATAGGGGAGGGGGACATATATCGAGTGCCCGGGGAAAATCGCGGAATGGTAATACATTTAAAAGTATATAAATATATAGTATAGATACTTAGAAGGGTATAGCTACAAAATTTTATAATTCAAAGAAAGCAAAACTGACATTTTGCGCCCAACAATTGACGTTGTCGTCGCCCATACCAACCGGCGCTAAGTAATGGCGTTGCTAAGATGGGGAGGGGAACATATATCGAGTGCCCGGGGAAAATCGCGGACGGGTAATACATTTAAAAGTATATAAATATATAGTATAGATACTTAGAAGGGTATAGCTACAAAATTTTGTAATTTAAAGAAAGCAAAACTGACATTTTGCGCCCAACAATTGACGTTGTCGTCGCCCATACCAACCGGCGCTAAGTAATGGCGTTGCTAAGATGGGGAGGGGAACATATATCGAGTGCCCGGGGAAAATCGCGGAAGGGTAATACATTTAAAAGTATATAGATATATAGTATACATACTTAGAAGGGTATAGCTACAAAATTGTTTTATTTCATGAAAATAAAACTCACATTTTGCGCCCAACAATTGACGTTGCCGTCGCCCATACCAACCGGCGCTAAGTAATGGCGTTCCCTATGATAGGGGAGGGGGACATATATCGAGTGCCCGGGGAAAATCGCGGAATGGTAATACATTTAAAAGGATATAAATATATAGTATAGATACTTAGAAGGGTATAGCTACAAAATTTTATAATTCAAAGAAAGCAAAACTGACATTTTGCGCCCAACAATTGACGTTGTCGTCGCCCATACCAACCGGCGCTAAGTAATGGCGTTGCTAAGATGGGGAGGGGAACATATATCGAGTGCCCGGGGAAAATCGCGGAAGGGTAATACATTTAAAAGTATATAGATATATAGTATACATACTTAGAAGGGTATAGCTACAAAATTGTTTTATTTCATGAAAATAAAACACATTTTGCGCCCAACAATTGACGTTGCCGTCGCCCATACCAACCGGCGCTAAGTAATGGCGTTCCCTATGATAGGGGAGGGGGACATATATCGAGTGCCCGGGGAAAATCGCGGAATGGTAATACATTTAAAAGTATATAAATATATAGTATAGATACTTAGAAGGGTATAGCTACAAAATTTTATAATTCAAAGAAAGCAAAACTGACATTTTGCGCCCAACAATTGACGTTGTCGTCGCCCATACCAACCGGCGCTAAGTAATGGCGTTGCTAAGATGGGGAGGGGAACATATATCGAGTGCCCGGGGAAAATCGCGGACGGGTAATACATTTAAAAGTATATAAATATATAGTATAGATACTTAGAAGGGTATAGCTACAAAATTTTGTAATTTAAAGAAAGCAAAACTGACATTTTGCGCCCAACAATTGACGTTGTCGTCGCCCATACCAACCGGCGCTAAGTAATGGCGTTGCTAAGATGGGGAGGGGAACATATATCGAGTGCCCGGGGAAAATCGCGGAAGGGTAATACATTTAAAAGTATATAGATATATAGTATACATACTTAGAAGGGTATAGCTACAAAATTGTTTTATTTCATGAAAATAAAACTCACATTTTGCGCCCAACAATTGACGTTGCCGTCGCCCATACCAACCGGCGCTAAGTAATGGCGTTCCCTATGATAGGGGAGGGGGACATATATCGAGTGCCCGGGGAAAATCGCGGAATGGTAATACATTTAAAAGTATATAAATATATAGTATAGATACTTAGAAGGGTATAGCTACAAAATTTTATAATTCAAAGAAAGCAAAACTGACATTTTGCGCCCAACAATGGACGTTGTCGTCGCCCATACCAACCGGCGCTAAGTAATGGCGTTGCTAAGATGGGGAGGGGAACATATATCGAGTGCCCGGGGAAAATCGCGGACGGGTAATACATTTAAAAGTATATAGATATATAGTATACATACTTAGAAGGGTATAGCTACAAAATTGTTTTATTTCATGAAAATAAAACACATTTTGCGCCCAACAATTGACGTTGTCGTCGCCCATACCAACCGGCGCTAAGTAATGGCGTTCCCTATGATAGGGGAGGGGGACATATATCGAGTGCCCGTGGAAAATCGCGGAATGGTAATACATTTAAAAGTATATAAATATATAGTATAGATACTTAGAAGGGTATAGCTACAAAATTTTATAATTCAAAGAAAGCAAAACTGACATTTTGCGCCCAACAATTGACGTTGTCGTCGCCCATACCAACCGGCGCTAAGTAATGGCGTTGCTAAGATGGGGAGGGGAACATATATCGAGTGCCCGGGGAAAATCGCGGAAGGGTAATACATTTAAAAGTATATAGATATATAGTATACATACTTAGAAGGGTATAGCTACAAAATTGTTTTATTTCATGAAAATAAAACTCACATTTTGCGCCCAACAATTGACGTTGCCGTCGCCCATACCAACCGGCGCTAAGTAATGGCGTTCCCTATGATAGGGGAGGGGGACATATATCGAGTGCCCGGGGAAAATCGCGGAATGGTAATACATTTAAAAGTATATAAATATATAGTATAGATACTTAGAAGGGTATAGCTACAAAATTTTATAATTCAAAGAAAGCAAAACTGACATTTTGCGCCCAACAATTGACGTTGTCGTCGCCCATACCAACCGGCGCTAAGTAATGGCGTTGCTAAGATGGGGAGGGGAACATATATCGAGTGCCCGGGGAAAATCGCGGACGGGTAATACATTTAAAAGTATATAAATATATAGTATAGATACTTAGAAGGGTATAGCTACAAAATTTTGTAATTTAAAGAAAGCAAAACTGACATTTTGCGCCCAACAATTGACGTTGTCGTCGCCCATACCAACCGGCGCTAAGTAATGGCGTTGCTAAGATGGGGAGGGGAACATATATCGAGTGCCCGGGGAAAATCGCGGAAGGGTAATACATTTAAAAGTATATAGATATATAGTATACATACTTAGAAGGGTATAGCTACAAAATTGTTTTATTTCATGAAAATAAAACTCACATTTTGCGCCCAACAATTGACGTTGCCGTCGCCCATACCAACCGGCGCTAAGTAATGGCGTTCCCTGTGATAGGGGAGGGGGACATATATCGAGTGCCCGGGGAAAATCGCGGAATGGTAATACATTTAAAAGTATATAAATATATAGTATAGATACTTAGAAGGGTATAGCTACAAAATTTTATAATTCAAAGAAAGCAAAACTGACATTTTGCGCCCAACAATTGACGTTGTCGTCGCCCATACCAACCGGCGCTAAGTAATGGCGTTGCTAAGATGGGGAGGGGAACATATATCGAGTGCCCGGGGAAAATCGCGGAAGGGTAATACATTTAAAAGTATATAGATATATAGTATACATACTTAGAAGGGTATAGCTACAAAATTGTTTTATTTCATGAAAATAAAACACATTTTGCGCCCAACAATTGACGTTGCCGTCGCCCATACCAACCGGCGCTAAGTAATGGCGTTCCCTATGATAGGGGAGGGGGACATATCGAGTGCCCGGGAAAATCGCGGAATGGTAATACATTTAAAAGTATATAAATATATAGTATAGATACTTAGAAGGGTGTAGCTACAAAATTTTATAATTTAAAGAAAGCAAAACTGACATTTTGCGCCCAACAATTCACGTTGCCGTCGCCCATACCAACCGGCGCTAAGTAATGGCGTTCCCTAAGATAGGGGAGGGGACATATATCGAGTGCCCGGGGAAAATCGCCGAAGGGTAATACATTTAAAAGTATATAGATATATAGTATAGATACTTAGAAGGGCAATGCTACAAAATTTGTAATATAACTCTTGTTTTTTTTCTGAATGTGAAAACAGAGCCAGACAATCTTTAAACTATGTGTTTACCAATGTCAACTTTTATCACAATGACTATCCAAGTTTACATACATACATACATACACACACACACACATGCATGTATATATACATACATACATACATTTGTACATACATACATACATACATAGGCTGACAGATACGTACACAGCACAAACCGTCACACCAACTATCCACCTATCCACAAATACATTATAATTATAACACCTAGTGCAATGTATGCAACTAGGATTTCTTTATTGAATATTGACATAAAGTGCATTGAATTCATGGTTCAGGTATCTCTTTTTGGAGGATGTAAATGTTGGCCCTGAAAAGGGCCGTTTGGTTTGTGTACCTTACGGTACGATTGATAACATTCCACTGAAGTTTACATAGGAAGCTTGTCTGCAAAAACTCCCAAATGTTCTTCATCTACACCAATCAACTCATCATCCAGTCTGTCTCCAAGCCTGTCTAAAGTCTATCAATACCTGCAGAAGCATATTCAAAGTACAAAGTAGTCCAAAAACAATTAAAAAACAAAAAACAAATCAAAAGCCAACAGGATAACCTCATTGGTAGCATGAAATTTACACTTAACTATACATTGTATAGAATAACCAACATGCATCACCGTTCTTTGTGTCAGTAAGAAAAAATAGTTGGTAAACAAATTTTGGTGTTATATAAGATCTCTCATCATTATTATACAGTTGTTGTTAATCCTATTGTTAATTATCTCAAAACATAATAGATGCACCTGTAATAGAAAAAAGAGTTGACATGTATTAATGTACATATTGGAAGGGATGAAGTGTATAAATGTATGTATGTATGTATGTATGTATGTATGTATGTATGTATGTATGTGTTTATCTGTGTGTGTGTGTGTGTGTGTGTGTCTTTATGTATGTACAAATGTATGTATGTATGTATGTATGTGTGTGTGTGTGTGTGTGTATGTATGTGAATATGTGTGTGTGATGAATAGAAATATATACAGTAAATATATATATGTTATAAAAATATACTATAATATAATATGAATATATAGATTTGAAATAAATATATACAATGTTATAATAATATAATATATAATATAATATAAAAATATAGATTTGAAATAGATATATAAACAATAATTATATATAATGTAGATATAATATAAATAAAACTATATAGCACCATTTTATATACAGAAGTCATGCACAGAGCCATGATAGATCTTTTCATTTCAACATGTATGTAGATGCCTACAGTCAGTGGTCACATTATTGTATAGTAGTTGTCCTTGCACGTTTTATCCTCTTTCTCTGGCCTGGTTTTTTGACTGTCTTTGGTGTCTTTGGTACTGTTAGCTTTCCATCTGTTGAGGTCACTGTTTTCTCCTTTGTTGGAATACCCTTCAAAAATTTCTGGTAGAGTCTTTCTTTTTCTTCCGCTGTCTTCTGGGTCCAATGTACTTGTTTAACTTTAAATTTTGCCATCCATGGTGCCAGTTCATAGTTCCCCATGCCATACAACGCCCGTCTCATGTCTGCCTGCTGAAGTTTGACAATTCGGTACAATTTATCGATCAAATCTGACATCTTGAGGGATTTCCAATTAGTTGATAATTTAATGATGTTGTTCATACTTTTACACGAATTATTTTTCCAGTCTATTGGAATCCACTTGTTTGTTTGTGTTGGTCGCAGTACAAATGTCCTAAGTTTATCTACAATTTTGTGGAAATATGGTATAAAGCCAGGTAGTGATGCCGTGTACTTGTCAGTAAGCTCCATAACCATCAATTCAAAGTCTTCCTCATTGCTAGATGATGCCAGTCCTGTCTTTCCGAAAAGATCACGTATTACTACTTTTTGCTGCTTTTTATTGGCACCCACTTTTTTTGATAAACACCTAAGCGCATTGTCCTGTAAATGTCTAGAAAAGAGTACTTGAACAGATGACGGAAAACATTGTTTTACTGCCTTAGTGAGCGCTGCCTCCTCATCTGACCCTACTACAATCTGCATACTACCAACATTTTCTGATAATTGACTTTGTAAATGTGATAGAAACCTGTGATATGTTGTATACAAACCATCCCAATGTAAATATATTGCCCCTAACATTACAGGTGAACACTGTGTACTTTTCCTGAGTAAATTATTGTTGTGGTAAACCAATGTGGTTGCATAGCATGGTCCTAAGTTGAATGTTCGGTCAATGCCAAGAACACTCGGATGTTGTGCTGCTGTATTACAAAACTGCTGAATATCTCTTAAATGTTCCTTTAGGTACAATATGACTGATGCTGGCTTCCCCTTTGTCTGTACTACTTCTTGTATGAATGGGTGGTCATGAATTTGAGAGAGTACAGTCTGTATGTCATCTGCTAAATTTTTTCTGTGTTGTCCTGGAGCTAGTCTATTACTTGTCGCCTGGTGCTTTGCATTTTGAACCTGCTTTAAATCTCTGGGTGCACATGCTGAGTCATCTAATGTCATCTCTTCATACACTTCGCGTGGTGTTTTAGTTTTGACTAGTTCATCAATTCTTTTCTTGGTTTTCGACGATGTTCTTACATATTCCCCCTGCGTTTTCTTTGCATTACCATGAGGAACAGAGTCAACTGGATACTTACCAATATATTCAACTACAGCTAAATCTTTTATTTTCTTTATACTGTCTGGACAAATAGCTACAGTTGAAACTCTTTTTCTGTATGATGGATCGCGTTTAAGTGATATGTAATACCGTTTGAATGTGACAATATCGTTTTCATTTGGTTGAGGGACGACTGGAACACGTTTCCCTTTTACATCTTTACAGTACTGGTCGGCTTTCCTATCTACATAATCAAGATGTCCGTCTTTTATGATATAATGGTGAATCTTGTGAGATGCTTTAGCTCCCCATGTGCCACAGTCATCAACATAAAAAGCTTTCCTACCATTTGACCTACGACTACTATTTACGGTGTCATCAATCAGAAACATTACATCCTCTTTTACTCCTCTAGGTACAGTCTCTCCACATGGTTGCCTACTCATCATGACTTCTAAGATTTCTTCAGGATTCTGGAATCTGTTGTCTATTTTAATTGCCCCTGAAACTTGTGACTGTTGGTTGGTTTGCTGTGTCGGGTTTGTGGGTGAATCTGGGAACGATTGGTTGCTCTCATCCAGGTTGTCTGATATGTTGGATGGTGCATGTGATGGCTGGTTCTTCTTGCATTGATTACTTAAAGGTGAATTGGGTAATGATTGGTTGCTCTCATCCAGGTTGTCTGATATGTTGGATGGTGTAGGTGATGGCTGGTTCTTCTTGCCTTGTTGACTTATGGGTGAAATGGGTGGACTACTTGTACATGAATTAGACAGTGGTGAGTGTAGGTTTGTTGGTGAAGTGCATGATGAAATTGGACTACTTGTCAAAAGAACAGTGCTTACCTTAGTGGAACAGGAAGGTAGAGAAGAGTGTGGTGAAGAGGTGCTGGATGGTTTCCCTGTGCTACCATCTCCACACAAGTTAATTGTTGGCTTGGCTGACTCGATGACTAATAGAGGAACGAAGTGATTGGGTACCCATATATGTTTTCTTCTTGGCATACTTGCACTTGTCCACATAATGTAGATGGGTGAACTTTGCTTGTTTGCTTCGCGTGGCATAAAGGCTGAATTCAAAATTGATAAACAGTTATCAAGCAATCCACTGACTGCAGGATAAATGGACACAATTTTAGTTTTCAGCACTGATGACAAAGCAATCATTGTCCAGGCTGAAGAGTAGCACCCATCTCCTGCACAATCATGCATGGCATCACTGTAGTTTGGTGAAACAAGTGGAATGCCAGTCTGATACTTCTTAGTATACAGATCTTTGTGCAAAATCATATCAATGCAGGTACGGACTCTTAACTCAGCTGCCATGGACTCATTTCCAGTCACTGCCACAGAAGCTGCATTAAACAAGCAATTTCCATCTGCACTCACTATAGCCGGCACTCTTCCTGGTACACCACCTATGAATACATAATGCAAACAAATGTCAAAACAAGGAGTAACAGCAACTTTTGTATAAATATGATTTAGTCCAAAAAAATGACAATATATTGTAGATTATTTATCTACCACTATACATGTAATGATTGACTCTATAAAAGTGATAGTGTATTGTACATTAGTAATATCTCCTACTATAGATCTGATGACTGACTCTATGAAAGTGATTGTGTATTGTACATTAGTTATCTCCTACTATAGATCTGATGACTGACTCTATGAAAGTGATTGTATATTGTACATTAGTTATCAACTACTATAGATTTGATGACTGACTCTAGGAAAGTGATAGTGTACTTTACATTAGTTATCTCCTACTATAGATCTGATGACTGACTCTAGGAAAGTGATAGTGTACTTTACATTAGTTATCTCCTAGTATAGATCTGATGACTGACTCTAGGAAAGTGATAGTATACTTTACATTAGTTATCTACTAGTGTAGATCTCATGACTGACTCTAGGAAAGTGATAGTATAGTGTACATTAGTTATCTACTAGTATAGATCTGATGACTGACTCTAGGAAAGTGATAGTGTACTTTACATTAGTTATCAACTAGTATAGATCTGATGACTGACTCTAGGAAAGTGATAGTATACTTTACATTAGTTATCAACTAGTATAGATCTGATGACTGACTCTAGGAAAGTGATAGTATACTTTACATTAGTTATCAACTAGTATAGATCTGATGACTGACTCTAGGAAAGTGATAGTATATTGTACATTAGTTATCTCCTACTATAGATCTGATGACTGACTCTAGGAAAGTGATAGTATACTTTACATTAGTTATCTCCTAGTATAGATCTGATGACTGACTCTAGGAAAGTGATAGTATACTTTACATTAGTTATCAACTAGTATAGATCTGATGACTGACTCTAGGAAAGTGATAGTATACTGTACATTAGTTATCTACTAGTATAGATCTGATGACTGACTCTAGGAAAGTGATAGTATATTGTACATTAGTTATCTACTAGTATAGATCTGATGACTGACTCTATGAAAGTGATAGTATACTTTACATTAGTTATCAACTAGTATAGATCTGATGACTGACTCTAGGAAAGTGATAGTATACTTTACATTAGTTATCAACTAGTATAGATCTGATGACTGACTCTAGGAAAGTGACAGTATATTGTACATTAGTTATCTCCTACTATAGATCTGATGACTGACTCTAGGAAAGTGATTGTATACTTTACATTAGTTATCTACTAGTCTAGATGTGATGACTGACTCTATAAAAGTGCTAGTATATTGTACATTAGTTATCTACTAGTATAGATCTGATGACTGACTCTATGAAAGTGATTGTGTATTGTACATTAGTTATCTCCTACTACAGATCTGATGACTGACTCTATGAAAGTGATTGTATATTGTACATTAGTTATCTACTACTATAGATTTGATGACTGACTCTATAAAAGTGCTAGTATATTGTACATTAGTTATCTACTACTATAGATCTGATGACTGACTCTAGGAAAGTGATAGTGTACTTTACATTAGTTATCAACTAGTATAGATCTGATGACTGACTCTAGGAAAGTGATAGTGTACTTTACATTAGTTATCTCCTACTATAGATCTGATGACTGACTCTAGGAAAGTGATAGTGTACTTTACATTAGTTATCTCCTACTATAGATCTGATGACTGACTCTAGCTAGGAAAGTGATAGTGTACTTGACATTAGTTATCTCCTAGTATAGATCTGATGACTGACTCTAGGAAAGTGATAGTATACTTTACATTAGTTATCAACTAGTATAGATCTGATGACTGACTCTAGGAAAGTGATAGTATATTGTACATTAGTTATCTCCTACTATAGATCTGATGACTGACTCTAGGAAAGTGATAGTATACTTTACATTAGTTATCTCCTAGTATAGATCTGATGACTGACTCTAGGAAAGTGATAGTATACTTTACATTAGTTATCAACTAGTATAGATCTGATGACTGACTCTAGGAAAGTGATAGTATATTGTACATTAGTTATCTACTAGTATAGATCTGATGACTGACTCTATGAAAGTGATAGTATACTTTACATTAGTTATCAACTAGTATAGATCTGATGACTGACTCTAGGAAAGTGATATTATACTTTACATTAGTTATCTCCTACTATAGATCTGATGACTGACTCTAGGAAAGTGATAGTATACTTTACATTAGTTATCAACTAGTATAGATCTGATGACTGACTCTAGGAAAGTGATAGTATATTGTACATTAGTTATCTCCTACTATAGATCTGATGACTGACTCTAGGAAAGTGATAGTATACTTTACATTAGTTATCTCCTAGTATAGATCTGATGACTGACTCTAGGAAAGTGATAGTATACTTTACATTAGTTATCAACTAGTATAGATCTGATGACTGACTCTAGGAAAGTGATAGTATATTGTACATTAGTTATCTACTAGTATAGATCTGATGACTGACTCTAGGAAAGTGATAGTATACTTTACATTAGTTATCAACTAGTATAGATCTGATGACTGACTCTAGGAAAGTGATAGTGTACTTTACATTAGTTATCTCCTACTATAGATCTGATGACTGACTCTAGGAAAGTGATAGTATACTTTACATTAGTTATCAACTAGTATAGATCTGATGACTGACTCTAGGAAATTTAAGTGACAGTATATTGTACATTAGTTATCTCCTACTATAGATCTGATGACTGACTCTAGGAAAGTGATAGTGTACTTTACATTAGTTATCTCCTACTATAGATCTGATGACTGACTCTAGGAAAGTAATAGTGTACTTTACATTAGTTATCTACTAGTATAGATCTGATGACTGACTCTAGGAAAGTGATAGTGTACTTTACATTAGTTATCTACTACTATAGATCTGATGACTGACTCTATGAAAGTGATTGTATACTTTACATTAGTTATCTACTAGTCTAGATGTGATGACTGACTCTATAAAAGTGCTAGTATATTGTACATTAGTTATCTACTAGTATAGATCTGATGACTGACTCTATGAAAGTGATTGTGTATTGTACATTAGTTATCTCCTACTACAGATCTGATGACTGACTCTATGAAAGTGATAGTATATTGTACATTAGTTATCTCCTACTATAGATCTGATGACTGACTCTATGAAAGTGATTGTATATTGTACATTAGTTATCTACTACTATAGATTTGATGACTGACTCTATAAAAGTGCTAGTATATTGTACATTAGTTATCTACTACTATAGATCTGATGACTGACTCTAGGAAAGTGATAGTGTACTTTACATTAGTTATCAACTAGTATAGATCTGATGACTGACTCTAGGAAAGTGATAGTGTACTTTACATTAGTTATCTCCTACTATAGATCTGATGACTGACTCTAGGAAAGTGATAGTATACTTTACATTAGTTATCTACTACTATAGATCTGATGACTGACTCTAGGAAAGTGATAGTGTACTTTACATTAGTTATCAACTAGTATAGATCTGATGACTGACTCTAGGAAAGTGATAGTGTACTTTACATTAGTTATCTCCTAGTATAGATCTGATGACTGACTCTAGGAAAGTGATAGTGCACTTGACATTAGTTATCTCCTAGTATAGATCTGATGACTGACTCTAGGAAAGTGATAGTATACTTTACATTAGTTATCTCATACTATAGATCTGATGACTGACTCTAGGAAAGTGATAGTGCACTTGACATTAGTTATCTCCTAGTATAGATCTGATGACTGACTCTAGGAAAGTGATAGTATACTTTACATTAGTTATCTCATACTATAGATCTGATGACTGACTCTAGGAAAGTGATAGTATACTTTACATTAGTTATCAACTAGTATAGATCTGATGACTGACTCTAGGAAAGTGATAGTATACTTTACATTAGTTATCTCCTAGTATAGATCTGATGACTGACTCTAGGAAAGTGATAGTATACTTTACATTAGTTATCAACTACTATAGATCTGATGACTGACTCTAGGAAAGTGATAGTATATTGTACATTAGTTATCTACTAGTATAGATCTGATGACTGACTCTATGAAAGTGATAGTATACTTTACATTAGTTATCAACTAGTATAGATCTGATGACTGACTCTAGGAAAGTGATATTATACTTTACATTAGTTATCTCCTACTATAGATCTGATGACTGACTCTAGGAAAGTGATAGTATACTTTACATTAGTTATCAACTAGTATAGATCTGATGACTGACTCTAGGAAAGTGATAGTATATTGTACATTAGTTATCTCCTAGTATAGATCTGATGACTGACTCTAGGAAAGTGATAGTATACTTTACATTAGTTATCTCATACTATAGATCTGATGACTGACTCTAGGAAAGTGATAGTATACTTTACATTAGTTATCAACTAGTATAGATCTGATGACTGACTCTAGGAAAGTGATAGTATACTTTACATTAGTTATCTCCTAGTATAGATCTGATGACTGACTCTAGGAAAGTGATAGTATACTTTACATTAGTTATCAACTACTATAGATCTGATGACTGACTCTAGGAAAGTGATAGTATATTGTACATTAGTTATCTACTAGTATAGATCTGATGACTGACTCTATGAAAGTGATAGTATACTTTACATTAGTTATCAACTAGTATAGATCTGATGACTGACTCTAGGAAAGTGATATTATACTTTACATTAGTTATCTCCTACTATAGATCTGATGACTGACTCTAGGAAAGTGATAGTATACTTTACATTAGTTATCAACTAGTATAGATCTGATGACTGACTCTAGGAAAGTGATAGTATATTGTACATTAGTTATCTCCTACTATAGATCTGATGACTGACTCTAGGAAAGTGATAGTGTACTTTACATTAGTTATCTCCTACTATAGATCTGATGACTGACTCTAGGAAAGTGATAGTGTACTTTACATTAGTTATCTACTACTATAGATCTGATGACTGACTCTATGAAAGTGATTGTATACTTTACATTAGTTATCTACTAGTCTAGATGTGATGACTGACTCTATAAAAGTGCTAGTATATTGTACATTAGTTATCTCCTAGTATAGATCTGATGACTGACTCTAGGAAAGTGATAGTATACTTTACATTAGTTATCAACTAGTATAGATCTGATGACTGACTCTAGGAAAGTGATAGTATACTTTACATTAGTTATCTCCTAGTATAGATATGATGACTGACTCTAGGAAAGTGATAGTATACTTTACATTAGTTATCAACTAGTATAGATCTGATGACTGACTCTAGGAAAGTGATAGTATACTGTACATTAGTTATCTACTAGTATAGATCTGATGACTGACTCTAGGAAAGTGATAGTATATTGTACATTAGTTATCTACTAGTATAGATCTGATGACTGACTCTATGAAAGTGATAGTATACTTTACATTAGTTATCAACTAGTATAGATCTGATGACTGACTCTAGGAAAGTGATAGTATACTTTACATTAGTTATCAACTAGTATAGATCTGATGACTGACTCTAGGAAAGTGACAGTATATTGTACATTAGTTATCTCCTACTATAGATCTGATGACTGACTCTAGGAAAGTGATTGTATACTTTACATTAGTTATCTACTAGTCTAGATGTGATGACTGACTCTATAAAAGTGCTAGTATATTGTACATTAGTTATCTACTAGTATAGATCTGATGACTGACTCTATGAAAGTGATTGTGTATTGTACATTAGTTATCTCCTACTACAGATCTGATGACTGACTCTATGAAAGTGATTGTATATTGTACATTAGTTATCTACTACTATAGATTTGATGACTGACTCTATAAAAGTGCTAGTATATTGTACATTAGTTATCTACTACTATAGATCTGATGACTGACTCTAGGAAAGTGATAGTGTACTTTACATTAGTTATCAACTAGTATAGATCTGATGACTGACTCTAGGAAAGTGATAGTGTACTTTACATTAGTTATCTCCTACTATAGATCTGATGACTGACTCTAGGAAAGTGATAGTGTACTTTACATTAGTTATCTCCTACTATAGATCTGATGACTGACTCTAGCTAGGAAAGTGATAGTGTACTTGACATTAGTTATCTCCTAGTATAGATCTGATGACTGACTCTAGGAAAGTGATAGTATACTTTACATTAGTTATCAACTAGTATAGATCTGATGACTGACTCTAGGAAAGTGATAGTATATTGTACATTAGTTATCTCCTACTATAGATCTGATGACTGACTCTAGGAAAGTGATAGTATACTTTACATTAGTTATCTCCTAGTATAGATCTGATGACTGACTCTAGGAAAGTGATAGTATACTTTACATTAGTTATCAACTAGTATAGATCTGATGACTGACTCTAGGAAAGTGATAGTATACTTTACATTAGTTATCAACTAGTATAGATCTGATGACTGACTCTAGGAAAGTGATAGTATACTTTACATTAGTTATCAACTAGTATAGATCTGATGACTGACTCTAGGAAAGTGACAGTATATTGTACATTAGTTATCTCCTACTATAGATCTGATGACTGACTCTAGGAAAGTGATTGTATACTTTACATTAGTTATCTACTAGTCTAGATGTGATGACTGACTCTATAAAAGTGCTAGTATATTGTACATTAGTTATCTACTAGTATAGATCTGATGACTGACTCTATGAAAGTGATTGTGTATTGTACATTAGTTATCTCCTACTACAGATCTGATGACTGACTCTATGAAAGTGATTGTATATTGTACATTAGTTATCTACTACTATAGATTTGATGACTGACTCTATAAAAGTGCTAGTATATTGTACATTAGTTATCTACTACTATAGATCTGATGACTGACTCTAGGAAAGTGATAGTGTACTTTACATTAGTTATCAACTAGTATAGATCTGATGACTGACTCTATGAAAGTGATAGTGTACTTTACATTAGTTATCTCCTACTATAGATCTGATGACTGACTCTATAAAAGTGATAGTGTACTTTACATTAGTTATCTACTACTATAGATCTGATGACTGACTCTAGGAAAGTGATAGTGTACTTTACATTAGTTATCAACTAGTATAGATCTGATGACTGACTCTAGGAAAGTGATAGTGTACTTTACATTAGTTATCTCCTACTATAGATCTGATGACTGACTCTAGGAAAGTGATAGTGTACTTTACATTAGTTATCTCCTAGTATAGATCTGATGACTGACTCTAGGAAAGTGATAGTATACTTTACATTAGTTATCAACTAGTATAGATCTGATGACTGACTCTAGGAAAGTGATAGTATATTGTACATTAGTTATCTACTAGTATAGATCTGATGACTGACTCTAGGAAAGTGATAGTATACTTTACATTAGTTATCAACTAGTATAGATCTGATGACTGACTCTAGGAAAGTGATAGTGTACTTTACATTAGTTATCTCCTACTATAGATCTGATGACTGACTCTAGGAAAGTGATAGTATACTTTACATTAGTTATCAACTAGTATAGATCTGATGACTGACTCTAGGAAATTTAAGTGACAGTATATTGTACATTAGTTATCTCCTACTATAGATCTGATGACTGACTCTAGGAAAGTGATAGTGTACTTTACATTAGTTATCTCCTACTATAGATCTGATGACTGACTCTAGGAAAGTAATAGTGTACTTTACATTAGTTATCTACTAGTATAGATCTGATGACTGACTCTAGGAAAGTGATAGTGTACTTTACATTAGTTATCAACTAGTATAGATCTGATGACTGACTCTAGGAAAGTGATAGTATACTGTACATTAGTTATCTACTAGTATAGATCTGATGACTGACTCTAGGAAAGTGATAGTATATTGTACATTAGTTATCTACTAGTATAGATCTGATGACTGACTCTATGAAAGTGATAGTATACTTTACATTAGTTATCAACTAGTATAGATCTGATGACTGACTCTAGGAAAGTGATAGTATACTTTACATTAGTTATCAACTAGTATAGATCTGATGACTGACTCTAGGAAAGTGACAGTATATTGTACATTAGTTATCTCCTACTATAGATCTGATGACTGACTCTAGGAAAGTGATTGTATACTTTACATTAGTTATCTACTAGTCTAGATGTGATGACTGACTCTATAAAAGTGCTAGTATATTGTACATTAGTTATCTACTAGTATAGATCTGATGACTGACTCTATGAAAGTGATTGTGTATTGTACATTAGTTATCTCCTACTACAGATCTGATGACTGACTCTATGAAAGTGATTGTATATTGTACATTAGTTATCTACTACTATAGATTTGATGACTGACTCTATAAAAGTGCTAGTATATTGTACATTAGTTATCTACTACTATAGATCTGATGACTGACTCTAGGAAAGTGATAGTGTACTTTACATTAGTTATCAACTAGTATAGATCTGATGACTGACTCTAGGAAAGTGATAGTGTACTTTACATTAGTTATCTCCTACTATAGATCTGATGACTGACTCTAGGAAAGTGATAGTGTACTTTACATTAGTTATCTCCTACTATAGATCTGATGACTGACTCTAGCTAGGAAAGTGATAGTGTACTTGACATTAGTTATCTCCTAGTATAGATCTGATGACTGACTCTAGGAAAGTGATAGTATACTTTACATTAGTTATCAACTAGTATAGATCTGATGACTGACTCTAGGAAAGTGATAGTATATTGTACATTAGTTATCTCCTACTATAGATCTGATGACTGACTCTAGGAAAGTGATAGTATACTTTACATTAGTTATCTCCTAGTATAGATCTGATGACTGACTCTAGGAAAGTGATAGTATACTTTACATTAGTTATCAACTAGTATAGATCTGATGACTGACTCTAGGAAAGTGATAGTATACTTTACATTAGTTATCTCCTAGTATAGATATGATGACTGACTCTAGGAAAGTGATAGTATACTTTACATTAGTTATCAACTAGTATAGATCTGATGACTGACTCTAGGAAAGTGATAGTATACTGTACATTAGTTATCTACTAGTATAGATCTGATGACTGACTCTAGGAAAGTGATAGTATATTGTACATTAGTTATCTACTAGTATAGATCTGATGACTGACTCTATGAAAGTGATAGTATACTTTACATTAGTTATCAACTAGTATAGATCTGATGACTGACTCTAGGAAAGTGATAGTATACTTTACATTAGTTATCAACTAGTATAGATCTGATGACTGACTCTAGGAAAGTGATAGTATACTTTACATTAGTTATCAACTAGTATAGATCTGATGACTGACTCTAGGAAAGTGACAGTATATTGTACATTAGTTATCTCCTACTATAGATCTGATGACTGACTCTAGGAAAGTGATTGTATACTTTACATTAGTTATCTACTAGTCTAGATGTGATGACTGACTCTATAAAAGTGCTAGTATATTGTACATTAGTTATCTACTAGTATAGATCTGATGACTGACTCTATGAAAGTGATTGTGTATTGTACATTAGTTATCTCCTACTACAGATCTGATGACTGACTCTATGAAAGTGATTGTATATTGTACATTAGTTATCTACTACTATAGATTTGATGACTGACTCTATAAAAGTGCTAGTATATTGTACATTAGTTATCTACTACTATAGATCTGATGACTGACTCTAGGAAAGTGATAGTGTACTTTACATTAGTTATCAACTAGTATAGATCTGATGACTGACTCTAGGAAAGTGATAGTGTACTTTACATTAGTTATCTCCTACTATAGATCTGATGACTGACTCTAGGAAAGTGATAGTGTACTTTACATTAGTTATCTCCTAGTATAGATCTGATGACTGACTCTAGGAAAGTGATAGTATACTTTACATTAGTTATCAACTAGTATAGATCTGATGACTGACTCTAGGAAAGTGATAGTATATTGTACATTAGTTATCTACTAGTATAGATCTGATGACTGACTCTAGGAAAGTGATAGTATACTTTACATTAGTTATCAACTAGTATAGATCTGATGACTGACTCTAGGAAAGTGATAGTGTACTTTACATTAGTTATCTCCTACTATAGATCTGATGACTGACTCTAGGAAAGTGATAGTATACTTTACATTAGTTATCAACTAGTATAGATCTGATGACTGACTCTAGGAAATTTAAGTGACAGTATATTGTACATTAGTTATCTCCTACTATAGATCTGATGACTGACTCTAGGAAAGTGATAGTGTACTTTACATTAGTTATCTCCTACTATAGATCTGATGACTGACTCTAGGAAAGTAATAGTGTACTTTACATTAGTTATCTACTAGTATAGATCTGATGACTGACTCTAGGAAAGTGATAGTGTACTTTACATTAGTTATCAACTAGTATAGATCTGATGACTGACTCTAGGAAAGTGATAGTATACTGTACATTAGTTATCTACTAGTATAGATCTGATGACTGACTCTAGGAAAGTGATAGTATATTGTACATTAGTTATCTACTAGTATAGATCTGATGACTGACTCTATGAAAGTGATAGTATACTTTACATTAGTTATCAACTAGTATAGATCTGATGACTGACTCTAGGAAAGTGATAGTATACTTTACATTAGTTATCAACTAGTATAGATCTGATGACTGACTCTAGGAAAGTGACAGTATATTGGACATTAGTTATCTCCTACTATAGATCTGATGACTGACTCTAGGAAAGTGATTGTATACTTTACATTAGTTATCTACTAGTCTAGATGTGATGACTGACTCTATAAAAGTGCTAGTATATTGTACATTAGTTATCTACTAGTATAGATCTGATGACTGACTCTATGAAAGTGATTGTGTATTGTACATTAGTTATCTCCTACTACAGATCTGATGACTGACTCTATGAAAGTGATTGTATATTGTACATTAGTTATCTACTACTATAGATTTGATGACTGACTCTATAAAAGTGCTAGTATATTGTACATTAGTTATCTACTACTATAGATCTGATGACTGACTCTAGGAAAGTGATAGTGTACTTTACATTAGTTATCAACTAGTATAGATCTGATGACTGACTCTAGGAAAGTGATAGTGTACTTTACATTAGTTATCTCCTACTATAGATCTGATGACTGACTCTAGGAAAGTGATAGTGTACTTTACATTAGTTATCTCCTACTATAGATCTGATGACTGACTCTAGCTAGGAAAGTGATAGTGTACTTGACATTAGTTATCTCCTAGTATAGATCTGATGACTGACTCTAGGAAAGTGATAGTATACTTTACATTAGTTATCAACTAGTATAGATCTGATGACTGACTCTAGGAAAGTGATAGTATATTGTACATTAGTTATCTCCTACTATAGATCTGATGACTGACTCTAGGAAAGTGATAGTATACTTTACATTAGTTATCTCCTAGTATAGATCTGATGACTGACTCTAGGAAAGTGATAGTATACTTTACATTAGTTATCAACTAGTATAGATCTGATGACTGACTCTAGGAAAGTGATAGTATACTTTACATTAGTTATCTCCTAGTATAGATATGATGACTGACTCTAGGAAAGTGATAGTATACTTTACATTAGTTATCAACTAGTATAGATCTGATGACTGACTCTAGGAAAGTGATAGTATACTGTACATTAGTTATCTACTAGTATAGATCTGATGACTGACTCTAGGAAAGTGATAGTATATTGTACATTAGTTATCTACTAGTATAGATCTGATGACTGACTCTATGAAAGTGATAGTATACTTTACATTAGTTATCAACTAGTATAGATCTGATGACTGACTCTAGGAAAGTGATAGTATACTTTACATTAGTTATCAACTAGTATAGATCTGATGACTGACTCTAGGAAAGTGACAGTATATTGTACATTAGTTATCTCCTACTATAGATCTGATGACTGACTCTAGGAAAGTGATTGTATACTTTACATTAGTTATCTACTAGTCTAGATGTGATGACTGACTCTATAAAAGTGCTAGTATATTGTACATTAGTTATCTACTAGTATAGATCTGATGACTGACTCTATGAAAGTGATTGTGTATTGTACATTAGTTATCTCCTACTACAGATCTGATGACTGACTCTATGAAAGTGATTGTATATTGTACATTAGTTATCTACTACTATAGATTTGATGACTGACTCTATAAAAGTGCTAGTATATTGTACATTAGTTATCTACTACTATAGATCTGATGACTGACTCTAGGAAAGTGATAGTGTACTTTACATTAGTTATCAACTAGTATAGATCTGATGACTGACTCTAGGAAAGTGATAGTGTACTTTACATTAGTTATCTCCTACTATAGATCTGATGACTGACTCTAGGAAAGTGATAGTGTACTTTACATTAGTTATCTCCTACTATAGATCTGATGACTGACTCTAGCTAGGAAAGTGATAGTGTACTTGACATTAGTTATCTCCTAGTATAGATCTGATGACTAACTCTAGGAAAGTGATAGTATACTTTACATTAGTTATCAACTAGTATAGATCTGATGACTGACTCTAGGAAAGTGATAGTATATTGTACATTAGTTATCTCCTACTATAGATCTGATGACTGACTCTAGGAAAGTGATAGTATACTTTACATTAGTTATCTCCTAGTATAGATCTGATGACTGACTCTAGGAAAGTGATAGTATACTTTACATTAGTTATCAACTAGTATAGATCTGATGACTGACTCTAGGAAAGTGATAGTATACTTTACATTAGTTATCAACTAGTATAGATCTGATGACTGACTCTAGGAAAGTGATAGTATACTTTACATTAGTTATCAACTAGTATAGATCTGATGACTGACTCTAGGAAAGTGACAGTATATTGTACATTAGTTATCTCCTACTATAGATCTGATGACTGACTCTAGGAAAGTGATTGTATACTTTACATTAGTTATCTACTAGTCTAGATGTGATGACTGACTCTATAAAAGTGCTAGTATATTGTACATTAGTTATCTACTAGTATAGATCTGATGACTGACTCTATGAAAGTGATTGTGTATTGTACATTAGTTATCTCCTACTACAGATCTGATGACTGACTCTATGAAAGTGATTGTATATTGTACATTAGTTATCTACTACTATAGATTTGATGACTGACTCTATAAAAGTGCTAGTATATTGTACATTAGTTATCTACTACTATAGATCTGATGACTGACTCTAGGAAAGTGATAGTGTACTTTACATTAGTTATCAACTAGTATAGATCTGATGACTGACTCTAGGAAAGTGATAGTGTACTTTACATTAGTTATCTCCTACTATAGATCTGATGACTGACTCTAGGAAAGTGATAGTGTACTTTACATTAGTTATCTCCTACTATAGATCTGATGACTGACTCTAGCTAGGAAAGTGATAGTGTACTTGACATTAGTTATCTCCTAGTATAGATCTGATGACTGACTCTAGGAAAGTGATAGTATACTTTACATTAGTTATCAACTAGTATAGATCTGATGACTGACTCTAGGAAAGTGATAGTATATTGTACATTAGTTATCTCCTACTATAGATCTGATGACTGACTCTAGGAAAGTGATAGTATACTTTACATTAGTTATCTCCTAGTATAGATCTGATGACTGACTCTAGGAAAGTGATAGTATACTTTACATTAGTTATCAACTAGTATAGATCTGATGACTGACTCTAGGAAAGTGATAGTATATTGTACATTAGTTATCTACTAGTATAGATCTGATGACTGACTCTATGAAAGTGATAGTATACTTTACATTAGTTATCAACTAGTATAGATCTGATGACTGACTCTAGGAAAGTGATATTATACTTTACATTAGTTATCTCCTACTATAGATCTGATGACTGACTCTAGGAAAGTGATAGTATACTTTACATTAGTTATCAACTAGTATAGATCTGATGACTGACTCTAGGAAAGTGATAGTATATTGTACATTAGTTATCTCCTACTATAGATCTGATGACTGACTCTAGGAAAGTGATAGTATACTTTACATTAGTTATCTCCTAGTATAGATCTGATGACTGACTCTAGGAAAGTGATAGTATACTTTACATTAGTTATCAACTAGTATAGATCTGATGACTGACTCTAGGAAAGTGATACTAGTAGTATATTGTACATTAGTTATCTACTAGTATAGATCTGATGACTGACTCTAGGAAAGTGATAGTATACTTTACATTAGTTATCAACTAGTATAGATCTGATGACTGACTCTAGGAAAGTGATAGTGTACTTTACATTAGTTATCTCCTACTATAGATCTGATGACTGACTCTAGGAAAGTGATAGTATACTTTACATTAGTTATCAACTAGTATAGATCTGATGACTGACTCTAGGAAATTTAAGTGACAGTATATTGTACATTAGTTATCTCCTACTATAGATCTGATGACTGACTCTAGGAAAGTGATAGTGTACTTTACATTAGTTATCTCCTACTATAGATCTGATGACTGACTCTAGGAAAGTAATAGTGTACTTTACATTAGTTATCTACTAGTATAGATCTGATGACTGACTCTAGGAAAGTGATAGTGTACTTTACATTAGTTATCAACTAGTATAGATCTGATGACTGACTCTAGGAAAGTGATAGTATACTGTACATTAGTTATCTACTAGTATAGATCTGATGACTGACTCTAGGAAAGTGACAGTATATTGTACATTAGTTATCTCCTACTATAGATCTGATGACTGACTCTAGGAAAGTGATTGTATACTTTACATTAGTTATCTACTAGTCTAGATGTGATGACTGACTCTATAAAAGTGCTAGTATATTGTACATTAGTTATCTACTAGTATAGATCTGATGACTGACTCTAGGAAAGTGATAGTATACTTTACATTAGTTATCTCCTAGTATAGATATGATGACTGACTCTAGGAAAGTGATAGTATACTTTACATTAGTTATCAACTAGTATAGATCTGATGACTGACTCTAGGAAAGTGATAGTATACTGTACATTAGTTATCTACTAGTATAGATCTGATGACTGACTCTAGGAAAGTGATAGTATATTGTACATTAGTTATCTACTAGTATAGATCTGATGACTGACTCTATGAAAGTGATAGTATACTTTACATTAGTTATCAACTAGTATAGATCTGATGACTGACTCTAGGAAAGTGATAGTATACTTTACATTAGTTATCAACTAGTATAGATCTGATGACTGACTCTAGGAAAGTGACAGTATATTGTACATTAGTTATCTCCTACTATAGATCTGATGACTGACTCTAGGAAAGTGATTGTATACTTTACATTAGTTATCTACTAGTCTAGATGTGATGACTGACTCTATAAAAGTGCTAGTATATTGTACATTAGTTATCTACTAGTATAGATCTGATGACTGACTCTATGAAAGTGATTGTGTATTGTACATTAGTTATCTCCTACTACAGATCTGATGACTGACTCTATGAAAGTGATTGTATATTGTACATTAGTTATCTACTACTATAGATTTGATGACTGACTCTATAAAAGTGCTAGTATATTGTACATTAGTTATCTACTACTATAGATCTGATGACTGACTCTAGGAAAGTGATAGTGTACTTTACATTAGTTATCAACTAGTATAGATCTGATGACTGACTCTAGGAAAGTGATAGTGTACTTTACATTAGTTATCTCCTACTATAGATCTGATGACTGACTCTAGGAAAGTGATAGTGTACTTTACATTAGTTATCTCCTACTATAGATCTGATGACTGACTCTAGCTAGGAAAGTGATAGTGTACTTGACATTAGTTATCTCCTAGTATAGATCTGATGACTGACTCTAGGAAAGTGATAGTATACTTTACATTAGTTATCAACTAGTATAGATCTGATGACTGACTCTAGGAAAGTGATAGTATATTGTACATTAGTTATCTCCTACTATAGATCTGATGACTGACTCTAGGAAAGTGATAGTATACTTTACATTAGTTATCTCCTAGTATAGATCTGATGACTGACTCTAGGAAAGTGATAGTATACTTTACATTAGTTATCAACTAGTATAGATCTGATGACTGACTCTAGGAAAGTGATAGTATATTGTACATTAGTTATCTACTAGTATAGATCTGATGACTGACTCTATGAAAGTGATAGTATACTTTACATTAGTTATCAACTAGTATAGATCTGATGACTGACTCTAGGAAAGTGATATTATACTTTACATTAGTTATCTCCTACTATAGATCTGATGACTGACTCTAGGAAAGTGATAGTATACTTTACATTAGTTATCAACTAGTATAGATCTGATGACTGACTCTAGGAAAGTGATAGTATATTGTACATTAGTTATCTCCTACTATAGATCTGATGACTGACTCTAGGAAAGTGATAGTATACTTTACATTAGTTATCTCCTAGTATAGATCTGATGACTGACTCTAGGAAAGTGATAGTATACTTTACATTAGTTATCAACTAGTATAGATCTGATGACTGACTCTAGGAAAGTGATAGTATATTGTACATTAGTTATCTACTAGTATAGATCTGATGACTGACTCTAGGAAAGTGATAGTATACTTTACATTAGTTATCAACTAGTATAGATCTGATGACTGACTCTAGGAAAGTGATAGTGTACTTTACATTAGTTATCTCCTACTATAGATCTGATGACTGACTCTAGGAAAGTGATAGTATACTTTACATTAGTTATCAACTAGTATAGATCTGATGACTGACTCTAGGAAATTTAAGTGACAGTATATTGTACATTAGTTATCTCCTACTATAGATCTGATGACTGACTCTAGGAAAGTGATAGTGTACTTTACATTAGTTATCTCCTACTATAGATCTGATGACTGACTCTAGGAAAGTAATAGTGTACTTTACATTAGTTATCTACTAGTATAGATCTGATGACTGACTCTAGGAAAGTGATAGTGTACTTTACATTAGTTATCTACTACTATAGATCTGATGACTGACTCTATGAAAGTGATTGTATACTTTACATTAGTTATCTACTAGTCTAGATGTGATGACTGACTCTATAAAAGTGCTAGTATATTGTACATTAGTTATCTACTAGTATAGATCTGATGACTGACTCTAGGAAAGTGATAGTATACTTTACATTAGTTATCTCCTAGTATAGATATGATGACTGACTCTAGGAAAGTGATAGTATACTTTACATTAGTTATCAACTAGTATAGATCTGATGACTGACTCTAGGAAAGTGATAGTATACTGTACATTAGTTATCTACTAGTATAGATCTGATGACTGACTCTAGGAAAGTGATAGTATATTGTACATTAGTTATCTACTAGTATAGATCTGATGACTGACTCTATGAAAGTGATAGTATACTTTACATTAGTTATCAACTAGTATAGATCTGATGACTGACTCTAGGAAAGTGATAGTATACTTTACATTAGTTATCAACTAGTATAGATCTGATGACTGACTCTAGGAAAGTGACAGTATATTGTACATTAGTTATCTCCTACTATAGATCTGATGACTGACTCTAGGAAAGTGATTGTATACTTTACATTAGTTATCTACTAGTCTAGATGTGATGACTGACTCTATAAAAGTGCTAGTATATTGTACATTAGTTATCTACTAGTATAGATCTGATGACTGACTCTATGAAAGTGATTGTGTATTGTACATTAGTTATCTCCTACTACAGATCTGATGACTGACTCTATGAAAGTGATTGTATATTGTACATTAGTTATCTACTACTATAGATTTGATGACTGACTCTATAAAAGTGCTAGTATATTGTACATTAGTTATCTACTACTATAGATCTGATGACTGACTCTAGGAAAGTGATAGTGTACTTTACATTAGTTATCAACTAGTATAGATCTGATGACTGACTCTAGGAAAGTGATAGTGTACTTTACATTAGTTATCTCCTACTATAGATCTGATGACTGACTCTAAGAAAGTGATAGTGTACTTTACATTAGTTATCAACTAGTATAGATCTGATGACTGACTCTAGGAAAGTGATAGTATACTTTACATTAGTTATCAACTAGTATAGATCTGATGACTGACTCTAGGAAAGTGACAGTATATTGTACATTAGTTATCTCCTACTATAGATCTGATGACTGACTCTAGGAAAGTGATTGTATACTTTACATTAGTTATCTACTAGTCTAGATGTGATGACTGACTCAATAAAAGTGCTAGTATATTGTACATTAGTTATCTACTAGTATAGATCTGATGACTGACTCTATGAAAGTGATTGTGTATTGTACATTAGTTATCTCCTACTACAGATCTGATGACTGACTCTATGAAAGTGATTGTATATTGTACATTAGTTATCTACTACTATAGATTTGATGACTGACTCTATAAAAGTGCTAGTATATTGTACATTAGTTATCTACTACTATAGATCTGATGACTGACTCTAGGAAAGTGATAGTGTACTTTACATTAGTTATCAACTAGTATAGATCTGATGACTGACTCTAGGAAAGTGATAGTGTACTTTACATTAGTTATCTCCTACTATAGATCTGATGACTGACTCTAGGAAAGTGATAGTGTACTTTACATTAGTTATCTCCTACTATAGATCTGATGACTGACTCTAGGAAAGTGATAGTATACTTTACATTAGTTATCAACTAGTATAGATCTGATGACTGACTCTAGGAAAGTGACAGTATATTGTACATTAGTTATCTCCTACTATAGATCTGATGACTGACTCTAGGAAAGTGATTGTATACTTTACATTAGTTATCTACTAGTCTAGATGTGATGACTGACTCTATAAAAGTGCTAGTATATTGTACATTAGTTATCTACTAGTATAGATCTGATGACTGACTCTATGAAAGTGATTGTGTATTGTACATTAGTTATCTCCTACTACAGATCTGATGACTGACTCTATGAAAGTGATTGTATATTGTACATTAGTTATCTACTACTATAGATTTGATGACTGACTCTATAAAAGTGCTAGTATATTGTACATTAGTTATCTACTACTATAGATCTGATGACTGACTCTAGGAAAGTGATAGTGTACTTTACATTAGTTATCAACTAGTATAGATCTGATGACTGACTCTAGGAAAGTGATAGTGTACTTTACATTAGTTATCTCCTACTATAGATCTGATGACTGACTCTAGGAAAGTGATAGTGTACTTTACATTAGTTATCTCCTAGTATAGATCTGATGACTGACTCTAGGAAAGTGATAGTATACTTTACATTAGTTATCAACTAGTATAGATCTGATGACTGACTCTAGGAAAGTGATAGTATATTGTACATTAGTTATCTACTAGTATAGATCTGATGACTGACTCTAGGAAAGTGATAGTATACTTTACATTAGTTATCAACTAGTATAGATCTGATGACTGACTCTAGGAAAGTGATAGTGTACTTTACATTAGTTATCTCCTACTATAGATCTGATGACTGACTCTAGGAAAGTGATAGTATACTTTACATTAGTTATCAACTAGTATAGATCTGATGACTGACTCTAGGAAATTTAAGTGACAGTATATTGTACATTAGTTATCTCCTACTATAGATGTGATGACTGACTCTAGGAAAGTGATAGTGTACTTTACATTAGTTATCTCCTACTATAGATCTGATGACTGACTCTAGGAAAGTAATAGTGTACTTTACATTAGTTATCTACTAGTATAGATCTGATGACTGACTCTAGGAAAGTGATAGTGTACTTTACATTAGTTATCAACTAGTATAGATCTGATGACTGACTCTAGGAAAGTGATAGTATACTGTACATTAGTTATCTACTAGTATAGATCTGATGACTGACTCTAGGAAAGTGATAGTATATTGTACATTAGTTATCTACTAGTATAGATCTGATGACTGACTCTATGAAAGTGATAGTATACTTTACATTAGTTATCAACTAGTATAGATCTGATGACTGACTCTAGGAAAGTGATAGTATACTTTACATTAGTTATCAACTAGTATAGATCTGATGACTGACTCTAGGAAAGTGACAGTATATTGTACATTAGTTATCTCCTACTATAGATCTGATGACTGACTCTAGGAAAGTGATTGTATACTTTACATTAGTTATCTACTAGTCTAGATGTGATGACTGACTCTATAAAAGTGCTAGTATATTGTACATTAGTTATCTACTAGTATAGATCTGATGACTGACTCTATGAAAGTGATTGTGTATTGTACATTAGTTATCTCCTACTACAGATCTGATGACTGACTCTATGAAAGTGATTGTATATTGTACATTAGTTATCTACTACTATAGATTTGATGACTGACTCTATAAAAGTGCTAGTATATTGTACATTAGTTATCTACTACTATAGATCTGATGACTGACTCTAGGAAAGTGATAGTGTACTTTACATTAGTTATCAACTAGTATAGATCTGATGACTGACTCTAGGAAAGTGATAGTGTACTTTACATTAGTTATCTCCTACTATAGATCTGATGACTGACTCTAGGAAAGTGATAGTGTACTTTACATTAGTTATCTCCTACTATAGATCTGATGACTGACTCTAGCTAGGAAAGTGATAGTGTACTTGACATTAGTTATCTCCTAGTATAGATCTGATGACTGACTCTAGGAAAGTGATAGTATACTTTACATTAGTTATCAACTAGTATAGATCTGATGACTGACTCTAGGAAAGTGATAGTATATTGTACATTAGTTATCTCCTACTATAGATCTGATGACTGACTCTAGGAAAGTGATAGTATACTTTACATTAGTTATCTCCTAGTATAGATCTGATGACTGACTCTAGGAAAGTGATAGTATACTTTACATTAGTTATCAACTAGTATAGATCTGATGACTGACTCTAGGAAAGTGATAGTATACTTTACATTAGTTATCTCCTAGTATAGATATGATGACTGACTCTAGGAAAGTGATAGTATACTTTACATTAGTTATCAACTAGTATAGATCTGATGACTGACTCTAGGAAAGTGATAGTATACTGTACATTAGTTATCTACTAGTATAGATCTGATGACTGACTCTAGGAAAGTGATAGTATATTGTACATTAGTTATCTACTAGTATAGATCTGATGACTGACTCTATGAAAGTGATAGTATACTTTACATTAGTTATCAACTAGTATAGATCTGATGACTGACTCTAGGAAAGTGATAGTATACTTTACATTAGTTATCAACTAGTATAGATCTGATGACTGACTCTAGGAAAGTGACAGTATATTGTACATTAGTTATCTCCTACTATAGATCTGATGACTGACTCTAGGAAAGTGATTGTATACTTTACATTAGTTATCTACTAGTCTAGATGTGATGACTGACTCTATAAAAGTGCTAGTATATTGTACATTAGTTATCTACTAGTATAGATCTGATGACTGACTCTATGAAAGTGATTGTGTATTGTACATTAGTTATCTCCTACTACAGATCTGATGACTGACTCTATGAAAGTGATTGTATATTGTACATTAGTTATCTACTACTATAGATTTGATGACTGACTCTATAAAAGTGCTAGTATATTGTACATTAGTTATCTACTACTATAGATCTGATGACTGACTCTAGGAAAGTGATAGTGTACTTTACATTAGTTATCAACTAGTATAGATCTGATGACTGACTCTAGGAAAGTGATAGTGTACTTTACATTAGTTATCTCCTACTATAGATCTGATGACTGACTCTAGGAAAGTGATAGTGTACTTTACATTAGTTATCTCCTACTATAGATCTGATGACTGACTCTAGCTAGGAAAGTGATAGTGTACTTGACATTAGTTATCTCCTAGTATAGATCTGATGACTAACTCTAGGAAAGTGATAGTATACTTTACATTAGTTATCAACTAGTATAGATCTGATGACTGACTCTAGGAAAGTGATAGTATATTGTACATTAGTTATCTCCTACTATAGATCTGATGACTGACTCTAGGAAAGTGATAGTATACTTTACATTAGTTATCTCCTAGTATAGATCTGATGACTGACTCTAGGAAAGTGATAGTATACTTTACATTAGTTATCAACTAGTATAGATCTGATGACTGACTCTAGGAAAGTGATAGTATACTTTACATTAGTTATCAACTAGTATAGATCTGATGACTGACTCTAGGAAAGTGATAGTATACTTTACATTAGTTATCAACTAGTATAGATCTGATGACTGACTCTAGGAAAGTGACAGTATATTGTACATTAGTTATCTCCTACTATAGATCTGATGACTGACTCTAGGAAAGTGATTGTATACTTTACATTAGTTATCTACTAGTCTAGATGTGATGACTGACTCTATAAAAGTGCTAGTATATTGTACATTAGTTATCTACTAGTATAGATCTGATGACTGACTCTATGAAAGTGATTGTGTATTGTACATTAGTTATCTCCTACTACAGATCTGATGACTGACTCTATGAAAGTGATTGTATATTGTACATTAGTTATCTACTACTATAGATTTGATGACTGACTCTATAAAAGTGCTAGTATATTGTACATTAGTTATCTACTACTATAGATCTGATGACTGACTCTAGGAAAGTGATAGTGTACTTTACATTAGTTATCAACTAGTATAGATCTGATGACTGACTCTAGGAAAGTGATAGTGTACTTTACATTAGTTATCTCCTACTATAGATCTGATGACTGACTCTAGGAAAGTGATAGTGTACTTTACATTAGTTATCTCCTACTATAGATCTGATGACTGACTCTAGCTAGGAAAGTGATAGTGTACTTGACATTAGTTATCTCCTAGTATAGATCTGATGACTGACTCTAGGAAAGTGATAGTATACTTTACATTAGTTATCAACTAGTATAGATCTGATGACTGACTCTAGGAAAGTGATAGTATATTGTACATTAGTTATCTCCTACTATAGATCTGATGACTGACTCTAGGAAAGTGATAGTATACTTTACATTAGTTATCTCCTAGTATAGATCTGATGACTGACTCTAGGAAAGTGATAGTATACTTTACATTAGTTATCAACTAGTATAGATCTGATGACTGACTCTAGGAAAGTGATAGTATATTGTACATTAGTTATCTACTAGTATAGATCTGATGACTGACTCTATGAAAGTGATAGTATACTTTACATTAGTTATCAACTAGTATAGATCTGATGACTGACTCTAGGAAAGTGATATTATACTTTACATTAGTTATCTCCTACTATAGATCTGATGACTGACTCTAGGAAAGTGATAGTATACTTTACATTAGTTATCAACTAGTATAGATCTGATGACTGACTCTAGGAAAGTGATAGTATATTGTACATTAGTTATCTCCTACTATAGATCTGATGACTGACTCTAGGAAAGTGATAGTATACTTTACATTAGTTATCTCCTAGTATAGATCTGATGACTGACTCTAGGAAAGTGATAGTATACTTTACATTAGTTATCAACTAGTATAGATCTGATGACTGACTCTAGGAAAGTGATACTAGTAGTATATTGTACATTAGTTATCTACTAGTATAGATCTGATGACTGACTCTAGGAAAGTGATAGTATACTTTACATTAGTTATCAACTAGTATAGATCTGATGACTGACTCTAGGAAAGTGATAGTGTACTTTACATTAGTTATCTCCTACTATAGATCTGATGACTGACTCTAGGAAAGTGATAGTATACTTTACATTAGTTATCAACTAGTATAGATCTGATGACTGACTCTAGGAAATTTAAGTGACAGTATATTGTACATTAGTTATCTCCTACTATAGATCTGATGACTGACTCTAGGAAAGTGATAGTGTACTTTACATTAGTTATCTCCTACTATAGATCTGATGACTGACTCTAGGAAAGTAATAGTGTACTTTACATTAGTTATCTACTAGTATAGATCTGATGACTGACTCTAGGAAAGTGATAGTGTACTTTACATTAGTTATCAACTAGTATAGATCTGATGACTGACTCTAGGAAAGTGATAGTATACTGTACATTAGTTATCTACTAGTATAGATCTGATGACTGACTCTAGGAAAGTGACAGTATATTGTACATTAGTTATCTCCTACTATAGATCTGATGACTGACTCTAGGAAAGTGATTGTATACTTTACATTAGTTATCTACTAGTCTAGATGTGATGACTGACTCTATAAAAGTGCTAGTATATTGTACATTAGTTATCTACTAGTATAGATCTGATGACTGACTCTAGGAAAGTGATAGTATACTTTACATTAGTTATCTCCTAGTATAGATATGATGACTGACTCTAGGAAAGTGATAGTATACTTTACATTAGTTATCAACTAGTATAGATCTGATGACTGACTCTAGGAAAGTGATAGTATACTGTACATTAGTTATCTACTAGTATAGATCTGATGACTGACTCTAGGAAAGTGATAGTATATTGTACATTAGTTATCTACTAGTATAGATCTGATGACTGACTCTATGAAAGTGATAGTATACTTTACATTAGTTATCAACTAGTATAGATCTGATGACTGACTCTAGGAAAGTGATAGTATACTTTACATTAGTTATCAACTAGTATAGATCTGATGACTGACTCTAGGAAAGTGACAGTATATTGTACATTAGTTATCTCCTACTATAGATCTGATGACTGACTCTAGGAAAGTGATTGTATACTTTACATTAGTTATCTACTAGTCTAGATGTGATGACTGACTCTATAAAAGTGCTAGTATATTGTACATTAGTTATCTACTAGTATAGATCTGATGACTGACTCTATGAAAGTGATTGTGTATTGTACATTAGTTATCTCCTACTACAGATCTGATGACTGACTCTATGAAAGTGATTGTATATTGTACATTAGTTATCTACTACTATAGATTTGATGACTGACTCTATAAAAGTGCTAGTATATTGTACATTAGTTATCTACTACTATAGATCTGATGACTGACTCTAGGAAAGTGATAGTGTACTTTACATTAGTTATCAACTAGTATAGATCTGATGACTGACTCTAGGAAAGTGATAGTGTACTTTACATTAGTTATCTCCTACTATAGATCTGATGACTGACTCTAGGAAAGTGATAGTGTACTTTACATTAGTTATCTCCTACTATAGATCTGATGACTGACTCTAGCTAGGAAAGTGATAGTGTACTTGACATTAGTTATCTCCTAGTATAGATCTGATGACTGACTCTAGGAAAGTGATAGTATACTTTACATTAGTTATCAACTAGTATAGATCTGATGACTGACTCTAGGAAAGTGATAGTATATTGTACATTAGTTATCTCCTACTATAGATCTGATGACTGACTCTAGGAAAGTGATAGTATACTTTACATTAGTTATCTCCTAGTATAGATCTGATGACTGACTCTAGGAAAGTGATAGTATACTTTACATTAGTTATCAACTAGTATAGATCTGATGACTGACTCTAGGAAAGTGATAGTATATTGTACATTAGTTATCTACTAGTATAGATCTGATGACTGACTCTATGAAAGTGATAGTATACTTTACATTAGTTATCAACTAGTATAGATCTGATGACTGACTCTAGGAAAGTGATATTATACTTTACATTAGTTATCTCCTACTATAGATCTGATGACTGACTCTAGGAAAGTGATAGTATACTTTACATTAGTTATCAACTAGTATAGATCTGATGACTGACTCTAGGAAAGTGATAGTATATTGTACATTAGTTATCTCCTACTATAGATCTGATGACTGACTCTAGGAAAGTGATAGTATACTTTACATTAGTTATCTCCTAGTATAGATCTGATGACTGACTCTAGGAAAGTGATAGTATACTTTACATTAGTTATCAACTAGTATAGATCTGATGACTGACTCTAGGAAAGTGATAGTATATTGTACATTAGTTATCTACTAGTATAGATCTGATGACTGACTCTAGGAAAGTGATAGTATACTTTACATTAGTTATCAACTAGTATAGATCTGATGACTGACTCTAGGAAAGTGATAGTGTACTTTACATTAGTTATCTCCTACTATAGATCTGATGACTGACTCTAGGAAAGTGATAGTATACTTTACATTAGTTATCAACTAGTATAGATCTGATGACTGACTCTAGGAAATTTAAGTGACAGTATATTGTACATTAGTTATCTCCTACTATAGATCTGATGACTGACTCTAGGAAAGTGATAGTGTACTTTACATTAGTTATCTCCTACTATAGATCTGATGACTGACTCTAGGAAAGTAATAGTGTACTTTACATTAGTTATCTACTAGTATAGATCTGATGACTGACTCTAGGAAAGTGATAGTGTACTTTACATTAGTTATCTACTACTATAGATCTGATGACTGACTCTATGAAAGTGATTGTATACTTTACATTAGTTATCTACTAGTCTAGATGTGATGACTGACTCTATAAAAGTGCTAGTATATTGTACATTAGTTATCTACTAGTATAGATCTGATGACTGACTCTAGGAAAGTGATAGTATACTTTACATTAGTTATCTCCTAGTATAGATATGATGACTGACTCTAGGAAAGTGATAGTATACTTTACATTAGTTATCAACTAGTATAGATCTGATGACTGACTCTAGGAAAGTGATAGTATACTGTACATTAGTTATCTACTAGTATAGATCTGATGACTGACTCTAGGAAAGTGATAGTATATTGTACATTAGTTATCTACTAGTATAGATCTGATGACTGACTCTATGAAAGTGATAGTATACTTTACATTAGTTATCAACTAGTATAGATCTGATGACTGACTCTAGGAAAGTGATAGTATACTTTACATTAGTTATCAACTAGTATAGATCTGATGACTGACTCTAGGAAAGTGACAGTATATTGTACATTAGTTATCTCCTACTATAGATCTGATGACTGACTCTAGGAAAGTGATTGTATACTTTACATTAGTTATCTACTAGTCTAGATGTGATGACTGACTCTATAAAAGTGCTAGTATATTGTACATTAGTTATCTACTAGTATAGATCTGATGACTGACTCTATGAAAGTGATTGTGTATTGTACATTAGTTATCTCCTACTACAGATCTGATGACTGACTCTATGAAAGTGATTGTATATTGTACATTAGTTATCTACTACTATAGATTTGATGACTGACTCTATAAAAGTGCTAGTATATTGTACATTAGTTATCTACTACTATAGATCTGATGACTGACTCTAGGAAAGTGATAGTGTACTTTACATTAGTTATCAACTAGTATAGATCTGATGACTGACTCTAGGAAAGTGATAGTGTACTTTACATTAGTTATCTCCTACTATAGATCTGATGACTGACTCTAAGAAAGTGATAGTGTACTTTACATTAGTTATCAACTAGTATAGATCTGATGACTGACTCTAGGAAAGTGATAGTATACTTTACATTAGTTATCAACTAGTATAGATCTGATGACTGACTCTAGGAAAGTGACAGTATATTGTACATTAGTTATCTCCTACTATAGATCTGATGACTGACTCTAGGAAAGTGATTGTATACTTTACATTAGTTATCTACTAGTCTAGATGTGATGACTGACTCAATAAAAGTGCTAGTATATTGTACATTAGTTATCTACTAGTATAGATCTGATGACTGACTCTATGAAAGTGATTGTGTATTGTACATTAGTTATCTCCTACTACAGATCTGATGACTGACTCTATGAAAGTGATTGTATATTGTACATTAGTTATCTACTACTATAGATTTGATGACTGACTCTATAAAAGTGCTAGTATATTGTACATTAGTTATCTACTACTATAGATCTGATGACTGACTCTAGGAAAGTGATAGTGTACTTTACATTAGTTATCAACTAGTATAGATCTGATGACTGACTCTAGGAAAGTGATAGTGTACTTTACATTAGTTATCTCCTACTATAGATCTGATGACTGACTCTAGGAAAGTGATAGTGTACTTTACATTAGTTATCTCCTACTATAGATCTGATGACTGACTCTAGCTAGGAAAGTGATAGTGTACTTGACATTAGTTATCTCCTAGTATAGATCTGATGACTGACTCTAGGAAAGTGATAGTATACTTTACATTAGTTATCAACTAGTATAGATCTGATGACTGACTCTAGGAAAGTGATAGTATATTGTACATTAGTTATCTCCTACTATAGATCTGATGACTGACTCTAGGAAAGTGATAGTATACTTTACATTAGTTATCTCCTAGTATAGATCTGATGACTGACTCTAAGAAAGTGATAGTATACTTTACATTAGTTATCAACTAGTATAGATCTGATGACTGACTCTAGGAAAGTGATAGTATACTTTACATTAGTTATCAACTAGTATAGATCTGATGACTGACTCTAGGAAAGTGATAGTATACTTTACATTAGTTATCAACTAGTATAGATCTGATGACTGACTCTAGGAAAGTGACAGTATATTGTACATTAGTTATCTCCTACTATAGATCTGATGACTGACTCTAGGAAAGTGATTGTATACTTTACATTAGTTATCTACTAGTCTAGATGTGATGACTGACTCTATAAAAGTGCTAGTATATTGTACATTAGTTATCTACTAGTATAGATCTGATGACTGACTCTATGAAAGTGATTGTGTATTGTACATTAGTTATCTCCTACTACAGATCTGATGACTGACTCTATGAAAGTGATTGTATATTGTACATTAGTTATCTACTACTATAGATTTGATGACTGACTCTATAAAAGTGCTAGTATATTGTACATTAGTTATCTACTACTATAGATCTGATGACTGACTCTAGGAAAGTGATAGTGTACTTTACATTAGTTATCAACTAGTATAGATCTGATGACTGACTCTAGGAAAGTGATAGTGTACTTTACATTAGTTATCTCCTACTATAGATCTGATGACTGACTCTAGGAAAGTGATAGTGTACTTTACATTAGTTATCTCCTAGTATAGATCTGATGACTGACTCTAGGAAAGTGATAGTATACTTTACATTAGTTATCAACTAGTATAGATCTGATGACTGACTCTAGGAAAGTGATAGTATATTGTACATTAGTTATCTACTAGTATAGATCTGATGACTGACTCTAGGAAAGTGATAGTATACTTTACATTAGTTATCAACTAGTATAGATCTGATGACTGACTCTAGGAAAGTGATAGTGTACTTTACATTAGTTATCTCCTACTATAGATCTGATGACTGACTCTAGGAAAGTGATAGTATACTTTACATTAGTTATCAACTAGTATAGATCTGATGACTGACTCTAGGAAATTTAAGTGACAGTATATTGTACATTAGTTATCTCCTACTATAGATCTGATGACTGACTCTAGGAAAGTGATAGTGTACTTTACATTAGTTATCTCCTACTATAGATCTGATGACTGACTCTAGGAAAGTAATAGTGTACTTTACATTAGTTATCTACTAGTATAGATCTGATGACTGACTCTAGGAAAGTGATAGTGTACTTTACATTAGTTATCAACTAGTATAGATCTGATGACTGACTCTAGGAAAGTGATAGTATACTGTACATTAGTTATCTACTAGTATAGATCTGATGACTGACTCTAGGAAAGTGATAGTATATTGTACATTAGTTATCTACTAGTATAGATCTGATGACTGACTCTATGAAAGTGATAGTATACTTTACATTAGTTATCAACTAGTATAGATCTGATGACTGACTCTAGGAAAGTGATAGTATACTTTACATTAGTTATCAACTAGTATAGATCTGATGACTGACTCTAGGAAAGTGACAGTATATTGTACATTAGTTATCTCCTACTATAGATCTGATGACTGACTCTAGGAAAGTGATTGTATACTTTACATTAGTTATCTACTAGTCTAGATGTGATGACTGACTCTATAAAAGTGCTAGTATATTGTACATTAGTTATCTACTAGTATAGATCTGATGACTGACTCTATGAAAGTGATAGTGTACTTTACATTAGTTATCAACTAGTATAGATCTGATGACTGACTCTAGGAAAGTGATAGTATACTTTACATTAGTTATCAACTAGTATAGATCTGATGACTGACTCTAGGAAAGTGACAGTATATTGTACATTAGTTATCTCCTACTATAGATCTGATGACTGACTCTAGGAAAGTGATTGTATACTTTACATTAGTTATCTACTAGTCTAGATGTGATGACTGACTCAATAAAAGTGCTAGTATATTGTACATTAGTTATCTACTAGTATAGATCTGATGACTGACTCTATGAAAGTGATTGTGTATTGTACATTAGTTATCTCCTACTACAGATCTGATGACTGACTCTATGAAAGTGATTGTATATTGTACATTAGTTATCTACTACTATAGATTTGATGACTGACTCTATAAAAGTGCTAGTATATTGTACATTAGTTATCTACTACTATAGATCTGATGACTGACTCTAGGAAAGTGATAGTGTACTTTACATTAGTTATCAACTAGTATAGATCTGATGACTGACTCTAGGAAAGTGATAGTGTACTTTACATTAGTTATCTCCTACTATAGATCTGATGACTGACTCTAGGAAAGTGATAGTGTACTTTACATTAGTTATCTCCTACTATAGATCTGATGACTGACTCTAGCTAGGAAAGTGATAGTGTACTTGACATTAGTTATCTCCTAGTATAGATCTGATGACTGACTCTAGGAAAGTGATAGTATACTTTACATTAGTTATCAACTAGTATAGATCTGATGACTGACTCTAGGAAAGTGATAGTATATTGTACATTAGTTATCTCCTACTATAGATCTGATGACTGACTCTAGGAAAGTGATAGTATACTTTACATTAGTTATCTCCTAGTATAGATCTGATGACTGACTCTAGGAAAGTGATAGTATACTTTACATTAGTTATCAACTAGTATAGATCTGATGACTGACTCTAGGAAAGTGATAGTATACTTTACATTAGTTATCAACTAGTATAGATCTGATGACTGACTCTAGGAAAGTGATAGTATACTTTACATTAGTTATCAACTAGTATAGATCTGATGACTGACTCTAGGAAAGTGACAGTATATTGTACATTAGTTATCTCCTACTATAGATCTGATGACTGACTCTAGGAAAGTGATTGTATACTTTACATTAGTTATCTACTAGTCTAGATGTGATGACTGACTCTATAAAAGTGCTAGTATATTGTACATTAGTTATCTACTAGTATAGATCTGATGACTGACTCTATGAAAGTGATTGTGTATTGTACATTAGTTATCTCCTACTACAGATCTGATGACTGACTCTATGAAAGTGATTGTATATTGTACATTAGTTATCTACTACTATAGATTTGATGACTGACTCTATAAAAGTGCTAGTATATTGTACATTAGTTATCTACTACTATAGATCTGATGACTGACTCTAGGAAAGTGATAGTGTACTTTACATTAGTTATCAACTAGTATAGATCTGATGACTGACTCTAGGAAAGTGATAGTGTACTTTACATTAGTTATCTCCTACTATAGATCTGATGACTGACTCTAGGAAAGTGATAGTGTACTTTACATTAGTTATCTCCTAGTATAGATCTGATGACTGACTCTAGGAAAGTGATAGTATACTTTACATTAGTTATCAACTAGTATAGATCTGATGACTGACTCTAGGAAAGTGATAGTATATTGTACATTAGTTATCTACTAGTATAGATCTGATGACTGACTCTAGGAAAGTGATAGTATACTTTACATTAGTTATCAACTAGTATAGATCTGATGACTGACTCTAGGAAAGTGATAGTGTACTTTACATTAGTTATCTCCTACTATAGATCTGATGACTGACTCTAGGAAAGTGATAGTATACTTTACATTAGTTATCAACTAGTATAGATCTGATGACTGACTCTAGGAAATTTAAGTGACAGTATATTGTACATTAGTTATCTCCTACTATAGATCTGATGACTGACTCTAGGAAAGTGATAGTGTACTTTACATTAGTTATCTCCTACTATAGATCTGATGACTGACTCTAGGAAAGTAATAGTGTACTTTACATTAGTTATCTACTAGTATAGATCTGATGACTGACTCTAGGAAAGTGATAGTGTACTTTACATTAGTTATCAACTAGTATAGATCTGATGACTGACTCTAGGAAAGTGATAGTATACTGTACATTAGTTATCTACTAGTATAGATCTGATGACTGACTCTAGGAAAGTGATAGTATATTGTACATTAGTTATCTACTAGTATAGATCTGATGACTGACTCTATGAAAGTGATAGTATACTTTACATTAGTTATCAACTAGTATAGATCTGATGACTGACTCTAGGAAAGTGATAGTATACTTTACATTAGTTATCAACTAGTATAGATCTGATGACTGACTCTAGGAAAGTGACAGTATATTGTACATTAGTTATCTCCTACTATAGATCTGATGACTGACTCTAGGAAAGTGATTGTATACTTTACATTAGTTATCTACTAGTCTAGATGTGATGACTGACTCTATAAAAGTGCTAGTATATTGTACATTAGTTATCTACTAGTATAGATCTGATGACTGACTTTCTGAAAGTGATTGTGTATTGTACATTAGTTATCTCCTACTACAGATCTGATGACTGACTCTATGAAAGTGATTGTATATTGTACATTAGTTATCTACTACTATAGATTTGATGACTGACTCTATAAAAGTGCTAGTATATTGTACATTAGTTATCTACTACTATAGATCTGATGACTGACTCTAGGAAAGTGATAGTGTACTTTACATTAGTTATCAACTAGTATAGATCTGATGACTGACTCTAGGAAAGTGATAGTGTACTTTACATTAGTTATCTCCTACTATAGATCTGATGACTGACTCTAGGAAAGTGATAGTGTACTTTACATTAGTTATCTCCTACTATAGATCTGATGACTGACTCTAGCTAGGAAAGTGATAGTGTACTTGACATTAGTTATCTCCTAGTATAGATCTGATGACTGACTCTAGGAAAGTGATAGTATACTTTACATTAGTTATCAACTAGTATAGATCTGATGACTGACTCTAGGAAAGTGATAGTATATTGTACATTAGTTATCTCCTACTATAGATCTGATGACTGACTCTAGGAAAGTGATAGTATACTTTACATTAGTTATCTCCTAGTATAGATCTGATGACTGACTCTAGGAAAGTGATAGTATACTTTACATTAGTTATCAACTAGTATAGATCTGATGACTGACTCTAGGAAAGTGATAGTATACTTTACATTAGTTATCTCCTAGTATAGATATGATGACTGACTCTAGGAAAGTGATAGTATACTTTACATTAGTTATCAACTAGTATAGATCTGATGACTGACTCTAGGAAAGTGATAGTATACTGTACATTAGTTATCTACTAGTATAGATCTGATGACTGACTCTAGGAAAGTGATAGTATATTGTACATTAGTTATCTACTAGTATAGATCTGATGACTGACTCTATGAAAGTGATAGTATACTTTACATTAGTTATCAACTAGTATAGATCTGATGACTGACTCTAGGAAAGTGATAGTATACTTTACATTAGTTATCAACTAGTATAGATCTGATGACTGACTCTAGGAAAGTGACAGTATATTGTACATTAGTTATCTCCTACTATAGATCTGATGACTGACTCTAGGAAAGTGATTGTATACTTTACATTAGTTATCTACTAGTCTAGATGTGATGACTGACTCTATAAAAGTGCTAGTATATTGTACATTAGTTATCTACTAGTATAGATCTGATGACTGACTCTATGAAAGTGATTGTGTATTGTACATTAGTTATCTCCTACTACAGATCTGATGACTGACTCTATGAAAGTGATTGTATATTGTACATTAGTTATCTACTACTATAGATTTGATGACTGACTCTATAAAAGTGCTAGTATATTGTACATTAGTTATCTACTACTATAGATCTGATGACTGACTCTAGGAAAGTGATAGTGTACTTTACATTAGTTATCAACTAGTATAGATCTGATGACTGACTCTAGGAAAGTGATAGTGTACTTTACATTAGTTATCTCCTACTATAGATCTGATGACTGACTCTAGGAAAGTGATAGTGTACTTTACATTAGTTATCTCCTACTATAGATCTGATGACTGACTCTAGCTAGGAAAGTGATAGTGTACTTGACATTAGTTATCTCCTAGTATAGATCTGATGACTGACTCTAGGAAAGTGATAGTATACTTTACATTAGTTATCAACTAGTATAGATCTGATGACTGACTCTAGGAAAGTGATAGTATATTGTACATTAGTTATCTCCTACTATAGATCTGATGACTGACTCTAGGAAAGTGATAGTATACTTTACATTAGTTATCTCCTAGTATAGATCTGATGACTGACTCTAGGAAAGTGATAGTATACTTTACATTAGTTATCAACTAGTATAGATCTGATGACTGACTCTAGGAAAGTGATAGTATACTTTACATTAGTTATCAACTAGTATAGATCTGATGACTGACTCTAGGAAAGTGATAGTATACTTTACATTAGTTATCAACTAGTATAGATCTGATGACTGACTCTAGGAAAGTGACAGTATATTGTACATTAGTTATCTCCTACTATAGATCTGATGACTGACTCTAGGAAAGTGATTGTATACTTTACATTAGTTATCTACTAGTCTAGATGTGATGACTGACTCTATAAAAGTGCTAGTATATTGTACATTAGTTATCTACTAGTATAGATCTGATGACTGACTCTATGAAAGTGATTGTGTATTGTACATTAGTTATCTCCTACTACAGATCTGATGACTGACTCTATGAAAGTGATTGTATATTGTACATTAGTTATCTACTACTATAGATTTGATGACTGACTCTATAAAAGTGCTAGTATATTGTACATTAGTTATCTACTACTATAGATCTGATGACTGACTCTAGGAAAGTGATAGTGTACTTTACATTAGTTATCAACTAGTATAGATCTGATGACTGACTCTAGGAAAGTGATAGTGTACTTTACATTAGTTATCTCCTACTATAGATCTGATGACTGACTCTAGGAAAGTGATAGTGTACTTTACATTAGTTATCTCCTACTATAGATCTGATGACTGACTCTAGCTAGGAAAGTGATAGTGTACTTGACATTAGTTATCTCCTAGTATAGATCTGATGACTGACTCTAGGAAAGTGATAGTATACTTTACATTAGTTATCAACTAGTATAGATCTGATGACTGACTCTAGGAAAGTGATAGTATATTGTACATTAGTTATCTCCTACTATAGATCTGATGACTGACTCTAGGAAAGTGATAGTATACTTTACATTAGTTATCTCCTAGTATAGATCTGATGACTGACTCTAGGAAAGTGATAGTATACTTTACATTAGTTATCAACTAGTATAGATCTGATGACTGACTCTAGGAAAGTGATAGTATATTGTACATTAGTTATCTACTAGTATAGATCTGATGACTGACTCTATGAAAGTGATAGTATACTTTACATTAGTTATCAACTAGTATAGATCTGATGACTGACTCTAGGAAAGTGATATTATACTTTACATTAGTTATCTCCTACTATAGATCTGATGACTGACTCTAGGAAAGTGATAGTATACTTTACATTAGTTATCAACTAGTATAGATCTGATGACTGACTCTAGGAAAGTGATAGTATATTGTACATTAGTTATCTCCTACTATAGATCTGATGACTGACTCTAGGAAAGTGATAGTATACTTTACATTAGTTATCTCCTAGTATAGATCTGATGACTGACTCTAGGAAAGTGATAGTATACTTTACATTAGTTATCAACTAGTATAGATCTGATGACTGACTCTAGGAAAGTGATACTAGTAGTATATTGTACATTAGTTATCTACTAGTATAGATCTGATGACTGACTCTAGGAAAGTGATAGTATACTTTACATTAGTTATCAACTAGTATAGATCTGATGACTGACTCTAGGAAAGTGATAGTGTACTTTACATTAGTTATCTCCTACTATAGATCTGATGACTGACTCTAGGAAAGTGATAGTATACTTTACATTAGTTATCAACTAGTATAGATCTGATGACTGACTCTAGGAAATTTAAGTGACAGTATATTGTACATTAGTTATCTCCTACTATAGATCTGATGACTGACTCTAGGAAAGTGATAGTGTACTTTACATTAGTTATCTCCTACTATAGATCTGATGACTGACTCTAGGAAAGTAATAGTGTACTTTACATTAGTTATCTACTAGTATAGATCTGATGACTGACTCTAGGAAAGTGATAGTGTACTTTACATTAGTTATCAACTAGTATAGATCTGATGACTGACTCTAGGAAAGTGATAGTATACTGTACATTAGTTATCTACTAGTATAGATCTGATGACTGACTCTAGGAAAGTGATAGTATATTGTACATTAGTTATCTACTAGTATAGATCTGATGACTGACTCTAGGAAAGTGATATTATACTTTACATTAGTTATCTCCTACTATAGATCTGATGACTGACTCTAGGAAAGTGATAGTATACTTTACATTAGTTATCAACTAGTATAGATCTGATGACTGACTCTAGGAAAGTGATAGTATATTGTACATTAGTTATCTACTAGTATAGATCTGATGACTGACTCTAGGAAAGTGATAGTATACTTTACATTAGTTATCAACTAGTATAGATCTGATGACTGACTCTAGGAAAGTGATAGTATACTGTACATTAGTTATCTACTAGTATAGATCTGATGACTGACTCTAGGAAAGTGATAGTGTATTGTACATTAGTAATATCTCCTACTATAGATCTGATGACTGACTCTAGGAAAGTGATAGTGTACTTTACATTAGTTATCTACTACTATAGATCTGATGACTGACTCTATGAAAGTGATTGTATACTTTACATTAGTTATCTACTAGTCTAGATGTGATGACTGACTCTATAAAAGTGCTAGTATATTGTACATTAGTTATCTACTAGTATAGATCTGATGACTGACTCTATGAAAGTGATTGTGTATTGTACATTAGTTATCTCCTACTACAGATCTGATGACTGACTCTATGAAAGTGATAGTATATTGTACATTAGTTATCTCCTACTATAGATCTGATGACTGACTCTATGAAAGTGATTGTATATTGTACATTAGTTATCTACTACTATAGATTTGATGACTGACTCTATAAAAGTGCTAGTATATTGTACATTAGTTATCTACTACTATAGATCTGATGACTGACTCTAGGAAAGTGATAGTGTACTTTACATTAGTTATCAACTAGTATAGATCTGATGACTGACTCTAGGAAAGTGATAGTGTACTTTACATTAGTTATCTCCTACTATAGATCTGATGACTGACTCTAGGAAAGTGATAGTGTACTTTACATTAGTTATCTCCTACTATAGATCTGATGACTGATTCTAGCTAGGAAAGTGATAGTGTACTTTACATTAGTTATCAACTAGTATAGATCTGATGACTGACTCTAGGAAAGTGAGTGTACTTTACATTAGTTATCTCCTAGTATAGATCTGATGACTGACTCTAGGAAAGTGATAGTGCACTTGACATTAGTTATCTCCTAGTATAGATCTGATGACTGACTCTAGGAAAGTGATAGTATACTTTACATTAGTTATCTCATACTATAGATCTGATGACTGACTCTAGGAAAGTGATAGTATACTTTACATTAGTTATCAACTAGTATAGATCTGATGACTGACTCTAGGAAAGTGATAGTATACTTTACATTAGTTATCTCCTAGTATAGATCTGATGACTGACTCTAGGAAAGTGATAGTATACTTTACATTAGTTATCAACTAGTATAGATCTGATGACTGACTCTAGGAAAGTGATAGTATATTGTACATTAGTTATCTACTAGTATAGATCTGATGACTGACTCTATGAAAGTGATAGTATACTTTACATTAGTTATCAACTAGTATAGATCTGATGACTGACTCTAGGAAAGTGATATTATACTTTACATTAGTTATCTCCTACTATAGATCTGATGACTGACTCTAGGAAAGTGATAGTATACTTTACATTAGTTATCAACTAGTATAGATCTGATGACTGACTCTAGGAAAGTGATAGTATATTGTACATTAGTTATCTCCTACTATAGATCTGATGACTGACTCTAGGAAAGTGATAGTGTACTTTACATTAGTTATCTCCTACTATAGATCTGATGACTGACTCTAGGAAAGTGATAGTGTACTTTACATTAGTTATCTACTACTATAGATCTGATGACTGACTCTATGAAAGTGATTGTATACTTTACATTAGTTATCTACTAGTCTAGATGTGATGACTGACTCTATAAAAGTGCTAGTATATTGTACATTAGTTATCTACTAGTATAGATCTGATGACTGACTCTAGGAAAGTGATAGTATATTGTACATTAGTTATCTCCTACTATAGATCTGATGATTGATTCTATGAAAGTGATAGTATACTTTACATTAGTTATCTCCTAGTATAGATCTGATGACTGACTCTAGGAAAGAGATAGTGTACTTTACATTAGTTATCTCCTACTATAGATCTGATGACTGACTCTAGGAAAGTGATAGTATACCTTACAATTAGTTATCTACTAGTATAGATCTGATGACTGACTCTATAAAAGTGATAGTATATTGTACATTAGTTATCTACTAGTATAGATCTAGATCTGATGATTGATTCTATGAAAGTGATATTATACTTTACATTAGTTATCTCCTACTATAGATCTGATGACTGACTCTAGGAAAGTGATAGTGTACTTTACATTAGTTATCAACTAGTATAGATCTGATGACTGACTCTATAAAAGTGATAGTATATTGTACATTAGTTATCTACTAGTATAGATCTAGATCTGATGATTGATTCTATGAAAGTGATATTATACTTTACATTAGTTATCTCCTACTATAGATCTGATGACTGACTCTAGGAAAGTGATAGTGTACTTTACATTAGTTATCAACTAGTATAGATCTGATGACTGACTCTATAAAAGTGATAGTATATTGTACATTAGTTATCTACTAGTATAGATCTGATGATTGATTCTATAAAAGTGATAGTATACTTTACATTAGTTATCTCCTACTATAGATCTGATGACTGACTCTAGGAAAGTGATAGTATATTGTACATTAGTTATCAACTAGTATAGATCTGATGATTGATTATATAAAAGTGATAGTGTACTTTACATTAGTTATCTCCTACTATAGATCTGATGACTGACTCTAGGAAAGTGATAGTATACTTTACATTAGTTATCAACTAGTATAGATCTGATGACTGACTCTAGGAAAGTGATATTATACTTTACATTAGTTATCTCCTACTATAGATCTGATGACTGACTCTAGGAAAGTGATAGTATACTTTACATTAGTTATCAACTAGTATAGATCTGATGACTGACTCTAGGAAAGTGATAGTATATTGTACATTAGTTATCTACTAGTATAGATCTGATGACTGACTCTATGAAAGTGATAGTATACTTTACATTAGTTATCAACTAGTATAGATCTGATGACTGACTCTAGGAAAGTGATATTATACTTTACATTAGTTATCTCCTACTATAGATCTGATGACTGACTCTAGGAAAGTGATAGTATACTTTACATTAGTTATCAACTAGTATAGATCTGATGACTGACTCTAGGAAAGTGATAGTATATTGTACATTAGTTATCTCCTACTATAGATCTGATGACTGACTCTAGGAAAGTGATAGTGTACTTTACATTAGTTATCTCCTACTATAGATCTGATGACTGACTCTAGGAAAGTGATAGTGTACTTTACATTAGTTATCTTCTACTATAGATCTGATGACTGACTCTATGAAAGTGATTGTATACTTTACATTAGTTATCTACTAGTCTAGATGTGATGACTGACTCTATAAAAGTGCTAGTATATTGTACATTAGTTATCTACTAGTATAGATCTGATGACTGACTCTAGGAAAGTGATAGTATATTGTACATTAGTTATCTCCTACTATAGATCTGATGACTGACTCTAGGAAAGTGATAGTATACTTTACATTAGTTATCTCCTAGTATAGATCTGATGACTGACTCTAGGAAAGTGATAGTATACTTTACATTAGTTATCAACTAGTATAGATCTGATGACTGACTCTAGGAAAGTGATACTAGTAGTATATTGTACATTAGTTATCTACTAGTATAGATCTGATGACTGACTCTAGGAAAGTGATAGTATACTTTACATTAGTTATCAACTAGTATAGATCTGATGACTGACTCTAGGAAAGTGATAGTGTACTTTACATTAGTTATCTCCTACTATAGATCTGATGACTGACTCTAGGAAAGTGATAGTATACTTTACATTAGTTATCAACTAGTATAGATCTGATGACTGACTCTAGGAAATTTAAGTGACAGTATATTGTACATTAGTTATCTCCTACTATAGATCTGATGACTGACTCTAGGAAAGTGATAGTGTACTTTACATTAGTTATCTCCTACTATAGATCTGATGACTGACTCTAGGAAAGTAATAGTGTACTTTACATTAGTTATCTACTAGTATAGATCTGATGACTGACTCTAGGAAAGTGATAGTGTACTTTACATTAGTTATCAACTAGTATAGATCTGATGACTGACTCTAGGAAAGTGATAGTATACTGTACATTAGTTATCTACTAGTATAGATCTGATGACTGACTCTAGGAAAGTGATAGTATATTGTACATTAGTTATCTACTAGTATAGATCTGATGACTGACTCTAGGAAAGTGATATTATACTTTACATTAGTTATCTCCTACTATAGATCTGATGACTGACTCTAGGAAAGTGATAGTATACTTTACATTAGTTATCAACTAGTATAGATCTGATGACTGACTCTAGGAAAGTGATAGTATATTGTACATTAGTTATCTACTAGTATAGATCTGATGACTGACTCTAGGAAAGTGATAGTATACTTTACATTAGTTATCAACTAGTATAGATCTGATGACTGACTCTAGGAAAGTGATAGTATACTGTACATTAGTTATCTACTAGTATAGATCTGATGACTGACTCTAGGAAAGTGATAGTGTATTGTACATTAGTAATATCTCCTACTATAGATCTGATGACTGACTCTAGGAAAGTGATAGTGTACTTTACATTAGTTATCTACTACTATAGATCTGATGACTGACTCTATGAAAGTGATTGTATACTTTACATTAGTTATCTACTAGTCTAGATGTGATGACTGACTCTATAAAAGTGCTAGTATATTGTACATTAGTTATCTCCTACTATAGATCTGATGACTGACTCTAGGAAAGTGATAGTATACTTTACATTAGTTATCTCCTAGTATAGATCTGATGACTGACTCTAGGAAAGTGATAGTATACTTTACATTAGTTATCAACTAGTATAGATCTGATGACTGACTCTAGGAAAGTGATACTAGTAGTATATTGTACATTAGTTATCTACTAGTATAGATCTGATGACTGACTCTAGGAAAGTGATAGTATACTTTACATTAGTTATCAACTAGTATAGATCTGATGACTGACTCTAGGAAAGTGATAGTGTACTTTACATTAGTTATCTCCTACTATAGATCTGATGACTGACTCTAGGAAAGTGATAGTATACTTTACATTAGTTATCAACTAGTATAGATCTGATGACTGACTCTAGGAAATTTAAGTGACAGTATATTGTACATTAGTTATCTCCTACTATAGATCTGATGACTGACTCTAGGAAAGTGATAGTGTACTTTACATTAGTTATCTCCTACTATAGATCTGATGACTGACTCTAGGAAAGTAATAGTGTACTTTACATTAGTTATCTACTAGTATAGATCTGATGACTGACTCTAGGAAAGTGATAGTGTACTTTACATTAGTTATCAACTAGTATAGATCTGATGACTGACTCTAGGAAAGTGATAGTATACTGTACATTAGTTATCTACTCGTATAGATCTGATGACTGACTCTAGGAAAGTGATAGTATATTGTACATTAGTTATCTACTAGTATAGATCTGATGACTGACTCTAGGAAAGTGATATTATACTTTACATTAGTTATCTCCTACTATAGATCTGATGACTGACTCTAGGAAAGTGATAGTATACTTTACATTAGTTATCAACTAGTATAGATCTGATGACTGACTCTAGGAAAGTGATAGTATATTGTACATTAGTTATCTACTAGTATAGATCTGATGACTGACTCTAGGAAAGTGATAGTATACTTTACATTAGTTATCAACTAGTATAGATCTGATGACTGACTCTAGGAAAGTGATAGTATACTGTACATTAGTTATCTACTAGTATAGATCTGATGACTGACTCTAGGAAAGTGATAGTGTATTGTACATTAGTAATATCTCCTACTATAGATCTGATGACTGACTCTAGGAAAGTGATAGTGTACTTTACATTAGTTATCTACTACTATAGATCTGATGACTGACTCTATGAAAGTGATTGTATACTTTACATTAGTTATCTACTAGTCTAGATGTGATGACTGACTCTATAAAAGTGCTAGTATATTGTACATTAGTTATCTACTAGTATAGATCTGATGACTGACTCTATGAAAGTGATTGTGTATTGTACATTAGTTATCTCCTACTACAGATCTGATGACTGACTCTATGAAAGTGATAGTATATTGTACATTAGTTATCTCCTACTATAGATCTGATGACTGACTCTATGAAAGTGATTGTATATTGTACATTAGTTATCTACTACTATAGATTTGATGACTGACTCTATAAAAGTGCTAGTATATTGTACATTAGTTATCTACTACTATAGATCTGATGACTGACTCTAGGAAAGTGATAGTGTACTTTACATTAGTTATCAACTAGTATAGATCTGATGACTGACTCTAGGAAAGTGATAGTGTACTTTACATTAGTTATCTCCTACTATAGATCTGATGACTGACTCTAGGAAAGTGATAGTGTACTTTACATTAGTTATCTCCTACTATAGATCTGATGACTGATTCTAGCTAGGAAAGTGATAGTGTACTTTACATTAGTTATCAACTAGTATAGATCTGATGACTGACTCTAGGAAAGTGAGTGTACTTTACATTAGTTATCTCCTAGTATAGATCTGATGACTGACTCTAGGAAAGTGATAGTGCACTTGACATTAGTTATCTCCTAGTATAGATCTGATGACTGACTCTAGGAAAGTGATAGTATACTTTACATTAGTTATCTCATACTATAGATCTGATGACTGACTCTAGGAAAGTGATAGTATACTTTACATTAGTTATCAACTAGTATAGATCTGATGACTGACTCTAGGAAAGTGATAGTATACTTTACATTAGTTATCTCCTAGTATAGATCTGATGACTGACTCTAGGAAAGTGATAGTATACTTTACATTAGTTATCAACTAGTATAGATCTGATGACTGACTCTAGGAAAGTGATAGTATATTGTACATTAGTTATCTACTAGTATAGATCTGATGACTGACTCTATGAAAGTGATAGTATACTTTACATTAGTTATCAACTAGTATAGATCTGATGACTGACTCTAGGAAAGTGATATTATACTTTACATTAGTTATCTCCTACTATAGATCTGATGACTGACTCTAGGAAAGTGATAGTATACTTTACATTAGTTATCAACTAGTATAGATCTGATGACTGACTCTAGGAAAGTGATAGTATATTGTACATTAGTTATCTCCTACTATAGATCTGATGACTGACTCTAGGAAAGTGATAGTGTACTTTACATTAGTTATCTCCTACTATAGATCTGATGACTGACTCTAGGAAAGTGATAGTGTACTTTACATTAGTTATCTACTACTATAGATCTGATGACTGACTCTATGAAAGTGATTGTATACTTTACATTAGTTATCTACTAGTCTAGATGTGATGACTGACTCTATAAAAGTGCTAGTATATTGTACATTAGTTATCTACTAGTATAGATCTGATGACTGACTCTAGGAAAGTGATAGTATATTGTACATTAGTTATCTCCTACTATAGATCTGATGATTGATTCTATGAAAGTGATAGTATACTTTACATTAGTTATCTCCTAGTATAGATCTGATGACTGACTCTAGGAAAGAGATAGTGTACTTTACATTAGTTATCTCCTACTATAGATCTGATGACTGACTCTAGGAAAGTGATAGTATACCTTACAATTAGTTATCTACTAGTATAGATCTGATGACTGACTCTATAAAAGTGATAGTATATTGTACATTAGTTATCTACTAGTATAGATCTAGATCTGATGATTGATTCTATGAAAGTGATATTATACTTTACATTAGTTATCTCCTACTATAGATCTGATGACTGACTCTAGGAAAGTGATAGTGTACTTTACATTAGTTATCAACTAGTATAGATCTGATGACTGACTCTATAAAAGTGATAGTATATTGTACATTAGTTATCTACTAGTATAGATCTAGATCTGATGATTGATTCTATGAAAGTGATATTATACTTTACATTAGTTATCTCCTACTATAGATCTGATGACTGACTCTAGGAAAGTGATAGTGTACTTTACATTAGTTATCAACTAGTATAGATCTGATGACTGACTCTATAAAAGTGATAGTATATTGTACATTAGTTATCTACTAGTATAGATCTGATGATTGATTCTATAAAAGTGATAGTATACTTTACATTAGTTATCTCCTACTATAGATCTGATGACTGACTCTAGGAAAGTGATAGTATATTGTACATTAGTTATCAACTAGTATAGATCTGATGATTGATTATATAAAAGTGATAGTGTACTTTACATTAGTTATCTCCTACTATAGATCTGATGACTGACTCTAGGAAAGTGATAGTATACTTTACATTAGTTATCAACTAGTATAGATCTGATGACTGACTCTAGGAAAGTGATATTATACTTTACATTAGTTATCTCCTACTATAGATCTGATGACTGACTCTAGGAAAGTGATAGTATACTTTACATTAGTTATCAACTAGTATAGATCTGATGACTGACTCTAGGAAAGTGATAGTATATTGTACATTAGTTATCTACTAGTATAGATCTGATGACTGACTCTATGAAAGTGATAGTATACTTTACATTAGTTATCAACTAGTATAGATCTGATGACTGACTCTAGGAAAGTGATATTATACTTTACATTAGTTATCTCCTACTATAGATCTGATGACTGACTCTAGGAAAGTGATAGTATACTTTACATTAGTTATCAACTAGTATAGATCTGATGACTGACTCTAGGAAAGTGATAGTATATTGTACATTAGTTATCTCCTACTATAGATCTGATGACTGACTCTAGGAAAGTGATAGTGTACTTTACATTAGTTATCTCCTACTATAGATCTGATGACTGACTCTAGGAAAGTGATAGTGTACTTTACATTAGTTATCTTCTACTATAGATCTGATGACTGACTCTATGAAAGTGATTGTATACTTTACATTAGTTATCTACTAGTCTAGATGTGATGACTGACTCTATAAAAGTGCTAGTATATTGTACATTAGTTATCTACTAGTATAGATCTGATGACTGACTCTAGGAAAGTGATAGTATATTGTACATTAGTTATCTCCTACTATAGATCTGATGACTGACTCTAGGAAAGTGATAGTATACTTTACATTAGTTATCTCCTAGTATAGATCTGATGACTGACTCTAGGAAAGTGATAGTATACTTTACATTAGTTATCAACTAGTATAGATCTGATGACTGACTCTAGGAAAGTGATACTAGTAGTATATTGTACATTAGTTATCTACTAGTATAGATCTGATGACTGACTCTAGGAAAGTGATAGTATACTTTACATTAGTTATCAACTAGTATAGATCTGATGACTGACTCTAGGAAAGTGATAGTGTACTTTACATTAGTTATCTCCTACTATAGATCTGATGACTGACTCTAGGAAAGTGATAGTATACTTTACATTAGTTATCAACTAGTATAGATCTGATGACTGACTCTAGGAAATTTAAGTGACAGTATATTGTACATTAGTTATCTCCTACTATAGATCTGATGACTGACTCTAGGAAAGTGATAGTGTACTTTACATTAGTTATCTCCTACTATAGATCTGATGACTGACTCTAGGAAAGTAATAGTGTACTTTACATTAGTTATCTACTAGTATAGATCTGATGACTGACTCTAGGAAAGTGATAGTGTACTTTACATTAGTTATCAACTAGTATAGATCTGATGACTGACTCTAGGAAAGTGATAGTATACTGTACATTAGTTATCTACTAGTATAGATCTGATGACTGACTCTAGGAAAGTGATAGTATATTGTACATTAGTTATCTACTAGTATAGATCTGATGACTGACTCTAGGAAAGTGATATTATACTTTACATTAGTTATCTCCTACTATAGATCTGATGACTGACTCTAGGAAAGTGATAGTATACTTTACATTAGTTATCAACTAGTATAGATCTGATGACTGACTCTAGGAAAGTGATAGTATATTGTACATTAGTTATCTACTAGTATAGATCTGATGACTGACTCTAGGAAAGTGATAGTATACTTTACATTAGTTATCAACTAGTATAGATCTGATGACTGACTCTAGGAAAGTGATAGTATACTGTACATTAGTTATCTACTAGTATAGATCTGATGACTGACTCTAGGAAAGTGATAGTGTATTGTACATTAGTAATATCTCCTACTATAGATCTGATGACTGACTCTAGGAAAGTGATAGTGTACTTTACATTAGTTATCTACTACTATAGATCTGATGACTGACTCTATGAAAGTGATTGTATACTTTACATTAGTTATCTACTAGTCTAGATGTGATGACTGACTCTATAAAAGTGCTAGTATATTGTACATTAGTTATCTACTAGTATAGATCTGATGACTGACTCTATGAAAGTGATTGTGTATTGTACATTAGTTATCTCCTACTACAGATCTGATGACTGACTCTATGAAAGTGATAGTATATTGTACATTAGTTATCTCCTACTATAGATCTGATGACTGACTCTATGAAAGTGATTGTATATTGTACATTAGTTATCTACTACTATAGATTTGATGACTGACTCTATAAAAGTGCTAGTATATTGTACATTAGTTATCTACTACTATAGATCTGATGACTGACTCTAGGAAAGTGATAGTGTACTTTACATTAGTTATCAACTAGTATAGATCTGATGACTGACTCTAGGAAAGTGATAGTGTACTTTACATTAGTTATCTCCTACTATAGATCTGATGACTGACTCTAGGAAAGTGATAGTGTACTTTACATTAGTTATCTCCTACTATAGATCTGATGACTGATTCTAGCTAGGAAAGTGATAGTGTACTTTACATTAGTTATCAACTAGTATAGATCTGATGACTGACTCTAGGAAAGTGAGTGTACTTTACATTAGTTATCTCCTAGTATAGATCTGATGACTGACTCTAGGAAAGTGATAGTGCACTTGACATTAGTTATCTCCTAGTATAGATCTGATGACTGACTCTAGGAAAGTGATAGTATACTTTACATTAGTTATCTCATACTATAGATCTGATGACTGACTCTAGGAAAGTGATAGTATACTTTACATTAGTTATCAACTAGTATAGATCTGATGACTGACTCTAGGAAAGTGATAGTATACTTTACATTAGTTATCTCCTAGTATAGATCTGATGACTGACTCTAGGAAAGTGATAGTATACTTTACATTAGTTATCAACTAGTATAGATCTGATGACTGACTCTAGGAAAGTGATAGTATATTGTACATTAGTTATCTACTAGTATAGATCTGATGACTGACTCTATGAAAGTGATAGTATACTTTACATTAGTTATCAACTAGTATAGATCTGATGACTGACTCTAGGAAAGTGATATTATACTTTACATTAGTTATCTCCTACTATAGATCTGATGACTGACTCTAGGAAAGTGATAGTATACTTTACATTAGTTATCAACTAGTATAGATCTGATGACTGACTCTAGGAAAGTGATAGTATATTGTACATTAGTTATCTCCTACTATAGATCTGATGACTGACTCTAGGAAAGTGATAGTGTACTTTACATTAGTTATCTCCTACTATAGATCTGATGACTGACTCTAGGAAAGTGATAGTGTACTTTACATTAGTTATCTACTACTATAGATCTGATGACTGACTCTATGAAAGTGATTGTATACTTTACATTAGTTATCTACTAGTCTAGATGTGATGACTGACTCTATAAAAGTGCTAGTATATTGTACATTAGTTATCTACTAGTATAGATCTGATGACTGACTCTAGGAAAGTGATAGTATATTGTACATTAGTTATCTCCTACTATAGATCTGATGATTGATTCTATGAAAGTGATAGTATACTTTACATTAGTTATCTCCTAGTATAGATCTGATGACTGACTCTAGGAAAGAGATAGTGTACTTTACATTAGTTATCTCCTACTATAGATCTGATGACTGACTCTAGGAAAGTGATAGTATACCTTACAATTAGTTATCTACTAGTATAGATCTGATGACTGACTCTATAAAAGTGATAGTATATTGTACATTAGTTATCTACTAGTATAGATCTAGATCTGATGATTGATTCTATGAAAGTGATATTATACTTTACATTAGTTATCTCCTACTATAGATCTGATGACTGACTCTAGGAAAGTGATAGTGTACTTTACATTAGTTATCAACTAGTATAGATCTGATGACTGACTCTATAAAAGTGATAGTATATTGTACATTAGTTATCTACTAGTATAGATCTAGATCTGATGATTGATTCTATGAAAGTGATATTATACTTTACATTAGTTATCTCCTACTATAGATCTGATGACTGACTCTAGGAAAGTGATAGTGTACTTTACATTAGTTATCAACTAGTATAGATCTGATGACTGACTCTATAAAAGTGATAGTATATTGTACATTAGTTATCTACTAGTATAGATCTGATGATTGATTCTATAAAAGTGATAGTATACTTTACATTAGTTATCTCCTACTATAGATCTGATGACTGACTCTAGGAAAGTGATAGTATATTGTACATTAGTTATCAACTAGTATAGATCTGATGATTGATTATATAAAAGTGATAGTGTACTTTACATTAGTTATCTCCTACTATAGATCTGATGACTGACTCTAGGAAAGTGATAGTATACTTTACATTAGTTATCAACTAGTATAGATCTGATGACTGACTCTAGGAAAGTGATATTATACTTTACATTAGTTATCTCCTACTATAGATCTGATGACTGACTCTAGGAAAGTGATAGTATACTTTACATTAGTTATCAACTAGTATAGATCTGATGACTGACTCTAGGAAAGTGATAGTATATTGTACATTAGTTATCTACTAGTATAGATCTGATGACTGACTCTATGAAAGTGATAGTATACTTTACATTAGTTATCAACTAGTATAGATCTGATGACTGACTCTAGGAAAGTGATATTATACTTTACATTAGTTATCTCCTACTATAGATCTGATGACTGACTCTAGGAAAGTGATAGTATACTTTACATTAGTTATCAACTAGTATAGATCTGATGACTGACTCTAGGAAAGTGATAGTATATTGTACATTAGTTATCTCCTACTATAGATCTGATGACTGACTCTAGGAAAGTGATAGTGTACTTTACATTAGTTATCTCCTACTATAGATCTGATGACTGACTCTAGGAAAGTGATAGTGTACTTTACATTAGTTATCTCCTACTATAGATCTGATGACTGACTCTATGAAAGTGATTGTATACTTTACATTAGTTATCTACTAGTCTAGATGTGATGACTGACTCTATAAAAGTGCTAGTATATTGTACATTAGTTATCTACTAGTATAGATCTGATGACTGACTCTAGGAAAGTGATAGTATATTGTACATTAGTTATCTCCTACTATAGATCTGATGATTGATTCTATGAAAGTGATAGTATACTTTACATTAGTTATCTCCTAGTATAGATCTGATGACTGACTCTAGGAAAGAGATAGTGTACTTTACATTAGTTATCTCCTACTATAGATCTGATGACTGACTCTAGGAAAGTGATAGTATACCTTACAATTAGTTATCTACTAGTATAGATCTGATGACTGACTCTATAAAAGTGATAGTATATTGTACATTAGTTATCTACTAGTATAGATCTAGATCTGATGATTGATTCTATGAAAGTGATATTATACTTTACATTAGTTATCTCCTACTATAGATCTGATGACTGACTCTAGGAAAGTGATAGTGTACTTTACATTAGTTATCAACTAGTATAGATCTGATGACTGACTCTATAAAAGTGATAGTATATTGTACATTAGTTATCTACTAGTATAGATCTAGATGTGATGATTGATTCTATGAAAGTGATATTATACTTTACATTAGTTATCTCCTACTATAGATCTGATGACTGACTCTAGGAAAGTGATAGTGTACTTTACATTAGTTATCAACTAGTATAGATCTGATGACAGACTCTATAAAAGTGATAGTATATTGTACATTAGTTATCTACTAGTATAGATCTGATGATTGATTCTATAAAAGTGATAGTATACTTTACATTAGTTATCTCCTACTATAGATCTGATGACTGACTCTAGGAAAGTGATAGTATATTGTACATTAGTTATCAACTAGTATAGATCTGATGATTGATTATATAAAAGTGATAGTGTACTTTACATTAGTTATCTCCTACTATAGATCTGATGACTGACTCTAGGAAAGTGATAGTATATTGTACATTAGTTATCTACTAGTATAGATCTGATGATTGATTCCATAAAAGTGATAGTATATTGTACATAATGTTTCTATTGTATTATTACAGATATAACAATTACATTACATATTTGTATGTTTACTATATCCCAAACCTTAGACAAATTTTAATTAATGAGCAGTATACAAACAATTCATTGAGAGAAAGAATATTATTACACTAAAATATTCTAGATAAAAATGATCATTATATATGAGTTTACAAAACTTATTAGTGACAGTGTATGGTTTTCAGTTTACTAAGGGTCAACACTATTTGATATTCATTGTCATCACTAAAGAACCTCGGACAGATGGTATGCACAGGAAGTCCATTGATACGTAAATGAGTATCGTTTGACACCCTGAGCATGTGTAGAACCCCTTCAGACCACCCCTTTCACTTTTAGAAATTTGGATTTTACTTGCACATACATTATGCGTCTAATTATCCAAGGTAAAATTATCATGTGAAATTTAGAACTAAAGGGAAGAACTTCCCGACTTAAAGAATCATTTTCAACTAAAACGTGACTAAAATGTGCTTATAAATATAACAATACAAGTTTATTAAACAGTGTATCTTGTGCCGAAAAATTACTTGACAGTACTAGGAACACTTGTTATGCAAGTCACTGTGGTAACCTAGTTCTATTTAGACGCATGGGATGCACAAAAAAGTAAAGGTAACTGACATTAGAGGCTTTTACTCATTGAACCAACTTTCTCAAATATTATTCATTGGGCCAGTCATCAATACTATCCGGCACTAATCTAATTTGTAAAAACTATTTATCAAAAGCAACCATTCTTCCTCGGTATAATTCTACAACTAAGTTGCAAGACATACATTATCATATCAGACAAAAATGAGACACTCACCCGACTTGTTCAGAATCTTCGTAGACTTGGTGTCTACCCTTCGCTTTCCAATTTCTACCTCGTCTTCTTTCACTTGTGGGGCAGGAGTGTTTCGGAGAAACACAACTTCAGCTTTGGCGGCGGTTTTCAACGTTCCCTTGCATATGGCGGCTCTAAATCGATACAGGGCACTCTGAAAATCAAACAAACCATTAACATGCGTACATGATAAACACAAATACTCTTCCTCAAGACCCTCCATCACCTTCAGGCCAGCGGTGGACAAGTTCTCGCACACAGCGTGGTACCATAATTGGCATCCATCGCAGTACACGGACCGGTCGTTGCATTGCAGACTGCAGGCACCGCAAGGCCACTTTCGCTTGGTAACACGGCTTGGTCTTCTATTCATGACGGTACTCATCTTGGCTTCTCGTACTTGGAGTATGAGTGGTGGAAATACAGACACAGTTTTGGATGATAATCGGTGGATAATAATCGGTGGATGATAGCAGGTGGATAATCGGTTTTAAGGATAGCAGGTGCTAAGCTCAGTAGATCGAAATGATCGAGCAGCTAAAAATATGGCCTTTTATACATCGTGTATAGATCCTCTGAAATTTGATTGGTTGAAATTAGGGAGAAAGTTACTTTATCCTTTGCACACGGCCCAAGAAAACTGATTGGCTGAAGTTTAGCTAGAAAGTTACTTTGTTAATACTTGGCACATGCACCAAAACCGTCCCCACGTGGGTGGGAGGTGTTATTGGTACTAAAACCTCGATAAATCATGTGTGAAAATTACGACTGAGTGTGCATTTAATGCCGAGGTAATGTCTCAAACCCGGGTGTCTCTATTAGGCCCTAGTAATTATAAGTTCAATAAAAGAATACATTATCATAATACATTATCGAACATATAGATATATGCTTGGCGATTGGTACATGCTCACACCACTATCATGACTATAGAGAAGGTATGGTGTTTATGTGTTTACAGAAGTCGCTACGAGCTATGCTATGATGTAGCCAAGTGATTGAAAAGTTGCAAAACAAGTAACAATTAATCTGGTGTTTATTTGAATAACAAATATGAATGGCTGGTAATCATTTATGTTGATTTTGGCGTTCGCTGGGTAGAAAGATAACTGGCATGGTACCAGTCTCACGGGAGATTTTTTCCCCATTTTTAGTGAATCTGGGAGAAAACTTCACTGCAAAGAACATCGCCTTATTTCCTAAAACCGGAAATTTTTACATTCAAAGACACTTACATGTAATCCATACACTACACATACACTGTTAGCCCTAATGTTAGGGTAATCAGAATAAAGTACCCTTTTAATACCCCTTTTTTAACGATTCCTCGGATTTAGATGGCCGACACAAAACACCGCCGTGAAATTTCTGACAAGCACGCGTACCCGCTTCGTCTGGGCCTGCCATCATAGGGGCATTATGTATGTCACAGAATAGAACACACTTTTGCTAAGAAAATATTTATTCAAATAAAAAAAAGACCACAAAAACTAGGGGTCATTACAACGAAAGTATACCATTGCTGATTTGCGCAGTGGATGGGGGATAGTTAGAAGAAAATTCATCTGTCAGGACCATGCTTGTAAAGGCGCTAGGCGCATCTCGGCGTACTTCAGAACTGGTCGTCCACACCTTGTCGATAATGATAATGATAATAAATCATTATTAGCACCTTGTTGCTAAATAGCCCGATCGGTGTCCATTAGTCGGCAATTTGCTTCAGATCTGCCCCTTTGTCGGCGAAAAATGTCGCACAAGTAATAATACACTTTCACACATTTGAATTTATACAAAGGTTGTTTCTCCACAGCTGTCATGTAGACTCATACTAGACTCACACTTTCATTATGTTCGATGTTCTTCCCGACATGCATTAACGATGCCAAGAAGGTGGTTACTTGCAAGTAACAAATCTAATTCGCACCTAATTTACACGTATTGAGTTCGTTTCTCTGGGGATTGCTGTATTTTGTTCAAACGCCAATTAAAAAAACAAACTCATACTAAAACGAACTAAAATTATTCACCACTATACTCTTATAGGACCTAAAGAAATAAGTATTTCTTATATTTCACAAATGTATATCTATGGACTTTTGCCCTAATTACATTAGCTCGATTTTCCCTTCGCATCCGATAAATGTTTTCGGTATTAAAACAAGAAACATGGGGACATCTCGGACTTGTAATGGGTGACGGTGGTACGGCAAATCTCGGGCCTGATATTTTCACCTTAGGACGTCTGTAAATGGCACATATTTGGTAGCTATAACATCGCAAGTATTCAAAATATATATCTATGACGTTTGAAAGGAGTTTAAATAAAGTGGCGCGGTTTTCCCCGGGCAGTCGATCTCTCTGCCGTGCAGTTAGCAAGGTTATGGACTTATGGGTAGTTAATATGGGTGACGGTGGTAAGGAAAATCTCGGACATGATATTTCACCTTAGGGCGTCTGTAAATGACAAATATTTGGTAGCTGTAACATCGCAATTATATATATATATATATATATATATATATATATATATATATATATATATATATATATATGACGTTTTAAAGGAGTTAAAGTGGCGCGATTTTCCCCGGGCACTCAATATATGTCCTCCATCCCTATCATAGGGAACGCCATTACTTATCGCCGGTTGGTATGGGTGACGGCAACGGCAATTGTTGGGCGCAAAATGTCACTTTTGCTTTCTTGAAATTAAACAATTTTGTAGCTATACCCTTCTGAGTATGTATACTATATATCTATATACTTTTAAATTTATTACCATTCCGCGATTTTCCCCGGGCACTCGATATATGTCCCCCTCCCCTATCTTAGGGAACGCCATTACTTAGCGCCGGTTGGCATGGGTGACGGCAACGGCAATATTGCCGGGCCCAAAATGACTCTTTTTACTTCTTGAAATTATACAATTTTGTAGCTATACCCTTCTTAGTATCTATATTATATACCTATATAGTTTTAGTTGTATGACCTTTCCGCGATTTTCCCCGGGCACTCGATATACTCCCCCCTCCCCTATCTTAGGGAACGCCATTACTTAGCGCCGGTTGGCATGGGTGACGGCAACGGCAATATTGCCGGGCCCAAAATGACTCTTTTTACTTCTTGAAATTATGTAACAGATACAATCCGACCAATATGCGTCGAGCGGTAGCGAGGCGCATATTGGTCGGATTGTATCTGTTTTGTACACCGGCTAATTTCCTTTGTTGTGTATTGAGTTTCGAAATCCAATATACTCCGGAGATAACTCATACACTGCTATCATACCACCACAACAATAATAATAACAGTGTCTGCGCCATCGTGCATGTCTGCATATCTTCCGGGCTATGTATACACTCTAGCTAATACACATACACAAACAAAATTAGACACTCACTTCACACTACAAGTTCTCAAATACAGTGTCTGCTGTACTGTGCATTATCTCAGAGGATATTTTTGACATTGGAGTCAGAATTACATACATCAATGAAGTTGGATACTCTCCGCACTCTCCATGTTCATAAATGTAAACTGAGCGAAACATCGCTTTCGACAAGACATGCTTAGCTACTGAAAGGTTCAGACACACAAGCTATTGACGTTTATTTCGTTGGGCTTTCGCCACCATCGATCATTCATTTTGACAGCTCTTTCTGGTTGATAACAAACTCGCATTACAAACTTCTTCCTGTTGGAGTATATTGCGCACACAGTCAAATATACTCCGGATGTTGACTTTTTATTACCATGTCTGTCTAATATACTCTGGGTATGGACTTTTCATTACCCGGATGGTATTTCTCATATTCTCAGCTCCCTGGATTTTGAAGCGGGAAGTTTGAGGACACCTGATTGGCTGATCGCCCGATTAGTCACTGTCGCTTGACAAGTAACGCCCACGCCGGTGTACAAACAATTTTGTAGCTATACCGTTCTTAGTATCTATACTATATGGCCGAGTCTGCTGACAAGCGCTTGTCACTAGAACAATATGCTGCTGACAAGCGTGACCTTTGACACCCATTATGATGTGTTTTGGCGTCAAGTGTAAAACGTTCTTATTACCCTTGAAATTGATTGCACTTTATCAAACACCATCAGTTCTTAAAACTGTTAATTTACGTGTGATAGCTCCTGTTTTTTCCAACAACCGCGAAGTCCGCCGCGTACACACATTACATGTACACTTCACCGCCTATATGCTCCATGGCCATGGCCGCGTATGTGATGTAGTACTACGTGCAACGTGTAAACAGTAAAGGTAATTAATCTAAAACAACTAAAGTTTGTTGCATCAATAACATTCATTATTGTGAAGGACAGGTAAAATGCGTATAGTTTTTGTGGTGTTGCGTGGTCTTTTTTACTTGTTTTATCCCATGTGCAGTGATGGCCTCAAAGTAATGACATACAGCTGACGACAGCTCACCGGCCGCGCAAGTTAAACGCCGAATCGTGAAATAAACATTAAATCTCAAGTACTATTAAAGCTGGGGTGGGAAACTTGAAACTACTACAGGAAAACGACACGGTGACGGTATAACTCCATTCCGGGCCTTAATTGTGTCAAAGGTACGGGTCAGTACTAGCGCACATGTTGACGTCGACCAGGCTGTAGTACACATGTACGCTCGGCGCTTGTCACGAGAACAATATGCTGCTGATAAGCGCTTGTCACCAGACACTCCGATACTTATATACCTATATAGTTTTAGTTGTATGACCCTTCCGCGATTTTCCCCGGGCACTCGATATATGTCCCCCTCCCCTATCTTAAGGAACGCCATTACTTATCGCCGGTTGGCAGGGGTGACGACAACGGCAATTGTCGGGCGCAAATTTTCAATTTTGCTTTCTTGAAATTATACAATTTTGTAGCTATGCCCTTCTAAGTATATATACTATATATCTATATACTTTTAGATGTATTACCCTTCCTCGATTTTCCCCGGGCACTCGATATATGTCCCTCATCCCTATCTTAGGGAACGCCATTACTTAGCACCGGTTGCCTTGGGCGTCGGGCGCAAAATGTCACTTTTGCTTTCTTGAAATTATACATTTTTGTAGCTATGCCCTTGTTAGTATCCATACTGTACATCTATATAATTCTAATGGTGTTATAGAGGCGCAATTTTCCCCGGGCACTCGATATATGTTCCTACCTTAGGAACACCACTACTTAGCGCCGGTTGGTACTGGTGACGGCAATGACAATTCTTGGGCCTTTAAAAACAACTTTTTTTTTTAGTTTTTATGAAATTGAACAATTTTGTAGCTATGTCTTTGTCAGTATCAATGCTGTATATGTCTTGCTTGTTTACTTGTGTAAAATTTCGACGATAACCATTTTGTTTTGGAAATTTCCAAATGAAAATAACTGTAGAGGTCAGCGTCCTTGAGGAGAGAGTAGATAAACCTGTAATAAAGTCTAGATATCAACATGCATGGTCACAGGTGAAAATAACGTATGATTTCACTGAATGTAGGAAAACGTGTCGGCCTACTTGTATTGACAAAAATTGTACTATCTCTCTGCCACTGGCACGCCTGGTTATCCTGTGTGATAGAAACCCTACAAGAGCAAGTATTGTGTCTTGAATACATACCGTATTCAACAACATTGACATATGGCGTTGAATGCCTGCCAATATTCGAAAATTCAATACTGCAATGACTATATGCAATACTGCAACGACTATATGCAATACTGCAATGACTATATGCAATACTGCAATGACTACATGAGATGACTATATGCGATATGACTACATGAGGTGACTACGTGCGATATGACTACATGCGATGTGACTACATGAGATGACTACATGCGATATGACTACATGAGGTGACTACATGCGATATGACTACATGCGATGTGACTACATGAGATGACTACTTGAGATGACTACATGCGATATGACTACATGAGATGACTACATGCGACATGACTACATGAGATGACTATATGCAATACTGCGATGCGAGATGATGACATGATATGCGGCGATTTTGTAATGACGTTATGCCATTCGTAGATTATTCAATACGCATAATACGAGTATTAATATAAAACAGGCTAGGGAGTACTCCTCAGCATGTTGCACGTGGTAAGAGGTGGACCATTTGATATCCTGGGGGGGGGGGGGGGGCTTGGAAGATTTCGGGGAAAAAAAGATGCCAAATGGATTTTCTTGAAAAAAATCCGGATATGAGAGGGTTATGGGAAAAAAAGATGGACCACTGCTGCTAGAAAAAAAATGTCTTGGCATGGAAATGATGCACAGGTTCGAGTATACTGTTCAACTTGCTTGTACCTCTCCAACCAGGACACTTGTCAAATCATGACAAACAGTTTCAAACACATGTCAGGGACCAGTCAGTTTCGTTAGCCTGTGGTACATATATATATTTGTTCTTGTCTCTGTTTCTTTCATAAATGGTTTAAATATTACTTCATGTAAGGGTTCAAACATAACTATACATAAAATTATACATATAATACATGTATTACCTAGCTACAACACTAGTTACAGAACATGCCATGTAAGTGTTTGGCTGTTTCACAATCAATGCTTCACTTATCTTACACTTTGGGGCAAAAGTGAACTTGAAGGTTTTGTAATGGTAACCTTCATACTATTGGATAGTTTATAAAAGAACTTAATCTAAATTGTTCTAGTCTGAATTTGTCAAAAGGGATGATATACTTCCTATTTCAGACACTACATGTATCGACACCACAACTCAAATTCAAGTTTCTATTGTACACTAGGTATGACCTCCTAAAGTGCTCTAACACATCAGTAACTTTACTATACATGCAATATCAATGCCCCTATACCAATGTTACAGGCCCACTTTTATAACATGGAAAACTTATGTAAAAAGTTATATTTACTTTAGCTTTTCGATGCTTGGCATGATATATCTCAGAGGCTATGAATAACCTAAAAATTGCCTAAATAGAAACAAAAAACTGCAGATCTGGCGGGGGGGGGGGGGGGGGGGGGGGGCCTTGGACTCCATCCCCCCAGAGGCCACTCATTCGTTAAACCAACAATAAGATTCACCAAAATTGGTAAAAAAAACAAACTTGAAAAGCTTCTAGGGGAGATCCCCTAGGACCCCTCATAAGAGGTAGACATGTCCAAGCCTCAAATCAAAGTTCTTCCCTCCACCTCTTACTGTCAAGATGCTATGAAACTTTATTTCAAAAATGTTTCAACCTCACAGAGTTGCTTTTTACATGTTAGAGCTGTCTTGTAAAATTTGTACATTATTGTCTGAAAGTGTCTGTGAATAGCCAAAACATTGCCTTTAGAAGTAAAAATCCTCCAGGCCGTTTTCTAGGGGGAGACCCCTAGAACCCCCCCCCCCCCATTCACACACACACTCACGCACACAAGAGGTGGACATATCCCAGTCTCAAAGCTCTTCCCTCTACAACTTACTGTCAGATGCTATGAAACTTTATTCAGGGGGGTCAGTGACTTTTTGTCGGCCCAATGGAAAAAAACACTGACACCCCCCCCCCCCATCCCCCAAGCTGGAGAAACTGACCGGTCTATCTGAATGTTTGAGCTCACCAATCAAGTTTCCGATTTGTATTTTCAGTGTGTCACCATACCATGGCATAAAAACTGTCAACGATGTTTATTTAATTGAAAATCAAACATGTATGAAATATGTAGTTTTCTAAATATAATATGTGTGTGATAGAACAGCATCTTTTTACTCTCTCTATTACCGTGTGCCAAAACCAAACAGAAAATTGTGGCAACAAATGTAGGTGACTTACGACGTTATTGTCAATTATACCTAAAGCGTCTAAATTAAATGCCAGACGCACAAGGGTTACACACTTCTGTTGGAAGCCATCAAAGTTTCTATCATTTAGTGATCGCAGGTCTACCAGTAAGGAATGAACACTCGACTGTAAATTACGGATTATGGAGGCTGTGGTCGAAGTGGAAGCCATGGGCAGACGCTAGACGAGAGCAATTCTCAGCAAGAGACAACGGAAGCCACGTGGTTCATTCTTGACCTGTTTCTTCTTGTTAGACAGTACTCCCTAGCCTGTTTCATATTAATACTCGCATTATGCATATCGAATAATCTACGAATGGCATAACGTCATTACAAAATCGCTGCATATCATGTCATCATCTCGCATCGCAGTATTGCATGTAGTCACATCGCATGTAGTCACATCGCATGTAGTCATATCGCATGTAGTCACATCGCATGTAGTCACATTGCATGTAGTCATATCGCATGTAGTCATCTCATGTAGTCACATTGCATGTAGTCACATTGCATGTACATGTAGTCATCTCATGTAGTCACATCGCATGTACATGTAGTCATATCGCATGTAGTCATCTCATGCAGGCCAGATGTGTCCCGGGCAGTTATATATGCTGTAGCCATGCAATGTCTGTAACACGCTAGAAAATTTAAGACTGGAAAAGCAGCAATCGGGGGCTTAAATCCACTAAATTTTGGTCAATATACATTCCAAGTGGGCCAATGCACATAAATATCGACTTTTGAGTGCCATTTGGCCACCAGTTTGCTCCCGGGCACTTCTTGTATCTCCCGGGCAGTAATTAGTAGGACCGCACTCACTCACTCACGCATACGTAGGATATGTATAAAACTACTGAACTTTTCCAAATCTTCAGGCTTGTACAACATTTATGTAAAAATTAATAAAAAAAATTTCAGTAGAAATTGTCATCTTTATTATACAGCTTTGCAAATGTATTAATGAAGATGTTATATACCATGATTAAACTTGGCAGAATATACTATTAATAGTATTATCTAACTCTGACTAACAGAAGAGTAATGACATCAGATACCCAATTTGTACCTTACAACTTGCATCGCCTCAACTTAAGAAAGATACAATTAGGAAGAAAGCAAATTTCTCTCTTACGTCTTAGTTTTATATCAACTGTATAATACAAGACCCACTCCTATATCTTTTCATTATAAAATATAGTTAACAGGGCAAATAAGTGCCTGGCTGTCACTGAGACAGTCCATAAAGTTTCAACTATTCTGCCTTCTGATTAAAATGACACCAGATACTTTGTGTCGTTGGCAGTCATAAAATACAGAGTTCAGTGTGGAATACTGATTTGTCCATCATATTGGCAGTGGAAGTGCTTTCAGTTCACCGTTACATTCTAAATACGTGTCTTTGTACTCATCAGACTGTTTTACAAGTACACAAGCTGTGGGTCGTTTGGCTCCTGTGGCGGCTCCAAGATCCTACAAAATAGAGTTACAGTGTGTTAGAATTAGTTTAAACAAACAATAACCTTTATTACTTAACAACATGCTGTGGAAAGCATGGTATAGTAAACACAATACAATACAAGACAAGACAAAAATACAATACACATTACTTGTCTGCTGAGGATATCTTTTGAGATGTATCTAAAAGGAATTTGGCAAAAGGAAGTCTAAAATACTGGCTTTGCTTAGATATGGGCATCATAACAAAAAACCAAATGACCGATAATGTCGCTGCATATGCGTACATGTTTGTCACGGCATACAAATTTGCAGTCAATAGCTGGATTGGACACTACTGGAGTCACTTACATGAAGTTGATCAGGTAATTCACTGTTTGGCACACATCTTTGTAATGTACATGTACATGTACATGTATATAATTTGTAAGCCATGATACTGACCTGTTTTGACGGTACATATCCATATGGAATTTCAGCTTCTTCACACATGAGTGGAATATGGCAGTAGACATCAATGGGTGTCACATCACCAGCTAACACAACAAATCTATGGAAAGTATAAATCAAATATGAGTGGAATATGGCAGTAGACATCAATGGGTGTCACATCACCAGCTAACACAACAAATCTATGGAAAGTATAAATCAAATATGAGTGGAATATGGCAGTAGACATCAATGGGTGTCACATCACCAGCTAACACAACAAATCTATGGAAAGTATAAATCAAATATGAGTGGAATATGGCAGTAGACATCAATGGGTGTCACATCACCAGCTAACACAACAAATCTATGGAAAGTATAAATCAAATATGAGTGGAATATGGCAGTAGACATCAATGGGTGTCACATCACCAGCTAACACAACAAATCTATGGAAAGTATAAATCAAATAATCCTGTTTTTGTTCAACTTGTTGTTATTGTGTACAAGCAAATACATGTATGGGGGGGGGGGGGTATACCCCTAGTAGTAGTAGAGAAGATTAACAAAAATTGTATCATGACAACATAAATTCAAAATTAAAAGAAAAGTCCTGGAAAGTCACTCCAGGTAAAGGGAAACAACAAGTGATATTGCATAGCAGTACATATAGCAGTCAATAATACATTCATACAATGTATGTAAACAAGTTCTTGGTTAACTTGCCTATAAATTATTTCAAAAAAGAACTGGGCTATTTGAATTGGCAACGAACTGTTTCCAATTTAATAGCAGTGAAACACTAGGAAAAGACTCTGAACAAACAAATACCCCTTGGGAGAAAGAGGACCAACTTGTATTTAGTTGTGTAAAAATAAATACTCCTAGGGAGAAAGAGGACCAACTTGTATTTAATTGTGTAAAAATAAATACACCCTAGGGAAAAAGAAGACCAACTTGTACATAGTTGTGTACAAACAAATACCCCCTCCAGAGAAAGAGGACCAACTTGTATTTAGTTGTGTAAAAATAAATACCCCTTGGGAGAAAGAGGACCAACTTGTATTTAATTGTGTAAAAATAAATACACCCTAGGGAGAAAGAAGACCAACTTGTACATAGTTGTGTACAAACAAATACCCCCTCCAGAGAAAGAGGACCAACTTGTATTTAGTTGTGTACAACAAATACCCCCTAGGGAGAAATAGGACCAACTTGTATTTAGTTGTGTAGAAACAAATACACCCTAGGGAGAAATAGGACCAACTTGTATTTAGTTGTGTTCAAACAAATACCCCCTAGGGAGAAAGAGGACCAACTTGTACTTAGTTGTGTACAAACAAATACACCCTAGGGAGAAAGAGGACCAACTTGTACTTAGTTGTGTACAAACAAATACACCCTGGGGAAAAAGAGGACCAAATTGTACTTAGTTGTGTACAAACAAATACCCCCTAGGGAGAAAGAGGACCAACTTGTACTTAGTTGTGTACAAACAAATACACCCTAGGGAGAAATAGGACCAACTTGTACTTAGTTGTGTACACCCTAGGGAGAAAGAGGATCAACTGCTAAGACTAGTATGAGGACATTTCTGTCCATGATATTCACATTGCTAAGAGGACATTTCTGTGGCTATAAAATGTATGACCAAATATATTGTAAAATATGTCAAACTATTCTGGCACACAAGAGAAATGAAATAACATGGAACATGCAACTTACCCTTTTTCTCCTTTGCGTATGAATTTTTGTACTTCTTTCACACCTCTTCTGACCATCTTTTGTTTACTTGCTGTAAAAATAATAGATGTAAACTAGATAAAAATTTTCATTTGATAATATGTATATGTTATTTGCCAAATACTGTTCCATGTCTTGCAGCAAGAGATCATTAATGACCTTGCATAGCAAGTTGTGGAACAGTATTTGGCAAATAACATACTTACACGTCACCTGCGGCTATGATTTCATTCTTCAAGGAAAGTCTAAAAGTACTGCTTCATTTCAAAATAAAATCACTTATGCATTATTCTGCAGCACTAATATCACACACCTCTCTGATGACTGCAATGCAGTTGTTTATGACAACCCTAACTTTACCATCCAATCAGAGTGAGCGTTTGCTCTGTAGTATGATGTAAAGTTTACTATATTTGAAAGTTTGTTGCGTGCCATTATTGATTTGAAATGTAGAAAATTGTATAGGCCATGGACAAGACTAGTTCCGCTGATGCTCTACATCAGATAACAATTGTCTATTTCTTTTGTATTCATTTTGTATATTTGTATCATATGTTTCTTTGAAAGTGTAGCTTATTTTTGTTATCTGGTGAAATAAATTGCATTCATTCATTCATTCATTATTTGCATATCACTCAGTCAGATTCAAACTACAGAAATGTAATACTGTAGTAACCTTCAGCTGGAAAATGTCCTTGTTTTGCATACTTCATAATATGCTTTGTTGTTCTAGTTAAGCAAAAATTCTGCCCTCTGTGGTGGTAATTTCGACATCATTCATAAATTTAGGAATTCATGTTTACGATCATGAGATGACTGTGCGTTCACTGTCTCCGGGACATTCGCCATTCTGTATGGAATTTTTGACAATTTCCCTATGTATTTTGTACATTTGACAATAAATTTGGCATTGGAAATGCTGGTAATACCTGGATTTGTACATGTAGTTTTCTGTATGGTTTGTTTACAAGGGGACATGCAGTGATCATGTGACACAACAAGCAAAATTACAGCTGTTGGTGAAAAATATCTGCAGGGCTCTCAACCAATCAGAATGCGAGATTGGCAACAGGTGACATATAAATAACTAAAGTGTACATGACACTCACATTTGTGCATTTTTTGTTTTTTGCTATTATGTTATGTACTGAATAAGTAATATATTGCAAGAATAACGATGTATATATTGAACAGTCTCTGGAATTTAGAAATTTAAAAGTTGATCTCACCGAGACTTTTAAGTTTTATCTCTTTAAAATCCAGTGGAAGAACTTTAAGCTTAATATTCTTTCAAATTCGAATGTTACAAAAAAAAACCCCGAATGTAAAGTATTCTCTCTGAACAAGCTAACACATGGCCTGGGCACTGTACGACTGGGAGAGAGGCACCCAATGATGTTAACATTAGCCCTGACCAAACCAGTAGATGAGAGACCCCCCCCCCCCCCCCGATTTGTCACTCGACCCTCACGCTCAATAATCACATATATTACAACCACACATACATGCACAATTAAGGATTAACAACTAGTCAAGCTTGCAGACGGAGTACGGGTTTCGATTTTAACCATGAAAAGGGGCACTGTCAGAATCGAGTCCCGACTTAAACCTCTGTCTGCAAGCGGGACTCGAAGTAGTTTGCACGTAATTAATTCAACCATGGGTTATACATGTATTGCCATGATTCAACAAACCATACACAGTATGTTTTTCACTAACACTAACACTAACACTAACACTGCACTGTAATGATTCAGAACGTATAGTTTTAGAAATATCGTTACATGCAACAATGTAGCTACAATTTCATTTACGTTCCAACAACAATTAACAATGGTTAATGTTTTGGCTTTCGCGTTACAATCATCTATTCGTAGATACAAACAAATATACGAGTGTGGACCGCGTGGTCACGAATGGTGGCAGCCATATTGGGGATTATTGAATATTGTGTCACTGACCTTTCTTGACAGTTTTATACAGTCGTTTTGTAAGTTTTCTTCCCGCAAGAGGACTTGAAATTGGATTGACCAAAGTAACAAGACTTTCATACGTCCTTTCGGTGCTTTCAACCTCTTCTTCCCGAGCCTCCTTGTCTTTTTTCGGTGTCTTACCCATGGTTGTTCAACTTCCACACTGCTGGGTTAACAAGTATACCGGCGTTGGAAGGCGCCCTCAAAGTTTGATACATCAATTCCTTCGTACACATTTGTATTAATTGTGCCATTCAGTCATCTTTGGGCATGCCTGTCTGTCCATAGGGGCACATAGTTGTTGTTTTCCTTGTCCACAGGCTAATATAAGGGAGCCTTTAGTAATTACTAGGGGCAGGGGTGGGGGAAATAGGGGGTTGGTCACTTTTTACAAATAGGTCTTCAGGGGACCATATATTAAAATATGGGAATTAGGGCAGGGTTACATTTTACTCATTTTAATCTAAATTTGCATTATAATTTATATTGTTATTTTGGCCTGATCCTACCACTGCCATCGGTTCCAAATCCTACTGCTACCACATCCCACCACTGCCAGCATTGTAATGTACTGTAATAATCCCATCAATTTGGCCAGATTTAATAATTACGATATGTTAGTGGTCGGATTACTTGATTTATGAAAATTAATTTCCGTTTTTGCTAGTCGAATTGCAAGACCGATTTTGCTAGTCGAATTGTGTTAGGGTCATATTTCAGAGAAAAAAAATTATGAGAGGGTCACTTTTTAGCATAATGGACAAGGGGGAGGATTGCATTTTATACCATAGACTGGGCTTGATTTCCCCCAGCATCCCCCCCCCCCCAGTTGTAATTACTGATGGCTCCCTAAAAACGTTTTGACTTGAATTTATTTCCCCTACCTTTTGGAAAGAATACTTCTACTAGTATATAGTGTATATTGATACATTTTCAGTCAGGATTTGTGTGATATTTTCCCTTTCCTTTTTAGAAAAACAACAATCGAAGCAATAATATGTGTCCCTGTGTCAAGGTCTGCCTGTCTGTTTGACATTCGTGACCGCCATCCTGGGCTTTATGTTAGCGTGTCAATCTACTTCAAGTTTTTCGTTTCTTTTGAAAAAGACATAGTTATGCATAGAGATTGATGCAAGGGCTGGAGATTTCTTATCACAGACGTTGCCTGTGGTTCCATAAAGGACACTGAGTAGTATAAATTACACATCCCAAATGACATCCCCAACAACAATCTACCCAGTACTTCTTGAGTGTAAGTTGTTTTACCAAAAATACTTTTTTTTACTCAAATCATGCATGCACACAGCTGTGGTGCGATCATTTTCATTTGAAAAACAAACAAACTAGACAGTGTCACTCAAAATAATATTGGTGTTTACACACACACACACACACACACACAAACCATTCAGTAAAAAAGAGGTAATAGGAGCAACAAATTAAAGCATGTATGTATTTCTCATTTTTTATTACCTGTGCCCAAGATTCAAAGAAAACCCCCAAGTCCCTGTCCAACACAGTCTCCTCTCAAGTACAACACACTATCTCCCCTCAAGTACAACACAGTCTCCCCTCAAGTACAACACACTATCTCCCCTCAAGTACAACACAGTCTCCTCTCAAGTACAACACTGTCTCCCCTCAAGTACAACACAGTCTCCTCTCAAGTACAAGACACTATCTCTCCTCAAGTACAACACAGTCTCCTCTCAAGTACAACACACTATCTCCCCTCAAGTACAACACAGTCTCCCCTCAAGTACAAGACACTATCTCTCCTCAAGTACAACACACTGTCTCCCCTCAAGTACAACACAGTCTCCCCTCAAGTACAACACTGTCTCCCCTCAAGTACAAGACACTATCTCCCCTCAAGTACAAGACACTGTCTCCCCTCAAGTACAACACTGTCTCCCCTCAAGTACAACACACTGTCTCCCCTCAAGTACAACACACTATCTCCCCTCAAGTACAGCACACTGTCTCCCCTCAAGTACAACACACTATCTCTCAAGTACAACACACTATCTCTCCTCAAGTACAACACTGTCTCCCCTCAAGTACAACACACTGTCTCCCCTCAAGTACAACACACTGTCTCCCCTCAAGTACAAGACACTGTCTCCCCTCAAGTACAACACACTGTCTCCCCTCAAGTACAACACACTGTCTCCCCTCAAGTACAACACACTGTCTCTCCCTCAAGCACAACACAGTCTCCCCTCAAGTACAACTCACTGTCTCCCCTCAAGTACAACACACTGTCTCCCCACAAGTACAGCACACTGTCTCCCCTCAAGTACAACACACTATCTCCCCTCAAGTACAGCAGTCTCCCCTCAAATTACTTCTGTGTGACTAACAAATGAAACTGATTATTTCATTCACTTGATTGAGAACTGTAGACAGAGAAAATACTTAAACTACATTGGTCTAAATTAAGTCTTGGTTCTACTTTTTCATCTTTTGATTTTTCAGGAGAAAGTGGTTTTCATGTGTAGTAATGTGACAGCCTTGACTGCCATATAAATAGTCAATATAGGAAAAACATCATAACATTGATTAGAGTCATGGGAAGTAACCTTACGATACAAGAAATGGGACTTTTCCAATGCTGGCTGGTCTCCAATACAACTTTCTGTTCTTTCAGTTAATTGTTTCCAAACATGTGCTCTTGCTAACAGAATGGAACGTTTGCCACACATAGAAACACTGTACAGTATATGATGAGTATCAGTATTGAAACGGGCATGTCTTGCTGCTGCTACAAACTGACAAACCATTTGTGGGTATGACGCCTCCAATTCATACATATTGGCTTTATTCTGAAAGTAAAAAAGAGAACCTTATTGGATAACGTGTTACACAGTCATTCTGTAAAATACTTGGCACATCATAATCTCATCTCTACTTATATTTACCAGTGAATCTAACTATGGATGTATATCACACAAGAGTATGTCTATGTAATACATCCCTTAGTATTGTTAACTATGGATGTATATCACACAAGAGTATGTCTATGTAATACATCCCTTAGTATTGTTAACTATGGATGTATATCACACAAGAGTATGTCTATGTAATACACCCCTTAGTATTGTTAACTATGGATGTATATCACACAAGAGTATGTCTATGTAATACACCCCTTAGTATTGTTAACTATGGATGTATATCACACAAGAGTATGTCTATGTAATACACCCCTTAGTATTGTTAACTATGGATGTATATCACACAAGAGTATGTCTATGTAATACACCCCTTAGTATTGTTAACTATGGATGTATATGACACAAGAGTATGTCTATGTAATACATCCCTTAGTATTGTTAACTATGGATGTATATCACACAAGAGTATGTCTATGTAATACACCCCTTAGTATTGTTAACTATGGATGTATATCACACAAGAGTATGTCTATGTAATACACCCCTTAGTATTGTTAACTATGGATGTATATCACACAAGAGTATGTCTATGTAATACATCCCTTAGTATTGTTAACTATGGATGTATATCACACAAGAGTATGTCTATGTAATACACCCCTTAGTATTGTTAACTATGGATGTATATCACACAAGAGTATGTCTATGTAATACACCCCTTAGTATTGTTAACTATGGATGTATATCACACAAGAGTATGTCTATGTAATACATCCCTTAGTATTGTTAACTATGGATGTATATCACACAAGAGTATGTCTATGTAATACACCCCTTAGTATTGTTAACTATGGATGTATATCACACAAGAGTATGTCTATGTAATACACCCCTTAGTATTGTTAACTATGGATGTATATCACACAAGAGTATGTCTATGCAATACATCCCTTAGTATTGTTAACTATGGATGTATATCACACAAGAGTATGTCTATGTAATACATCCCTTAGTATTGTTAACTATGGATGTATATCACACAAGAGTATGTCTATGTAATACACCCCTTAGTATTGTTAACTATGGATGTATATCACACAAGAGTATGTCTATGTAATACATCCCTTAGTATTGTTAACTATGAAATACATTATGTACGAACTGTTTTTAAAACTGAACAGAAACAACCTACCTCTGCCATTGTTAACACTTTGTAGTTCTTTACCCAGTCTGTCGTGTAGTTGGGTCCATCACAAACAACTCTAACTTCCACACCAGTTTCCGTTTTGTTTCTTAGACCGCACATTTCAAATTGTCTCCTTGTACTCCCTTTGGATCTAAAGAAAGAATACAAGGTCTTTGTATACTTCTCCAAACTATATAATTCTTGACTAAATTATTAAATGTGCCACAGATTTAGAAACATGATGTATCTCTGATCAATGACCTTTGACCTGTTTGTAGGTTTTAACATAAACTTGATCTCACTGCCAGGTGAAATTTGCTTGATCTAGCAGTACAATAGGACTGACTGCGAACTTTCATTGATCTATTAGAATGAATGCTTTTACATAAACTCCATATTTTTATCATAAACATGTAGCCTGTTACAAGGTCATCAACCTGTAGCCTGTTACAAGTTACATCAACATGTGGCCTGTTCCAAAATGCATTATGTGTCCCCCATACAATGTCAAATATTCTGTGGTTTACATGAGCTACTCGGGATGGTTTTCACCTGACCATACCCTGGGTTTAGCAATAAAACCCTTCTCTGTCATTAATGGTGTTTAGTCTTTGTTCTATAAAATCATTCACAATTAAAGAGATCAACATGTCTTTCCATCATTTCACATGGGAAATATTATTATTTCAATTAAAATACACAAAAAACAAAACAAGCCTAAATGTAACAATGTATTATGATGTTGTCTCAAGCGATACATCTTTGAACCGTAAAATCAAATATGATTAGATATGTACACATTGAACCTTACCTATTGACATTTGATTGGTTATGATGAACATCAATAAGAAGAAAAGAGTTTACATCTGTATGGTTTAATCATGGTTTAGTAAAGAGTTGATTCATGCACTCATATGTTTCAGGATAATTTTGACATAAATTTCATAAGCACTATCATTTTAATCCCTGGTATAGTCACAGTTACCCAGACTTCCTCTGACAGAGTCTTGGACAATACAATGTTATCCCTGGTATAGTCTCAGTTACCCAGACTTCCTCTGACAGAGAGTCTCGGACAATACAATGTTATCCCTGGTATAGTCTCAGTTACCCAGACTTCCTCTGACAGAGAGTCTCGGACAATACAACATTATCCCTGTTATAGTCTCAGTTACCCAGACTTCCTCTGACAGAGTCTCAGACAATACAATGTTATCCCTGGTATAGTCTCAGTTACCCAGACTTCCTCTGACAGAGTCTCGGACAATACAACCTCAGTGATTTGAACGTAAGATGGAGACTCTCCGACACTTCTGATTGGATGAAAATGGAAAATTCATTTTCACCAAATCTGAATATATTTCATGGAAATCATGGTATTTATGAAAGTTTTGAAAACTGTCTTTGTTACAAAATTAATAACCAAAATAATCTTAGCAAGAGTACCACCATTTGAGTGGTCATATGCATGTTGTGGATCAGTGTCTCCATGCAGTCATCTTGTTCCAATCGCTGAAGCTGTATCCTCCAAGACTATCTAACCAGAAAGTCTGGGTAGCCGACTAGCCTTGGTATGGTTTGCTCACCTTATTTTGTAAAGTTCATGTGGAATTAAATCTTCACTCAGGAATAGAAAGGATACTAAAGATTGCATAACAGCAGTTAATGTGTTTTCTTTTACAAAGTCATTCTTACACACCACTAGCCACTCTGAGAATACATTTAATGCTGTTCTGAGGTACGTCTGTGGCACATCTTGAATAGCCTAGTCATGAAAGACATAAAGACATTCAATACATGTAAAAGTGTTACCCTGAGACATATCATGTGTGTTGTATCCTGTATTTAGTGATATGATGAGGTATTATGCCTGGTTAGTTCTCACTATTTATACAAGGTGATAACTGACATATCATGTGTATTGTATCCTGTATTTAGTGATATGATGAGGTATTACGCCTGGTTAGTTTTCACTATTTATACAAGGTGATAACTGTCATATCATGTGTGTTGTATCCTGTATTTAGTGATATGATGAGGTATTATGCCTGGTTAGTTCTCACTATTTATACAAGGTGATAACTGTCATATCATGTGTGTTGTATCCTGTATTTAGTGATATGATGGGGTATTACGCCTGGTTAGTTCTCACTATTTATACAAGGTGATAACTGTCATATCATGTGTGTGTTGTATCCTGTATTTAGTGATATGATGAGGTATTATGCCTGGTTAGTTCTCACTATTTATACAAGGTGATAACTGTCATATCATGTGTATTGTATCCTGTATTTAGTGATATGATGGGGTATTATGCCTGGTTAGTTCTCACTATTTATACAAGGTGATAACTGTCATATCATGTGTGTTGTATCATGTATTTAGTGATATGATGAGGTATTATGCCTGGTTAGTTCTCACTATTTATACAAGGTGATAACTGTCATATCATGTGTGTTGTATCCTGTATTTAGTGATATGATGAGGTATTACGCCTGGTTAGTTCTCACTATTTATACAAGGTGATAACTGTCATATCATGTGTATTGTATCCTGTATTTAGTGATATGATGGGGTATTATGCCTGGTTAGTTCTCACTATTTATACAAGGTGATAACTGTCATATCATGTGTGTTGTATCCTGTATTTAGTGATATGATGGGGTATTATGCCTGGTTAGTTCTCACTATTTATACAAGGTGATAACTGTCATATCATGTGTGTTGTATCCTGTATTTAGTGATATGATGAGGTATTATGCCTGGTTAGTTCTCACTATTTATACAAGGTGATAACTGTCATATCATGTGTGTTGTATCCTGTATTTAGTGATATGATGGGGTATTATGCCTGGTTAGATCTCACTATTTATACAAGGTGATAACTGTCATATCATGTGTGTTGTATCCTGTATTTAGTGATATGATGAGGTATTATGCCTGGTTAGTTCTCACTATTTATACAAGGTGATAACTGTCATATCATGTGTGTTGTATCCTGTATTTAGTGATATGATGAGGTATTATGCCTGGTTAGTTCTCACTATTTATACAAGGTGATAACTGTCATATCATGTGTGTTGTATCCTGTATTTAGTGATATGATGAGGTATTATGCCTGGTTAGTTCTCACTATTTATACAAGGTGATAACTGTCATATCATGTGTGTTGTATCCTGTATTTAGTGATATGATGGGGTATTACGCCTGGTTAGTTCTCACTATTTATACAAGGTGATAACTGTCATATCATGTGTGTGTTGTATCCTGTATTTAGTGATATGATGAGGTATTATGCCTGGTTAGTTCTCACTATTTATACAAGGTGATAACTGTCATATCATGTGTATTGTATCCTGTATTTAGTGATATGATGGGGTATTATGCCTGGTTAGTTCTCACTATTTATACAAGGTGATAACTGTCATATCATGTGTGTGTTGTATCCTGTATTTAGTGATATGATGAGGTATTATGCCTGGTTAGTTCTCACTATTTATACAAGGTGATAACTGTCATATCATGTGTGTTGTATCCTGTATTTAGTGATATGATGGGGTATTATGCCTGGTTAGTTCTCACTATTTATACAAGGTGATAACTGTCATATCATGTGTGTTGTATCATGTATTTAGTGATATGATGAGGTATTATGCCTGGTTAGTTCTCACTATTTATACAAGGTGATAACTGTCATATCATGTGTGTTGTATCCTGTATTTAGTGATATGATGAGGTATTATGCCTGGTTAGTTCTCACTATTTATACAAGGTGATAACTGTCATATCATGTGTATTGTATCCTGTATTTAGTGATATGATGAGGTATTATGCCTGGTTAGTTCTCACTATTTATACAAGGTGATAACTGTCATATCATGTGTGTTGTATCCTGTATTTAGTGATATGATGAGGTATTACGCCTGGTTAGTTCTCACTATTTATACAAGGTGATAAATGTCATATCATGTGTATTGTATCCTGTATTTAGTGATATGATGGGGTATTATGCCTGGTTAGTTCTCACTATTTATACAAGGTGATAACTGTCATATCATGTGTGTTGTATCCTGTATTTAGTGATATGATGGGGTATTATGCCTGGTTAGTTCTCACTATTTATACAAGGTGATAACTGTCATATCATGTGTGTTGTATCCTGTATTTAGTGATATGATGAGGTATTATGCCTGGTTAGTTCTCACTATTTATACAAGGTGATAACTGTCATATCATGTGTGTTGTATCCTGTATTTAGTGATATGATGGGGTATTACGCCTGGTTAGTTCTCACTATTTATACAAGGTGATAACTGTCATATCATGTGTGTTGTATCCTGTATTTAGTGATATGATGGCGTATTATGCCTGGTTAGTTCTCACTATTTATACAAGGTGATAACTGTCATATCATGTGTGTTGTATCCTGTATTTAGTGATATGATGAGGTATTATGCCTGGTTAGTTCTCACTATATTTATACAAGGTGATAACTGTCATATAATGTGTGTTGTATCCTGTATTTAGTGATATGATGAGGTATTATGCCTGGTTAGTTCTCACTATTTATACAAGGTGATAACTGTCATATCATGTGTGTTGCATCCTGTATTTAGTGATATGATGAGGTATTATGCCTGGTTAGTTCTCACTATTTATACAAGGTGATAACTGTCATATCATGTGTATTGTATCCTGTATTTAGTGATATGATGAGGTATTATGCCTGGTTAGTTCTCACTATTTATACAAGGTGATAACTGTCATATCATGTGTGTTGTATCCTGTATTTAGTGATATGATGAGGTATTATGCCTGGTTAGTTCTCACTATTTATACAAGGTGATAACTGTCATATCATGTGTGTTGTATCCTGTATTTAGTGATATGATGAGGTATTATGCCTGGTTAGTTCTCACTATTTATACAAGGTGATAACTGTCATATCATGTGTGTTGTATCCTGTATTTAGTGATATGATGAGGTATTACGCCTGGTTAGTTCTCACTATTTATACAAGGTGATAACTGTCATATCATGTGTGTTGTATCCTGTATTTAGTGATATGATGAGGTATTACGCCTGGTTAGTTCTCACTATTTATACAAGGTGATAACTGTCATATCATGTGTGTGTTGTATCCTGTATTTAGTGATATGATGAGGTATTACGCCTGGTTAGTTCTCACTATTTATACAAGGTGATAACTGTCATATCATGTGTGTTGTATCCTGTATTTAGTGATATGATGAGGTATTATGCCTGGTTAGTTCTCACTATTTATACAAGGTGATAACTGTCATATCATGTGTGTTGTATCCTGTATTTAGTGATATGATGAGGTATTATGCCTGGTTAGTTCTCACTATTTATACAAGGTGATAACTGTCATATCATGTGTGTTGTATCCTGTATTTAGTGATATGATGGGGTATTATGCCTGGTTAGTTCTCACCATTTATACAAGGTGATAACTGTCATATCATGTGTGTGTTGCATCCTGTATTTAGTGATATGATGGGGTATTATGCCTGGTTAGTTCTCACTATTTATACAAGGTGATAACTGTTATATCTGAATGTTTCAAGGTGTCAATATCATTTTACAAATAGATTATTTCCTAAACTAAAAATACTATTAGCACTTCACTGAGTAAATTCAGTATGTTGTTTCAATCAACAAAAAAAACAGTGACATTTTTGCTGCATACCTGTGAATGACAAATTTAAGAACTTGTACTGTATATAATCATAAATGAAAGCACACAAGACACTAAAATGTAAATATAGCAAAGAATTTGTTTTACCACATGATAAAAAAAGTACTTGCAATGGTTATTACTTTTAGTGTGTCATATCCAAAGAGTGTGATTTTACGATATGGATGTAGATGAGGATATTGCCAGAATACATGCTATCTTTTAGATGGGGATATCGCCAGAATACATGCTATCTTTTAGATGAGGATATTGCCAGAATACATGCTATCTTTTCTTGTTTTGTTCCTTAAAGTGACCATATGGATTAGGATTTGGTATTTATTTTGGATTTTTAATTTACAAACCAGTTTTATCATGACTTCCTACTTGAAAAATCAATGTAAAACAACATAGACATAGTCCGTGTTTGTAACTCAATACATTAAAAATGCTAAAAGATGTGTCAAAAGTTTGTTATTGTATGTACAATAACAAAAATTTTACACACATATAATCTATTGCAATTTATAGATTTACAAACAAGGACTTGGTATATGTTATTTCATGTTGATTTTTCAAGTAGGAAGCGATAATAAAATTGTTTTGTACACCGGCGTGGGCGTTTCTTGTCAAGCGACAGTGACTAATCGGGCGATCAGCCAATCAGGTGTCCTCAAACTTCCCGCTTCAAAATCCAGGGAGCTGAGAATATGAGAAATACCATCCGGGTAATGAAAAGTCCATACCCAGAGTATATTAGACAGACATGGTAATAAAAAGTCAACATCCGGAGTATATTTGACTGTGTGCGCAATATACTCCAACAGGAAGAAGTTTGTAATGCGAGTTTGTTATCAACCAGAAAGAGCTGTCAAAATGAATGATCGATGGTGGCGAAAGCCCAACGAAATAAACGTCAATAGCTTGTGTGTCTGAACCTTTCAGTAGCTAAGCATGTCTTGTCGAAAGCGATGTTTCGCTCAGTTTACATTTATGAACATGGAGAGTGTGGAGAGTATCCAACTTCATTGATGTATGTAATTCTGACTCCAATGTCAAAAATATCCTCTGAGATAATGCACAGTACAGCAGACACTGTATTTGAGAACTTGTAGTGTGAAGTGAGTGTCTAATTTTGTTTGTGTATGTGTATTAGCTAGAGTGTATACATAGCCCGGAAGATATGCAGACATGCACGATGGCGCAGACACTGTTATTAATTGTTGTGGTGATGAGTTATCTCCGGAGTATATTGGATTTCGAAACTCAATACACAACAAAGGAAATTAGCCGGTGTACAAAACAGATACAATCCGATCAATATGCGCCTCGCTACCGCTCGACGCATATTGGTCGGATTGTATCTGTTACTTATAATTAAAAATCCAATCCTAATCCATATGGTCACTTTAACAATTTGATCTTACTATTCTTTAATAAATCTCAGAATGATTTTTTTTACATTTGTTGCCACCAACTCATATTGTAATGTGCTTATTTAGAAATAGGAACAAACGGTTTACTTACCATGATTATGTCATGTAATCTATTTATGGTTAAATATGAACAAATGGTTTACTTACCATGATTATGTCATGTAATCTATTTATGGTTAAATATGAACAAATGGTTTACTTACCATGATTATGTCATGTAATCAATTTATGGTTAAATATGAACAAATGGTTTACTTACCATGATTATGTCATGTAATCTATTTATGTTTAAATATGAACAAATGGTTTACTTACCATGACTATGTCATGTAATCTATTTATGGTTAAATATGAACAAATGGTTTACTTACCATGACTATGTCATGTAATCAATTTATGTTTAAATATGAACAAATGGTTTACTTACCATGATTATGTCATGTAATCTATTTATGTTTAAATATGAACAAATGGTTTACTTACCATGACTATGTCATGTAATCAATTTATGTTTAAATATGAACAAATGGTTTACTTACCATGATTATGTCATGTAATCAATTTATGTTTAAATATGAACAAATGGTTTACTTACCATGACTATGTCATGTAATCTATTTATGGTTAAATATGAACAAATGGTTTACTTACCATGATTATGTCATGTAATCTATTTATGGTTAAATATGAACAAATGGTTTACTTACCATGATTATGTCATGTAATCAATTTATGTTTAAATATGAACAAATGGTTTACTTACCATGACTATGTCATGTAATCAATTTATGTTTAAATATGAACAAATGGTTTACTTACCATGATTATGTCATGTCATCTATTTATGGTTAAATATGAACAAATGGTTTACTTACCATGATTATGTCATGTAATCTATTTATGTTTAAATATGAACAAATGGTTTACTTACCATGACTATGTCATGTAATCTATTTATGTTTAAATATGAACAAATGGTTTACTTACCATGACTATGTCATGTAATCTATTTATGGTTAAATATGAACAAATGGTTTACTTACCATGATTATGTCATGTAATCTATTTATGGTTAAATATGAACAAATGGTTTACTTACCATGATTATGTCATGTAATCTATTTATGTTTAAATGCTTCAATGGAACACATCTTGTTGCATCCTGAATGGCCATGGCAATCTTACAAAAATATGACCCTAGAGAGAAAATTTAGTGAATGGCTTTAGTGCAAGGATAAATATAGTTTGGAAAGATCATATGAAATGAACTTCTATTAGAATTAAGTAGATTCAGTATTTCCCCATCTATTTGAACAAAGTTGGATCATTTAGTGGATCAAAAATATTACTAGATTTGGTGCAAACTATGAATTTCTCCCCTAGTTCAATACAGTATATTAGTTTTTTTATTCAAATAACATACATTCTCAGTACATGTTAGTCATGTTTGCAGATGGCGTAAGTCAGTACAGATTCGGATATTGTACCATTTACACCATCCTGTGGAAAGCCGTACAATCAAAACTCAACTGCCCTGTCCACTATCAATAGAATTAACTCACACACACAGTGGGTCAAATGTTAGCAACTGATCAACTCTTTACTTATAAACAGTGACAGCTTTTTTTACAATAGTCTCCGCTCAGATGTCCAAAAATTAGGAATCAAAATGGTTCAGAATTTCAAATGTCCCTCCATATAATGTATGCGCAACAGTGCATCCAATGTGTCATGGTGGCATACGCTCGCATGTGTGAGGAAAGGTGCTTGAAATTATGAAAAAAACCCCAGATTTTTGATCATTTCAACAGGGACTAGCTTTCATCATCAAATAGACCACTCTGTAAAATAAGTAGATAGTCAATTGATAGCTAATAGTTGACTACTGGGCCTCAGATGTTTTTTGTTATTCACGTTCTGGTTTGTTTATAGCTTTTGGCAGGATAGCATCAATGGGAATGTGAGAATTGTCTTCAGGTAGGTACATATACACTACATGTATGCATCAAGTATTACACACAACTGTTTATGGCAACCAGCAGCTTTTATAGTCCTTACGACCAGCAGTAATTTTTCCCACAAGTTTGCAAACTGAGTATTGTTTTGCATACCCATGCATCACCTAAAATGGGAAATTATAGTGAACTTGGCCGTTATCCAATAGATATATAACTATTATAATCATGCAATTGATTGCTCAAAGCCACTACTAAATGAGTCTATCATAGTTAACATAAATACAAAAAGTTAATGGTTCAGTACAATATTGAGAATCTTTCAAAGATGTGTGATTAATGTTCACTCAATATAAATACTAAATTTTCAGCTTCTATTGGCATAGTGACTTACATAATGATAACACAAAGGGTCTTAATTCAAATAATAAAAGTAAACTGAGAACATATAGATTGTTCAACACTCATTTCAAATGTAATATATTATTTCCTTTCAAATTGGGCATACACAATGATCAATCTAAAGATAGCAATAGGAAGACACTTAAAAAAATCCCTACAGGAAAGATAATGTTTAAAATTTGTAATGTAAGTCAAAGAATGTTGAAGAGAGGTACATTTCTTATTAACTTGCCCATTACATGTATATCACCATCACAGACAAATGAAAAAATTAAACTCTATGTGCCCACATTTGAAAATGTAGCAAATTATTTCAAATTCATATCTTTAATGACTAACTATGATATTATGTCGCACAATACATAAGCATTTGTTCAGACATGAGACAGCAAAACCTACTCTTACTATAACTCCTTTATCAAATTAACGTTTCAATTTTATCATGGATTATTGTTATTATTTTTTAAATTAAACAAAAATAAAAAAATTATTATCACTATTATTACTTTTAACTTTTTTATATTTTTATTTTATTTTATTTTAATTTCTATTTCTTAATGTAATTCCTCTGGGAATTATTATGTTTACTTCCAAGACAGAAAACTGATCTTAGCAACTGCGTGTACCAGATGCTCGTGCATGCTCCTCAGTTACATTAGGTTTCATTAAATTTAAACAACGAAATATTGTGAGGATTATTTTTCACACAGGCACTCGAATCAATCTGTATGATTTTGGGGAAAAAATGTACATTATCCACTATACATTAAAAAAAAAAATCAAACACATTGATTCAAATCATTCTCATAATTTGGTAGATGAGCATAACTTGGTGTTTTTACAATGTACATCTGACAATATATCACATTAAGCTTCAAGTACATTACTCAACATGACATATTTTTGGCTACATATCAAAGCTTTATACTTTTAATGCAAACACAAAATGTAAATGTAATCATGGGTTTTTCATTTCCATGGATGTATCAGCGTCTGAGATACTCCATGATACGTCCCATGGTCTCACTAATAGTAAAACAACCATGGGTCTTGCTGATGTACATGTACGTCTAAGTACAATTTATAGTTTTAAACTCACATTTACTTTATTTTGTCGTAATTCGTAACAAAATACGTCGGGTGAGACGTAAACAACACAACTACAATCTCTCTACTTTAATATTACATTGTACCTGCAAGTTCATTGAGAATATCGTTCTTCACACGTTCGCTTACACTCATCGTGCTAACTTCAAATTTCTTGATTTCGGGTGGTTCGAACTCCCCATCCTCTAACAGCCACTGCATAATAGGCATTAGACAAGATCTCTTCAGAAATACGTGGTTGTCTGTATCACCAGGCAAATCGAGATTCTCCAAGGCATCCTTGGGAAAAGTATCATAGATGAATGGGAATATACCAGGAATCCAACGTAACATCATCATCTGTCGTTCAATCCACCAGGATGCATACTGTAGCTTTCTGCGATTAGCAAGTCTGGGAAGACATTGCCCACTAGTCATGCTAGTTACAAGTGTTCTGTGTTTGGGACGATAATTATCGCTAAACCCTTTAAATCTTTTAGCTCCGCGTGGAAAACCCTGGGAACATAACAAAGCTTCTTCGATTTCAACTACGTCTTGCTCTTCTTCATTGAGAGCGTCCGCCATTATTCTCGCTCGAACGTGTTGATGTTATTTACATTCAGATTCGCATTGAAAAGTTGATCTCGAATCTGAATATAATCTATATGCATAACCAGGGTCTATGGTATAACTATAAGGGACCGGTCAGTTTATCCAGCCTGGGGGGGGGGGGGGGGGTGTCCGGTGGATTCTTCCATCGGGCCGACAAAAAAAGGGGAGGGGTCACCCTGTTTTTGAAATTGGCAGTGTGTGTGTGTGTGTGTGTGTGGTGGGGGGGGGGGGGTTCATGCTGTTTTTTAGGGTCATTGTGTTTTAGATTGTGATAGAAGAAAAACAATGCTTTTCTACAATGGCATATAGCCTTGTCTGAAATGTGGTACATATCAATATTTGTTCTTGTCCCTGTTTCTTACACCAATTCTTTAATATTACTTATTATTTCAAACATAACTATACATACACATATACATATACATGTATGACCTAGCTACCATCAGATCAAATTACCAAGACTACAGACCTGACTTAGTACAACGAGTAACACTGAAGTAAAGGATTTTCTTTATGTGCTACACTCATTTATAGTATTCACATCAAGTGTAAAAGTATACTGATTCAATTGGTTTATTTACAAGCCTAGCATGTGGCCTTTGTAATGTGGTCATATAGTGAAAAAAGTATACTTTTACACTTGATATGGATGCCATAAATGACTGTGGTACATACAGAAAATACTTCACTTTGGTGTTATGGGTTGTACCTTGAATGAATCCTGTAATTTGTCAGAAGTAATGGTAGCCTGGCCTGGCACTTTTCAATGATGCCAGACAGGGTGAGACTCGGGGACAGTAATCCATGGATACATATTCTTCCATTGCCAAAGCGAAATGTAACCATAAACTCCAGACAACTGCAGTAACAGGTAACCCATGTTTTCTAGATTATATTCTTGCTCCTTTCCAGGAAACCAGGGAACAATTGAACATTCCGGAATGTTCAGTCAACTGAAATGCACGATTGACTTCCTATCCTATAGGATGAAAAGTGGCCCAGGTACATTTTGTAGTTTGTTGTTTTCCTTGTTACAGTGCACTGGTCATGAAGTACGTATTCAGCACATATTGAACAGCGCCCGCACTCGTTGGTAAAGATTACCATGTAAAACCTTCGCATCTTGCATGTTTATTACATGTGTACATTTATCGTGTATCGGATGAAAGAATTATGAAACTCAAATATCGAAGACATACACGTAGTTATTCCTGAAAATGTAGAAACGCCATTGTATGTATCTGAAATGTAGTAAAATAAATCAATCTACAGTATTTTAGAATAATATTTTTTATCAGTTTAATTACAGTGAAATTAACAGGATAATGGCCTAATTCTCTAACAATGCCATCTTGACCCGTTCTTTATAGAAACCCCAAGTAGAAATATATATAACAAAAGAAAAAAACGTGTCACTTTGTTAACTGTCTACAATCGTCATGGCGACTTTTGTACTCTATATATGAACACTATTTTAGTTGATAAAATCAAATTAACCCTTGTATGACATCGTAGTTTTCTGTGTATACCCAGTAACTTCCATGGGTAATGGCCTTGATTTTCTTGCTTTACTAACACATATGTTTCACACTACACAGTCGGATGGCAAGATAATTCGAACACAAAGGCAATATATCAAACTGCAGAACTACTGTTTGGTTCGCCTACTTTCAGATCGAAAGCCAGATCCAATATGGCCTTTAAGACAAAATATGTGTACATCTGCATGCCATTTCAATTTAAACCCAAGTAATTTATACTTGAACGTTGAGGGCGCAATACACCACTGAGGAAAAAACGGTAATATTTTTAATACATCAACATTATTTTCTATGTTGTATGCATTATTTGCATTGGAATACTGTTTGTGTCAGGGTATTGGCCTCAGTTGTTCGATTACACAAATTTAAAAATAGCACGTGAAAGCAGCTGTACATGTCAGTGTATATTTACCGGTATGATGTTGAACATCCCGGCAGATATATGTATTGGGGGTCACCGTAAGATAAATGTGGCTCTTCACAAAGAATTGTAGCCCAGATTTTACATGACTCAAATAAACTTGCCATTCTACTTTACACTTTTGTCGCTTTCGCCACAATTTATGTGACGCTCTAAAAAGTGAGCAAAGTCCTCAGAATCAATGACATGACATCATCAAAATACCAGACAGTTGCAGTATCGCTGACTTGTGGTTGCTATTCATACATGTGTGCTGTCACCATTCACATGTTAATAATTGCTAAAGTAGTCAGAGAGTATGCACCTTCTTCACTAGCAGTGGTAACAATGTCTGACTCTGGTACACGTCGGCGTTATGTCAGCACACTGAGTGCTAAGACGGCTGAGAAAGCTAAACAAGAACTAAATGAAGATCCTGAAACCAGGGACCAGAAAATAGACGAGTTGAGGGGAAAATTTAGAAAGGAGAAACCTGAAGTCAAACTACCCCCTGATGATGCATTTCTCGTCAGATTTTTACGCAACAAGAAGTTTGATGTCGACAGAGCGTTCAAAATGCTGTTGCATTATTACGATGTGAGACGGAAATACAAAGAAATATTTGTGAAATACCAACCGTCATTTTACAAACATATTTACGATTTGGAAATGGTGACTATTTGTCCTGGGCATGATGATGAAGGGAGAACGGTATTGCTGTTTAGAATAGGTTAGTGTACACTTACAGTAATAGATTCACTGACGTTGAGTCAAGGTCATTTATATGTGTGTGTTAAAAGGCCAACCTATTACACGTAACACAGCATTCTTCCTTGGCTGCTACATTATGCATACTTGGTATATAGGTTAATTTCTCATCGTGGGACCATACAAACACAACATAGCAGACGTCGATGGCCACGTGTCGTTCAACTGATAATTGATAAAAAAAACCACGATATACACGTACATCTATATAGTTGAAATATAACAAAGTAAACTCTCAAAGTCACTCCAACACCTCTCACCGTGACTGATTGTTGAAATAATCCGACACATACTCGTATTCTAAGAGTTGGTTGAATGGAGTCATTTTACATGCGCAAACCCGAGTTCATACAGTAGATAACACAAGGTGACACACATTATACAGATAACAAAGTTTAACATGTACACGTTGGCCTATATGGACCAAATGTCGACACTGCATCGGTGTAAACCCCTGCCTCTTCTTACGGCACCAATATACAAGACGCACCAGAGCGTCAGACAAAAAGTACAGCATTGGTTGTGACCACACTGTCATTGAGCTACTGTACACGCCAGCAAATACAATGTACTGTCAGAGAACAAACCCAACCCGATATGATGTCATATACTAAATTGATTTGGCTGCCTTGCGAAACATAGCAATTGTAGTTTAGGATCAGGAGAAGTTAAGAATTTATATTTCGTGATAATGAGGGAAAAGTTTAGAATGAATAGTAAACTGGTCCAACACCCACAGAAACAGCTCTTATACTACACCCTAAGGACGTATGGAGTTGATTTCTATCTTTTTCGCAAACCAAAGGACACATTTGCTGATCAAAGCAACCTCTTTGCAGGTACGTTTAGCCTCAGGACGGTGCCGTAAAGAGGCTTGTTGATTACGACGTTGATGTTCATCTTCTAACTTACATTGTGTAATTTATGACAAGAAGGATTGACTAACTTTGGGATAATACATAGTGTAAACCTTTGTCTTTTGTTTAGAGAGGTGGGATCCAGATCGATACAGTCTGGACTCTATCTTAACAGCTGTCATGATGCTGTATGATAAGTTGCTAGAAGATGAAGAGGTACAAGTCCATGGTATTGTCTTTGTAGGTGATTACGAACACCTGACGATGAAAATGATGACAAAGTTTGGACCGCTGGAAGCAAAGAAACAGATGGATTTAATAATGGTTCGTAGAATCTCACATTGTTTTATGTAAAATACCAGCCATCATCACTTCACCGACATTTTTATAGTTACAGACCCTGTGTATTTTGATCTTTACATTATGACCATGCACATTGAGATGCTATTGCATTATCAAGGCTGACTATACCTTTCATACATCATGCCCACACCAGGATATTGTCTGTGAACAAAAAATACACTAATACCCTGGTTGTTCTACGTCATGACAACCGGTGTCTACGTCACTGGTTCTGCGGTGCTCGAAATATGAATCAAAACGTTCAAAATCGTCATTATTTTTCCGATTTTCCATAGGCAATGCTTGAGGGTGTATTATTTTTCTTGTGACCTAAGGGGTTTGTCACTACTTGTTTATCCATGATAGACTCCTAGTAACAAGACCCCTTAGGTCATGCCTTTTTTCCTTGGATGAACGAAGAAAATTACTGGACAATAATTTGCAATTATTTTTATCTGCAATACAAATCAATACAAGAAGGAAGAAGGAGTAGGAGTATTCTCAAATAACAATATCAGTATTGAATAACGTGAAATATTCAGATGTTTATGTGTTCGTGAACTGTGTTGGCAAACTTTTGGTTCCAAACATACACATAAAGAAAATAGTACCTCTCAAGTGAATACTTCAGTCTTTTAACGATAGAAGGATGACCCACGTGACTCGTCTGTAAGGTCGTGTGTACTGATGAATAGCGTGTCAGCTAGTTGACAAACACTGATGAGTTCTGTCGAAAGTTTCAATTCAATACACTTCTTTTCGTTACGTTTCTTCTGTATACATATTATTAAAATTGATTTCAATAATGCCTTAGACAACGGATCCTGAAGCATGGCAAATGAGGATCTTTGCTTGGTTACAGCGGAACTAAAGATGAAGATGAGGACCCAGCGTTGCTGAGATATATAACTTTAAATGATATAAATTCACTGACAGAAAATGATACACGTCAGCTGAATAGTAGACTTAATTAATTATATCAATGTCAACGTTACCTTTGGTGTCTTTTAGATATGAAAGTTTCGAACTATGTAATAGTGATATTGTAATTTGATGAGTTCCGTTGGTGATGCCACTTAAAACACTATTAATAGACAAATCATTATTGAACGTTTAATCTTTGGTAGTTTTGGATATGTGGATATACATTAATAAATGAACGGTGTGGTTTATTAGGTAATTATTATCTTTAGTTTAACTGAAATTTGATGTATGAGAAGAACAAAATAACAAATAAAGGCATGTGTTTGTATTTCTATACAGAATGTATTGCCACTCCGCATGAAAGCCTTCCATTACGTTCGTCAGTCGGAAATCTTTGACACCTTAATGGCGATCTTTAAGCCATTGATGAATGAAAAGATGCTAAGTCGGGTAAGTACAGAACCTCGTATGATGTTTATTAAGTCGGGCAAGTACAGAACGAGGGGGGTACCACTGGCCAGGTCTAGTAGGCGTGTGTGTCCAATGCTGTCAACCCCATCATGATATTCCATCAGTAGTTCCCCGGCTGAACAAATAAATGACTTTGGTGAATATAGTGTACAGCCACCTTTATACCGTTTAGCTGTGTATGATGTCAACTATATATATCAATGTCTTGTTATACTTGATTTTCTTTGTTTTCTCCCATGGGAGTGATGATCCTATAGTTAGTACATAGTTTGACCTTCAACTTATTTCAATAATTGATACATCCTTTGGATATTAAAGCCTTTATTCCTTCTTACATGAGACGCCTTTCGTATATCGATATCTCGCCATGTGGAAATAGTTTTAGCTAAGATCACTGAGTATTTACTAGTGGTCTTTGGATAGATTCAACATTCTTTATAAATATAAGCCTTGCTGTAAAAGAGGATCTTGCAAACAATTGAAAGGGTGAATGTCGTTCTAAAACAATTACACTTCGGAGCGACGTAGTCTAGGCATTCTTGGTAATGATGATATTAAAGGATTTGGGATTCAAGTGTTAGACCATAGACAGTAGAGGCTTACATTGTATGTATAAATTATTTCTTTGTATTCAAGATACATCTACATGGTAAAGACTTTGGTACTCTACACAAGTACGTACCGTCCTCTATGCTGCCGACAGATTTTGGTGGACAGTTGACGGACAACAACTCCGCCAAAGAGTTTTTTGACGAACTGGTCAAGGAAGACGTCAAGTTTGCTGAATACAATCAATATGGTTTCCCAAAGGCTGGTGCAATTCTTGGTGCTCAATCCCAAGGTGTTGATCCGGTCGGTGGACTGGCGGGAAGCTTCAAGAAGTTAGAAACATAATATAGAACTCTTTTCCCGTAACATGGAAACCGAATCCAGAATCCGGAATCTAGAATCATTACTAATCATATTGCACTCAATCTGGCAAAGCCAGTCTCTTTCAGAAAACAATGTTAATGTAGCTACAACAAATTGTCGGATCACTGTCGAGCAGGAAGTAATCATTATTTACGGCCGGTGGAGGGGGGGGGGGGGGCAGTAATAATATTGCACATACATAGGGGAGGGAGGCCAAGGGGAAAATGTAGAATGGCAAGGGGCGCTGTCTGTCTGTCTCTGTCTGTCAGTCTGTCTATATATGTATGTATGTATGTATGTATGTATGTATGTATGTATGTATGTATGTATGTATGTATGTATGTATGTATGTATGTATGTATGTATGTATGTGTGCGTTCATGTCCCGGAATGTCTGTCTGTCTGTCTGTCTGTCTGTCTGTCTGTCTGTCTGTCTGTCTGTCTGTCTGTCTGTCCCACGTTCCCTCATATCACTCATTACAGATACGTCCCCCTTATATTGTATTTAGAAAATAAAACATAATCGTAAATTTTATTGTCATCAGTTTTGATGAACGTGGAGACGATATAGTTTGGTATTGAGTTCAATGAGGTTAACTATCTTTCTTTAACTTTGGTTCACTTTATCGTTTGAAATAATCGTTTGTAAGATTTCTTTAGAAAGACTAGATTATTGTTGATGTACTTTGTTTTTAGGTTATCGAGTAAATACTGCAATGGTAAAGATACACATGTTTATGTGGTACTACCTGTCAACAGTTCAAAGTAAAGAGTCAAAAAATGATAATCAAACAGACAGACAGACAGCCAGACAGACTGCGCACGCACATACACATATAGACACACACACACATACATACATACATAGCATACATACATACATACACACATACATACATACATACATACATACATACACACACACATACCAAAACAAAACAAAACAAAACAAACATATGCAAGGGCCCAGTCCATTTTTTTTGCTTTCGTAAGAGTGAAACCTGTTGGAACGAAAAGTGGTGGTAGTAAAAACACTTAAATTACTAATGGAAGTATTCGCAACCTTAATGACTACACCGATTTCAAGTTACATGTATCAGCCATTACCTGAATCTCGTAATCTATTAGTGAATTAAGTGCTTATAAGTGTTAACTTAGTTCTTCGTCACCATTAAAGTTACTCGTGCAAAACTGAATACGAAAGGCATTGTAATTCTCAATTGTCTTCATGTCACTGACAGTCATAGGCTAATTGTACCCGTTTCTCTTCGATCAAAATCAGATACACCATAGCAATTGTCTGTGACCATAGCTAGCTTCTGTATGACCATCATTAACATTAGAACCTTTGGTGAAATCCTGAAATGATTTTGAAAGTTTGAAATGAGTTTGAAATGTCGAAAATTGTCACTAATGGCCCTGGAATTCTCTCTGTACATAGTGAATCATACAACAACGACACACTTTGTTTTGTATTTCTCACATGAGGGTATCGAGATTATTGGGGAGAAAGGAAATAGTCCAAAACAACACGATATATATAGCACACCAGTCTACATCCAGTTCCAACCCAACCTTTACCACGACGTAAAACCCCTACATTTTTAGGATTGTTATGAATTCAGACATGGTGCTGTTTATACATGTCTGAACTTAAACGCATCTAGTAATTAGCCTTTGAGGTAATATTTCCAAGCTTCGAAAAGCTAAGTTTCCCATGTGACATAAAAATGGGCCCGTAACATTGGTATAGGGGCATTAGTATTGCATGTATAGCAAAGTCACCGGTATGTTAGAGAACTTTAGGTGGTCATACCTAGTGTATAATAGAAACTGGAATCTGATGAGATGTGGTGATTTGTAGTGTCAATAACGTGTAGTTTCCAAAATAGAAGGTGTATTAATCCCTTCTGACAAGTTCATACTGACGAGTAGAACAATTTAGATTAAGTTCATTTATAAACTATCTCTGAAGATTACTATTACGAAACCTTCAAGTTCACTTTGTCCCAAAGTGCAATATAAGTGAAGCACTGATTGTGAAACAGCCAAGCATTTACACGATATGTTCTGTAACTGGTGTGGTAGCTAGGTAATACATGTATATGTATATGTGTATTTATGTTTCACATAATAAGTAATATTAAAAAATTGATGTAAGAAACAGGGACAGGAACAAATATTTACATTACCACGAAAACACAATGACCCCAATGACTGCCAATTTCAAAAACAGGGTGACCCCCTACAAATCCGCCGCTCCCCCCAGGCCGAAGAAACTGACTGGTCCTTAAAACACACATATGTTAGAGTCCCATGAAGTAAAGGATGGAATCGAAGTATAATCTAAAACCTAAAGACAACCTCGCGTCACTCGAATATACTTTCGCCAGTCACTTTGAGCTCCCCATTCTACATAATTTCTGTTATTGAAGTTTCGATAGATTTACGTTTCAAAATTCCTGGCGGGAACGAAATCTGCGACACCAATGTCAATGAAAAAAACATACCCAGTCACATCTGGTGACTTAGGGGCGCAGTTCATTCAGGTGTTTGTCATGCCAGTGTCACCATTCACATGGTAATAATTGCTAAAGGAGTCAGAGAGTATTCACCTTCTTCACTAGCAGTGGTAACAATGTCTGACTCTGGTACACGTCGACGTTATGTCAGCACACTGAGTGCTAAGACGGCTGAGAAAGCTAAACAAGAACTAAATGAAGATCCTGAAACCAGGGACCAGAAAATAGACGAGTTGAGGGAAAAATTTAGAAAGGAGAAACCTGAAGTCAAACTGCCCCCTGATGATGCATTTCTCGTCAGATTTTTACGCAACAAGAAGTTTGACGTCGACAGAGCGTTCAAAATGCTGTTGCATTATTACGATGTGAGACGGAAATACAAAGAAATATTTGTGAAATACCAACCGTCATTTTACAAACATATTTACGATTTGGAAATGGTGACTATTTGTCCTGGGCATGATGATGAAGGGAGAACGGTAGTGCTGTTTAGAATAGGTTAGTGTACACTTACAGTAATAGATTCACACGGTCATTTCTGTATAATGAAGGGAGAACGGTATTGCTGTTTAGAATAGGTTAGTGTACACTTACAGTAATAGATTCACACGGTCATTTCTGTATAATGAAGGGAGAACGGTAGTGCTGTTTAGAATAGGTTAGTGTACACTTACAGTAATAGATTCACACGGTCATTTCTGTATAATGAAGGGAGAACGGTATTGCTGTTTAGAATAGGTTAGTGTACACTTACAGTAATAGATTCACATGGTCATTTCTGTATATGTTAAAATGCAACGCACTCTTTTTTGTTTTCCCTTTGACGGCTATTGTACATTTGTATGTAAAATAAGCCAAGGTCGTATGTGTTTTCTCCTCTGATTGCTACAGATGAATGATTTTGTATATAGGGTCATTTGTCACTATCGTGGGACCAGGCCTAGGGACACAAACACAACGCAGCAGACAGACGGCTAGCAAGGTCGCGGAATATTGACCAATGCTTAAACTATCTACTATATATATACACACGTATATGTTTGTGTCAAACTTTCCTATCACAAATTACCACACAAATACCTAGTAACCACACCATTGTTCAACACGACCTATGCACAAAATATATTGGAAAACTGATCGACCATGTCTGCATAGCGGGTTTGATAATACAAAAAAGCAACCCTTCTAACAATGTGTAGGCCAAATTCCCACTTTAAAATGATGTGAACAAAGGAAAAAGGTAGCGATCGGTACGAAACACAGGTCATGATCAGGTATAGACTTAATATTTTTGGGGGATTCACATTCCTATTTGGATCAACACCTAACCTGATTTTTGCGCCAACTTTCATTGACCTTTTGATGCAATGTATAATATGATAGTCTCAGCACCCAGCAAGGGTAGAGCCCTCGACGGCAAGAGTCTGGGTAACCAAGACTTTGTATATGTCGCAATATATATTAAAGCATAATTTCGAATATTCATATGGAACAGATTGAATATAAGGCTAACTTTGAAGTATTCTTATTATTACACATAATGCTTCAACTGTTAAATTCTAACGACTGTTACTATACATGTTATATTGCCCACTGAATAACCTTTGACCTTTACATCTATAACACATTTACGTAAACATGACATCTAAAAAAAAAGGGATGTATGGAGGGCATTGATTTTCATGATGCTATTGCAAACTGCCAAAGGTTTACCCCTCTGAGTTAGAGTGACAGATTTCCAGTCATCGCCTAGATCGTTATTTATCTTCGGTGATGATACACTTAGACTAATATCCCAAGATGTTTTGTTCTTGAACGAGTAATTGTCACTTCATTTAGACAAGTCGTTTTCATACATTCTTGTCTTAAACATATTGCAATGGTATATTTTAGTTGTGCAAATTGTGTTGTTATCAATAAATACTGAAATCTGCACGAAATGCGACTATTTTCGCATATGAGTGTCTGCAATCTTTTTGTTTTTCATGTGTAACATTTCTAAAGTGCATGCAGTTGGTAAAATATGTTTACTCTTGAATGTACCCAGTTTGTACAAGAACGAGTATGAAATCTATGTGAAAAATGTAATACCTAGTACAGAAGACACTAATTGTGTGGTGATTTTGAAAACAATGATAACTGGTGACGAATTCCTGAGAAAAACTAATCTAAAATCTACACCAAATCTAATGACAGATTCACATTTTTGGATCTGAATGTGATAAAAAAAATATTAAGTCGATACCTGATCTTACCTGGCCTGGTCTGCAAGTGGCCTGTACCTACGTTATAATATAATAATTTATTTTCACCATAATAATAAGTATTTACATTTCATAAATCTAACTAAGTATAATTGGTGGGGACCATGAAATATAGTTCAGCAGAACTAATCTTCCTTCATGGCCCAAACAAATTATATGAAATAAATCATTTTATACAATGAAGATATGTAGAGTTGCAAAAATGATATACATGTAGAACAAAATAAGTGCATACTCTATTACCTCATACATAAAGAAATAACTCCAAAAAAATACAATTTGATAGGAAAACAAAGCAACAAAGAAAACAATAATCTAGGAATGGGGAAGAGTTAAAAAACAAACAAACAAACAAACCAAAAAAAAACAAAACAAACAAAAAAACCGATCGGTTAAGTAACAAAGATTAGAGAGAGGTTGACTCTCTAGTATACTTTCTCGCTAGTCCTCGGGAGCATTGCTTAAATAGTTGTTTTGTATGTACCGATATCTAAAGCATATTTATTGTAATATCCTTGTACTGTGCGCCCTCCCCCGAGAACTGATTTGTAAAAAAGTGAACCCCCTCCAATTCACCCGGCCCTCCCTCCTTGTAATTTCTGAAGGCTCCCTTAAAACTTAAGGATTAGAATTGACAAGGTGTCTTTATTCAGTCAATACAAAGTGAGAAAAGACAGGAAGAGGACAACAGCTTATGAAAGTTTATTTATTTCATTGCTTTAATCACAATCAATCAATCAATCAATCAATCAATCAATCAATCAATCAATCAATCAATCAATCAATCAATCAATCAATCAATCAATCAATCGATCGATCGATCGATCACCAAGTCACCCTATCAACCACGTAATTACTGTACTCCACCCCGTGATTGTATATTTAAGTTCGCATTAAAATGCGAAGTTGTTAAATGACGAGCAAATGAAATGATAACACTCCAGAAAGATGACCCTTCAGAATACAACGGAAGGGAACTATGAGGAGAGTCAGTAGAACTGACAACATGAAGCAGTGTAGGAAGTTTTTTCAACAGCCAAGGTGGGGGAGTTTGGGAAGGTAGTTGAGTTTATGGAGATAATAAAGGACAGAAAGGTCAGAAGTCGGGTTATCTTTTCTTTTTTTCTACCGAATTCTGAAATCGATTTTGTCCTTGACTGTATAGAGAGGACCAAATGCTTCTTGTTTCTGTCCTGTAGTCTTGTCAAAGGACAGAGCTTGAATTAGTAGGAGTAATTGGTGCGATGACGACATCTGCCAACCAGAACATCATACACAAAAATCAATGTTACATATAATCATATTCTTTAATTCATTTATTCAAACTTAAAAGGTCATCTCTAACACTTCGTGCTAATTGTTTCCCAATACGAAGCGAGAATATCAATTCACAAGACACCGTACCATCAGAGTGTCGCGCTCTAGAGAACAAACTCAAACTCCCTGATTTGATGAGTTTGTTCTCAGACCACCGAGCTTTGTGACAGCATACATGACATTCAATAACTCTTACCATTATCCCAACTCTGAGTCGATGTCCATCTTATTTACTTTGTTTACAATTTGTGAACAATTGCTACATTTGGATGATTAACTCTTTCAGGGCGAATTGATCTCAATCAATACAGCCTTGACGCCTTCTTGACAGCCGTTTTGATGATGTTTGACAAGTTGCTAGAAGATGAAGAGATACAAGTCCACGGTATTGCCTCTGTGGGTGATTACGAATATCTGACGTTGAAATTGATAACAAAACTGACTCCGGACGCAAAGAAGCATACGGATTTGATAATGGTAATGGTTTGTAGAATATCACATTACTTAAATACCATTTTTTGTTAGGATTGGACATTGTTATGGATACAGTCACTGTATTTTAATTAAACCTATGATTTCATATTTTTTCATTTCATATTTCATATTATTTATTTTCACCAGACACAAAGGGAAAATAATACACAACTGGGAAGAAAAGAAAAGAAATACTGCACCTGGTGAGGCCCATAGAAATAGTTCAAGCAGAACTAGTAAACAAAACAAAACTCACATAGTATATTTATAAGTAAACTAATCACATGAAATGAAATTAATGAAAATAAGTCATAGTTGAAAACATATACAAGTTCTGTAGAAGTCACTGAAAGGAATTAATTTTTAGCAAGAAGGTGTTCTTTAAAGTGTTTTTGAAGGTGCGTCTGTGGGTAATATTTTTGATATAGCTAGGGAAGTGGCTGCATATTTTAAATTATGTTTGCTTTGTGTTAACTTTATTTTGGGTATGCAAAAGTTGTCATTTGTAGCCAACCGGGTAGGGTACACACGAGGAAGAACATCGAACGAGACTACAATACTGACTATGTCTAATATATATGTCTATGATACCAAACATCACAATTAGACGTATGGTTACGTCCAGGAAATGACTATATTGATTTAGGAACGTGAACTTTGGTTCAAACGACAACATACACAAGAAGCAAGTTACGATATGTTATCTGGTTACAGAGAAAATAAAGATAGGGCGCAGCGTTGCTGAGATATTCAACTTGAAAGTTATAAACAAGCAAATGATACAAATGAATAGAAGATTGAATTGATATATCAGTTTCACCTTTATATATACCTTTGATGTGCCTTTATTTAGATATAAAGGATCGATCTGTCAAACAGTTCAAAAGTTATAGATAACAGTCCCTGATATTAAGATAAATCAATGAAGTTTTGAATACTAGTATATTGCAAAAAGGAGATGAGCAAACTGCTGTACAATTCTTGTAAAAGGCAAAACAGATATGCTAATGTGGTATTCCAATTTGATGAGTTCCGTGGTGATGCTATTCCAACTCTAATGCTGGTGGTGAATCCGATTAACATTTTGAGTGGTGTATTATCCTATCAAAATACTGTGTTATTGATTAAACACATGATAGCGTTTAATTGCTGGTAGTTATGGAGAGGTGCCAATACATGGAAGGGTCAGTGGATGGATGGATGTATGGATGGATAGCAGATGGATGGATGGACGGACGGATGAATGGATGGCTGGCTGGATGGATGGCTGGATGGATGGATGGATGTATGGATGGATGGATGGATGGTGGATGGATGGATGAAGGGATTAATGGGTGGGTGGATGGATGGATGGATAAATGGATGGATGGGTGGATGAATGGATTAATGGGTGGATGGACGGATGAATGGATGGATGGATGGACGGACGCACGGACAGTGATTGATGGACAGACGGATGGATGGATGATTGATGAATGAATGAATGAATGAATGAATGAATGAATGAATGAATGGGTGGGTGGGTGGATGGGTGAAGGGAATAATGGATGGGTGGATGGATGGATAAATGGATAGATGAATGGATGGTCGGTCGGACGGACAGTGATTGATGGATAGATGGATGGATAGATGATAGATGAATGAATGGATGGATGAATGAATGAATGGATGGATGGCTGGATGAATGAATGAATGAATGAATGAATGAATGAATGAATGAATGGATGGATGGGTCGATTGATTTGATGGGTAATTACTATAATGTACTTTTGTATCTAGTAACCTATATAAAAAAACAAAATAACGAAATTCATCTGTTTGTATTTATACAGAACTCATTGCCACTCCGCATGAAAGCCTTCCATTACATCCGTCAACCGGAAATCTTTGAAACCATGATGGCGATCTTTAAGCCATTGTTGAATGAAAAGTTGCTAAGTCGGGTAAGTACAGAATATTCTACTATGCGCAAGCAAACTTGAACGTAGTCTAATTACTCTAAGTACAGTGGTTTTCGTTTTCTACACTGTGTGTGTGTGTGTGTGTGTGTGTGTGTGTGTGTGTGTGTGTGTGTGTGTGTGTGTGTGTGTGTGTGTCCATCTGTCTGTCTGTCTGTCTGTCTGTCTGTCTATCACGTATAGTGAAACGACAAATTTTACCGAAAAGCTAGCTAAATCTCCTGTTGGGGAAAGAATGAACAGAGCATGTCAGTAGTAAACCACCACACACTGACATGCAGTTGTAATTGGTTATTTTTTCATGTGTACTACAAACTCCAGAAGTTTGAAAGTAAGTCACGCGAGGACACGAAGAAAATCACACTTTATATATCAATAGCATAAAATAATTTGTTAGTGGTAAGAACAGAATGCTGTGCTAGAGATTTCCATTTGACAGTACAGTGCACACTCATTTTCTTTAGTTGAAAGAAGGACAATATTGGAGAACGATATCTAATTACACCACGTGTATGCAAGTTGAACATGTTCGACCTGAAAGTACAGAGTTCATGGCCCTGGTCCTTATATCGTCACAACAATGCGCCTCCCTGTCATTGGTTTTGTGATCGAAATATGACTCTAGATTTTGAACAGGAATTGTTTGTGACTTTTTATCTAGTATGCTAATCATTTGATATACCAAGCTATTGGACAGTTTAGTTCATGACTCAAGATGTCACTATTTTTTTTCGTAAATCATACTTATACAGACATAATTACACTAGTATTCTTTCAATATTTGTCTTCATCTAACCAGTGACTTCAGGGTTTGTTACCACTCGTATACGATCTGTAGTGACAATGGCCCTAATCTTATATTGGTAATTTATCAACATGTGCCATGATAGTGTGTGACCTACATAAATGTGACCTTCAATTCTTTTATATAACTATTTTAACCATATCAATAGCCCTTTATTCCTTCTCACAAGACAATGATAACTTTCATATCATGACATCAAAATCTCGCGTTGACGAACGGGGTTTTCAAATCATTACTTCCAAATCTCGCGTTGACGAACGAGGTTTTAACTGAGACTACTTGTCTCAGAATAAAGTCAAAATGCAGTATTGTCGTAAAACAATTATGATACATGGTGACGAAGTCATTCTTGGTAACATGCTATCGTGGTTAAGAACATTCACGGTGATTATTTGCCAGGTATACCAACATATATATTATTTCTTTGTATTCAAGATGCATCTACATGGTAAAGACTTTGGTACTCTACACAACCACGTACCGTCCTCTATGCTGCCGACAGATTTTGGTGGACAGTTGACGGACAACAACTCCGCCAAAGAGTTTTTTGACGAGCTGGTCAAGGAAGACGTCAAGTTTGCTGAATACAATCAATATGGTTTCCCAAAGGCTGGTGCAATTCTTGGTGCTCAATCCCAAGGTGTTGATCCGGTCGGTGGACTGGCGGGAAGCTTCAAGAAGTTAGAAACATAATATAGAATATCGTATGACTTTTACCGTCATTTAATTTTATGAACTTTCAAGTGACCTACCTATAATTTTGATAAACTTGAACATAATGTACTTTGACAGATAACTTTGAAGGCATACACAATATTATTCTTTCATTGTAGATTAATGTATTTGCGTAGAAACGTAATTACTTTGATCAGACTTAGTCTAGTTCCTATACAGTACCGTTATGATTTATACCTCAACTCACAACGTGGTTTAGTTAGAGACCACGTTAGCATCCAGACTAGATGATGCTAGGTTATCGTGCATAAAGTTCAATCCTAGCACTGTCAATGATCACGGTAATGCTTACTAGAATGGGTACTTGTGCTCCAAACCTCTTAAATTAGAACATTAAATGACACCGTAAGAAACTACAATCACATCTATGTATGAATGGTTTTGGAGAATAAAGTGGTAACCCGAAAAAATCGTTCTCTTTGGAACCCAGAGCACCGTGTCCGTGTATAGTAGGGAGACCACACCGGAATACGTGATAAATGTACTCTTTTGAAATGAGACTGTACTGTGAGGCCATATTTTTGTTCCTCTGTACATGTACAATAAGGGCGGGATCGCCGAAGGTCTACTTACTCTACATACACTGGAAACTTGAAGACGAGTTCAAAAAAGGACGACTCTTCAGAGAAACGTGATGTGAATGGGAATGGGATGAGAAATGTTGGAAACATAAAAATGAAACTTCAATGTAGTGAAGTAAACGGGAAGCTGACATTCATAATTTTCAATTTGTTCTGTGCACGTCCATGTTTCCAAAAAGCTTTCACTCTTTATATACTGGTGTTGACACGTACATTAACAGATTCCCTTTGAAAACGGGTGAGTAAATAGGGCAAATCATAGTTTTGCCCATCTGCGACTGTGTGTGGTGAGAAATGTTCATCAACAAAGACTCAGAACCATGGCATACACGGTGCTACTTGTGATGCTTTTAGATGATTTACAAAAGTGCCCAAGTCGATTTTACGATGTGCATTATCTTTCCCTGATATGGGGTTAGGGTCTTTGTCAGTGTATTGATTTGCAATGACCCTTGCTGACCTTATGCATACACTGGGTATTGATACGCTACTGTACATTCGTGAATTCCCACGACTCAGCTGAAGACCGGATGTGTAAATGTTGTCAAGAAATGAAGAAAGATATTGTTCAAATTCAATGGAAAACTTGAATTATCCAAACTGCTGGTTAGAACAATACTCAGTATTTCATCCCCACACAGCCCGAACATTTACGAAGTTCCGGGCCCGTTTTTTTAAACTGTGTAAAGTATATAGTTCTACTCAATGAGTAGTGTCTGTTTTGTGGCTATACAGTAAATAGTGTAGTTCCTGACGACCGTGTTCCGACGTTATCTTCGCACATTACTAAATGTGGGTAGAAATGTAGTGTAAAATTGGAATACGGTCGTCAAGAACTAGACTACTATGCAGTGGGAAGAAATCTCGATTAATGGACGAGTTATTCAGTGACGTCACTTTTACTCGGCAAATTACGTCATCGATTCATATGCATATTATTCCTGGTGCCAGTTTGTACATCTGCCATCAGCCAAAGTATCAGTAAGAAGAGTGTATAACGTATGCAAAACATGTAGCTCCTATACCTACACATAAGACACACTTACAGTGAAGAGAAGGACAGTGTCGACTTCCACAACATCAAGATTTCGGATAGGGGAATGTGTTTTGGTTGAACTCTTTCCGTGCAAGCTTATGTACATATTTTAGGAAGGCGAGGTAGAATGGGTATGACAAGTAAGGAAACTGTCATGAAGTAAATTTAAACCAAATTAAAATATAAATAAAATATTTTAAATCAAATTAAAATATACAGGGAAGGGTCTGGTAATGAAGGGACAATGGAAATGAAGAGAATGGTGAAATTTGAATTTGAATTTGATCCGACACCACTTGAGTCTGAACTCGGGATAACTGTAGTTGAACTTGAAATACTTATGCAGGACAGACACGAATGGATACGTATTGTAAACAAGTTATATGGGACCTGGTAACAAAGTAAAAGCTCAGCATTGATGCAACCAAAGTAAGACCATTATTTTCAACGAGATGTAGAAATGGATAATAAGTGTAAGGATCATTACTGTCGATGAGGGCGCATTTCAAACAACTGTGGAAATACTTGGGGACCGGTCAGTTTCTTCAGCCTGGGGGGGGGGGGTGCGGTGGATTCTTAAATAGGGCCGACAAAATGTCACTGACCCCCCCATCTGTAAAACCAAAAACAGGCTGACCCCCCTATACTTAATTCTAAAACATGATGACCCCCCATATATACATCTATATATACATATATATATATATATATATATATATATATATATATATATATATATATATATATATATATATATATAATATTCACATGACAGGTATTTTTTGATCGTGACTCAGTGTGGACTGCTTGACTGTCTTGCATCTACTTTATAAGATCCCGGGTTAGCACTATCATATTTAAATATATTGACTACACAAGGTAAATATATTCCAAAAGGAGTTTAATAGCATCTTGACAGTGAAAGGTATAGGAAAGCTTGAGCAGGGAATATGTATATCTGTTATGGGGGTCCTAGGGGGGTCTCCCCCTAGAAGCCCTGGAGATTTTTTACTCTGAAAAGTCAATTTTGAGACTATTCAGGCCCTTTCAGACAATAATGTCCAAGCTTTACAAGACAGCAACAACATGTAAAAAGATTTTTTTTTTGAAATATTAAGTTTGATAGCATCTTGACAGTAAGAGGTAGGGTGAAGAACTTGAGATTGGGATGTGTACACCTCATGTAGTGGGGGGGGGGTCCTAGGGGGTGGTGAGGTAATACATGTATATGTATATTTATAGTTATGCTTGAACTAATAAATAATATTAAAGAATTCATGTAAGAAACAGGGAGAAGAACAAATATTGACATGTACCACATTTCAGACAAGGCTATATGCCATTGTAGAAAAAGGATTTTTTTCTTCCATCACAATCCAAAACACAATGACCCCCCCCCCCATCCACAATTCTGAAAACAGCATGACCCCCCCTACTGCTAATTTCAAAAACAGAGTGACCCCCACCCTCCCAATCCACCGGACCCCCCCCAGGCCGAAGAAACTGACCGGTCCCTTACAGGGCAGCATCTGTGATCATCCATTATTTAATGTCACTAGTTTATATCAATGATAACATACGATAAAAGTGTACAACAGAGATGAGAATGTTATTTCAACAGCGGAACTGACCGTATTCGTGGAGTGAAAACATAATATGTATACTAAGGATAAACATAGACGACAGTAATAATACAAATAAAAGTTAGTGTAAAGCTATAAAGAAACGTACAATTGTTTATTGTCAAATTATTAGGGGGGGCTAGATCAATAGCTAATTGTAGAATTAACAAATTAAAATCGTTTAGTTAGGCCTCAGCCTCACCCCATCCTCGCTTTTAACTAAATTGGACAAAATTGAAAATGTTTCAGGCAGCATAATCGATTTCAAATCAGTATGTAGTAGTATGTAGTGCTATGAATACAAAGACAGTATGTAGTAGTATGTAGTGCTATGAATACAAAGACAGTATGTAGTAGTATGTAGTGCTATGAATACAAAGACAGTATGTAGTAGTATGTAGTGCTATGAATACAAAGACAGTATGTAGTAGTATGTAGTGCTATGAATACAAAGACAGTATGTAGTAGTATGTAGTGATATGAATACAAAACCAGTATGTAGTAGTATGTAGTGCTATGAATACAAAGCCAGTATGGAGTAGTATGTAGTGCTATGAATACAAACCAGTATGTAGTAGTATGTAGTGCTATGAATACAAAGCCAGTATGTAGTAGTATGTAGTGCTATGAATACAATGCCAGTATGTACTAATATGTAGTGCTATAAATACAAAGCCAGTATGTAGTAGTATGTAGTACTATGAATACAAAGCCATTATGTAGTAGTGTGTAGTGCTATGAATACAAAGCCAGTATGTAGTAGTATGTAGTGCTATGAATACAAACCAGTATGTAGTAGTATGTAGTACTGTGAATACAAACCAGTATGTAGTAGTATGTAGTGCTATGAATACAAAGCCAGTATGTAGTAGTATGTAGTACTGTGAATACAAAGCCATTGTGTAGTAGTGTGTAGTGCTATGAATACAAAGCCAGTATGTAGTAGTATGTAGTGCTATGAATACAAACCAGTATGTAGTAGTATGTAGTACTGTGAATACAAACCAGTATGTAGTAGTATGTAGTGCTATGAATACAAAGCCAGTATGTAGTAGTATGTAGTACTGTGAATACAAAGCCAGTATGTAGTAGTATGTGGTGCTATGAATACAAAGCCAGTATGTAGTAGTATGTAGTGATATGAATACACAGTCAGTATGTAGTAGTATGTATGATGTGGATACAAAGCCAGTATGTAGTAGTATGTAGTGATATGAATACACAGTCAGTATGTAGTAGTATGTAGTGATATGAATACACAGTCAGTATGTAGTAGTATGTATGATGTGGATACAAAGCCAGTATGTAGTAGTATGTAGTGCTATGAATACAAAGCCAGTATGTAGTAGTATGTAGTGATATATGAATACAAAGCCAGTATGTAGTAGTATGTAGTGTTATGAATACAAAGCCAGTATATTATACTTTGAATGTGACATCATTTCGGCAACTACTTTCAAAAGGTACGACATTAGGCCAGACAGTTTTTTAAAAAGTTGTTCAACGGGCCCGACCTACCCATATATTTGGCATTTAAATATACATTTTTTGGTGATGGGCAATATATTCTCATGCGGGCTTCGCATATCAGTAAAATGCACACTTTGTTTCAAAATTAAGGAGATTTCTTCATATTTTCTGAATAATACATGTAACAATATACATTTGAGTCTATTCCAAATAATATAGTATCTTATACAGTGGTTTACTTGGCATTGTATGAGATTAAATTAAGCTGTTGCATATCCAACGTGCACTATTAAAAAAGAATTGAGCAAAAGTTTACGACCACGGTAAGTGGGCTGAGCAGTCATTGGGTCATCAAAAGTCTGATAGTCTGAAAGTCTTGAAATGTTTTGTTCTTTATTTGGTTTTTTTGAAACCAAATTAAACTTCAGGAGAAGTCATTTACCATGTACACATCCGCAAAATATCTTTAAACTTTGCCGCAACGAAATACACTTCCAGATATATGTACTGCGCAGCATAATTATCTCAATTCTGGTATTTTAATACCATAAGTTCAAGCATCTAAAGACTTTGAATTGTAGTGTAGGTGACAGAAGGGATGGCTAAAATAATGCTTGAGTTTCATTTTTGGCGGGGCTTAAGATTTGTTGAGAGGAGAGGGTGAGAGGAGCTACAAAATATTTTGTAGCTACAAAATATGTTTAACCTTAAATTGTGTACATTTCCTAACTGTAGAACCGATATGGAAATCGATTGCTACGCAGTCAAATTGCAAGAGATAAAATCAATATGACTGAATAGGTTCTATATAAACTCAACCTGAAATATTTTGCTATCATTATATATGGTTTGTTTTTATATCTTTGTCAAGCATTGTAAATATTAAATTAAAAAAATCGACCTACCTATCCAATGTGATGTACCTGATGAACAGCTTTTTAATTTTTTCTGGCCTTACATATCATGTTTAATTGTGTATGCTAAAATAAATATTATGTAAATTGCACGCTAATTTATGGAAATTAGCCACATTTCTAAATTTTAAATGCATGATTGCACCAAGACAAAGTTCTGCCCCCTGGCAATTTGGTCAGGCTACGGCCCTGATTATGCTCAACGCCGTGACATACTTTAGGGGACGAGGGCATAGCAGTAATTATTGTCCCACTGTTAGTGTTTACACCTGGCGATTGGGTAGTACTTAATTTGCCAGATGTGTAGAGGTTGGATTAGCTCCTAATCCTCAGGTGCACATGCCCATATTTGGACTATAGTGTTTTTAATAATACTTAAATATTGAATGAACTTTTGTCTAATAAAGAATGCGTATTGATTTTAGCATAAATGAATTAAACTTCGTGAGAGTGTAAATAGACGTGGTGAAATTGTGTCCCCTGGACTTGACAATTTTTAACGCATAGATGATTGTCATCTAGATTACTAAGAACTTCATACTGTATTACAGTGTTTTTTTTTTTTTTTTTTTATCAACAGTGGCCTACTAATTTCAATTTCATTCCTTCTACAATTTGCCCGTTCGGTACTCCTCGGACCCTAGCTTTTCCTCTTGTAGTATTTTTGAGCTGTATATTTGGGGAATTTACCTGACGTTTGCTTGACTTTAGTGTTAAATTTCATTTACGGTTTCCCTGTATTTCTAGCAATGAGAAATGAGCTCACATCCAAATTTCGCATCGATATAAGTTGTATGCGCATGCGCCAAAGTGAAACAACAACAACATTGAGGCTTTAGTCCAAGCAAGGAGCTTGTCACCAAAGGTTGCCTATATTGTCAGTGACAATTCGCCCATGTTACTCGTGGACTAATATTTTTAAGGATTTCTTTCTTAGAGGTACGTGAGATAATCGTTATGTTTTCTATCGAGAAGTCATTCAAGAGAGCATTATTATTTACGTGTCTGTGCGCGACCGTCGACAAACCATGGAACTCTATGGTCAAACGTTTGATGACGTTTACATAGGCATACTGGTATTGCGAAACTGGGTCAGGGTTTATATGTGTATATATATATATACATATCTTATAGGAAACACTGTATTACTACAGTTGTCGTTCATGTATTAGGTTATACAGTAGAAAGAATAGTTATACAATAACAACAGTTACGTGTAAATGACGCAGTAAAACTTTATAAATATATTAACATTTTACCTATTTCTCGAGCTGCGTCATGTGTACACACACTCCACAAGTAATACATGGTATCAATAGGATGTGGGTCACTGGTAGGTCATCTTTAGTGTAAAATGTAAAGTAAACTTGCTTAGAATTTAGTCCATACGTTAACCATAACAAAACGCACATGCCCTTTAAAGTTTGTTGATTTAACTTACAGTTGTAATGAATAATTTGCATAATTAATTATTTTCGGTAATTAGGCTATATCTTTAGAATGCATACTTCAATTTCAATATACATTAGTTTATACATTAACCATAACAAAGCGCATATGCCCAATAAAAGTTTGTTGATGTTACTTACAGTTTTAATGAATAATTCGCATAATTAAAATGATTTTCGGTAACTAGGTTATATCTTAAGGATGCAAGATTCAAATTTCATATAATTTGGTACATATGTCAACCATAACAATGCTCACATGAAGTTTCTTGACGTAGCTTTTACTTTTGATGAGTAATTTGAATTATCAATGATCTTCAGTAATTAAGTTATATCTTTGGAATGCACTCTTCAAATTCCATATAATTTGGCACATACATCAATCATGAGAAAACACACACATCCTCTAAAACCTGTTGGTATAGTTTATAATTGTAATGGTAATTTGCATAATTAGTGATTTTCGGTAATTAGGCTATATCATAAGAATGCAAACTTCAAATTTCACCTAACTTGATACATCCATCAACCATAAAAATTCATACCTATTTGATGTAGTTGCTTATGTAGTATTTAATTGCGATGTATAATTTCCCATAAGTAATCATTTCGATAATTCGGCAATATCTTTAGAATGCAAACTTTAAATTTCAGATAATTTAGTACATGTATTTGTGATAAAAGACGTGCACGCGTCATATAAAGCTTAATTATGTCGCGTATAAGCTAAATGGATAATTTGCATAATTAATGATTTTTTGATAATTAGGCAATATGTTAACTATTCAACTTTCAAACTTCGTACAGTTTCATATCATTAATTTTCCTATTAAGTGATACATCTTGTATATGGCTATAGTACAGAATTGTTCATTCCAACAATGTGTGTACAGGCCCAACAATCTACGGTTTTGACCTTACCGGAGGCATTTCGTTTAAATTTGGTTATAAGTGAAAGTACATGAATTAGATGTGTTAGATGTGTACTATTGTAAATATATATTCTTAAAGTTAGTAGGAATACTAGTAATCTTGCTGTGCTTTGTGAATGTGGGAGACAGAAGTTGTCATCACTTTAAGATTTCTTCGTATTATTAAGTATTGGCTCAAACTCTTACGGAATGAGAATAGAACTTAACATGTGAAGCAATGTTAAAATTACCAACTAGAGGTAGCTGAGAACGGATATATAAATGTTGGGCGTATGAAGTAAAACATTGAGTGTTCCAGTTTGGTTTTATGATTGCCTGGACTGAACAAAATAATGGCAGTGAGACTCGTATAAGTGTTTGCTTTTATGTTGATATTGATAACCAAAATTGGCATCACGGTGCAGATAATGTAGATATTTACCGTCTTAACAAAACCAGGTTATCGCCTGAGAAATACATTTCTGTTACTAATACTAGCTAATATTGTATTTCTCAGGAGCGAACATTTCGATTTTGTTACCACTGTCACCTGTAGCGGGCGCTATTCCAAGTTACCGAGAAACGATCTATGTCAATTTTGTAATTGTGTGAATACCATTTTTTGTTTAGTTTGCCTGTGTTTAAGGATATCAGATATAATAATGTAATGCTATAATCTCTTAATCACAGCGATATAATCGGAGTCTTCCAAACCATTAACATAGAGGAGTAAGCTATTGAATATTTGCGTCCAATGTCGAAGAAAAGGGATCAGAGGTTACACGTAAGTATTCTGTATGAATACACAGTGATAGTTGGAATCAAGAATATATAATGATAATATCTATTTATCTATTTATCTATCTATCTATCTATCTATCTATCTATCTATCTATCTATCTATCTATCTATCTATCTGTCTGTCTGTCTGTCTGTCTGTCTGTCTGTCTGTCTGTCTGTCTGTCTGTCTGTCTGTCTGTCTGTCTGTCTGTCTGTCTGTCTGTCTGTCTGTCTGTCTATCTATCTATCTATCTATCTATCTATCTATCTATCTATCTATCTATCTATCTATCTATCTATCTATCTATCTATCTATGAAAGTGTTTATGAGCATTTTCTATACAAGTACATATAAACGTACAGTAAACGTATGTACGTGACGGTCCTTTAATATCAAAAGGAATACACAGGGAACCTGGTACACCCCTGTAACATTCACATAACTAGGGTAGGGTTGTGCACAATATCCCTGTAACAGCTCTGACCAACACACTAGGTGCAACATACCTAGATTTGACTGATGTGTAACTGGTATGCCAACATCAATGCAACACTGATGTGAAAATAGCAATGCAGTATATGTTTTTACAACATGTACATCCATGCACAAGAAAAGCTTCCACAGCCATGTACCAGCTATGTTAGCATAGCTGTAACATAGTTATTTCCCACAGCCTTGTACCAGCTATGTGAGAAATGCTTGTCAGATATGAACGAAAGGGTTGCTACAGGGTATTATTCCACCATAGCTGTTACATGTATGTGTACAACTGAGTGCTAGGTATGCAGTACACAGCTATGGTACTGGGATGTGCAAAACAGTCATGGCAGAGACGGAGGTATTCCACGTCCATTCAACAGGCTTATTTTTTCACAACCATGTACCAGGGCTGTGAAAAAATATACCCTGAAACCGGGCTGTGAGGCACACAGAGGGTACATAGCTGTGCTCTTCTTCCTAGCACTATAGGATGTGGCCACATCCTAGTGTTAGGATGTTACCTATGTATTTGGATAGGTTACCTATGTATTTGGATCATGATGGGACTCAAAGATCTCAAATTTATTTTTTTTATAACTTTTTCGTATTTTGAAGATTACAGTCTGGAATGTTGTAAATGTTAGAATCATCAAAAACATGTACAAGAATAATAGAGAGGAGCGAGTGAGAGAGAAGGAGAGAAAGAGATATGGAGAAGGACAGACAGACATGTACAGACAGGCAGACAGACAGACAGACAGACAGACAGACAGACAGACACACACACATGTACAGACTGACGGACGGACGGACGGACGGATGGACGGACAGACAGACCAGACAGACAGGGAATGATAGAGAAAGCTACACAGAGAGAGAGAGAGAGAGAGAGAGAGAGAGAGAGAGAGAGAGAGAGAGAGAGAGAGAGAGAGAGAGAGAGAGAGAGAGAGAGAGAGAGAGAGAGAGAGAGAGAGAGAGACAGAGACAGAGAGAGACAGAGAGACAGAGAGAGACAGAGAGGCAGAGAGACGGACAGAGAGACAGGGAGTGACATAGAAAGCAACAGAAAGACAGACAGACAGACAGACAGACAGACAGACATATAGATATATAGACTGAGAGACAGGCAGACAAACAGGCAAACAGACAAAGCTTCAACTTATTATATACATTATATCAATCTATATTTACATAGATAAATGTCACCTGGTCAACTGTGGTCCTAGAAAACTGGCAGGGTAAAGAAAAGGGAGACGATTTTAAAGTCAAACTGGACGGTCTACGGGACAGGGGTCTGCATTTGGATTCAGAAGAATACAAGAATAAAAAGGATCTGAAAAGGACTTTAGAAAGGCGAACTGACATACCAGCCAGGTATTGGCAAGTCAAAGATAGCAAGGGTAAGATGTTACAGAAAACCAAACCTGGAGGACGATATTCAGCATCGCCCGTCAATCCGGATGAAGGTGTGTGTATTGAGTTCACATTTTTTTTCAGAAATAGGAGGGACCATTATATATAGAGAGTAGAGAGAAAACTTGTTCAAATATTATCCAACATTTTTCGTATACAATGCCCTCTCCTTTGGGTTGTGGTAGCCTGCAAGATTCGTTCTGGGAAGCTATTAAAAGAGCGCCCCCAACGACGATTCTTTCAGTGTGAAATCCCCGTGTCTCTGCAAACTGGTTTTCCAGCAAAGTCTGACAAGTTTCAATACTTATTGTGTCAAGTCAGTCACTCCTCCAATTATGTATCAGTCACTCCTCCAATTATGTATCAGTCACTCCTCCAATTATGTATCAGCAATATAATCCATGTAATGCATTATGCACACTGAATATACTAAACCAGTGCATGTTTTCTTAACCGTGGTGTCTTATAACAATCGTTGATTAACCAACCAACCAACGTCCGTCTTCCCCCCCCCCCCAGACACGTCTGACGAGGAGTCTACTGGAGAACCACTGTATCGTCAATATGCCGACATGCTATCACAACAATCAACAGACGAAAGCTGTGCTACTGATGGTGACAGCGACAGTGACAGCGACAGTGACAGTGATGGTGAGACATAAGGGTTTGTGTCATATTGCTGTAGACGGTATTTAGGCTGCGGTCAGAATTGGGAGAGGAAAGAACAAATTCGGAGTGCTAAGGGGAGGTGGACTTAAAAATTCTGCTGGCCTGAGAAGGAGGGGTGGGGTGGGGGGTGGGGGGTGGGGACTTGAAATATTTTGCTATTGAGTTGTGACTCTTAAACCAAAAGAAATTATCAGTGCACATGTACAATTTCTTACGGCTCCGCAGCAGTAATGTACACTTCATTTGTTATCTATATTTACATGTATGTATGTGACAGATGATAGCAAATACAACGTGTCTGTCTTAATATTCCTCTCTGTTTGTATACATTAATAAATAATTGCAAATGGGGATAATAGCCAAATAATTTGTACTGAGAGGAACTGTATTCAATTGAGGTATTGAAGACAATATTCTATGGCTTTAGATTATGTATATGGTTTGATATGTTACGCCTCTAGTGGCTTTCTACTTTTTAAAAAAAATCACAATGGGAGAGGGGCCGGCCCTCACTCCATCCCCACAACGGCCATCATGGTTGACCCTGTCTCCCCCATTAAAACTTGAATGGAAAAACCCTGTTGGCTTAGTATCTCTTCACCTCAGCTACATTTATTTGTAAAAATAGCTTCTGGACTATGGAGTCGATTTTTACTGTAAGTTACTTTTAATAACGTAGTGTATCAGTGTACTGCATACTTGTACATCTCTATTATGAAAATTCTTGGATTCATCGGGGAGATGGGGGGGGGGGGGACTTAAAATTTTCTGACATTGCTTAAGAGGAAGTGGGCTGCGAAAATCGTTTGGAGCGTATTCTTTCCAGTTCCCCATCCCTCCATTCCAAATTCTGACCGCAGCCTTTCAACATGATTGTAATCCAATTTATATCGGATAGTTCGGTTATCGTATTTGGTGTAGTAATGACCAATTTTGTTTTGCTGTCACCGTCTTTAAAATATCCATAAAATATAAAAATGTGTTCAACTTATCTCTTTATATGGATTGTATATTTTCAAGCTTCGTTTTGAGATCTTTTGTTTCACTGAAAAGTTTGTATGATTTACAAAGCAACGTTACGATAACACTTTATTGAAAACAATATATTAATGGAGAGATTTACTGAAAGCTTTAAAGACATCAAACTATTGATATAGTTAAACTTTAAACCGTCCATCCAGTTAAGTCAATTTTTTGTTTATTTTGGTCACTGTTTTATTTTGAGTGTGACATTACAGCGCAGAGTAAAGCTTCATAATCGTGTCAAAGGTCATGGTAATGTACCTGAATCATAATGTAAAACTAAGTGTTAAAAGGTGCATGTTGTAAGAGTAAAAAATATATTATGACTGCTTATTTGAAATTTGACAAAACTCGGCAAACTTGAAATGAGACAGTAACATTAGCAAAACTGTTGAACACATTGTTCATACAGCCATTACAATTTACAGATATTTACTTTTCGATATGCACAATTTTGTGAGTTGCCGATTTCAGCCCGAGTGATATGTTTTCATTGTCCAAGCATTTTAAGTACACCTAAGTTATACAGATTTTAAGTCGCCGATGTGTACTGACTATTTACATGGACACATTTCACTTGATTATATGGAAAGAAAGGAAAGTATCAGAGCTCAAATACATATTTAAGGGATTCTATTTTTGGTAGTAGAACCCTACTATTGGCTATATTTATAGATGAAAACTAATTCTTTGAATTGATTCATATTGCCAAGAATCAAAGCACACTTTGTCTGTCTGTCTGTTACGTATGAACGATTTGGATACCACAGATATTCACGGATATATTCCCCAGACGCCATTTTCAGCTGAACTCAGTGTACAAATTCCACATACACAATGCACTGTACAACTTATATTGAGGAGGAATTTAGTGTTGACACACCATGATACAGGTGGTTTAGTATACTCTGAAACAGAGAAATTTTGTACCCGAGACTACGGCTGTTCGTCCAGTCCGTATTCAAAATTTTGGAACCTCAATGACATCATTACCCGTTTACGACGCTGTTGAGATACACCGTTAGCTGGTCGTACCTCCCCAACCCTAGCATCAATAGGCTAGGGAGGTACGGCCAGCTAACCATCTATCTCAACAGCGTCGTAAGCAGGCTATGACGTCATCACTAAATATCTGGAGAGAATTCTAAAAGTTACCACACATTATTGGAAAAACAGACTTATTTTTCGATATCATGTCAAGTCAGCGGACGAAGGTACAGACTATATAGGAGTCGATGTCCAATACCATTTGTATGTACATGTATTGAGACAGGCTTTTCAGATATGTCAGTCTTCTGGCTACATGGACTATATGTTTGACAGCGATAAGTGGTCTTGTAACATGTTGTACATTTACATTTACAACACAATGCAACAAAACAATATGTTGGTGTACATATTTAGCAATATGCCAAGTTTGATGATCTATGAATAATCAAAATTATAAACAAAATAATATTTTATTTTATTTTATTTTATTTTATTTTATTTTATTTTATTTTATTTTATTTTATTTTATTTATTTATTATTATTATTATTATTATTATTTTTTTTTTTGGGGGGGGCAAAGTTTAGAATTGCATTCAAATAGTGATTGTATAAAATATACACCTCACTATATTTATAGGATCTTGTGATTATTTTATTTGTTTTTCCTTCTGCATTTGCCTTGCCAAATAGCTTGTTTTGTTCTGATGTCTGCCTGCCTGTCTATATGAACACACACAGACACACGCACACAGACACACGCACGCACACACACACACACACACACACGCACGCACGCACACACGCACACACACACACACACACTCACAGAGTACACGATATGAAAGAAGGGTAGATTTTGAAGAGGAATGTTGTTAAATAATGTGTATTGTAACATTGTTAAAATAAAGTTTACTCGCACGATGTTCAGGAACAACCATTCTGTAAATTCAATACCAGGCTGTTTTAAAAGTATTTTTTGTAAGCGCGCCCTCTCCTGACAAAAGCTAACAAAACTTTTGTTTTAGTTAGGGTGCGCCAACGGAGAGCATCATAGCGCAACAATTAAAATAAATTGTGATTGTACTGGGTCTGTCTGTGTCTGCGTCTGTGTCTGTCTGTCTGTCTGTCTGTCTGTCTGTCTGTCTGTCTGTATGTCTGTCTGTCTGTCTGTCTGTCTGTCTGACTGTCTGTCTGTCTGTCTGTCTGTCTGTGTTTTGTGTGAATATACATGTACAACGCCCGCATGTTTGTTAGGTGAATGTTTGCGTGCTTACAGCCGTATGTGCCCGCGTTGACTAAAATTTGCAAGCCTTTATAAGAGCACGTCCGACACGCCGTAAACATATGTGTGTGTGTGTGTGTGTGTGTGTGTGTGTGCACATGCACACATACACCCCCCCACCAACACACACACTTGATCATTACTTACATGTATTGCCTAATCTCAAGATTTTTCACACAAAAAATTCAAAATGGTATGCTACTAACAAATTAAACTTAGTGGCTCCTGGTCTCTTTATAAATCAAATATCTTCGACATTGTCCAGAATGGCACACTCAGTGTACGTGTACAGCAGGCCTTTTGAAAGCTGATTGGCTGAACATTTTTTACTTTATTTCAGAGAGGTTGCACCATGCAGGGTTGGTAAAATGAGTTTTCTGGGTTCCATTACCAAATATATCTTAAGTTAAGATTAAACTGCCTCGTGTTCTTTAAGGATACACAAATGTTTCAAAATTAGTTTTGTGAGCTTTGGTGTCAACTCAACTTGTCAAGGTTGACTTTTAAGCAACTTCCTAATATATGAACTTATTATTCAACATAAATAATCGACGAAACATATACATGCATGGTAGCCATTCTTTAATGAGAGTTGTGTTCTATTCACGAGACGACAATACATTAAAAATATCATTCCTCATTTCAATTTTTTGCTTCTAAAGTAATTAATTCGAGTATGCTAGGGAGCTTTAAGTAATAACAAATGAGAGGGCCTAGGGCCGGGGAAAAATCAAGGTCGGTGTCCTGCATAAACATATGACTATCCCCCGACTCCGTTGTGCTTTCCTTGTTACCAATCCAACCTCCTGTGCAAGCCAGACAAAACCAAAACCATACGAGTATGAAATATGTTTCAATGACGTCACCCAGTTCTGTCTGCCTAGCAGATCAAGTGCACTATCATGTATAAGGTCTGTTAGCCCAAAGTATATAACACTATCTCACTATACAGTAAGTGTACGTAATGTATCCATCTTTACCCAAAGTATAACACTATCTCACTATACATAAAGTGTAACGTATCCATCTTTACCCAAAGTATAACACTATCTCACTATACATAAAGTGTAACGTATCCATCTTTACCCAAAATATAACACTATACATAAAATGTAATGTATCCATCTTTACCCAAAGTATAACACTATCTCACTATACATAAAGTGTAACGTATCCATCTTTACCCAAAGTATACTATCTCAGTATACATAAAGTGTAATGTATCCATCTTTACCCAACCATTACCATATCTGCCAACTATCTGACATCGCCTGTGTCCATGAATAGCATGAGACAAAGTAGGTACAACTTTGCACTGCATTTCCTACAGCGCCATGGGACGAGAACATTAAGTCTAAGAATTAAGGTGTAAAGGGTGGGCAAGGGCTATTTTCGTACTTCGTAATCGGGCCATTTTATTTTCGTAGTTTGTATAACGTTTCAATAGGGATCGTAAAAGTGTAATGCAGATGTCAGCGTACAGCGTAATCAACTATTTATGTAGACTGTAATCTGTTAAAACGGTACCATATTTTCCGTACACCTAAAAGAAAAATACATACACCAGTACCGTAATTGTACGTCACGCGTTAAAATGGTTCAATATATCACCAGATCTAGAGCGAATACTTTTGGTCCGAAAAGTTCAAAAAGTTTGAACAGCGGGAAGGCTGGACCCCCCCCCCCCCTCGGTCGCTCCACTCCCCCATTGTTGCAGTTCCTGCCTAGTTGTATTAGTTTACTTCCGGCTTTCAGAATTGTATATATCTCCAAAAACATATTCAACAATCATTCAAAACAATTGCCCTTCCAGCAACTTTCCAGTTAGAATTGTCAAACTTAAACTCCAGTTTATTTTCTTCGTAATTCGTAAATTGTGTTTTTTTCATCGTAAATGTCAAAATTGAAATTTTGTCTTTGTAAATGAACACTTATTGCTTATGTAAATCTTACTGGGGGATACCTAGGCCCACCCACATGCCCACCCTCGTCGAAAGTTGTCTCACACTAGCCATGTTTATATCACCGGTACCCGGGTGGAAAGAAGTGGTCATATGTGATTTTTTAATGACTCAAACACGAAATTTCTGTTATAATGGATGTCTAGTGTACGATCCTACTAGTAATTTGTGTTATTATATATAATCCATACACAGCAGTTTCTACTCATATACATAGCACTTTTTAATAGAACCGTCACGGTAGTTTTGTACCACGTTTAATCTTTCATTAATTACAATTACAACTGTCAAACTTTGCTTTTAAGCTGAAGAATTGAGTATAAAGTAGAAAAGCGATATACGACTGGTCATTAAGAAATAAGAAAACTAGATAATTGCATGTTAGTGAAATTGTTACAACTGTTGAAATGTTATTTTTATTTTGATGAATTACAGATGATTGATTTTATATCTTCAAAGTTTGAACTAAAATAGAATTTTATTCTAAACAAATTCCTGACCTACCACAGCAGATGAGTCATAGCGTAAAGTCATTCTGAAATCGTCATTTGGGATTTGAAAAAAAATCTCAGAGAAGTAATAGAATAGGGCAACGCATTTATGGAAGTTTCGTTGTGGGTTTAATGTCTGGGGTGAGGTGGCGGAGGGTGGTTCTGAAAGTGATAAAATATATGAAATAATCAAAAGCTGCCACAGAAATATTTTTCTTAAAAATATCCTGGTAAGAATTGCCAGTAAGAAAGTAATACATGAATAAAGTAAACGTGGGCGCTAATCCGAAATATCATGTAAGGCCGCGGAGAATTGATAAAAGATAAGTTGCAATATTCTGTGACTCTGCCCTCAACGACAAAACAAGCTTAAAGGCAGCCAAAAGTTACATTGAGCTGAACCATAAAGAATTAGCAGTATTAATCACTGTACATTAACTTTGATTTCTACTTTGTAACGGCACAGTTTTACTTCAGCTTACAAAGACAAATAATAAATTGACACTAGGATTGTCAGGATACAGAAGTGTACACTAACCCACAGATAATCAAACCCGTGCAAAGCAATTCGAAAATCGATTTGTGAAGATTGAACCGACACATATTACTCTTTTGGGACTCAAGCCATTACCGAGAAAACCTCACTAAAGACTGTCTCTCGACAAGCAGACTAACGGCATCATAGAGGACAACTCCCTCGCGTTTATACGCAGCTTAGGCGTAATGGAAAAGGAGATCAACATGCACTTTATTAGTTTATCTTTCCACGGGTTAAATGTTACATAAGTTTTCACGTTCAGCCAAAGGCAGGAAAGCCTTATTGAAGAGTACATAATCCGGATATTTTATTGCCTCAATATAAGAACAATGCAAACTGTTATGCAAATTTGATCACATACTCCAGAAGCATGAATAATTGAAAAGAAAGCTTTTACAGATAAATTTTTAACGACGTATATATTCCTAGTAATTACTCAAGGTATGCAAGGGTCATCACACACATTTGCAAGTTATGAGCCCATCAAATATTGAAGAGTTTCCTTTTAACAAGTCCGTTATACGTTATTGCTGATTGTCGCTTTGAACTTACATCGATGATAAATATGTTAGGGCAAAAAGAACTTTTAATGAAACGTCTGAAGGCCAAAGATCGATAATAATATCACGTGATTTGTTTTGTTGTCAATCAGACCATTATCTTAATTCGTGTATTGTGTTCTGTCTATCATAAAGGTCAGGCGACAACAATCCGACGCTCATATCCATACAAGTGGGTGTATTTATGTTGAATTACTTTTGACTTTCTAATTTTGAATTATTTGATAGCT